>NC_090932.1:880749655-881374655 GCF_040938575.1 Ambystoma mexicanum | reverse complement strand
GATTGGTTAGCAGACTAACTGTAATGCCTCAATCACTGCCATTACCCACCCCTCCCCCCAGATATGGACTGATCATCACCTCTTAGCATTCACACTAGCTGTCAAAACATTGTCCCCTAAAAATAACCCAGTAGTTCCTCCTATCCAAACTAGGAATAAAAAGAATACGATGGCGGACAAGCTCATACCCCTACTGATACCGTCCCTTAACTCACGGCCAGATACCACTGACCCGTCTACCTTAGTAGACGCCTACAATAAAGCTATGACCAAAGCTCTAGATACCATTGCATTGCTAAAAATGAGGAAAAGCAAACCTAGAGCCCACCTAAACTCGTGATTCATTCCACACCTCAAAACTCTAAGAGCGGAAAAAAGAAAATGTGAAGTCGCTTGGAGACACTTAGCCTCCAATTAAAACAAATCTAACCTCACCAACATCTCGTCCCTTTACAAGAAAGAAATACTTACAAAAAAGGAAACTTACAACGGGATTCTCCAAGCTAACTCAAGTTCAAAGGAACCCTTTGTAATCCTAAAAGAGCAAGAAACCCCGATTCAAGTGCCAGACAATTGTGTGAAAGACAAACTCTGGTGCTCTAACATCCAGCAAGCCCTAATCAAAGTTACGTCACTCCAGGCCAAAATCCCCAACAAAAAGGCTAATATTCCCAACATTGATAGACCGGCCAATACTCCTTTGCATTCAAATAAACCACAACAACGCTCCAACTTTAGTAAAGTCTCAGTCCTAGAGGTTGAAAAAACTATCCTTACCCTAAAATCATCAAACTGTCAAGTAGAAAAATGCCCACCCCAAATTATTAGATATGCAGCAAGAGACCTCTCTCCTTTCATAACTAAGCTAATTAATGCCTCCTTCACCACTGGTACTACCCCCAACAATTTAAAGGAGTCTTAGGTCCTACCACTCCTCAAAAAACAATCTCTCGATAACACCAATAGGCCGATCACGACAGTGCCCTTTTTACTTTAAATATTCCTGTATCTGGACATAGGCCACCCAGTCTAAAATTTTGAGTGCAATCATCTCCTTGGAGTTCGCCAATCTTGCTTCAGGCCCCAACATGGCACTGAAACCGCGCTGATCAACCTCAAAGCACAGATCGACCAATTCAGGGATTAGGGGACCACAGTCCTGCTACTCTTACTGGATCTCTCGGCCACCTTTGATCTGGTGGATCATAAGGTCTTATGCAATCACCTTGACTCAGCAGCCCACCTCTCTCAGGAGGCTATAGCTTGGATTCAGTCCTTTCTGAACAATAGGACTATGCGGGTCTTCTCGCCAGCAACAGCAGCGGATCCTATTCCTATTACATGTGGGGTGCCGCAGGGATCCGGTTTCTCACCGACATTGTATAACATTTACTAAGCCCTTTTTCGATGCTCGGGACCATCTCAGTGTAACCTACACTATACAGATGACGCCCATATTCTCATACCGCTTACCAGGGATTATGACAAGGATTTGGCCTTGGTAAATAAAATCTAGATCATCCAGGCATGGATGGCTGTCCATGGACTATGCCTGAATGGTGCCAAAACTGAGCTCATCACTCTAGGGACTACTTCCAACCTCAATAAACTCTGTTCTAAATACACTTCATTTAATATTGATGGCAATATCATTAAAGTTGCCAAAGAGGTCAAAACCCTGGGTTTCAGCCTTGACTCCACCCTCACACTTGCTAAACAGGTCAACGCTATGGCATCCGCTTCAGCTTAAACATGCAAGCTGATCAGAGCAGGTACACCGTTCCTCTCTAAAACTAGCTGCACCATTCTAGCCAGAGCTTTAATTCTGTCCAAATTGGACTACTGTAAAGCTTTATACCTGGGCACGAGCGAGTAAATCGTTAACAGGATCCAAATTCTACATAATAATGCCTTAAGAGCAGCACAGAGTATTGCTAGAAGAGAGCCCATTTCAGATATAAGGAGACAAAACAAATGGCTGACCACCAGTGACAAAATCTCACTTAAAACCCTCCCGTTAATCCACAAGTGCCAGAACAATGCCACTCCTAGGTACCTCATGGAGAAATTCAACTGAAAAATCTCCAGCCGCCACACTAGGACCTCTAACACTAACTGCCTCGTTGTACCTAGGTCAAAGTTGGCTAAAGCTGGAGGAAGCAGCTTCCCAGTCAAAGCAGCTCAACTATGGAACTCCCTCCCCCCCACCCCCCTTCCGCAGGGCAGACCAAACCTTTCAAAAATTCAAACATAACACTTTGAAATGGCTCAGAGAAAACAACCACTAGTTGGTCCGCAAGACCGACATCTCTTCCTCTCACCACTTTCTGAACTCTTCTGTAAATAGAAAACACCAAGTTTATCTTTATGATATACTTTAACCTGGTAACTTATGTATCAATGTGTTGATTATTCTCTTTGCCTGTATTTGACACATACACCCCTCCAACTGGATGTGTACATTCTGTAATCCTTTCTTTATTTGTATGCATCATCTAACTTCTACTGTATAACATTGCTTGCCATCTATGTAACTATGTAACCTCAAGCAGAAAGCATTCCTGTATCTGCTGCGCTCTGATACCTCTGGGTCTGGTGCGCATTACAAATAAACCAATGGCCTGCAGGAGGGTCGCGTACACTTTTTTTCATATTTGGGGTGCCTGTGCGTTATGTGGCCCGTTTATTTTTTCCCAGGGGTTACATTGAGCCTTGCTGGGGCACACTGGTATGTTTGACATCACGTACACTGCCCCCTCACTGAAATTGCCCAGGACAATCTATAGCTGCACCTCCCATTGCACCAATTCATCTGTGCCATGACTGGGAGGGCAACTAGTGGGAAGGGAGGCCGGGGTGGCAGAGGCGCCCGAGGTGGCGGAGCTGTCCGACCCCATGCAGGGAGAGCCATGCCCCCCACCCAAAAGGGTCAGGAAGCTGCTGGGGCAGTAGTAGCAACCACCACCCACCCTCCAGGTCACTCAGCCATGCCTGTGGTGCTCCTCACCTCAGTACACGGAGACGCAGGGGCAGATGCCATCCGTGCATCGAGGGGGAAGGGACATGCTGTGCAGCGTCATTGCACCGGCACCCAGGGTCCAGAAGCAGCAGTGTCACCTGCTGTACGCACCCGCCAGGATCAGGTAGCTGCAGGGGCAGCTGTAGCAACCACCACCCAGCCTCCAGGTCACTCAGCCATGTTTGTGGTTCTCCACTCCCCACGGAGACGCAGGGGCAGATGCTATCCGTGCATCGAAGGGGAAGGGATAACTGTACAGCGTCATGGCACCGGCACCCAGGTACAGCCACCTGCAAGGGCCCCTACAGTGTGTGATGCCACAGCCCAGGCCACCAGTGCTCCAGCCCCTACTGACCCAAGTGGTCCCAGCCACTCAGGGTGTGCACAGCCTCATAAGAAGGCAAAGCGTGCAGTAGGCAAACAGGGCACATCTAAAAAGAGGAACTTTAGTGATGAGGAGCTCCAGGTCCTCGTGGACTACGTGCAGATACACTAACGCGACATGCTTGTGCAGGCAGGGAGCACACACATATGCCCAGCGTATGGCCCAGTGGCAGTGTCGCTGACCTTATTAACGCCTTGGTCCATGAGAGGCGCTCAGCTACTGACGCAACGAAGCGTTGGTATGACCTGCAGCGCCGAGCCAAAGGTAAGATGGGTGCCAACTACATCTCTACTCTAGTGACTGGAGGTGGGTTACCAGAAGAGGACAATGACCTCACTCCACATGAGAAGATCATAGGTGCTATGATTGATGTGGAGCAGATCCAAGGCGTGGGAGACCTGCCAATCTATGAGGCAATGTCTGGTAAGTGGTGATGCGTGTGTGTCCAGGTCATGTGTATGTTGCTTGGATGAAGTGTGTTGGTTGTCTGGCAGTTCTGGCTGCATTTGCATGACTAATGGGTGAACCATGTCATGATGGACTGACACGTGCTCGTTGACCTGCAGACTGCATACTCCCAATGTGCTGCACACCGTGACGAACCCCATCACCAAACCTGCACACTCCTTCCATGTCACTCTGTCCAGGCTCTCTTGGCCCTCTTCCTGCTCCAACCTGTGATGGCGGATAGCCTGTGACAATCTTGCACTCCACACTGGCCTTCTCTCCGGACATGACGGGTCACCCTGCCAGCTGCACCTCCTCAGGGGGATTCCTCCTTTCCTCCGATTCCCCCAGTAGCTCAATGTCTCCAGAGGACTGGTCATACTTATGGTGGGGTACTGCAACGGCCTATACCCAGTTTCTGTGCCTCTAATCTCTTCCCTCTTCAACTCATCCTGACCTGGAGAGTGGGGAGTGTCCTTTTGTCTTGGTGGCAGGTATTGTGTCTCCCTAGGACTGATGATGGCACTGGCTCCCAGTGGCTATTACTGTTCATTGTCAACCGCTCTGCATTGTCCACAGGGCCTTATGGCTCCTGGTGCTGCAGTTCCTTCAACTCCATCTTCCCAATTTGCTTCTTTCTCATGGTATTTGATCATCCCTTTCCTACTCCCTCAGGGTCAGTTACTTCTCAGAGCAATTAGTTGGTGGTTAATGTCTATCTTCGGCTGGGGCCTCCCTCTGCTACAGCCTCCCCGTCTCAATGGCACTGGAGGTGAACCATCTCTGGGTCTGGGGGCTCTTATGATCCTTCCTCATGTGTTCTGCTTTCTCTACCTCCTCTCCCCTGCTGGAGACCTGGATGACAGAGAATGCAGAAGTCACCTGCCCACACTATGATCTCCGACACGGGTGTCTGAGCCACCAGTTGTAAGGTAACTCAGCGGGTTGAGCACTCGCTGTTGCAATCCGAGCGTGATATGCAGGTCGCAGGTTCGAATCCCAGCAAGGCCAACTCAGCCTTTTATCTTTCCGAAGTCGATAAATGAGTACCAATTTCGGTTGGGTGATATTGTATGTAAATATGTGCTCTTTTAAGGAGCTATATAAATAATACATCATTATTAGTTGTACCCATGCACTGCCTCACTGCCATACTCCACACTCGGTTGTTCACTGTATCCCTACAACCCTCTAGCAGCTATTGACAGCTGTAGTCTGCACATACACTTCCACCAGCACACCGCATTTTCATCGATGATGTAGTTGTATTTATTTGGTATGCCATTCCCATGTACTGCACTGCCCACTCTCACTTCCAACCCCAGGTCTCACCTTCACCATGCCTATTCACTCGCGTGATGTCAATATGAGCTTGCCTCATGGGATGGGTGTGTCTGGGTTCACTCCATTCCACCACCCTTGCATCGCTGCACCGTGTGACATCCGTGATATTGAGTTTATGATTTACCTGTCATGTCACACCCATTGTACATGGCTCTGGTTCAGTAGTCAGCAAGTCCCATCTAAGGCAGTATTACAGATCAGGAATGGCTATGGTACATGGTATGTGTTTTTGCATCTGTGTTGTTGGTGGATGAACTATGCCAGTCAGGTGCTCATGTGTGTAGCAGGTCCTATGCACCATGCACTACAGGTTGTATTTAGCTATTCCACACAGGTCCATAGCTGCTTTCATGCTAGCCTTCACATGCATCGACACTGCGTAAGTTTGTGACATGACATGTTGATGTGTTACATGACGACATTATGATACCCATGTGTGTGGTCTACGATATTTACATGGCTCTTCATATTCTTGCTGTCCATGTGCAGGTGGTGAGGCACTGGATGCAGAGGAGGAGGAGGAGGAGGAGCAGGATAGTGTGCCACAACCAACCACCAGTGGAGGACGTGGTGTGGTAGCCCATGAAGTTGCACTGGTGCTACAGGCCTTCCTGGCCCAGACTCAGTCTGAGTCCATCTTCGAGGAAGCCTTATGCTCTGGTGGTGAATCAGATATTGATACCTCTGTGGTGTCGCAGGTGAGTGCATCGACTGTGGGTGCTGTTGCATCCTCAGGAGGGGGTGTGGGAAGAGACTCCTCAAAGGGCCAGTCAGTGTCGGGACATCCGTCTGTGGTGGTTACGGTTGCAGGGTCATGCTCCACAGTATTGACTCCTAGTCCCGGGGCAGATCAAGGGAAGGATGCACTCCTGCAGCCACAGACTGCGTCATCACATCAAGGGCCAGGTACCCTTGGCCTAGGCAGGCGTGGGGTCCGCCAATGCGGTGGCCATGTGTTAGCTGGCGATACGCTGTGGGAGCAGTCCATGTATGCTGTTGCACAACAGGCTGCTTCACATGAGATGTTGACTCAGGGCATGGATAGGGTGGCCAATTCGATGATACCCCCAGCAAGACAGGGAGCACTGGCAGCAGGCGTTACGGTCCACATGCCACTCACACAGGCCGAACATGGTGGCCAGCAACAGGAGCCAACGGGCGGAACTGAGGGCTCTGCGTGCATCCTTGGCTGCAGAGGGTCGGGCCAGCAGGGAAGCTCTAAGGTCAGAGTATAGGTCCCTCAGGACTACACTGGCTGCACTCAAGGCAGCCAGCAGTAGACGGTCTGAACAGCAGATGCAACTGATGACTCATACCATCACGGAGGAACTGCGTGCATCCTGCGAGGTGTTGCAAGGGGACCTCCGGGCCATCATGTTGCAGATGCAAGCATCTCACTCCCGCACGGCCACTGCCATGGAGGACCAAACCAGGGCTATGTGTGGTTATCCTCCCTTTCCGCTAACACATTCTGATGCAGCGCCAGAGAGTGGCGACAGCAGAGACGGGTCTCCCACTCGATCATAGCCGTGTGGCCCATTAACCCATGGAGGGTTCTTTTTTGACATCCACACATGTGGGTGTTGACATGCACCCTGCACCTCCTCACTCCTGGGTGGGCCCCCCAGAACCCCATGGGCATTATTTTTTTTATTCGTTTTTTGTCTATTGTGCATTTATGTGACAGTGTGTTGCTTTGTGTGGCCACCAAGGGCATCCACTGTAGGTTCCATCTGGTCCCATAGAGGCTTGTCTTGTGTTGGTGTTTGTGCCTTGGGTCAAGACACATATGCCACTCCGGCTTCCCCTTTCCATGGGCTTGCTAGGAGTGCAGCGTGTGAATGTGACTTACACAGTGGCATTGGGCTTCCATTCTATCTGTGGGCAGTCTCAAGTCCGACCTGTGTATACACCCCTAATGGGATTCATGATTGTTTGTCCAGTGCATGGTTGCCATCATTTTATGTTTGTACATTGAGATGCATCCATTGTTCATGTTCCATCTTCATGTATTGCCTTGACTGTCTCCATTGTTGTTAGCCTTCATGCTGTATGCCCTTCCCTGGCCCCCTTTGGTTAGCAGTGCCACACGTATTTAGAAGGGTGGAATTTAGAAGGGTGGCATGTGCAAGTCACGAGACATTGAGGTACATGTGCATTTGGGTATGGTCACGGTCAGACAAATTAACTCTTGGGTCCTGTCTTTCTGGTTTGTTGTACTTGCCAATTGATGTTCCTGTGTACATGATTATATTGATGAGTGAGTTATTTCTGGACATTTTAGGTTGATCGTTGCATGCTTTGTGACAATAGTGTTATGAGTTGGCCATGTATTTCTCGGTTTAGACATTGCATGCCATGGCATGGTGTGTCAAGCAGGTGACATGAAGTGTGGGAGGGTTTAGGTGACATACCGGCATTTAGAGGTGTACTTTGTCATGCCGTTTGTGGCATACTCCATTTTCCATGTATTCCTTTTGTGCACACCAGATTGAGATACTTTTAGTACTAAGGGATGCACACAATGTAGCACTTCCGAGGACACATTTGCAGAGTTTTCAGGTTGAGACAGATTGTCCCTTTGTCATCGATTGTCACCTGGAATGTGGCAGGCCTGTGTGCACTCCGCAGGGCTTGGATTTTAGGTGAAAAATTGTGCCACAAGCTGGGTATGGGCAGCCTTGCCATGTGCCCTTTTTTCCCTTCCCATGCGAAGCCGCCCTGCGTGTGGTTGGGGATGTTAGGGCACCACCATGTCCACTGGTACGCCACACCTTGTGCAGGACACATGCTGCCACAATGATCCTGCACACTACTGGTGGCGCATATATTAGCTCACCACCAGAGTGGTCAAGGGAGCGGAAGCATGACTTTAGCACTCTGAATGTGCGCTCCACTATGCCCCTAGTTGCAATATGGGCTGCGTTGTAGCTTACCTGGGGTGATGTGGTGGGGTTCCGTATTGGCATCATCATGTAGGTGCTCAGAGGGTAGGCACTGTCCCCTTTAGAGTTGAGATGGGTTGACAGTGGTGTGGTTTTGTCTTTGTGAGAAACGCATGCATTTGCAGGGCCATTTGTACTCACCAATGAGCCATGTGTTGCCATGCCTCCCAGCTTCCAGGGCTTGCTGTTGGGGTGACATTCTGAATATGAAACTATCATGGGTGGACCCCAGATAGTTGGCATCACATACAACCTGCACGTTGATGGAATGCCAGTGCTTGCGATAGATCTACTCTGTGCCCCTAGGTGGACATAGGGCCACATGGGTGCAATCGATGGCACCAAGCACTTTAGGGAAGCGCGCCACCCCGTAAAAGTCCTGGACCATGGCCTGGCTTTCTGGGCATGTATATGTGCCTGCGGACTGAGAGGCGTGCAGTCATGATTGCCAACACCTGGTGAAAGCAGCATGTCTGCATGGCCTGTGAAATGCCCACGACAATGGCAGTTGTCCGCTGACATGACCCAGTGGCCAAAAAAAATGCAGTACATTGAGCACCTTTTCCAAGGGGCTCAGTGCTTGGGAGCACAGAGTGGGTGGTTCCTCCTCCTCCTCCTCCTCCTCCTCCTCGTGACACTTACGCCTGCTTTCGCTTGGCGGACATGTTTCCGGATTAGCGTGTCTTTTTCCAAGTGCAGGAGAGCCCAGTTCAATTCCATGAATACATGTTAACACGCGTGTGGGCATTGCAAGTATTTTACTGTGGTACTTCCCACCTAACGCCCACATTTCCGTTTGTTGTTCCCCATTCCACACGTTCCGCCACCTTTTTAGGTGACTGCGTTAGACGGTATGTGCCTTTGCTGGGCGTCTCGCGCAAGGCGTTAGTGGTGTCGCAGTGACGTGTTGGACCCGCGCGGATTCAGCGCAGGTCTCCATGAATGTGTTCCATTAATCAACAAATGGGCGCTTGCATGCGTTTTGCACGCTTGCGTCCGTTTTTCAGTGCTATTTTATTCTATGAATCGGGCCCATAATGTTTGTCAGTCGTCCAGAAAGCCTCATCTGCCCCGATTTCTGTTCCTACCACCAATACAAAAAGAAACTACGAAAAAGAACACAAAGTTATGGCTTCTCGCGAAAATTTAAAAGTTGGTTGGCTTCTGACCAACTGTTTAGTCTCTTCCTTGTAAAGGGGTCCCTAGAACCATGGTTCAGCCAGCAAAAAAAAGGCCTTTCACCTACCTGCTCATCCCGGTTTGAGAGTTCACTTTAACTCTGTGTTCTTTATTCACCTCTTCTCTGTCCTTTTACGTTTATCATACTGCTTGTATCAGTACTCAGCGTTTATTTGAAGGATTCAAAAAAATGTCCTTTCCACTCTCTCGTCCGCCCCACCCTGGGAGTCTTGGGGTTTCCCTCCTCACATTGGAGGTCTTCCTCCTTCTGGACCAACTCAGGGCTGGTTTAATCTTGCCCCTTTTGGGATCTCTTACTGCTTACCCAGTCTTGGGGTACCCTTGTTTTTGCCCTGCCCTGGGGTTGTTGGGCTTTCACCCAGCTTTGGATTCATTTGGATCAATCATGACGCCCAACTGCCAACTCCTCTGACCCAACGTGTCTGTTGCCTCCAGGCAGTGCTTCTCTGGTCTAGCGGGACAGGGAGGTGGTGGGGTCTTGCTTGGTCACCTTCCTTCGGGCTTGGTTGGAACAGGTGCTCCCTTGTGGTCAGCTCCCAACAGAATTTTGGCAGCAGCTCTGCATTTCCTCATGGCCCTCTTCGCCTTCAGGTGTCTCCAGCTTCTCATGCCTTGTTCTCGGCTGCGGCTCATCAGCCGGATGTTCTGCATGGTCCACTGCAGCTGAGCACGACATCTAGTGCCGGCGTGTCTCTCCAGGACGCAGATCCCTCTCTTGTGCGGTTCTGCTCGCCTGTCTCCTAACGTGGATGGGCTCTTCACCTCTGTGGTAGCGAGGTGGAGGGCTTCTATCTCATTATCCAGGTTGATTTGAGCATGGTGCCTGAAGAGGGTCAGAAACCATACCAACCTTAGATACATGCACTGAAAACGCATCACTTGTCAATTCCTATATATGGGATTCTTGTGACAATGGAGGTGACCGCATATCCCCATCTAGGGATTACCTGTTCTCTGGGGATGGGAGGGGGGGGGAGAACGGGTCAACCCCAGTGGGATCCTGCTAGCCTTACCCCCTAGGAGGCTTTAAGCTTAGCGGGCGCACCTCCTTTGTCCGAACGGGGGTGGCTGCCCCTTGGGGAGAGGAAACAAATTCCCTGGAGTCGCCACACTGCTTTCTATCCCCTTTCGTCATTCTAGGATTCACATCGCTTACATTTGGAATTATTACGTGTACAAATCGTAGCATGAGTGAGTACAAACATTGGTTCTGAAAACGTTTGCAACATTTGCAGATTATTCAGCCAGGATGTCTTAAACTCTGGTCTACTTTCAAACACTTTACTGAACTGCAATATCAGCTCCGATGTAAAATGGTAATCATACAGAAAATTATACAATAATGGTACAATAGTGTCCATTTGTATTGGTTTTACAGATTTAAAAAACTTGAAAAAAGCTAGCAGTAACAGTGCCAAACACGTTGGTCATCGCATATGCATTTTAGAACACTGTGTGAGAGAGACTTCATTGGAAATTAAAATAGACAATTGAAGTGCACAAGATTTCAAGAAACAATGCATATAACGTTTATGCTGTGCAAAGGGCAGCTTTATTGGACATTTTGTACAGTGAGGTAAAGGCTGATTGCTTCCCCAAAAATGTGTGTACTCTCCAATGCACCCACATGTCCAGATGCTGCTCTTCTGCCGACCACCACAAATACTGGTCTACAATTAAACGTCTTTGAATTAAGCAAGAAAATGCCTCTGGTTTGATGGGGGAAGGTTGCAGGGTCGAAATTGAGGGGAGCTCGGAGATATTTAGCTCCTGTTCCTAGTCCAGGAGAGCCTGGTTAGCTTGACACCAACAGCTACCAGGAGCTACTTTCGGCTCCTGAGACAAAGTGGTACCACGCAAATATACCTATGTGGCGTTAACTTTCTGTATTTTGGCTTGTGTACAAAAAACATAAGACACATCTGTAATGTGTATAATGGTTATAGATGTGTCTAATTGCTTTCTGGGAAAGGCTTAAGACGCTCTTATGTGAATAGACTTCCTTACTCCCCATGAATATTTCTGCGCCGCTTTATATTCGCTAGCCTCTCCCCTGTTCATGGCTTGTTAGCATTGTCAGTCTTTTGTCTTTCGTTATATATGTGCACCCTGATGCATGCGGGTTACGGCGTGTTACAAGCGCAACATAACATATACATAAGAAGCATAATGAATTGTATATCAAGTTTGCATCTCACGTAAAATGTAGAGGTTTGCCACGCTATGTAATAGTTCCTGGTTCTCTAGGAGTAGCTACTGCCTACTAGGTAATGGCTGATAACCAGGAGCTAGTTTTAGCTCCTGCTAATGAAATCTTAATTTCGGCCCTGAGGGTGAACGGGTGAAGGGTGAAATAAAAGGTTCCGTTAAGCAGCTATTATTCAAGACGCCATTCCAGCCGTTGCATGGTTTCTTTGGGGGCGTGGGGTGGGCATGGGGTTCAGCTTGTAGCCTTGAATAAACTACAGCCAATACTGTGGAAAATTCCTTTATGCATTAAATAGACGGATAAACACTTTATATGGCATTCGGAAAACTGGAACGTAGGAGGCGAGGTAAATACAGAAATACAATTAAGCCCTTGGCAGAGTTGCTGTACAGGAGGAGCCAGTAGAAAGGACATACATATCGTAAAATGCCTCCATTTTTAAATTTCATTAAAGCAATTTAGTGTTTTTATGGGAATTTCTTTTGGGTCTAACAATATAAAAAGCATTGGTGGGACTCTTTCTTATTGCATTAAATAGAATGGGCCAAAAACTACAAGACCTATTATGCATTTTGTGGAGAAGTGAAGACCCACGCTGCTCTAGTACTTGTGTGGCGAGATTAGGCGAGACACACCCAGTCCCATGTAAAATAGACTCAAATGAACACTAAAATACTGCTTTCATCTGATCGGTTCTGATCAAAAAACATTGGACAAAAGAGCACTGGTTTATATTTATATTGAATTGTTTTTTTTTGTAACGGATTCTAAGCGCGGATCTGGGATTCGAACCGCTGTTTCTCTGCACGGTCTTGCTTCCGAGATCAGCGCTTTGCACCTGTTCTATCCTCCATTCGATCCTGGTTGACTTACTGGGGCAGAACAGAGGAAACAAATGCATTTCACCCAATGTTACTGCCCTTCCACAGTACACACGACAAGGCAGCATTGCTCATTTTGTGGAACTGAACATGGGACCTCCTAAAAAGGTCTCGAATCATCCATTGGGTTTCTATATCTTGGAAACCACAGGGGACATGCAATCTTTTGAAGCATTCTACCCAGTACTAACAAGAATACTCCATTTACTAGATCGTGGCCATGAGTACACGCATTATGAATTAAGAGATTGCAAAACAGCATTGACAGAAATTCTACTAAAAATTAATAAATTGGAGGGTTTTATATTTGCAGACAGTCTTAGACTGGTACCAGAGGGGCAGCAACCGTCGAAAATGGAAGCACCCTCATACAGCTCCGTCACTAACCAAACAGATTTTCTAGTTGCCCCTTTGAATGAACCTAACATTACGAACGTTCCCACTGTTACCTATGCATTCCCTCAATCATATGCACAAACTCTGCTTGCCCCAAGACCTGATACCACCTGCCATATCCTCACGCATGCTCAATTATGTAAGGAAGTTGCCTTACATGCCGAGAAGTTGGAACAGGTGTTATTTTTTTCTACAACCAGGCCAGGGGGAAGGGAAAGTGGGGATCTCTTCAACCTGCACGGAGAGGGGGGGGGGGGGGGGGGGCAGGCATTTTATCCTGACAGCCCCTCAGTACTAACTGCACTACTTGAGAACACTGGCCAAATTGACCCTGCTCCAGATAGTACGCCATCTGCTGCTGATGAAAGTCCCCCCTCCCCCTTACAGAACGTTCCTTTATCTCACGGAAGGAAAAAAGACTATTCTTCCGTGCCTTGAAAAGGAAAGCAGATAAAAAAAAGCATCTCAAATCTCCCAAGAGGAACAGATGCCCCAAGTAAAAGTAAATGAAAAAAAACAAAATAAAAATTGCGAAGAGCAGTGCAGCCTGGTCAGTGCTCAAGCCAGCAGCACTAAAAATCCCTGCAAATGTCTTGGACCCTGGAGAAATACTCTCCAAAAAAAAAATATATATATATATATTGCAGCCTCAAAAGGCGCAACCCCTCACTGAGGAGATAGGACACTCATCGTCTCAGACGCAACTACCTAACTTTTTCAAAGCTATTGATAATACAATCACTCAAATAGGAAAGGTAGCAGAGATACCATCCCTCAATAGTGAAATGGAGATGGACATGGAGACTGACGCTGAGGCCGTCCCAGGAAACGATGCGCTTTACCAGTCATTTCACCCTGAGAATGACCGTGAGTCTGCTAAGAAGCCTGCATTCTCGCAGGACTCAAAGAGAGTAGGTGAGAAGCAAAAGCAGCAGGAGTCACCTCCAGTACATTCCGGGGTGGACTCTGAAGTGATGGGGAAATGGCCAAACAGTCCACTACAATCATAGGCTGGGAAATAATATCGTTCAAGAACAGCATAAAGCGACTTAATCGCTCAGCATTGATGCAGGCCTTTATTCGCATTCTCGGCCTTCTCACACTGCACACGAATGATATTGAATGGATTACCTTGTCGCCAATTCAGAACCATCGTATGGTGTGCAAGGTGCAATCGGCCATTATCACCAATCTCCTCCTGCAATATACGGAAGAGTTGCGTTTTATTGGCTTGATGCGGTATCCCTTCGACTCAATCGATGATGCCATCTCATTTAACGAAACGCCTTTGACGCCTCCTCCGGTGCAATTGCCAAATTTAGCCCCTGGTGGTTCACAGAGTGGGGTAAACTCAGAGGTTATTGCACAACTAGTAGGCTTATCCAATACCAGTAAGGACTGGTCATGGTTAGCCGCTTTGCATAACACACTAAATCCAGCTATGAATGATACTCCCCACTAATCGGCCATATTCCTTAGCTATCTTGTCTTGGAATTCTTGCGGTTTTAGCAATTTGAAGTCTTGGTTTAGCAACCCACATCTAGGAATGGAATGTGATATTATGTTATGCCAAGAAACTATGTGTGACCATGAACTTTTGTTGCTTGGATACACTGTCCTTCAAACAAAAGTGAAACGAGGTGCAAGTGGCAGGCCCTACGGGGGTCTCGCAATATGTTTAAACACCAATCTAAATGCACTTGTGCTAGAGGTTTATAATGCAATTGCAATGATGGCTGCACTTATTATGCTCAAAGGTTCACAGCTAACTCCTCTCCTTTTGGTATGCCTATATCATAATCCTGCAACGCTCAATCTAGCATTTGCTTTCCAAGAGCTGGACACTTTGTTTAACAAACTTTTGTCAGTACATCCTACATGTGATATTGTACTAGGAGGGGATTTCAATGTGTATTGTATGAAAATTAATTCCAACCTTGTTAGGTGTGGGGGTTCTCAGCAAGCAGGACACAGAGGTCGCTTGTGGCAAGAGTATTTGGAATCCTGGGAACTTGACATCCTCCCTTTTGGCACCAGTGATGGGTGTTATACTTGGAGGAGAGGGAACAGCTCGACTTGTATTGACTACTTCGCCATTTCGCGAGGTTTGCAGTCATCCCCCGATAATATCAAAATATATGTTTCTGGTTATAGTGACCATTACATGATTCATCTGAACCTTCAGTTAGACGTTGTACATCTATTTAAGGACCAACAACAAAGGTTCCTAGAAGGAGATCGACCTGGCCTGTCAATTCGATGGGCCACTAATCTTTGTGATATGATCTCTGCACGCCTCATTTTATATCACAGCTCTCATCAGCATCGAAATTGTCCAAATTTAGAGCTTGCCGTTCTATCTAGCATAATAACTGAGGTAATAAAATCCTTGCGGTCATACACTCCGCACCCTCAAGTAGGATCTACCCCTCAAAATTCCAATTTTATTTTTGAAGCTAAAAGATCAAAGAATGGAGCTCTTCGTGTAATTCTTTAAAAAATAATAATAAATAATAATTTGGCATTTATATAGCGCTACAAACCCTCAGGTATCTGAGCGCTGCTTATTATTACCCACGGTGTGTGGTGCTCAATCACTTACGTGGGGGGGGAGGGGGGGACTTCCTGATAGAAAAAAAAAAGGGTTTTGAACACCTATCGAAACAAATGCAGAGATCATAAGCATTTCATTCAAAAACAGGAAAATCAGAAAATGTTTAGTACACTTTGCCATAGGGACAGACGATCTACGTGGGCTTTGCTCAGGGCGGGAACTTCGGCACTCCCCACTGACCAGTCTTCGTCGATCTCTGCACAGGCCTGGAAGATACATTTCGAAAAAAAATTCGCCCTTCCAGTAGCATTTGTGAAAATCGAGTTTAAATGGACCTGTTTAGCCACTGCCTCTTTTTCGCTATGGGAAATGTCCAGTATTGAAACCACGATAACTTCCTTAAAATATTCAAAAGCAGCGTGCCCGGATGGGATTCCTCCTTGTGTTCTTAAACGGCATCCAGTTACATGGGCTAAGATCTTTAAGAAACTTTTTGATAACTTTCTAGTAACCGCCGACACCCCCCCTTTCATGGCTAAATTCCATCATTGTCCCAATATATAAAAAAGGAGTAAAGTCTGAGCCTAGCAATTTTCGACCAATAGCGCTAATTGATACTGCTGCTAAAGTGTTTGCTAGCTTGCTCTTGGGGGAATTACATGCGGTCATTGGACAGCTTAAGATTTTGTCCAAGTATCAAATTGGATTCCGCGCAAGGATGGGTACTCCCCTTAATGCAACAATTATGGCGCATCTACTAGCCAAACACAAGAACAGGGGCTCCGGCCCACTCTATATGGCATCAATAGACCTTACCTCCGCCTTTGACTGTGTCATACGATCGCTCCTGTGGAAAAAAAAATGGCTGCTATGAATATCCCTGAGTACATCATACAACTAATATCTAAGCTCCATACAAATAATTATTTGGTAAGAGTGAACAACGAAGGCGCAACCACGCATCCAATAAAGATCGAGCTTGGTGTAAAACAAGGATGCAACCTAGCTTTTCAATCTTTATCTATGCGGCATTAACGACATCTGGAACAATCCGATTTCTTATCCGGCAAGGCTTGGCCACTTAAAAATACAATAGCTGATGATATAGTAATCTTTGATTGTACGCCCAAAGGTCTGCAAATTAAATTAGATCTATTTGCATCTTACTGCCTTACCCATAATTTAAAATGCAATGTGGAAAAATCTAATATAGTAGTATTTAGGAATTTTAAGAGGAAAAACATCACCCGGAATTGTAGAATTGAAAACATCCCCATAACCATAGTGCCTGCAATTTGTTATCTTGGCTACACTATATCTGACTCCCACTCCTTGGCAATGTGGAAAGAGGTATTACAAAAGAAAGTGGCTCCCCATTCCACTCAAATGCGGATATTTTATGTAAAGTTTTGCAAATTCTCATTGCTGCCACTACTGCAATTTTACATCCTGAAAGTGGAATCTGTCATCCTTTTTGCTTTGGATATGTGCCTGGGGAACATCAACAGCGATCTTGACCAATTACAAGGCTGTATTTGGAAGGGGGCTTTGCGGTTGGCCAAATCCACTCCAAATATTGTAATACGGCAAGAACTTGGTCTCACACTGCACTATCCGCACGCCGTAACTGGCGTCTGTTGGCTAACTTTTCTAGAATGCTATACCCACCGGACAATTGTCTGTATGAAGATTTGGGTCAATTAATGGTCGCGTCTGAACGATCTTCCATCACGAATTACCATTCACAAATGGTCCACCTACTGGACGAAATTGCACTTGTACCAGCAGACTCAGAATTTAGACCAAATTACGTGAAATATTGTATTATGGAGAATGACTGGTGTAAAACAATAACTGGAATGGCGGAACTTAAGGGATACAAGGTAGCAGCATGCTTTTGTGCTCCAAGACGTCCGCACAAACCGTATGTAATTCAATTTCCATGTAATAAAGCCAGGGAAACTTATTTTCGTTTCTAAACGAAGCAATCCCTGACTCTAGAAAGGATTGGTAGTTGGAGCCCTCAGTGGAAAGTAGATGCGGAGCTGGGATGCAGATTCCGCAATGATGGATCTATTAAAGAAACTCTGAAACACCTAGGTATATTCTGTCCCGATTTTGAGACAACACGTGCATTAACAATTGCAACAGTGTGTAATATCCGAGGTAACCAGGGAATGGCTTCGGTTAGCCTGTATGTGGGGGACTCGAATGAGCTTTATATTATCCTTGTGCAGACTCTTAATAATTATAAATAACGAACTTGAGAATAGGTTCCAAAAGAATCAGGGGTAGGTTAGCTGCTCATGCAACCAAATCTTTACTTATATATCTTTTGTTTCAGTAAATCTCACTGGTCTGCTGTTAGAATTCTGGATGTTAGGATGTTGTAAGTAGTGTCTCCCTCCGTCACACGCCTAAATAGATCTTAGGTTCTCACTATGATATCTGGCATCTCTATTTGAATTGGGAAATTACACTCTAATCCAGAAATGAAGTTTCAATACTAGTGTTTATTAACACTTGGACCTGCTTAAATACATGTAAATAGTAAGATGTTAAAAATTCATCCACAGGATGTATACCAAATGAATGAACTTGCTGTTAACCACATTTACAAAAACTGTATATACTAGGCAAAGAGAACAGTCTAGCAGGAAGGAAATTGTTCATCTGGTAATTGTCTATTTGAACATTTTAACTGATAACATGAAGAATTTATGTTTTATAAAAGTTGTAAAAGTTTGTTGATCGAACTAATAAACAACGGTTTGAATAAAAAAAAAAAAAAGTTAAACATTTTTTGGATTAATGGTAACATTTTCAGTACTCAAAATGCTCCCCTAGGCCAAGTGTGCCATGCACAAACAGGCTGGACAGATTTTAAAAACCTAGTGTCCACGACAGATGTGTTAATAAGGACAGAACTTTGTCTGGTTAGTTAACATTGTCTGCCCATATAAAGAAATGCATCAATAGAAATACCTAGAGAAGTGTTTAAAATTAGAAATAAACATGGATGAAGATCTGACTCAGCTTTTTGGGGTTCCCAGGTGGATTCTTATCCGGCCTTCATGGCTTTTACTGATGCTTTAACGCTACTGGTCAACACTTAACCCAACTATAAATGAAAAAGGCACGCAACACAGAGTACGAGGCTGGCCGGCTGGGGGGGGGGGGGGGGAACGCGGGTTTGGGGGGTCTGGGGGGCGGAGCGGCATTTGAGAAGTGGCTAGCCACACATTAGGAGACTACATATATCCTGGCGAATTGCAGGAGTGGAGTGCACCATAAAATAGGTCTGTGGGGAAAAAAAACATTTAGACCCAAATATTAAATGTATTAATGGGTAAAGTAAAACATTTTAAGAGCATTGTTTGGGCGGATATTACTTACTGTTTTCAAATAAAGTCACCCAAGACAAGGTCCATAAGGGATTTGATTGAGAAATGAAAGTCCAGTTGTGTGTGAAAAGGCCAGGAGTTTAATATACGTGGCTCCCCAGATGTTTTTTTAACATGACTCCCATGATCCCTCGCCATGACTGACGGCTAGGGCTGATGAGACTTCTAGCAGATCACCTGGTGTAGGGGCTCAACTAATACTTTTTAACTGACCACATCCTCAAAACAAGCATTGGATAAAAGAACATTGGTTGGACAAAGTACCGAATTAAGAATATTTTAGGAATGTAGTCTCATGATACTGCTGATCGGCCGTATGAGACATGTATCAGCATTGGTTGATTGTCCAATAGTGATCAAATACACACTTGAACTATCTGAATTCTGACTAATGGCAATCCTTCAAGTAGCTGCTGTCTAGTATGGTTTTAATGATTATTACATTACTATGTGGCTAAAACCGGCTAACTACACCAAAATAAATAATTGAAAGGAGAGCATCAAAGGCGTGTGTTTTAATCCTGGTAAACCCCATACCTTTTTGAACAGCCCCATATTAATAGGTATTAATATCAAGCAGACATTGCATAATGTTTTAGGTGCCTTTGTCCAATGGCTGAAATGAAAATACAAATGCAAAAGAATCACTGATGAGGCTTAAACTCAGCACACTTGGCTGCTCTCTTACCCAAAGGTAGACGTTTAGGCCTTTAATCCACCAATGCTATGGGGCTAGGACGTGCAACAGATTGCTTAGGAGCCTGAGAATGTGGCATTATGAGCAGGAGCTACAACTACTGTAGAATGGCAGTGGTAAAATGACAAGTTTCGCAGAGCTGGATCAGGGATATTCTGATGCCAAATAGTGGAAAGGTGTCAATGAAATAGCCATTAGGACACAATAAAAAACATTTTTTTTAAGTAGTGGGATGGCCAAATGCTCTCAATTACATTAAATCAAGAGAATGTTTTACTTGATTAAATAAGTAATTGAGTCCCTCTGGAAATCAATAGTAAACAGTATGGGGGATATATGATTATTGCCCATTTCACCCCCTCCCAATGATTATTGCCCTTTTCACCCCCTCCTAACACTACAGGAATGCATTGCCTTAACACTAGCAGTAGTTCTCTCATGCACAGACTACTGCAATACTATCCATGGAGGGGTCTGTGCCAGGTCTACCTTTTAGCTCCAGAGCACTCAAAACTTTGCAGCTCACCTCATCCTGTAATTAAAACATTCTCGTCACATCATGCGACTTCTGACGATGTGCCATTGTTCGTCAACCAAACAGAGGATAACCTCAAAACAATCTACTTATCAATAAAGCCCTCCGCGGTTAAGCATCAGCCTACTCAAAGCCAGTTCAACATGCAAGCCAACATGATGCCAAACGGTGACATCCAAAAACGTACCGTCTCTGGCTAAAGTAGATGCAAGAGTTTTTTAAGAAGATCACGCAATGCATAAAGTTCAACTATGGATTACTCAAGTCCACACTCTACAAATACAAGACTCAATGCAGTTCAGGGGTTTGGAGCAGAAAAGCAGGAACTTCACTCCCAGCGGCTGTCCTGTTATACCAGAATATGGTCTGTGCCACTCACCAGCGTACAGCTGCAAGTTCTAGACCTGAATTAGGTCACTACGGATTACTAAAAGTTCTCTAGAGGTAAAGGGATGCCAGCACCACCCTCCTGGTGAGAGGAGCAAGGCACAGGATATAGAAACTTGCATGCTTCTTACCTTAAGTCAAATGGCTATCAAAGGGGATTTTGACATGTCATGCAACTCTGCTGAGTTTTCCACTGCGCACTCTCATAACCTCCTAGAATATGTGGAGAGTTGTTTAGTTAATTGTATTCCCTTTTAAGCATGCCTACAAACTACTATGCATGGCGATTGCGTTTTTTCTTTTCAGAGGAGACTTGAGCATTAAAGATCAAAGTGTTCCAAACTGCTTTGCAACTAGTCTACTGAGACAGGCTTCTGCCTTATCCTCTGCTTGCCTCTATGCTTGCCTCTATGGCCATCTTGGAGCATGTTGCTGTTCAGACTACTCTGCTTAGGCCTGCTTTCTCTGGATTGGTACCTGGATGAGCCTGCTTGATTCTAGGTCTGTTTAAGTCTATAGACGATCCTATATTGGTCACTTTGCTTCAAGTGCAGAATCCACTGAGTGGACATTGAATTCTACACCCTGGTGCAGGGCTACACAGTCATCAGCCCTTCGACATCAATGATCGACATTCACCCATCTTTGACAAGACGCCCTGCATGAGCATCACTGTCATCAATATCAATAACCAAGGCAAATATCAAAAGATATTTCGGTCAGGCCATCCTCAGATCTTGCCTCTGAGGCACAAACATAGGGTCACCTTGTATAGGCTACACAATATTGCTTACATAAAAAATAATGAGTCCAGTTAACAAGTGTTTATTGTCCAAATAGCCGATGAGAATGTATTTTTTCCATCAGTTCAGCCAGTAAGAAGAAATGCAGTGTGCACCAACGTAAACAACCTAAAACTACTTTCTTGAATGACAACCAAAAAAAAAGGAAAGGAGTACAGGTTTCCGGCTGTAAACCTTTGCCAGCATGCACGCATACACCTAACAATGGAAACCAGGTGAATGCTAACCTTCCGATCACTTAAAAAAGGACTCTCACAAACAGCTACAGTAAACGTAGATGTACAGATCCAAGTACTGCAATGAATCAGTGGGCACAAATATCAAGCAGCATGGTGCTAAAATAGAATTTTAATATTAAGCGCCAATAACAGCCATCACCACACAACGGCTAAATTGAAATTCTTCCACAAACCCTTTTACAGATTCCAATTGGCTAATCTGAATGGTGAGAGGAGGCAGCCAAATGACTAACTGTTTAACATAAGAGACTCCCAGGAGGCAGCACAAAGTCCCCTGAGGCAGCTTGTTCTCTCTCATTGAAGCACATAGGCTGTTCAAAAGCACTGCCATGCAACTACCAACCTTAAAACAGTTGGGTTAAATGTGCATAATCAGGGTGTTGTTAGAAAAGGGGCTTTGTTTGAAAAAAGGCTTTAAATGGGAAAGATATGAAAACATAAAATGCTGTTCAAATTGAGCAGTCCATTGAAGAATAAGCAGTTTAAAGACTGTGATTGAACACAAATGTCACTGGCCAAAATGTCTTTTAGCCAACCTACAAGAATAGAGCTCTCACGTTCCCCAGCTCCAATGCGTGAGAAGGCTATACAGTCATGTGTTTTTCTTGGAATCCTGCTACTTGTAGTTTTATTTTTAAGCTGAGGACTACAGCTCTTAAAATTACAAGAAAAAGGGGATTGATTGGCTTTCTCACGTATGGATCTGGGAAACTGGAGATCTCTGCTACAGTAAAAAGGACAAGCAAAACAGCCCTTGAAATGACACAAACCTAAAACACATTAAACACCACAGAAAGTATTAAAACCAGCTTCTCAGCAAAAAGTGACCGACGGCATTCTTCAAAAACCAATCACGGGTGGGCACCAGTCATTCCCCATAGATCAATTCTTGGTCACTCCTACAACCCAAATCGCTGGACCGATGTGCATCAAAGATTCACAAGGACCTCGCATCTGGTCCAACACAATTCACTGTTTCTGTGGTCTAAAGGAAATTATTCCTGCAATTTATTTTAAAAGTGCCCAAAAATTAGACAAAAACCCATAAACTGCATCTGGGGTTGACTTAAAGCAGTCTGCAGCGACACACAACTTCCCACACTGGCTTTTTATTTGGATCGATGGATCCATTTACGGAAAACTATTGAGGCAAGCTGGTTGGTGGCTGGGGTTATGTGGAGCCAATTTTAGGGGCCTCTAACTAGTGTTCTCAGACTTCTGCAGGGTGCTGTAGTTCTAATGCAGCAACACTTTAGAGGACCTCAGTGCCAGCCTGCACTGCCACAATAAAAGCCTATAGATCTGAAAGAGGTGCAATATGCCCCCAAAAGAGTACAAGATTAAGCTGAAGACTGTACCCAAGTCAAAGTAGCCACTGGACATGATCACATGATATATCTAGAAGGACAATCAGGTGACTCTGGAGTGCCATGGGCAAGGCCAGTGCTTTGGTAGGATTGCGAGTGCCAGTTGGCACCATCTGTTGGATATCATGAAAAAACAAAAAGGTTCACAGAAGAACTAGTTACTCTTACCTTGTAACGTTCTTTCGATGGGATGTTCCTCCGACGTATTCCTTATCTTAGATAGAAATCCTTCAGCTTTGCTGGCCTCGGAAAATTTTTTCGCCAGAGGGCGCTGCGCGTCGATGATCGCCGAGTCGATGACCCTCGACGGCCTCCGTGCCGACGTCGACGTCATCCTGCCTATAAAGGCCGCGCGCAGCGTCCGTTGCTCAGTTCCGTTTTGTAGTCCCCAGTAATGTTTTTGGATTAGACTAATCACCTTGAAGGAGCATAGGCTGCAAACCCACAGGAAGTCATACTGCGGGGATGGATGGGAGGGTCGATAAGGAATACGTCGGAGGAACATCCCATCGAAAGAACGTTACAAGGTAAGAGTAACTAGTTCTTCGAAGGGATTGTGTCCTCCGACGTATTCCTTATCTTAGATAGACTCCCATAGCAGTGGTATTGTGACTGGAGGCGGGAGTAATAAAAGTTATGTTACCCTTCCAGAATGGACAGAGTGTAACACAGCCTTGCCGAATCTAGTTTCTTGACTAGAGGAGGAATCCAGGCTATAGAATTTGGTAAATGTATGTGCGGACGACCATGTGGCAGCCGCACATATATCTCGAATTGGCACCCCTCTTTGAAGGGCTGAGGATGTTGCGATACCCCTGGTAGAATGAGCCCTTAGATTTTGAGGAGGCTCCTTTCCTGCCAATTTGTAGCACTCCAGAATGGCTAAAATAATCCATCTGGAGATGGTTTGTTTTGTTATTGGAAGGCCCAACTTATGTCCTGCATAACCTACAAAGAGTTGGTCTGCTTGTCTGATCTTAGCCAATCTGCTGATATAAAAGCTCAAGGCTCGCTTAGGGTCCAGCCTGTGCAGTCTCTCTTCCTCCTTCCCCGGATGAGGAGGAGGGTAGAAAGAAGGTAATATAATCTTCTGAGTGATGTGAAACTCCGAGACTACCTTCGGGAGGAAGTTAGGCTTCACCTGAAGAACAACTTTGTCCTTGTAAAAGATTGTATGTGGAGGTTTACACGATAAGGCTTGCAACTCGCTAACCCTTCTAGCAGATGTCAATGCTATTAGCAAAACAGTTTTGAGGGTGAGAAGCTTCAATGAACAAGAGTGTAGTGGTTCAAAAGGGGCACCCTTTAGGAAGTTTAAAATTAGGTTTAAATCCCATAAGGGAACTTGAAAAGGTTTCGGGGGATAAACATTAGTTAATCCTTTTAGGTATTGTATTACCAATGGAATTTTGAAGTATGAAGGCTCCTCTGCAGTGCGCTTAAAGATTGATAGCGCTGCGAGATAGCCCTTAATTGTGCCAACCTGTAGGCCTGAATTAGCCAGGTAAAGTAAGAATGACAACACCATAGGTGTACCACAAGAAAAGGGTTCAATATTCTTTTCTCTGCACCAGCTGCAAAATTTGTTCCAACGGCAGCGGTATAGAGTTTTAGTTGCCGGCCTTCTGGCCGAAAGCAACACCTCCATAACATCATCCGGAAGGTCCCAATCCTTGTACCTCAACCTTTCAGACACCAAGCGTGAAGGTTGAGGGTCTTGATGGCTGGATGGAGAACCTGACCTTCCTTCTGCGAGAGAAGATCCTCTCTGTATGGCAGTCGAATTGGAGGGCAGATGGACATGTCTAGAAGGTCCGGGTACCACGTTCTCCTGGCCCAATCCGGGGCAATTAGGATCATGGTCTTCCGAAACCTTCTCAACCTCCTGATCATTTGAGGAATGACAGGGACCGGAGGGAACGCGTACAGAAGTGGGAACTCCCAGTCCACTACGAACGCATCTCCTAGAGCTCCTCTCGGGGGAAATTCCCTTGAGCAAAATCTGTCGCACTTCCTGTTGATACTGGTGGCGAACAGATCCACTTGAGGGGTTCCCCAAAGGGCGAAGATCTCTTGAAGGACTTCCTGAGCTATCTCCCACTCGTGAGAGACTGTGCTCTGCCTGCTCAGAGCGTCCGCTGTCAAGTTCTTCTCTCCGGCTAGGTGAATTGCCGATAGAGAGATTCCTTCCTGAATTGCCCAAAACCAGAGCTGCATCGCCTCTCTGCACAGTGGTAGTGAGCCTACGCCTCCTCTTTTGTTGAGGTAGTGCATGGCCACTGTATTGTCCGTCATTATTAGGACGTTTCTTCCCCGTACAGACGGCAGAAAAGCCTTCAGCGCTAGTCTGATGGCTCTCAGCTCCAACAGGTTGATATGTAGTCTGGACTCCGATGGAGACCAACGACCGCTGATGGTCAAGTCGTTGGCGTGAGCTCCCCACCCCGTGAGTGAGGCATCCGTGACTACTGTTATCTCCGGCCATGGTTGCCAAAACATTTCTCCTTTCAGGATGTTCTCCCGACAGGCCCACCACTGAAGGTCTCGGGCTACTTTGACCGGGATCCGAAGGAGATCTGTCATCCTTCCTGAGAACTGTGACCACTGAGTTCTCAGTGCCCACTGGAGGGATCTCATTCTCAGGCGAGCCTCCGGCACGAGGAATATGCAGGATGCCATGAGGCCTAGCAACCTCAGAAAGTCGTAGGCTGGGAGATATTGGGCATTCTGAAATCTGATGACCATCTGCAGAATATCTCGAGCCCTCACCTCTGGTGGCAAGGCTCTTCCCAGGGAAGTGTCCAGGACTGCTCCAATGAATTGGAGTCTCTGTGATGGTATCATCTGTGACTTCTTTAAATTGAGGGAGAAGCCCAGCTTGTGAAGGAAATGGCAAACATAATCTAGTTGTCTCTGAGCCTGTTCCGAAGATACAGCTCTGATCAACCAATCGTCTAGGTAAGGGTAGACGTGAATCCCTTCCCTCCTTAGACTTGCAGCCACAACCGACATTAGCTTGGTAAAGACCCTCGGGGCGGAGGTTAGCCCAAATGGCAGAACTCGAAATTGATAATGAGAGCTGCCAATTGCGAACCTCAGGTATCTCCTGTGCCTGGGATGGATCGGCACATGGAAATAAGCGTCCTGGAGGTCTAGAGATACCAACCAGTCCTGAAGCTGGAGGGCCTGAAGGATCTGAGAGAGAGTCACCATCTTGAACTTGTCCTTTCGGAGGAATTTGTTCAATTCCCGTAAGTCTAAGATGGGTCTCAGTCCTCCGTCCTTCTTCGGTATTATGAAGTAGGGGGAGTACCAACCCTTGTTCCTTTCCGCTACAGGTACCAGTTCTATGGCACCTTTCTCTAGCAGGTCTAAAACCTCCTGCAAGAGGAGCGGATCTGGAAGCTTCAAAGGGTTGTTCCCCGGTGGATGACTCTGAGGGATATGTAGGAAGGGCAGGCAGTAACCTTGGGCCACTGTCTCCAGAGCCCAAGCATCTGACGTAATAGCCTGCCATTCCGTCAGATGGTGAGTTAACCTGCCCCCTACTGGTGTTCTGTGAGGGGAGACCTCAGAGTGGTTTTGAAGCGGCTGATGCAGTTGCCGAAGGTAAAGTGGCTCCTGCTCCTGCGGGTGCGGCTTTCTTTCCCCTACCCCGTCCACCACGGGTAAATCTTCCTTGGCCTCTTTGAGCCGGTCGTCCTCTGCCCTTTCCATATGAGGAATAGTAACGAAAGGACCGTCCTCTCCACGATGATCCCGAAGGACGAAAGGTATTCTGACGGATAGCAGCTCCCAATGACTTGGCTGCTGCCTTGGACGTTTGCAGTTTCTCCAAACTGTCATCCGCCTTCTTTCCAAAGAGGGTAGAACCGTCAAAGGGCATATTCAAAAGCCTGGTCTGCACGTCAGAGGCAAAACCAGACTTCCTCAACCACGCATGCCTGCGGATTGTGGTACTTGCCGCCATGGCCCTGCTGATACTGTCAGCAGAATCTAGGCCAGTTTGTAGGGTCTCGCACATCGCATCTTTACCATCCCTGATGATGTTTAAAAATGCGTCCCTTTCCTCTCCTTCTTGGAGGCAGTCAGCCGCTGATGAAGCGCACTCCCAAAGGGTGTGGCTGAACCTAGCGAGCGTACAGGTCGCGTTAATAGACTTTAACGCCATGCTACAGGCAGAAAAAAACCTTCTTAGCCATGGCATCATACTTTTTGTCATCCCTATCCTGCGGAGCAGTGGGGTATGCAGATGTGCTGCCTGATGAGGTTGCAGCCTGTACAACTAAGCTCTCAGGAGTAGGGTGTTTTGACAAATATTCAGGGTCAGAACTAGCCACCCTGTATTTTGTTGACAGTTTTTTATTTACTGCCGGGATAATTTCCGGCGTTTCCCAGTTTGTCAAAATCCTTCTCTGTAGAGCAGAGTGAAATGGAACCACAGGATCCTCCTGTGGGCCCTTGTCCAGTATGTCAGTGAGGTCATCCTGCTGAAAGGCAGGAGAAGGTGCAGACCAACCCATAAATTCTATGATTCTAGACATCAGAGCTCTATATGGAGTCTCCGCATGTTCTCCTGGGTCTGGTTTGATAAATTCTGCTTCAGGAGAAGTGTCCAAGCCACTAGCTTCCTGAAGTGCATCCTGAAGATTTTTTAATCCTCTTTCCTCAGAGGCGAAAGTCTCTGGCTCTGGTGATGTGGTCCTCTGTAAATCAATATCTTGGTCTGAATCCTCCCTTTCCTCAAAAATCGAGGTTAAAGGGGGATACTTTGGTTTTTGGAATGGTATAAACCCCATTTCCAATGCAGAAGGAGCCATCATCACAGGCCTTGAAAACGTCGATGTCGTCGACACCGACGTGAAAGTACTCGAAGGCGCCGTGAAAAGCGTCGAGAAATGTGTACTAGGCCTCGAGGAACTCGAAAGGATCGGAGTCCTGCTCGAGAACGACGTCGACGTTCTCGGCGTCGAGTCGGAGGTCTTTTGTCTAACCGTTGGCTGTGGAGTAGCCGTGGTTCTTTCCTTCACCGGCGTCGATATCGGCGTCGACGTCGGCGTCGACTCGATCGACTGATGCGCCGATGAATCCTTCGACAACGGCGTCGATGGCGCCGACCTCTGTTTCGAAGGAGTTTTCGACGATGGCGTCGATGATGCTTTATCTCCCGATGGCTCGAGGCGCTTTCGGGTTGACTTTTCCGCCGGGTACTGCGACTCGCGGCGTTTAGATTTTTTGGGTTTTTTACCCGGGGTATCACCCTCAGCTGTCTTCGAGGGGGACGAGGCCGCTTTCTCGAAGACGCTTAGCATCTTTTTCCTGAATTCCTCCCACTCAGCTTGCGAGCTGCGTTTTGTGGGGCAATGAACTCTCTCAGGAGAACTCGACGAAGATGACGAAGGGGATCTCCTACGTCTCTTCTTCGAGTGTCTCGATGTCGACGAGTGGTGGGAGCCACTTCGTGATCTAGATCGAGAGTGTTTTTTATGGTGAGGAGACGAACGTCTCGACTCTACCGAAGAAGCTTTCGAGGAAGTTAAAGTTGACCTACCTCTCTCGAGCTTTCCCCTACGCTCCTTCAAGGCTTTCGCCGTCATGGAAAGGCATTCCTCACACTCCGAACTCTGGTGCGTGATTCCCAGACACCACAAACAGACCCTGTGAGGGTCCGTCAACGACATTTTCTTCCCGCAGTCTCGGCACTTTTTGAAACCGGACCGAGGGGTCGTCGGGTCGGAGGAGGATGCCATCGATATCGAGGTTAAATATTATATACGTTATCTGACTGAGCAACGGTGTTCCGAGGCACAACGAAGCGCGGAAAAACGGAACTGAGCAACGGACGCTGCGCGCGGCCTTTATAGGCAGGATGACGTCGACGTCGGCACGGAGGCCGTCGAGGGTCATCGACTCGGCGATCATCGACGCGCAGCGCCCTCTGGCGAAAAAATTTTCCGAGGCCAGCAAAGCTGAAGGATTTCTATCTAAGATAAGGAATACGTCGGAGGACACAATCCCTTCGAAATTTGTTTTCATTACAGAGGCATCCTGGTTGGATTTCCCACTGAAATCCACTGAGAAACCTTTCGTTAGAGGGATCAGTGCAAAGAAAAAAAAATCACCAGCTGCACTTTCTAAAGCAATCGCATCTATGCCACTGCCACCATAAAACAATTATAACTAACTAACTCGCTCTCTCTCTCGCCCTCTCTCGCTCTCCCTCTGTGCAAGCACTGTTCATGACGTCATGTATGCCTATACAAACAACTGCACCTAACCAAAATTTGAACTGGACTTCAACAAAAAATACCCAATTAAAAAAAAGTGGTCTGTCTACATTGTGTGTGAGGGGCAAGGAAAAAGGTAAATGTATGGTTTGTTAAGACTGTGTTGGACAACATGAACACACCCTAAAAACGCAAAAAAGTAATATTAGACCTCTTTTCCCAGTGGAATCACCATATGGAGAGGCGCTGTAAGCAGTACATTGCAGAGGCTGAGTTACACTTCTTTTATGATTTGGTGGCAGTTTTTTTTTTTCTTGCGTTGCACCCATATAGTCGCTTAAAGAAAACTTGACTGAAAAAAATTAATCCAATATATAGATATCACCACATTTTGGAAATTGAAAGGTTTTCTTTTAACATTTGTTCGCATTCATTAAGGTTCAAGTTTGGCATGCAGCTGATCTAGCCAAATACACTCATGAGAAATCTGGCAAAGTTTCATCAGGGTTTGCATGCCCAAAATCACTGCTGATTTTAGGCTGAGACGGTATTGTACAAAAGGACTGAATACCAAAAGTTTGACTCCCAAAAGTCCGACCCCCAATTTTCCACATATATAAATGTGAGGGGGGTAAAGTGTATAAAAAATGTATAGGGGTAAGATGGAGAGGCTTTGGGGGTGTCCCCCCACATATATAATCAAGGCATAAAATAAGCAGTGTCGCATAGCAATTTGCTATGCAATTCTGTTGATTTGCTAATTAAAATTACACTTGTGTAGCACAACTTGCTATTTAAATTACCCTGTTCAATGAAAGCACAGCTCACCCTTCATTCCTCTCTTGCCCTTAGGGGTCCTTCCACCCACTTTTCCCTGTTCACTGCAGGTTCAAAGGGGCTATGGAGAAAAAGTGCAGCAGTAATAATCTCATCCACTCTTTAATGTGCCGAAAAGTATCAGTACCACAGATGGTGGCTGAGTACTAATTGTGATAAATACCACTTTCATGGTTCTACAAGGCTGAAATGATGTGCTTAGGCATAACTTGCTTGGGGTTGAGGTTATTAGCAGCCATGCCCTCCCCGTCCCCGAAAGTGGTAGTTAATGCTATATTGAAAATCATACCAATGACAGGCAAGGGCCATCTTGTCCACCTGAAGTTGACAATTACCATGCCTGCTGCAACACCATACTACATACTTGGTCTCAGACTATGACTTTCCTTTAACATTGTGAACCTTTTGATTTATGAAACATCTGCATTTCTTCTTCTTGCAGAACAAATGATGGGTCAAGCATGTGGATCATACAATATATGGGGCACTGCCCTGTACGTCACCGATTGGACCCAGCTACACAGAGCCTTGTACAGAAAACCTGTGTCCATTCATGCAGCTAACTTTTACATTTTACAAACACTCATCTCACCAATGTCTCACTTCAGCAGTACACAAAAATCTTGTATTATTGCTCATTTTATGTATTGGGTACAAATATCATCTGGTGACATTACAAATATTAGTACAAAATTGCTAATCAAATGTGTTTGCTAATCTAGACATTTTAATGAGAAAACTCTAATCAATTTTTGAAAACTAATTTATGCCTTGATATTTGAACCATCTGCCAAAATGGAATAACCAAAAGAAGCAATTCAGCAACTTAAACATACTACTGGCTAGAAGACGACCATTTTAGTTGCGGTCACCGATGACTTGGCCGTCTTAAAAAGAAAATATTTCACTAAATGTTAAAAAAGCAATTGTGGCTTCAAGGAACGAAATGAAGCACTGTCTCAAATCCATCCAAATATACGGATAGCTACTCGAAAGGTCGAATTAAGTGTGTTTATGCTATTTATCCCTGCGGCAATAAGCCTGTGCTACTGGCCCTCAGGCAAGAGCAGCATTAACCCTATTAATTCAGCAGGACTGCACAAGGCAGCTTGCTGACGTTTTGCATTCCTTTTTGTACTAAACGATTTCCTAAAACAGATTCTATGGGATTTGCTGGTTTTGCCATTTACAACATCGCAGAATACCAAGCACACATTACCAGTCCTATTCCTGGCCTAACATTCACGCACACAGTGAAATGCCACCGTCCTTTCCATGACACTTATTAGTGGTATTATGCATGGCATGTCATTTGTGACCATCTCTCCAGTGAACAGGGAGATGGAGATCTGGCCTGGAGCACTGGAAACCTTGGCATGCAGAGCTGAAATAACTCTAGGTCCTGGGCTCCTTTTAGGACACACTTGCCACAAGCAATCGCTTCCATCAGTGTAATGTCATGAGGCAGTGCCAATGCAGGATAAGGCGAAAAGCGCCATGCGTTGAATCAACCTACACTGGAATTATTAAACACAAACGCAGTAAATACATGATTAATACAAATTCACAGCAATGTGATGAGTTTAATGAAAATCACTGAATAGATGGTTCCCATGAATGAAACATCTCCACAATGCACAGAAAAAGTATTCCTTCATAGTTTAACAGAAGCACAGAAAGACAATGGTTTCTATCAAATGCCTACAATCAATACAACGTCATGTCAAGCTTCACTTGCTGCGGAACGAAAATAACGTGCACATTAATAATCATCATTAAGGCGACGGAAAGACCCACCTTGCAGCCAAACATAAGAGAAACAACACTGTTGGTGCAAGCGACTTTACAGTGGCAGAGCAGCGGTGAGAAACAGTCCACGTTTTTCAATCTAGGAGACCTCTTGTCCGACGGTAGGCGCTTTGAGCTTTCCATAGCAGAGTCCTCCGTGATTGATGCTCGCTATCGATCTTGCCCACTAGAGATCCAGCTTTCTCGTCAAAAAAACCTTTCCAAAATTAAACGTCATGGTCAAAATATACCACTGTCTGGGAAGTTTATCAGATCCCATTTCGCCTCATCACAAATTGGCAAGGCTTGACTGAGGCTTAAAATAAGCACGCTAATTTAAAAACAAATATACGAGTATAACTTATGAAAAAAAGCAAGGGTCAATTCTGAGCGCAGCATCGATGTGCCTGCCCCTGAGAAGGATCGTGCGTGCCGGGAGGACAGGGAATTTCAACAGACCACACTGCGCCGGTGCTTAAAAGGAGGGGCAGGAAGGAGCCAGGAACCAATGGCACGGCCAGCAGACAGAAGACCAGCCAGCACTGGGTGGCAGCTCTGCACGGCATCACTGGGCCCGCGCGACTCGGATCTCAAATAGCCACAGAGGTATAAGGCATAGGGAAAAACTAACACGAAATGTCGGTGACACTGTGGGCCATTTTCTGTGCCATTACAAATGTCATCTATGAGAAACGCACACGGCAATAAATCCAGCATAGACACGGCTATTGTAACGATTAAACTGCGAACCTCATGTGTGTGAGGGGGGATTGAAGTCATAACGGAAATAAAAATGGCGCCTTGGCAAAGTGGAGTCCATCCCGATGCTGGTGAACTTAACCGATCATATTAGAACTCTACTGAAGGAGCAGCAATGGGAAGGTGTATTGCAAATTAAGAAATGGGGAGCAACAGAGATGAAATTGTAACCTTTCAGCCAGGAATGACGGAAAATATTTGCTACGCGCAATCTAGCTACTGATTTCTTGCAGGCTTGCGACTTATAAAAAATTGTAACTATTTTCATACCAAAGTCGGACGCAAAGCACTATGCCAGGAAAGCAATGTCTGTCATTCGCGTTCAACACCCCGACTTGACCATACCTGGAAAGAGTTTGGGTGCGTCAGTGCATCCTGATCAAATGGACTCGCCGCAGCCACCCTCACATAAACGGCGTACACAAATGTACATCTCAACAGCACAGTTTCCAGCTTGTTTAGATGGTTTACTTACAGACATCCGTGAAGTTCTGTGGTCTTGTCGCTCTGGGTTGATTAAACTCATTGTTGCTAAAGGCATGAAAAGTGCTGCTTGTCACATGACAGATGACCAGGCCCAAAGCAATCGTTTAGTCTCTTGATGGAGGCAGCATTGGAAGAATAGGATCATGAGCTTGTTTGTCAGAGGTTTCAGGGGGAGACCAACAGAAGTGTTTCAAGAACACCCCCTGTGTGCAAAGAGAGGTGCCGCTACATAGGTAGCCAGTAGGATATATTAGGAAGCATGTGCACAGACCGGCTCAGTTGCTGTTGAAAGCACTGCGCTATTGTTGACTAGCGAGTGACTGGCTCTGAAAAGAAATATACTTGGAGAAATATGTTTTTACAAATTGTTCACCAAACAATCAATGAACCACTACGAAATCATCTAGCCTTAATCCAACCACACCGCAACTACACAAAACATTGCCATGAAGGACCAACCATGGAACCCACTGCTTTAATTGAAGATCTACAAATGCCCTTCAGACAGCGCTATCTCCCACCTACGGCTGCTCCTTCACTCAAAGAGCTCAAATCCTAGAACACCTGCCCAGTGTGAAGGATTCTAAAAGGGATATGAGGCAGCAAACAGAATTAAAATCCGACCTTCCCTCACAAAATTAGAGGCAAAATGGATTTTGAACCCTTTGCAAAGGCCTAAAATGACCCGAATGTTAATAACCAGGTTACTCACCGTAGTGACCACCTTACTCCTAGTCCATAGTCCCCTTTCCTCCATACTTATGGGACATCTCTCCGTCCTGTGGGACGGGACCGGAGCACTTTGTAAAAAGCATACAACATTTTTTCAAAAAATGTGTCCTTCCTCTCTTTCTTGCACGGGGCCCGGCACACGGCCATAAGCACGCCCACCTTGGCTCCGCCCCGCGCATCGCCCATCGCCCATCAGTCCTTTTCTATCGCCAGGTCAGAGACCTAGTAGCAATAACAGAGGAACCTTATTGGAGGGGACGGCGGGCGGGCATATGGAGGAAAGGGGACTATGGACTAGGAGTAAGGTGGTCACTATGGTGAGTAACCTGGTTATACTCCTACGTCCCGTCCCCTTTCCTCCATACTTATGGGAGATTCCCAAGCACTCCTAACAGGAACTACGGGTGGTTGGAAATACCCCTTACTGAAAAAGGTTCTTCAACACAGCCTGACCAAACTGAGCGTCCGCTCTTGAGCTCATGTCAAGACAATAATGCTTACAAAAAGCAGATGGGGATGCCCAAGTAGCTGCCCTAGCGATGGACTCCCAGGGGACATATTTCTGAAAAGCAACCGCAGCTGCCTTGCCCGCACCAGGTGTGCATGAATACCCTTAGGAGGTTTCAGCCCTTGGATGGTGAAAGACTCTGTGATGCAGGCGGCGATCCGAGAAATAGTCGCCTTAGACGCCTGCTTACCCTGAGGGTTACCGAAGGTCACAAAAAGTTGAGAAGAACTCCTAAACTCGGAAGTCCTGGTCAGGTAGAACTTAAGAGCTCTTCTGACATCAAGACAGTGCAGAACCCTTTCAGCCTCTGAGGCAGGGTTCGGAAAAAAGACCGGTAGGTAGATCGACTGATTCAGATGGAATTCAGTTACCACCTTCGGTAGAAAGGCCGCGTTTGTCCACAGGACTACCTTGTCCTTGTGAAAGACCAAGAAAAGATGCTCCACTGACAAGGCCTGGAGCTTACTCACTCTCCTCGCTGACGTCCACCGTGCCCATTGGTTCAAAGGGTTTATGGCACAGCGCCGTCAGGACTACATTTAGGTCCCACGGCGGATGCGGACTACGAACCGGAGGGTAGAGGCGTGTCAAGCCTGCAAAATGTCTCTTAACCACTGGGTGACTCAGAGAATAAGAACATTGGTCTGTAGAAAGATAAGCGGAAACCGCTGAAAGTTAACTTCTGCATGACAGAACGTGAACACCCGACTCTGCTAGGGAGGACACTAAGGACAGTACCATGTCAATCGTAGCCACCCTTGGCTCCAATTGCTTCTCCAAACACCAATGACAGAACCTGAGCCATTTACTCCTGTTTTGGGATCTGGTCGAGGGTTTCCTGGCTGCCTGGATAATACGCATGTTATCCGTAGACAAGTTAAGATGCTCTAAAGACTTGAACTCAGGCACCATGCCGCCAAGCTGAGCGATTGTGGGGAGGGGTGCCACATCTGCTGCTCCCCTTGATGAAGAAGATCGGGAGTTACTGGTAAGCTGATATCGGCGGATACACCGACAGGTGTTGACGTTCTGAGAACCAAAGCCTGGCTGGCCACCACGGGGCTATGAGTAGAAGCGAACAGTTCACAGAGTTCTTCAGCTTCCAAATTGCCCGACTAGAGGCAGAGGCGGGAAGGCGTACACTCTCATGTTGTGCCATGGAATCTCGAGAGCATCCCCCAGAGAGGAGGCTCCCAGCCCCCCTCTGGAGGCATACTGAGGAAGCTTCTTGTTTACCGCCGTAGCGAAGAGGTCCACCTCCGGTGTGCCCCAACGCGAGAAAATCCATGAAAGGACCTCCGCCTTCAACTCCCACTCGTAGCTGACCACTGTCCGCCGGCTGAGGGCATCCGCTGTGACATTCAGCTGGCCCGGGATGTGTACTGCAAGCAGCCAGACACCATGAAGCACGGGCCACTCCCATATCTGGATAGACAGGTCCACGAGGGGGAGACTTAGTTCCCCCTTGCTTGTTGATGTAATACATTGACACCACATTGTCCGTGCGTATGTGGACCACCTTGTTGGCAATGAGCAGTCTGAACGCCTTGAACGCCAGAAAGATCGCCAGAAGCTCCAAATGATTTAAGTGCAGGAGCTTGTCCTGAGGCGACCAGACGTCCGAGACCTGAAGAAGATCTAAAGTCGCACTCCACCCAGAAGGGAGGAGTCCGTCGTGATCGTCACGATGGGGGCTGGGTCCTGAAACCCTGCACCCCCCCCCCCCCCCGACAGCTTGCTGAGAGATGACCACCAATCCAGGTCCACTCTCATGGAATCCGGAATCATTATCTGCTTGGAATCCGGGTCCACAGCCTGAGGCCAGGAACTCCGAAGAGCCATCTGGGTCCGTCTCATCTTGAAACGAGCAAGAGGAAGAGCCAGCACACACACAAGGCCATGAGGCCCAGAAGCCTCTGGAACCACCAGGCTGACATGCTCTCCGACTGCGCAAACATCTGACACGTGGCTAACAGATCCGCCATTCTGTCCCCGGTCAGGTACACTCTGCAGTCGATCGTGTTCCAGCGAAAAACCCAGGAAAATCAGGTCTTGCGAGACCGTCATGGAAGATTTCCGCCAGTTCACCGACAGCCCAAGATGGAACAGGAGCTGAAGGAGAGACTGGAGATTGCCCGCTGCTGCCAGCGGACAAGGGCTGCGTAAGAGCCAGTCGTCCAAATATGGATACACATGGATACCCTGGAGACGAAGATAGGCCGCAATCACAGACATCATCTTCGTAAAGACACGCGGTGCTGAGCTGAGGCCAAAAGGAAGCACTCGAAACTGGAAGTGCTCCTCTCCCAAAGAGAAGCGGAGATATCTCCTGTGTGGGTTCCAAATCAGGATATGCATGTACGCGTCCTGAAGATCCACAACGCTGAGCCAGTCGCCCATCTGCAAGGAGGAGCGTATCTGGCTGGGCGTGATCATCTTGAATTTCTCTTGGGGTAGGAAAAGATTGAACTGGGAAAGGTCTAGGATGGTGCGCAGGCCAGCCTGGTTAGTTTTGGGCACTGTAAACAGCTGGGAGTAGAAGCCCTTCCCTCGCTCCCCGAGCAGAACGGGTTCCACCGCTCTGAAGTCCAGAAGTTTCTGAACTTCTGGCTTTGAGGGAGGGCGAGCCCGACAGCCGAAAAGGAGGGTTGTGGGGTAGGGGGTCGAGGTAAGCGGAAGCCCGCCCGAGCTACTGACAAGACCCATCTGTCTTCTGTGATGGTCTGCCACGCCTCCCAATGAGACGCAATGTGTCCTCCCACCGGGGTCTTGTGCGAGCGCAGAAAACCCTCATTTAGTAGGTTTATCGGTGGCGGTGCGACCTGAGGAGGAGGCTGAAGAGCGGGAGAAAAACCGCGTCCGTTGTTGCCTACGGCGGTTATTCCCGCAGGGGTATCCACTCTGCGAGATTTGCGGTTGAGGAAGCCCCTAAAGCCAGAGGAAGGTCAACTTTGTGACAACGGTCTCTGGGTTTTTAAAGGAGCCTTAACCAGGATAGACAATGACTTAGCTGTCTTGAGTGCTATCATTCGTCTTGGTGAGCTCTACATCTGTTGTAGAATGAAAGTGCTCCTTACCATCGAATGGAAGGTCCAACACCTTGTCCTGCACTTCTTTAGAAAATTTAGTGACATGCAGCCATGCCTGCCGTGAGGTATCAACCCCCAGCATAAGGCCGAGCCGAGGAGTCTACGTGATGATCCGCAGCCTCCAGGAGATACTGGGCCAAGACCCTGGCGTCGGATAGGCCACCTTTGAAGTCTTCCAACTTCTCGACCGGGATAAACTCCTCAAACTCCGACAGACCTTTCAACATCCGCATGTTAGCTCCCGCTAAAATCAATTCCGCGTTGGCCTGCCTGAGCAGCAAGGCTGAGTTGGCGAAGATTTTCCTCCTGAAGGAGTCTAGGAGCTTGTCCTCCTTTCCCAGAACCTGATTAGCCGTCGTGGACGAGGAAGCTGCAGGCCTGGACTGCAAAGTGGCCGCAGCCACCACTGTGGAGGAGGGAGGCGGACAAGACGACAGGGCCACCTCTTCTGAAGAATGCAGCCTCTATCTCGCATCAATTTTCTTATTGACAAAAGGTCCAGAGTGTGGCTTTTCCCAGACTATGCGGACCTCGGCCAGAACGTCCTTCTGTAAGAACAGGCCGGTACGCTGCAAGGGAGACAGGGTGAACGCCCCAGAAAGCATGCCCTCCTGCGATGTGGGTGCCTCGGGCACCGGAACATCTAAGAAACTCATGTCCAGTACCTGGTCATGAAAAGCTCTAATAGAGCGGGGAAGGTCCTCGTTGTCCTAATCGCCTTGAGCGTCATCTGACAGGTCAGGATCCTGCGGACCCGTGTCAGGCGCTGCCTTGTCCACTGGGGACAATGGAGGCAAAGGCGGAAGAGTCGGGGAAGGCACCGTAGGCAAGGGAGGTGCCGGCGGAACCACCGGAGGAACGGGTGGAGCCGGAGGTGCAGGTGGACATATCTCCCTGAAAAGCCCTTTGAAATATTCCCTCATGGGGGTCGGTTCGCATAAACGTTTGAAATTTACCGAAAAAGGCGTCCTCCGGCGCCTGTTTCGGAACCTTAGGAGGCCTCTCATGAGGTGGACAAATCCAGGGACGTAACGGGGAAGGGTGCCACATAGGCCCCTCCACGGACGTATCCACATAAATCAAAGGTGCCGACCCAGCAGGTAATGAAACATTGTGCGGAAGAGGCATCCGGGCATTCCAATCGTAAACTGGCCGATAAGGATGCGCACAAGGGACTATGTTCACCCAAGGGACCAAGCCCTACACCCGAGGCCGATGGCGTAGTTGTAGGGTTAGCACCTGCGACACGTGAGGAAGTGAGGCAGGGGTCCCCGTCGATGGATCAGGGGTCTTTACTTTAGCCTTAACATAAGGAACCTCGGCAGAGCCGGTACTGTGAGGCCTGGAATGTTTTTGTGACATACCAACCGCCAACTCAGCCTTTGAAGGAAGGACCTCGGCACTGCCGGTAAAAGAAGAACTTTGCTTCTTTGCCCCCTCAACAGGTCTGGTATCACCGCAGGAGCGGGAACGGTGAGAAACAGCTTTCACCGACAAGGCCTTGTCAGGCCTCTCAGAAATGTTGGTAGCTTTAGCCTCTGAACGAGGGACCTCGGACCCAGGTCCGGTAACAGCCTTATCTACTCGGGCCTCGAACACCCGTTCGGTAACGACAAGCCCACCCAAGGCCTCGGGTCGCACCCCGGTCTTATTTTTGAGGAAAGCCGATAAAGAGGCCTCAGAGCGAGCTCTGGTTCCCCACGACTCAGTTGAACTGGGTCTACAAACAGCCCCCACAGGAGGGGCCTTGGAGCGTACTCCGGTATCCACAGGCCCCTTACAGAGACCCTCAGAGAAAACTCCGGTAGAATTATGAGGCCCAACGGGCACCTCAGGGTGAACCCTGGTGACAGAGCGATCAACGCCCCTCTCGGCACAAGAGGAACCCAGAAAGGTATCCCCCGGCCGGGGTGCTCTGAAAAGTAAAGAACTTACCAGGCGTTTTTTTCTTCTCGTCGATGAACGCCTGAAAATGTGAAGGAGGAGTTCGCCAGAACACCTCCTCCCACCGCTCCAACCGACGGTGAAGTGCCCGGACCGAAAGGGAGTCGCAGTAAAAACAGGAGTCCCAAGGGTGATCTGGACCCAAACACTAAGCAAAGAGGATGAGGATCCGCCCTCACGAAACGACTGACACGATGAACAATCTGGAAAGTCTAGTTTGAACGACAGACTAGTAAACGATCGCTAGCGAGAGCCAGAGAGGAAAAAGGGAAGAAAATCTTCCGAGGATGCAAGTGCGTCCAGTCCTAAACGAGCGCAGAAAAGGACTGATGGGTGATGCGGAGCCAAGGTGGGCGGGGTTACGGTCGCGTGCAGGGCCCCGCGCAAGAAAGAGAGGAAGGACACGTTTTTGGAAACATTTTTGGATGCTTTTTACAAAGTGCTCCGGTCCTGTCCCACAGGACGGAGAGATGTCCCATAAGTATGGAGGAAAGGGGACGGGACGTAGGAGTATAATGAATTATATGTGTAATCAAATAATGATGTACATATGCTTTATCACAGTTTCAGGGATATGTTATATCACTAGTAACTATAAGGTACGGTATCACAAAAAGGCATACAGTTCACAAAGCAGGTTGAAATTGAGAACAGTGCAGTCAAATCACATATGGAAAAGTTGAATTTTTCCTCATTTTTCGCTTTAAATGTCAAAAACAGTTTTAAAAAAAACGGTGAAAAACACAGAATTGCAATGCAGTGTTTAGGCTGGTGATGGACTCACATCACAAACAATATAGAAGCGAAAGTGTGACTATAGCTGGAGAATTGAATGAGATCCTCAAGGTGGAATGAGGTTCGATTTTAAGAAAATAGTATTTAAAAAGAGAAAATTCGGTTTTAAAAAGAAAAGGCAAGTTTTACTTAAACTAAATTATCTAGACTATATTGTTAAAGAAAGACACGGTACGTTCCAAGATTGATTTGCAACGTCAACCTTTTCACCCTGCGTTCAGCTTTATGTGGGAATTAGTTTGATTATTCCAAATATGGCTATGGACCTATGATCTATGCAAGACAGAACTGAATAGAAAAGTGGTGCTAACACTTGGAGATCAAGGATAAGATGCACAGAGAATTCTAACTGTCTTAAACAAGTTGCCAAGGCAAGGATATGATTTCTAAGAGTAGAACAAAGAAAAGGCATCAAGATGTGTAGAGTATGTGTTGCCATGGGATGGGGAAATACTAACAATCAGCACTTGAGTTTGGGAATTTGGGCAGCCAACCGGATTCAGGACTCAAAAGGTTCTGGTCACATGAAGGCAGCTCTACTAACAGCAAACAGCTGGGCAAGTCTGGTCACTGGATGATGACAAGGATACAGCGGGCATGCAGGGAGTGGGCAAAAACCGGTCTGGTCACAGGATGCTTCCCAAAAGGGTACCACAGCTTTTCCCCTTTGTTAATGGGATTTTAGTGGAATTTTTGGATCAATGGCCTGGCTGGGATAGGATCAGCTATGCTTTGGCCTTGGCGGGATAGGATTAGCTATGCCTTGCCCTTGCAGTATAGTCTGGTATCTTGCAACGGAGGGGTCTCGGATTAGGGGGTTATGTTTTTATGAGGTGAAAAGCCTTCCCACAGTCCTTTTTGCCAAAAATCAATCTTAACATAAATTACACATTTGTACAGTTGTAGCACTTTACCAAATTACATAGGCAGATTACATATTTCACGCACATTGCAGTCCAATTCTCACGTCTGTAGGACTTTGTTTCGTCCGTCTAATAGTTTTTCAATTAAATTACTTTGCCTAAAATTCTATAACTTTATACATGTGTATATATAGTCATAAGGCATGTGAATATTGAATTTCAGAGTGGCGTCATATACACTTTCCTCATAATGTCCAATTCTCTGCCATTTCTGTCCACAATATGCCAGTGAAGGCTAACACGTCTTGTTTGAAAGCCACAGAAATTACACCTAAACTGTACAACTTTTACATTTTGGTGCTGTTCGGTTACAGAATCAACAGTCTTAAAAGTTTATTCATCAAATAATATTTTTGAGACAGATGGGGCTGCCGTTGTCCTCCAAATATGGTCATGTCTTTCTAGGTTACCACCAACTGTCAGTTTAGCCCAGGGTGGCCATGGGGGCTTCCCAGTTTGAATGTTTGTCGTCACTTCCCCCACTTCACACATAGGTGTCCCAGATCTATTGTCTCAAGCTGAAGCCCAGACAAATGTCTGACAAGCGTGTGATATTTCTTTCTCTTGGTCCATTCAAAGTGTTCAAAGGTAGCAATTAACACACATCTGTCCCAGAAATTTAGGATGGCTCCTTGGGGGGGGGGGCTGGAGGCCTTAGTTTAGCCAGCAGAAAAACCTGTTCTGGAACTTCCAGTCCAGCCACTGCATTTAATTCTTTATTTTATTTTGTTCTGAATCAGAAGCAAGCCTATTAAAATAAATCATCCCATATGTATTTCCCAGCAAAAAAACCCTTTATATTGCTAGGCCAAGACAGGGCCTTCTTTCAACATTACACTTTTAAAACAGGCATTTTTCTTTATTTGCAAAAGCACATTTTAACCCATGGTGAAGTCTGCTGAGCTGACCATTTGTCACAACCCTCGCCCAAAACCCCTTTGGCAAACCCATTGGCCAGGTGGAGTCAGCACTCGGGCCTCTAGAGCCTGGCATCCTCTTCAAAAGCCCTCATGGGGCCAGGCTCATACACCATAAAAAACAATGTGCTTGGGAACTACTTTATTGTATTGTCAGCCAACATGGAGGCATCCACATAGCTTGGTTCCTAAGAACCAAGCTACGTGGTCTAGTGTTTTGGGTGCGGTAGCCTAGGGACTACTTTACCTGGACTATTTTGTTGGGGCTATTTAAACCACACCCGAGCAAGACAAAACACTTTGCGTTACTTTGCAGCTTGCAACGTGTCCAGCTAATCCCTCGAACCTCGGAGAAGCAGAACCTGCAAGGAGACAAAAGGAACATCATTATCAGCAGCATCATCATGTTACCTGCAGTCTTCAACTTTAAACACCCGCAGCTACTGAGAACAGCTTCCTCGAATCTGCACGCCTCCCGGACAGAACGACCTGAAAGAGGAAGATAGAGGCAACATTAAAGAAAGCAGAGACATTTACAAATTACGAACTGCTCAAAAGGCTTACCTGGCTGGTCGCCTCTCGGCTGCCACCACTCCGGACAGTCCACTCGCGCTGAAGAACACCGCAACCTACAAGGAAGGAAAACACAGGTTAGCAAAAGCAAGACTTCACAGCGCTGCGCATAGCGCTTACTTACCGCATCATAGCGCTCTTAATGCACCATCATTTACCAGCGGGGCTCAACCAAGCCAGTTCGCCGTGCTGAAGCTCTGCATGCCTACGGGAGAAAAAAAAGAGACATTTTAAACAAAGAAAGGCTTGCAGGATAGCAACAAAACTAAAGAACAGCAATAAGACCTACCTGAACAATATCAAACGGGCCGGCGTCAGTGAAGTAACTGGACCGCACTCGCCCATGAAAGACAACACCCCCTGCAAAGAAGGCAGGACGGAGAGCACGCCTAATTCTACCACAAGGTGAGGAGAGGGTGCCAGAGGGACTGAAATCATACGGGGTGGAGGGAGGATACTTACCCCAGTCGGTCAGTCTTGAACACAGGCCTCCTGTATTTTCAGGCAGAACCTTCCCCGCAGACCACATCAGGGCAAAGCTGAGAAGCATACCAGTGAGTAACCCTGCTGGGTGGCGTCCCTGTGGATACCAGGTGAGTGTAACACCATTTCTAAATGTTTTCACTTCCTTCTGACTTCCCAACATTGTTTTGCCCTAGTTTCACTTACACATCAATCTGTTTAAGACATAGGTCCACTGAAATTGACATATGCCGTTCGAGCTAGGGTTTCTCGTGAAGCAGTGATTTTTTACATTTTGTAGCCTAAAAGTCAAGCGTTTTTCCGTGCAGCTGAAAGTAAAGCTTCTGTTGATTTCCTGGATCTGGTTTGACACAGCCTGCCATTCAGGAATAATGCTCTCTCCTGCTAAAGCACAACCTGAATATGGCATGGCAGGGCCTCACTGATAAAAAGCAGAGTACTGTCAAACATATGAAGAGCATCAGAGCGGCATCATTTTATATGTAAAATATTTCCCTTTTTCACCGGGAAACTTTGGGCTAGCAGGAAAGCAGCATAGCTTCTCACTTGCTCCTTTAGTACACACAAGAACACACTCCGGCAGCCTCTCTAGGGGTGCTCCCTATTCCAACTTGCCCAATGGTGTTTGGCAAAACAGTGCAGCCATCCTTTTAAAGCTGCAAAACGCAGTTTTGATGCGAAGCAGTGGTGCTCAAAAGAGCCAGTGCAGACATTTTGCTGGTTCTGCTGAAGTGCAGCTTGGTTATGAATTGGCAATTTCAACAGTAGTTACCCTTGCGCCCATTGTTCAAATTTGGTTAAGTTGAGTTTTGAAAAAACTCGCAAAATATGTTCGTTCCACACAATCTTGGTTTGTAATGAATTTTAATGCCCTTAAATGATGACATGTGTTTCAATTGTACCATCTTTCTCAAATCAGGGCTTTGTGAAAAAACATTAAGTACATAGTTGTACACACAAAAAAAATCAAATTGAATTAAAAATGATGATCATATGGGACATGGTTAAAGCTAATTAATGCAAAATTAACACATTGTTTGGTTAAAAGTAAGAAACATCAAAGAAACAATATGTAAATCATTTTTGTACATTCATGAAACGAAATTCAATAAACCATGGCCATGGTGAGGGAGGGGGGAGAAGGGGTAGGAGGTTTTTGGGAAGTCAGAAAACAAAAAAATAAGAAAAAAGAAAAATGAAAAGAAGAGGGAAAAAATTAGTAAAATTACATTGAAAAAACTGATATTTGAATGTTAAAATCACACTGTTTGTCTAATTTGTTCAAATTTCTCGCGGCAAACCCGAAATGAAATCATCCTTACCTAATAGATTTGCTTGCATGAAATATCCTCACAGTCTTAGCCTTCCGGTCATGGGATAATCCCTATTCTACATAAAAAAAAATACGGATATGTTTGCATAATGCGTCTAAATGTTCAGAGTCTTAACTGTTAATTTCTATCAGTTAAAAGTGACTTTATATGAACTGACTCTAAAGTTTGGTTTGAACAGACTTTATACTGCCCATTAAAATTAACCACGTGATGCAGTACCTTTAGAATACCAAACCAAAACGGGATAAATAATCCTTTGTGTTCGGTGACTAGGCACAGGCAAAGAACGCTCATTTTAAAATAGATTAAATCTCACGGCATCCTTTTGCATGCTACGAGTGCGCTGTATTTATTGTGCGCCGCTTGCTTGCAATATTTATGTCTAAACTATATCCCTTATTGCGTCGTGGTAGGGTCCACATGTCAAGAATCTTGTAATATAGCATGGGCTCTATTCATTGTTGTTCGCTTACCTTTTTCAAACGTTTGGTTCCATTCTGTCCCCGTGTACCTATGTCCACCCGACCCTGGTATAAAGTGTCCTGTGGTTGCTAGGTAACCTTGGTCCGTCTTCTGTTTCCTATCCGGCCGCCATATTTTGGGCTGCTTTACTCGTATTCCTATACAAGTTGTTTATTACTTGTTTGGCTCTATTGCGAAATTACATTGAATTGATACTACAATACTTGTCCCATAAAGAATTCGAGATTTGGTCAATTTTGGTAATTGTACATTAATTACAGAATTCAAATTACAAAACATTTTCTATTTTTTATATAATAAACAATTTTTCTAGTTGGTTCCTCAGTACCGCGACCTACGTGCACGAATCACATAAAAATTTATTGTTGAAATCTGGGGGAAATATTAATCTGCCTGTTCAATGTAGTCCTCATTATATTTGGTTGGCATATATATTACCTTATGCCAATTAAAGGGTTCTTGAGGCCATTCTCCTCCTGTTTTACCATGAGCCTTGTGAGTCTACTGAGTACAATATTTAGTGTCCTATACGGTGAATGAAAAAGAATCTGCAAAATGAAATGTTACTGCGGACTAATGTAAGATCTTCATACTGTTGAGTGCATTGGCCTTATCTCGTTTTATGTATCTTTTTATCTATTGTGTCCAATGAACTGTATGGAGATTGTGACTTAAAAATGTTCATTCCATCTTACATCTCACAAAACTTGTATTACGCCGTGGCTAGTTCTCATCTTGTATAACGGGTCAAGTAATTTTTATGAATATGACCATACATTCTTACATTTCCGAACCAATCAAGATTTTCATAGAAAAGAATACATCTCCTTATCTGAATTTAAACCTTTGTCTACTGTACGGAATTTGCTAATCATTTTGGCTTCTTCCTGTCTAAATTGAAGTTCATGATGTCCTCCTCTGGGTCCTAGTGTTACTTTCTTTAGCCCTATAAATCTTAGCACACTTTTATCATCACATTGGTGTTCCTTTTGCCAGTGCTGGGCTAATGGTGAAACTGTACATTTTTTTTATGTATAATAGGGATTATCCCATGACCGAAGGCTAAGACTGAAGCAAATCTATTAGGTAAGGATGATTTAATTTCGGGTTTGCCATGAGAAATCTGAACAAATGAGACGAACAGTGTGATTTAACATTCAAATATAATTTTTTTCAATTTAATTGTACTCATTTTTCCCTCTTTTTTCATTTTTCTCTTTTTTTTCTTATTTTATTGTGTTTTCTGACTTCCTACAAACCTCCTGCCCCTTCTCCCCCCTCCCTCGCCATGGCCATGGTTTATTGAATTTCGTTTCATGAATGTACAAAAATGATTTACATTGTTTCTTTGATGTTTCTTACTTTTAACCAAACAATGTGTTAATGTTGCATTAATTACCTTTAACCATGTCCCATATGATCATTTTTAATTCAATTTGATTTTTTGTTTATACAATTATGAATATGTACTTAGTTATTTCACAAAGCCCTGATTTGAGAAAGACGGTATAAGTCGAAACACGTGTCATCATTTAAGGGCATTAAAATTCATTACAAACCAAGATGGTGTGGAACGCACATATTTTGCGAGTTTTTTCAAAACTCTACTTATCCAAATTTGAACAATGGGCGCAAGGGTAACTACTGTTGAAATTGCTCTTTCCTAATGGAGTAGAGGAATCAAGGATTTCATTGTTACCTAGAGGAATGCAACCTTTTAAACAAGTGTTGGAACTCATATAGAGGGCGCAGAGTTCTAATACAAAGATACCTGAAATAGATTTCTCAAATTTCTTACTGGTTATGAATTGGAATTCTGCTGAGTGGGTCAATGTATCCCACACCAGTCAGCAGAGGGCACTGTGAAACTCTTCCAACATTCACTGCAAGCGCTAAATTGCAAAGCCTGAAGATACTAGTTTGGTGCAAGGTGACCCTCCCACCGCATACCAGATTACACCACTTATGCTCTGGTGGGCCCTTGATCCTAGGCAAAATGCTTATCTTTACTGGCATTTACTTCAATGGCCATTTCAAGAAACCATTCTGGCAGGCTACTTCTTCCACAACCTTTAAATGCTATTGCGTTACACAAATTTTAGGAAATAGGTTAAGACGTTCCATTATCCCCTGTGTATCAATGCACTGATTAGCTGCAGTCCCTGAAAACTCTTGCAGGGTTGAGCTTGTCCAAACTATGGAAAGGGAGAGCTTCGGGCCCCCTACGGTTCTAAGTAGCTAATTTTGGGTAAAGACATTCAGCTCTACCTTCTCTTCCATTCCTCTCCTGACACTGGATATCCTTTAAGTTGGGTTTTACAAAGTGATTGACGTGTACCAAAAAAGTAGTGGAAGACTCCAGCAGGGGACAGAGCAGGAATGAAAGGAGCAATGTGCAACTGTAGGATATATTGACCCACTCAACGGCATTGCACCACATCACCAAGCTGCATTTGCGCGAGAAACAGCAACCTGGCGGCACTTGCTCCTGTGCCCACCAGGACCTCAAAACTGCATTTTGGCAGCAACAAAAAATGGCTGCACCAGCCTGCCTAGCACACTTCAGGTAAGAAATCAACAAGCAACTTTCTTTTCACTCGCACAGGAACACGCGTATATTTCTTGACAAAATGTATCCAGGCGCAGCAGTTCAAAGAGACTTTTTACTTTCTGAGCCAGGTCAAGGATAAATGTATCTGTACTTCAGATAAAACTCCTGCTGCAAGGAAATGACTACAGCTGCAAAGACAGTGGAAATATGAGGAGCTGCAAACCGAATTAAAGAAAGAAATGCTAGTAGTTTTTAACACTTGCGGAAAAACGGGCTGTGCTGACTGAAGAGAAAAAAATTTCCCGGTTAAAAACTATATTGTTAATGAAAGCCTGTTTACCTAGCAATGTAAAGGAATTATGGTAGTGGTGATAATACACACATAGGACATATCTTCTGTCATAGGTTTGTTTAATTCAAGACCCAAAGTAAGAAATTAAACAGTTTAATACACATAGGCTAGAGTTGCAAGCTCTCAGAAAAAACTGTTATTCCAGTTGCCAGCCATGAAGCTTCCCAAAGGAAGGGAGATGCACCCTAAATCCAGGACACATAGGTGCGAAGTGCCAGCTTGAAAAACTTTGTATGGGCCAGGACAAAGAAAGTTCACACGCTCGTCAGACATTCGTCTGTGCTCCAGGCTGGGACAATAGCAGTCCTGGAACACTCAACTGTCAAGTGTGAAGGGGCAATAAAACCTTCAATTAAGACTGGAAACCCCCTTGCCTGAAAGGAAATGACAGCTGCTTGCAGTTGGAGGAAGAAAAAAAAAACAGGATATAGTAACAAAGGGACTACCTTTTGGTTACAGAGACTAGGTTATAAAGAAACTTTAAAGACTCTTATTTCTGCAGCAAGAGTTAGCAAACATTTTAAAAGTTTGCAGTGTTAAAACTAATTTTGTGGGCTCTCTTTTAAAACTTGGTAGAACTCATTGCTGCATGGGGAACAGAAGTTACTTAAGATGACAGATTCCAAGGAAAGTATTAATGTGGCAAACATACAATTTTGTACATACATCCCTGGGGAGAATTCACATTTGTGTATAAAATTGTGGAATTTTTGGCCCTCTTTAATGTGTAAAACCACCAAAATATATCAGAAAGGTGAAACAAGGTCGCACAGACCGGAGGATTGGACTGAAATGTGATGCACATAATATGTAACCTGTGTGTATAATTTGCCAAGAGATTACAAGTAAAGAAATGCATGTATTTTGCAAAATCAGATTTTAAGTAAAGTAAATGTGGGAGTATGGGGACATTGTAAACCTCACCTCATAAACCTGACATCATCCCCTTAAAAATCCAATCAACTGAGCGTGAGGCGGAGACTAGATCCCCTGCCCAATACAAGTAGTTTAGGGGCGGGCGTAGTTAACCCTGCCCAGCCTATACCTTGATGTCATTTTGCATTATAAATAATGGTCCCTGAAAAGACCCTAGACACACAGACACACACTCTTCCTGATTTCCTGCGCTGCGTTCCTGTTCCCGTTTAATCTTTCAGACTCCAGACTCAAACAACAAGACCAAGCATTGCTGATCCTATTCCAGGGCCCATTGCAAAACTCAAGCATTGCTAATCCTGCTCCAGCAAGGCCTACCCTACAATATTAAAACCCACTAATCTCCCAGTAACCAGGAGAAACTGTGGTACATTTGGCATCCTAATCCAGCTTGGCTTGCCACCACTCACTGCATGTCGCTGCCATCCTGCTACCCTGATGACCTATAGTATCCAGTAATCAGAATTGCCAGTCCAGAAGAACTATCCTTTGGTATCCAGTCCCTGCCCAGCTGATCCTGTCCCGCTGATTTTGTCTGGCTGTCCTTTGTTAGACCAGACCCGTGTGATGACCAGAACCGCTGACTGTCCAAAATCCAAACTAAAAAGTGGAATGCGAGTATCAACAGGAACCATAGAACCGTAGTATAACTTGTCTTGCCTTGTCCTTAGTTCCACTCTCTAAGCCAGCCTATCCTTATAACTTGTAATATTGTCAAAAATCATTATTGAAACCCTGCCTTTGATTTCTTGTGCTAGCGCTATATCTTTAATAATTTTGTCTAGTGAAATCCTAAACCCTTAGTCTTCTTTCAAGTGATCGGACTGGTTCCACCAGGGTGGGCGCGGAGGTGCTAGGGTTGAACACGCGAGTCAACCCTGGACCATAATGTGTCTCAATCTGGTAGCCTAGCCTGAATGCTCTAGTGTAGAGTAAAACTGTTCTTGTCAGAATTGATTTCTTTTCCTTTTTCGCGCCTTCATTTTCTCAAAATGCACCTCACTAGATCTTGCATAACTCACTCAATTTACCAGCTAGAGACCTCATTTCACTTCCATATTGTACCTATGATCCATAGCTACACCCCAAAACAAAAACCGTGATTTACAATATTTCACCCATTTTTATTAAAAACCGTTTTGCTAAATTCCGGCAGGAATTGCAAGTTTGCTAAATTTCCAACGTGTCATTTTGATTATAAACGAGTTTTAAATCTTCCATTTAATTTCACATTGTATGCTTTTGCTCAATCCATTGCTTGTGATTGATAGTATCTTTCCAGTGTTTGTCCAGTAAAGAATTGTTTTTGTTTCAAGAGTTTTATACACATTCATTCATTTATTTATCCATCCATCCATTTCCGAGTGTCATTTTTAGCATTGCCAGGGTTTAAAATCAGTTTTCTCTCTTGTTTGGGGAGGGAAAGTCAGATTTCCATTCTGTTTTCCATTTGTCCTTCCCGATTAACTGCTACTTCTGTTTATCCACTTAGAATTGATTATTTGTGGGTTGAGGGAACATTGCAGGGGGAAATTCTAACTCAAGTGCTATCTTACCTAAAATCAAAAAGTGCTATTCCCTGGTGTTTTGTAGTTGTGTTAATAGAAGGTTAAACTCAGTGCTTTGCTTACATTTCTATTGTTCTCATCACCCCATTGGTGATTGCCTCCCCATATAAAAAATTGTATGATTTTGTTTTAATTTTAAAATAAATATTACATTTTACCAACCAGCCTGGTTCATGGTCCATTGTGACCCAGGGTGTTTGAAAAGGGGGTGGGATAGGAGTGGTATACCATCTCAATATTGAATCCAACATTAAAACATAAGCATTTCAATTGTGCACTGCATAGTGGGCCGAGACCAAGGTGTGCGTCGCCTGATTGAAATCCTTAACACAACACGTTTTTCAAGGGTTGCAGCCATGCTGGTTTACAGCCAATGAGTTGAAATAAATTTCAGTTTAGCTGTAACTGATAGCCGGTGGTAAAATGGACAAGTTTGTTTAACTTCATAAAGAACGGTTCCAGAATGGTGAAAGCTTTTACAAAAAGTAGGTGAGCACTTCCCGCTCACTTAGACCACTGGTTTTACATGATCCCACTTTAATTTTCAATGTACACTTAATTTCCTACATTGGCAGTAGTGTTAGTCTCCCAAAGCTTTTGTGAGGGTGACTTGCATATAGAGGTGGAACAGTCAAGCAGCAATACGATTTACTGTGACATGAGGGCAGTGGCTTTGAAGAGCTAAAACCATAAAGAACATGTTACTTTCCTGTAATTCTTGTTCTCCAGCATGGGTCTTGCATGGATTCACATGCTCATGAATATTCCCCGTCGTAGGGGTGGGAATCCTTTAGAAAGAAAGTAGTTTTGCTTTAATCTTAAAACTGCACATCTCTATGGCCTATCAGTGTCGTTTGGGTTATACTGCCCACAGTCAGTGACTCGTTCTCCTAAACTCCACCCATGGTGGCCATCTTCAGATTTGCTAGCGCATGTAAACTGACAGTACGAACCAAGAAGAGACCGAGGGGAAGAAGCGAGGGTTTGCATGTGAATCCATGCAAGACCCATGCTGGAGAACAAGGGTTGCAGGTAAGTAACTTGTACCTTCTCCAATATGGGGTCTTGCATGGATTTACATGCTCATTAATAATATTAGACAGCAGTACATTATTCACAACCACGGGAGGTTGCATGGCTCACAGACAAAACTGGTTAGTCGGCCTCCCACTGGGGTGCGAATGTGGGGTGTGCAGGTCCATGGGCATTCAGGCCTGCTTGGACGTCTTTTTTCCAAGACTGCGACATTGGCTGCCACCGAGTTAGGCCTGTGAGCAACCCATATAGGCCTCCTCGGTGGTGGAGGGCTGCCGATAGTGGGCAGTGCAACCCTTTGAGTACCTGGAGACTCTTCCCTTCGGGTAACGAAAGGATGGTCTTCTCTGCTGCAGGGTCCCAAGAGAGCGCACCGTCTGTTTTGATGGCCTGGAGAGAGTCATCTACTGCCTTCCAAAACAGTTTGTCCCTGTCAAATTCTTGGCCTTCAGCCAAACCTGCCGCTGGAGATCCAGAGCTCCTTATTGGATAACTATCTTATGGGTATTGCAGCCATGTCATCTTTTAGGATTCTACAGACAAAATTAAGCTCGAATATCTATGTTTTACTCTTTAGGAGAAACATGAGGGGAGCCCTTCTGGGGCATTTCCTGTATATCTATCACTGGACAACAGATTTAGCCATATAGAGCTGACAGTTTTTCCTTGCTTAACAAGTACATGAAGGATGTGGTTAAACCCACAGAGACAGACCATAATATTGCACGTCTTACTTTGTAGATAGTCCCAAAGTTGAATCGGAGTTCCCTAAAGACCATCAATTGATTCAACCATTCATTTTGAATTTACAGTCACACCTCCAAGAGGCGATGCATGTACAGAAAAATTAGTACTTCCAACTAACTCATTAGGGCACTTACACGCTGTTTTGAGTGTACTTGCATCTCAGAATATTATCACTTTTTAGGTTGCCAGAACGGTAGGCCGAAAACATATTGTTTGGTGCATTGTAAGATTCTTCTAGAAAATTGAGTCCATTAGGATCGTGGACACATTAAAGGTACATATTCATACAAAGTAAAATGCAGAATACCTGGAATATACATATCACCATAACTTATTTTCTTTGTGGGATTTGTAATTTCAGATATACTCATTTTATGCAATTATGGTCTATTGCCTACAAGATATATCTAAGATCACTTTGGGTTGTATATGATGTTTCAAAAAAATACTGAGATTATTTTTTCTTCAATTACTTGCAGAATAAAAATCTAATCAAGACCCCTGATGAAGAGAGGATTTCTCAAAACGTGTAGGGTCACAATATGAATACAGATTTATGCTTTTAAAAAATACACTTTTGTATGGAGATATATGAATTGATATTGAACAGTCACCTGAGGAAACATGCCTTTTCATTGAATTTATTCCAAAATGAACAAACCGATACATAGTTTATAGTAGATTTACTTCTAAAGAACTTGGCTTCTAATTGGCCTACGTTGGTGTGCACTGTGTTTCCATTTCTTATTTTGATCCACAACACTGCCAGTAATTTTGAGCTGTTACCAGTTATTTCACTCTGACAGCTAAAGTCTTTCATGGCCAAACTTGTATATATGCATGATATTTGCAAAAGCATTATTGTTAGGGTGGATCACTCATATGTCGACACGATCACTGCGACCACCCACCCTGACTGCAGAGGCCAACCGGCCCCTTCAGATTGCTATCCAGCAGAACAATTATCAGAAGATCAACACTGGGCACCAGTCACACTTACTAAGCCCACCAGGCCATACTATTTGCTTTGATAAAGACCCTTGTGGGGTCGAAACACGTGTCGGCTCCTTCAGCAACAGACTGAAATAAAAACCAACCAAAAACAGGAGTGATCCTTTTTTCTTATGATCCTACAAACAAAACCACACAGGTTATTTAGATTTCAGATACGAAGCGCCCGTTTCCTCCGATTCCCACCACAACTCCACTTATCCTGTATCAAATATGCAGCTATATTTATACATCCGTTACACCTTAAATCACACAGATTCACAACGATTGATCTGTTTAAGAGCACCAAGAATGAAGACTTTCCTTATGCTAGTATGCACCTAGTTTTAAACATTTAATACACCCACAAATGCAACTAGATTAAAATATTACACCTAACAAATGCGCCTACATTCAAGCATTTAATACATCTAGAAATGCATCTCGATTCAGGCATTTAAAACCCCTAATACACCTAGATTCAAACATTTAATATATCTAAAAATGCACCTAGATTCAAACATTGAATACACCCAAAATGGAACCACATTCAAAAACATCAGGTGCACCTAATGTCACCCAGATTCATAACAATGCTGTGTTTAAAAGCACCTAGATTCAAGACTTCCTGCATTTTCTATGCACCTATATTCAAAATACTTCATACACTTTGATTCAGCAGTATATATGTAGATGTGGGAGCACTCAGTTGGGAGCATATGCAGAAGCTAAAATGCACTTGAGAATCAAACAAATTTAGTACGTAAAATGGGGCGAGAACGCAAGTGCAATGCAATTGGACTGGAGGATGCTAAGGGCAGCCACAACGTATGCCATTTGAGTGAGACAGACAGAGGCTAAGACTTGGTTCTGATAGGGTAGCAAAGACATACCACCTTACCTGGATTGTAGCTGTGGATTAGTCCAAGTGTGACCTATTGCCCACTCTCAAAAACCATCCAGGTGCGGCACACCGCCCACCCTCAAATTCATGGCTGCCTAGGGATTTCCAGCTACGGATAAGACTGGATATGATTCAGTTCATGATACCGGTGGGAATAGCCAAGTCTTGAGGGCCCTTCGGAAAGTCATGTGGTCTTGTGTGAATCAGATGTGGGATGGTAGTGAATTCCAGATGGAGGATGTCAGGACTGTGAAAGTGGAGCCTCCAATTTTTGATGATTTGGGGGAGGGGGATCACTAGACAAGCAGTACTTGAACTCTGGTTTCTAGTGGGTTGAGAGGGTGATTTTCTGTTTTAAGTATTTAGGGCATATCTTGTGCAGTGCTCGGTGTGTGATACACATGACTTTGAAAGTGACCCACCTTCCAATAGGGAGTCGGAAGGCAAGGTAGCATGTGTCATACTTAGATGGAACTGGGAATGGTAGTATGTGGCACACTTTGATGGAATCACGACCAACAGTCTGCGTCACATTTCGATAGAGGTGTGCATGCTAGCATGTCCCAGCACGTCCCACACCAAGATGGAATTGTGAATGGTAGCATGTGCCACACATGGAATGGTGAATGGTAGCATGTGCCACACTTAGATGGAATGGTCAATGGTAGCATGTGCCACACTCAGTTGGAATCGCAACCAACAAACTGCGTCGCATCTGGATAGAAATGTGAATGTTCACATGTCCCACACTTGGATGGAGTTGTGAACATTAGCCTGAATTGCATCTAGGTAGAAATACAAATGTAAATGTTAGCATGCCCACACGCGTCACTGTGTACCATGCTTCCCTGTTCCCCAAGCTGTTGCTATATATCTGTATGCCCTCTCCTGTCGCTGTAATCCCAACCCCCTGTCACTGTGTATCTGTGTGTCGCTGTGTTCCCTGCCATGCTGTTCACGTGCCTGGTCTCAGGCGCTTTAAAGATAACCATCATATCACTACGCTTACTCTCTACTATACACCATCACACACCTAGTACACAGCTATACCTCTGACAAATTCGGCCTAGCTGTTCACATACGAATACTACCCAATGAACACCTCATCGCCCTAATAAAACACAGCTAGCCGGGGACTTTCCGGCCTAGCTGCTCACATAATGCGTCCTTTAGGCCCAATGCAGCCAGAACCCAGTCTGGATGTCCACCCACCAGACTGCCACATATTTTGCATTCTTGTTGCCATGAGGGTTCTGGATGGAAATGGTGCACTTCTACACTAATTCCCCAAGAGGTTTTAGGTATTTCAGAGGGATGACTATTCGTTTGTATTATTTGGGAATAACCAGTTTCAACTACAACAGTTCAGACAGACCATAAAGACTCAGTGCACTGCTAAACATAATTACACGCCACCAGCGCATTGAATGGGCCGGAACAAGACGGAGTGGTGCTCTGGGAAAAAAATGTCTTGCTGGAGCGGCGCTTTCATTTAAGTCTTCTCTGCTACAGTTTTGTCCAGTGCGAAATCTTTCAGACAACCGATGAGAAAGCTCAGGGGCAACGGCATGAAGCACGATATAAAAGTCACATTTTTTAAATCAAGGCTGTTCTGAAAAGAGAACAGGCGTTGCCAAAGCCAACAGTTTTTACTTTTTTGTAGGCATGTGAAAGGCATGCAAAATGGTGCAAGTACCTGGGCACGATAGGCATTTTGCCAGGCACTGTTATCGCATACCCATACCCAAACCTGTTGGCTTTGCCAATGCTTATTTTTAACAAGACTTCAGCGAATGACACACATACTTTAAATCAAGTAGTTGAATTTACACTTGGTTAAGACATTTTTGTAGCGGATTTAAAACATCGGCAGGCACTTTAAGCACAAACTTTGATGCTAAAAAGCGACATCAAAGAGATCCCAGGAGGATGTGTTTTGGGTGGGGAGAAACAGGGCATGAGTCGGAGTGGTCGCAGGGATTAGCATGGACATGGGGAGTCAATGGGTGGATAAATAACCAAACACCTACAAGCTTTGTATCCCTCTTCTTAGTTGGAATCCAATGAAATATTGTTCGCATACACATGGTGCTTTAGCACCACTGAATAGCCAAAACTAAAAATGATTTCCTTGCTCCAACCACAGAAGGTGACCTCCTCCAGTGCTGAAAGCACCAGGGCTAATATTTGCCTCAAACTGATATTTTATAAAATCTGTTAGTCATATGATAGAGTTCACATGGACATTCTGACACGATGCTGCCATTTCCAATTCATATATGGCATTTGTGTTGTCCATGGTCTAGATTGGGTGCACATTATAACGCTGTTTGGATAAGGTGACCAGATTTACAAAATTTTTAAAAAACGGGATCGGCCACTAAGATAAAAGTAGGACTACAAATCAACAACGGCTAGCACTGCACTTCAGAAGTGGGAAAAAGATGGTCTGCTCGTTGAAGGGACAGGATCCTCCCTGGAAGCCGAATTATCACATGCACAAGCAACCCACATTTCAACAGACAGACACTTCCAGAAGGCACATGAAACTGAATACAGAAAAAGCCAAAGCCTCACATGTGTTACAGCTGTCTGAAAGGATATATATGTCCTTTAATGTACTGGCATTTTTTGCTTAGGATTAGTGTGACCAATCAAAACAGCAGAGCCCAACTTCCATTATTCATGCAAAGCGGTTTCTTACTGAATCACCATGACATGTTTCAAATGTAAAATTGTTGACATTTTTTTGTTCCCATAATGCTTTTTGCATATCGCAAGATTTGGTTCTATGAAGAGATACTGTATTGCGTGACCTAACTTGCTCCCCCCACCCCCCAAAATATTGCATTCATACAATTCTTTTATTCCAAAAAATATAAACAGTATTGTGATGACCCGTTCAGGCTACTTCTATCATTGATGCACTAATGTGGGGTACATTTACCAGTCCAGCAGAACTTCCCCTACATCACCAAACTGCATTTTCAGCAGTTACAAAAATAATGGCTGTGCAGTCTCTGACGAGCACATATGGGGCGAGATGGAACATGGAACATCCAAAGAATGGCTGCAGGTATTTTCTTCATGTGCACCTAAGAAAAGATTTCAAAGGCAGTTCTGCCATCTCAAAAATTCCCACTGAAAAAGAAAATGTTCCGCATCAAAAAGGACTTTGCACCGGTGCCATTTTTCATCTTTTCAACATCAACCAGCCCGGGTTTTAGTAAACTACAGCCATGTTCATCCATATTCAGGTTGTACATCAGCAAACGGGGGCATTCCTCACTGAATGGCATGTTGTGTCAAGCTAAATCTCTGAAGAGAAAATTTGTTTCAGGCCGTATGGCAAGCGTTTACTCTTGCAACAAAGTAACAATGGTAACATTCTTCACAAGAAGCTTTCTCTCCCTATGCTTATGTCAGTGTCAAAGAACCCTTGTGTTGAACAGATTCCTGTGTATTAGAAATTGAACAGAGCTATGGAACTGTTCAGAAAAAAGATGCGAGGAAAACCGCATTTGTAAAGTGACAGAAGAAAAATTAACCCATGTGTAAAACAGTGCTTTTGCCAAGCAGGAAAATGCCTTTTTAAAGTAAAATGTTAAAATGAGGCCCCGTACTTGCACAGAAATGTGATGGAAGATGGGGGTTTGCTCTAAAGGATGCATGATATTTATTCCCAAAGAGACTTGGTTTCTGTTTAAAGAAAGAAAAAATAAATAACTGATACCAGAAGAACAGGTTTGGCAGGCACTGACTTCAAAGGTGCCCTGCCTCCCATGGGAACAGAATTACCTTCCCCAAGTGGACCAGCCCCCTGGGCACATGAAAGGGCCAAGGTGGAGAATCTAGCGACCTTGTCAGACTTCCTGGCATTTCTCCAGCAGGGGACAATGCAACAGCCCTGTCACCGAAGTGTGAAATCCTCCGACACCTCTCCTCAGCTTCAACTGCCTAGGATCAAAGGGGTGTCATAGCAACCTCTGGACAAAGCTGACCAGAGCAGGACATTTGGCTGGGGGTTTGACAGGACAACCTACTTTTGGAAACAAAGCCAGCCCATATGATTGAAAAGACTTTTAATATCAAAGTATTTATTTCAGTAACCTAAAGAAGCAGTAATGTAAAATCGTGACAGCTTGAATGTAACTTGTGCACCATTAAAATGAAACTATGTGTGTTATGCTAGCATGTGGGGGACGCAAATGCCAGTAAAATGACATTTCTGGAAACTGTGTACATAACACTTATGAAACAAATGCAAATATGCCAGACTCTGTTAGGCTCATGTGCATCTATTTTTAGGATGGTTGATCAAATATTTTCCATATAAATTGCAAAAAAATGGCAGGAGTACAAAGCAATATCACACAAACTTGGCGTCTGGACAGGAATGTTCATCATGAAATATGGCATCTGCCCATCTAATTTTCCTGATGACATTTGTGTATATGAGTGTTTTTATTGTCATAACTGATTTTGGCAAAAGTAACTTTGGTAGAACAAAGCACATTGAAAGAAACACCCACACTAAAACTGAGTCACTTCCTTCAGTCCAATCTGCTTACATGGAGGCGGCGACATCCTCAGCCTGACCTATCCAATTCTTAGAGGTAGGTCTAGCTTAATTCTGCCCACATGGTAAAATCCTCTGATGTAATTCGTTTTATAAAAAAGGAGGAAACTTAGGGGGAGTAAGGACAAATCCGACATTAAAAAATCCGACATTCAAGAACCCTTCCTTCAAAAATCAACATCCAGAGAGCCAGACATCCCACATTCACCCTGCATGATTCCAGTGCCAGGCCAGAGGTAGCAGATCCAAGCAGAACCACAGATCCAGAATTAAGAACCTACAAAATCCCAATAATTCAGGGAGAGCCCAGCTGATGCACCCTGCTGTCTACAGTGATGTGACCCAGGTTGCCCCGCTGCGTCCCTAGAGGAGAGCCCAGCTGTTGCCCAAGTGCCCAGATCCTTGTCCTGTATCCCGAGGCCCGGCTTGTGGTCCAAACTACCCCATTCCAGTGCTTTTTGTAAGTATCACCCCTCCCTAATATCAAAACACTGTATCCTTTACTCTGTAACCTTGCCATTTGTCCAACCCTATAAGAAACCCTATAAGTGTCCTAGTAACCTTTTAAAATTGTTAGAATCCTCTGTGTATCCTGTCCTTAGAAAAAAATCAAGTTAGTCTCTGTGTTAGAAGAAGTCCCTAGTATTAGTTGAAGTTAATAAATTAATTTCCCAGTTGAAAATTCACATTCATTATTGTTGCTATTCGAAAACAATTTTGGCGAGTGTTTTTACTAATTATAGTCACTAAAATAGTCTCAGTAAACACATTTGTTAACAAAACCAGTTTGCTCGCAAAATGTTTCCCTTTTAAACCCCGCTTTTCTTTCCTTTAAAGAATCTCATACTCTCACCCATCAAAATTCACCTTCACATCATACCTATGTGCCTTTGTACCTTAGCATTAAAACTGCATTCCAATTTTCTGTTTAGCAAATTTTTCAAGCCATTTTGCTATTTTAAACCCGCGACAGAAGCAATTGTAAATTTTGCTACGTGTGATTCTTTCTCTTTTTCCTTCCAAAGTCGATTTACTCCACTGTATGCCCGTTGTTTAGTACAATGCCTTGTAGCTTGCGAGTTTTCTTGCTTCTTTGATACAGCCATACGAATTCATTCAACCGCACATGTAAAGTCACCATTCAGTAATTGCGAGTGCAATTCTGCTCATTTTTCAAGGGAGCTCAATCCGATTTTTGCCTCCTATTCAGGGATGGTAGGTCTGATTTTCAATCCGATTTTTGCATAGTATACCTGACTCATTGCTACCCATCTGCATCCACACATTTGGTGAACAGGGGTTTGAGGGAGTGTTGCAGGGGGAATGCTTAACTGGTGCCATTTAAAATCACTACCCAAATTTAATCGCGTTTTCTTTCAATTGTGCATTTTATTTTTTATTTTTTTATTGTAGCTCTTTGGTTTACACAAGAAAACCTTTAGCTATTTTTACCGAACAAGGAGCAGAAAACATAAAAGATAAGAAAATGTCAATAAAAAGAGTAGAAAAGAAGCAAGTACAACTATACAAAATCAAGACGAGAGTTAATTCAATCGTTAAAGAAAGCTTAAAAAACATTTTAAAAATCAAAAATAATTGAATAAAAATAACCCAAGACAACAAGAATAGCATTTTCCCAAACTTCTGTTCTACAGATATACTAAAATATTAATAAACATTTATAAAAATGCCTGTTTCTTATTTAATTTCTCTTTCTTTTCTTTTATGTTGCTTAGTGTTTAACACTGCAAAAGTCTGCTTGATTTAAGGTCCTTTTCACTGTTCCAAGACGTTCGTCTTGTCCCTCAATTTTTTCAAAGATGAACTGGATAAATTTTATGACCGCAAGATTGTTTGAGATCTTATCTCCTTCCAGCAGGTATGACCACCAAAGATCAATGTCCTTGAATCTATATTCTTGCCAGATATGACCTAAGTACATCTGTCGTTCACCTCTCACAGTAGGGCATTCCAGCAGCAGATGTTTCAATGATTCAACTTTTAATACATTTTTACATAATCTACAGTTATTTGGTTCATCTCTCTTTCTATAATGATTGATTCTACTTGGCCAAAGATTCAAACGCAGCTTAAAGAAGCCTTGCCTCAAGAACCAATTGGGGAAAAGAGTTAGGTATTTGTGTAGTATATTCAGTTTTCGCGGGACTCCTCAGAATTCTTCATAGCCTCGATATTTAGTGAGCTCGTCCAGTGTATCAATCCAATCTCTAGTGTACATTTTTTTTTCACTTGATCTGGATTGTTTAAGGATTCTTCCGTCTCATTTAAATTAAGGATCATCTGGCATATTTTGGCCCATTCAGTCAATATTGGTTCCAACCTCTCTTCCATTGCTTTTTTATGGCTGCAAAACCCCCCTTTGTTGCCGGTTCTAGGCATCTTCTGTAGAAAGACAATATCTTCCACTCCACGATGACTTTCAGAGAGGATAGTGCCAGCTCTCTTCTAATTAATTGAATTGGGAAGGATTTTGGCAATCCCAAAATAGATCTCCAGAACTTACCTTCTAGCCATGACCATATTTTGTTGTCCAATAAGAGTGAGGTTTCTGATCCATAGGTTAGGATTGCCACTACTTTTGCACGATAGAAGTCTATCAGCGGTTTCATGGAGAATCTACAGAATCGCGCCAGTAGAATCTTAGCTTGGCCTATTAGGTTTCCAAGTTTGTTTTTTAAGTCCTGACATCTCTGGGCTTCATATCTGTTGGTATTGATACAAACCCCCCCAGGTATGTAATAGCTGTTACTTCCATTATCTTTTTATTGGATAAATACCATTGGGGCGAGTTTATATTTTTCTTCTTTTTGGTATTAGAGAACGTCAAAATCCTAGATTTTTCTGGATTGATGGTCTTTTTGTTTTTGGCTACATATGTTTCTAATGCTTTTAGTTGATGTTGAAGACCTATAGGAGTCTGATCGATTAACACTATGTCGTCTGCATAGATCAATCGTCCAATTGTTATATTAGCAAGTTTTGCTGGGAAGGATCTTAAGGCTTTTTCCATATCTGAGGAATATAGTTTATATAATTCTGGAACCAAGGGGCATCCTTGCTTAAGCCCAATGGTTGTAGGAATTGTGTCCGATAACAGGCCAGCTTTATTTAGTTTCACTTTAATTGAGGTGTTCGAGTGTAATTCCTTTATGTTATAAAGTATAATTTCTGGACAATTCTGTTTTTTTAATTTCCTCCACATCCTCTCCCGATCAACTGCATCAAAAGCCTTTGATAGGTCAACAAAAGCTATATAGAATTTCGCTTCTTTGTTGGTCAGGGTTCGAGCTTTCAACAGATTTAGAAGATGTTTAATGGAGTGCCTTGTCCTTTTACGAACCCAGATTGCCATTCGTCCTTATGGCCTGTTTGAGTTGCCCAATTTGTCAAAGATTTTAAAAGAATTGAGGCAAAGATTTTTCCAGCCACATCTAGAAGGGCAATTGGCCTGTAACTTTCTGGGACTGTTCTTCGGCCCTTTTTAAAGATTGGCACCACAATACTCGTCTTCCAAGAAGTCGGTAGTTTCCCCGAAGCCAAGATATATTTAAACAGTTGATGTAGGATTTTAGCCCATTCCGCTGAGTCCTTTTTCAGACCTTCGTTAGTCAGGCCGTCTGGTCCCGGTGCTCTAGAGTTCTTTAGTTTTTTAATCATGTTTTCTAATGTCTCACTGTCTATGGTCAGCAAACTTTCTTCCCTTTTTGGTATAATCCGATCATTTATAAGAGGTTTTAGCGCTGGCGGCTGCTGTTTGTAGTATAATTGCCATTGTTTCTCTGTGACTGGATTTGTTATTATAGCATCTTGCAAAGTCTCTTTATTATTTATTAAAGCCCACGTCTCTGCTGTATTTCTCTCACATATAGTTCTTAACATTGCCTGGGAGTCATGGTTTAACATTGTTTTTTTGTGCAACTTTCTCCAATTTCTGAAGGTTTGTTTCATTTCTCGTACTTTATCAATTTTATTTACCTCATTCAAGTCTTTCAGTGATTATAGCTGTTTCCTCAGTCTTTTTTTTGTCGACCATGGCTTGATCGAATATATGTCGATGTGACATTATTGGTTTTGTAGACCCAGGTTTAATTCTAGTATGGAAAATTTTTAGCAGATGAACATAATTGATGGTTTGCAGAGGTAGCTGCAGATACAAATCATTTAGGGTGGATGTCAAGTTGTCATTCAGCGTTGGTAATTTTGCTGGATTCATTTTAACTCGGGTTCTCCAAGTATTAATTTCTATCTTGAATGGATATATTTCATTTACGTTCTTAGGAAGAAAACTAGAACAAGTAAGTTTGATGGCATTGTGGTCACTAGCCTTGGTCGGTTGCACTTCAAGTTTTTTAATAAACATTGGCATATTAGTTGAAATTGTCACGGAATCTAAGATGGCTTTGGATTTCAGCCCTCGCCACGTCGGTTTCCCTGGGATGTCGGCTAACGTGACTCCATTTAGGATTGTGCAATCTCTAGATTGTAACGTGGACCTCCAATTGACCCCTCTTTTGTGTTTGGTTGTAGCCATTTTTGGTACGTCTTCGAGTACTTTATTGTTTTCGTCCAGGCAAGTGCAATTAAGGTCGCCCACCAATATTATCCATGGGTCATGCCATTTAGCTTTCAGATCATCAATTGCCTCTGCTACGTCCCTTGGAAGGGATTTGTTTCCTTTAGCTCCTGGCACCCAGTATATATTCATCAGCACAACATGCTGGTGGTGTTGATCGTCGAGGGGCGACGGTGTTTCCAGGACTAAGATTTGAATATATGGAGTCAAGTTCCAAGAATGAATCACATTCCAATTTAGTTCCTTTTTTATCGCTATCAGCAGACCCGCCATTGGTCTTCCTTTTTCTCCTTTTTTTGCTGGATTTATATTTACTGAATAGCCTTCGATCAGGGGATTTTCTCTCAACCACGTTTCCTGCAGGCATAGTACATCTGGCATCTCTTTTTCAAATTCATTTTTTGTTAGGTGGTTGAATCCCCTTGTATTCCAGGAAATAAGGGACCATGTTTCCTTTTGTGTTACTTTCCGGCTCTATAGTGTCTTCATTTTTCCTGCTGCTAGGTTGGCCAACCATACCCATCTCTCCTGTTCTCCTTCTTGAGGTTGGGTTACCTGCGATTGTTTCATGGTTTTTTATGTGTATCGTACGCCTCTTGAAAACAAGCTTTCTTTGAGATAGTTTCTTGATCCAGTACCTCTGGTTCTGTTTTTTTCGGTTATCTTGAACCCCTTCTTTCTTATGGTCTTCTCTTCGGATAGTAATAGCTGGTGAATTACCTGGGAGCATGTAGAAACCCGAATACTATCCATATAACTTTGGTCAGGAAATTCTATCAGGGTTATGTCACTAGAGCTGATTAATCTTAAGGCTGGTATATGGTGGAAGAACCTTAGGACATTTGCCCGGTTTAGGATAAGACCATCGTCTGTATGTACTAGTCTTTCCAAAAGAAGACCTATGCCCTTTTTTTCCGGGTTTAATCTGCGTTTCGGCAGTCTCAATGGACTAGTCCGGAAATCAACAGTTCCACTGTTCTGCTCACTTTCTTCTGTGGTGTATTCCTTGAACTCCAAAATAGGTTTGGGGCTGTTTATATTTTGACTTTCCAGGTTTCTTGTTGGACTTTTAACTGGTATGTTTGAGCTTCCCGTCATAGTTGTCTTTAATTTTTTCTTGCTAACAATTTCGGGCATGACTATATTATTTTCCTTTTTTGTTGTTTCAGCTTTGTTTGCGTTTTCCCCCATTATCCTCTTGTCATCCAACATTAGTTTAACTCCTCTTTGTTGTTCCGTCTGTGCTTGTTCATCAATTATTTCAATTTCCTCTTCTTCTGAGTCACTATCAGTTGAAACGTTGTCATCCGAGATGGAATAAGTGGACATATCCATTAACTCCTGATCGGAGTCATCCGTTTCTACTGCTTCTTTGTTCTTTAGACTCGTACTTGTTTGCGTATGGCTACAAATGTTTCGATTTACTACAATAGTTGCTGCTTCCTTTGGTGTACTCAGACATTTGAAGAATGATTTGCTTTTATTTGATTTACATACCCTCCGCGGCGGTTGATTTTTTGTTTTTTTGAGTATCTTTGATGGTTGAATAGTTTTCGCTTTCTTGTCATTCATAGTGATTTGCTCCTTTCGTTGCGACACAGTGATACCTTCCATCTGTTTTACGTCGTTTTTTTAAAGATTTCGCATAATTTTGAGTTCTGCTTATCTATTTTTGATGCATCAATATCTTTTTCGTGCTGCGCGAGGTCTAAGGTTTGAGGTGTGTGTTGTCCTTTTTTTGTGATCTGTTTTACTTTCTGATCGTTATTCGCCGTGGCTCCTCTGAGTTTTGTTTTCCACAGGGATTTTTGAGGTATTTGGCATCAGTTCATTATTTTCTTTATTTTTTTCCTTTCCTTTTATTGTGTCCATTGTATCTTTAGTTGTTTCTCCTTTCCTCGGAGTTGGGATTGGACATTCGACCTGAATACTTGGCTCTTCTAAGGTCCCTTTTTCAATCATATTTTCAGTACGTTCTTTCAAATGCTCTTCATTTGCGTTTTCTTCGATTTGTGGTTTCAATTTTGCTAATTCTTATGATTGAAAAACAGAGCAGTCCGAACCACCTAGAGAATCTCTCCTAGGATCTTTCCATCGGTTTTCCTTCTCTTTCATAATTGGTTCTAGGATAGTGTGTAACATATCGGAGAGTCTTTGCTCAACATTTTGCATATTTTTTTGGATGGCCGATCTGAATCCTTCAATAAAGATAGTCTTAGAATGAACCATTGCTAGCAATGTAGTGTGGCCCTTCAGAGTATCCGTAGCATCTTCGTGTAGTTTCATATAAGGGGCCAGGATCGCTGCCATTGTTGTAATCATCAGGAAGTCATCCTTTTCACACTTTTCTCCCCCTGTCTTAGGTTTATTGGTCATCTCCCTCTCTTTCTGAGGTGCTTCTGTCGTTGATGGTAGCGTGGTCAAGTTTGAGTCTTGGTCATTGTCTGTTTGTATTAACTGGTTTTTAGTTTCCCCTTTCACGGTTTGAGCGGCCGTCTCTACAGTCTGTGGCTCTTTATTAAGGTTGAGTTTTCCAGCATAACAGCGTCAGGGATTTCGTTTGCCGTGATGTTTTTATGAGTTGATTTCCTTTTAGGTACATTCCCGGAAATGCCTGTCCCCCAGTTTAGTAGGGATTGTTTCCCAAAAAAATGATTATTTCTGTCTTGAGAATCCCCTGAGGATAGGGTCCTGGGTTTCCATATTTTTTTTTCTAGGTTTGTATATCTTATAAAGTCCATTTTGATTGGTTTAGGGGTTATTGTTTTACCTTTCGTTCCATTAAAGGTTCCTTTCGCTGTTTTTACTAAATCTTCCACCGTAGTGTTGGGTTCTAACCCGAGAATCTCCTCAGATAGTTGAATTAAATCCTTTGCTTTAGGAATATTTTCTTCTACTGTTTTTGATCTCATCTCTAGTACAGGTGATGGCTTCTCTGACACATCTTCCTTTGAAAGTTCAGTTTCCCTTGTAGCTTCTAAGTCATGATCGTTTTTGTCGGACGTTTCATTTGCCATAAGGGCCAGAACTTCCTTAGTCTGCTTTGCATCGGCTAAACTTTCCTGAGGCTGAGGTGATTTGTCCGTTTCAATCGTATCGTCAAGTTGATGGAATATGAAATTGTTCCTAGGTGGGTTGGCCTCATTGCTCTCTGAGTTTAATTGTATGTCTTCCTGTAGCTGCTCCCTCCCTGTTTGATTGCCGACCTTAACTTCTATCATGAATGGACTGAGTACTACTCCTTGATTATAATCTTTCGTTCCATGATTCGGAGTCATGCTTTCCTTAACTAGCGCCGAATCGGTATCCTTGTCTTCGGATAATATTAAATCATTTATATGGTTGTTTGGTAGAGGGTGATCACCCAATCTAGTTGCTAACCCTACTTCTGCCATTCGGTATTTGAAGATCGTATGTATGTTAGTTTGGAACACTGATATCAAACCTTCAAATGGGGCTGTAAGTATCCTTTCCTCTGATGTTGTCAGGTTATATCAGTTTTTTGCAGGGTTCGGGATCAAAAGGGTCGAACCCCAGCAGTCTCCCTTCCCTTATAGCTTTAAATCCAATTTTTTAATCGTTTCGCAGGGTGGGGTCAAGCCCCAACAGTTTCCCTACCCCAGCAAAATAACAACAGGTGATGTTAGCTTGTTTATCCGGGCTGATCCTAGCGACTTTTTTTCCTTTGGTCATATGACTTGTTTAGCTTTGGGATATCCCACAGATGTACAAGTGATTTTTAAAATAAGTGACCCACCTGCACGTGACTTCCGCGGGGTGTTTCCCGTATTTTGTCGTGCCCAGCCGACCAGCGAAACAGCCCAAACAGCAGCACCCTTGTCCCCGCAGCGGGCTTAACGCCGCAAGGGTGGATTGCCCTCAAATAAAAGCCCAGAATGAATCACGTGATGAGTCACATGATGAGTCACGTGATCGTGACCGCGCTCTGCCTCCTCCAGGAAGCGAGCGCAAAGCAGCGTTGGGGCTTCAAAGATTAATGGCTTCAAACAGCAGGCTGCAAGCAGGTAGGAATCGCAATTTTTGAGTTAGCAGTTTGCACACTGCTCGGGCGGATTGCCCTCGAATAAAAGCCCAGAGATGAGTCACGTGAGGAGTCACGTGAGGAGTGAGGAGTCACGTGAGGAGTGAGGAGTCACGTGAGGAGTCACGTGAGGAGTGAGGAGTCACGTGAGGAGTCACGTGAGGAGTCACGTGAGGAGTCACGTGATCGTGACCGCGCTCCGCCTCCTCCAGGAAGCGAGCGCAAAGCAGCGTTGGAGCTTCAAAGATTAATGGCTTCAAACAGCAGGCTGCAAGCAGGTAGGAATCGCAATTTTTGAGTCAGAAGTTTGCAATTGTGTATGTTACAAGGTTAAACTAAGTATTCTATCATTTTAATGTGTAATTATCACCACCTTGGTGATTGCTGCCCTATATTGAATGTGTTTGATTACATTTCAAAATTAAAAATGAATATTTCATTTTTACACACCGGCCTGGTTCATGGTCCATTGCGATCCAGGGTGTACGTTAAGGGGGGGGGGGGGTGTAAGAAAGGTTGGCTACCTTCTCAAAAATTTTATCTGAGTGAAATAAACAAAAGCGTTTTAATGGTGCGCTGCATCCCTGGCCAGTAGAAAGAGTCCTGTTCTGGAGTGTGCCGCATCTTTAAAATCCTTAACGCTAAGGATAACCATGTTTCCTTGGGAACAACAAAAGAAAAGGCTTAGATATGCTAAAGTGATGTAGATTAGCCACACAAAACAGAATCCTCTCTCAAAGGATCTACTGCTTGAAAACTAGCAGTTAAAGTGTGAATGCTGAATTTGGAGCAACAGATGTCATTCATCCCTTAATGTGTATGACATTTATTCTGCTTATATTCAAACCTAAAACTATTTACATACTCTACAGGTAGTGGAAGTACATATTTTCAACTGCAGCTTCTTCAGCTGGAGAGCCTAATTTTCTCTTTTGCCTTCCACACAGTGGTCCACACGATGTCCTAATCTATAAATAAGCATTAGGACATCTATACAACATTTAAACCACATGGGGTCATAAAGGACAAAGGGATGGGTTTGCATTTTATGTGGAAGTTAGTTTTACAGAACGCTATGCACTAACTCCTGGCTCCTCGTGGTAACTCCTGGTAACTGATTAATGCTGGATATACAGGAGCTGCGTTTACCTCCTGCTTATCACATCTTAATGCCACTCCCTGCATCAGTGGTCTATTACGCTATAACTACATAATACTGGTGTTTAAACATATCCACTAGTTCTCAAATAAGGAGAGGGCTGATTAGTTGATTTCTCCCACCTTCAAAGCCATACATTCCCGGAAGTCCCAACTTCGTGGAGTCATGGACAGTCTAACCTCAAGGGCAGATTCTAAAAGAAAAGATTTATGGCCTTACATTTCTGGCTCCTAAAAAAACCCAAACTGCAGTATCTCTTAGATCCTCTGAAGCAGTTGGCCCACAGATTTCGATCCTTTCTGTCCGATGAGATCTAGGCACCCTCATTCAAACAACCTTAGAACCAAACTAAAACCTTTTCTTTGGCATCAGCTTCTTAAACATGTTTTAATGTTAATTCTCTCTTGGATTACATGCTTACAATGATCAGAGGTCTGGGGTGAGGAAAAACCAGGCTTTACGCAAGTGTAATCAAGTAAACGAGAAGGCAGTTTAGCTAACACTGCTAGTTTTAATGACTGTGCATGTAGCCACCTCTGCTCTTAGATGTGAAAGGTACTCTAGCTCCAGCTAGGAAATCTGAAACCTACAGCAAACAGTTGCGGATTCATGTATACTATTTACATTTGATTTTTATGGGTGAAAATCAAAAGCATTTTTCAGATGAGCGAACTGAAGTGTTATGAGGCTGTGATTTGTACAAGATCAAACCATTTGGACAAGTAGGGATGGCCATATTGGAGATCATGATCGTCTGGTTCTCAAGTCAGCATTTGCCATTTCACTACATCTCCTCGTTTTCCTATCCTCACTGTGCTTCTTTATTTGATACAGCACCATATCCATGTGTCAAATTAATTCCTATATTTGTCAGATAAGAATGCGGAAGGGGAATGTTATCTGTGGTAGATCACCCAATTATGGACACACAAGGATAACTAGATAAGAATCAGTGGCATTATTTCACAAAAATCATAAGCGGCGCTGCTGCGACACCACCTTTGACACCTCATTTATAACGCAAGAAAAGACACAAACGATCCAAACCTTTTACAGGAATATTTACTTAATCTCACAGGTTCCGTAGGTTGATAAACAGTGACTAATAATGGGGACCTACGGCAAGTTATTTAAACTACCAAATGCTAAATGAATTTGACTTAGCAGGTCTGCAATCAGACCGCTAAATCGAGGGTTTCAAAGTAGTTCACAACGTGCAGAAGAAGCAACATGGAGCATCAATGGTTCTACACCTAGGTGATGCCCACAATCATAATCTGGTTTTAAAGTGCACGATTAAAGCACTGGACCATACCTCTCATCAAGAGTTTTCTGTGTAATATTGTACATTATTACTGGTGTGCGCAATGATTGACCTATTGCAAACAGTTTGGCCAAATAACGGAGCATAAATAAGAACCTGGAGACACTGGTTCTAAAATACAGAAGTTGCTGCTAGACTGCATAATACCTGTTCGCCAATTATCTTGATTTAAAAAAAATAATATATAGTTTAATACACATTGGATGGTGTAGACGCTGCGGATGTTCCGGACGGTGCCTATCCTACAGATGACACGGATGCTACGGATGGCACGAACAATGGGGATGCTGCCGACGATATGATGCGATGAACCGAGAGTGATAAATTGCCTGTTAGAGAGTGGGTCATTTTTGGGACTGTGTCTGTAGGGGAGTTAGGGTAGATCGAGTGAGGGGAGAGCTTGCATGTGGGAGTTGTATCAAAGTGGATGAAAAAGAGAGTGTGGGGGACGTCTGTAGGTTTATGGGGCGAGTGGGGGTGTGACAATGTGTGCTTGGGGGTGCGGGATTTGGTGAATAGATTGCTGAGATGTGAATGTGGGCCTGTGCTGTGGAAGGTGGAAATAAATCACGGTTTGAAACACTTGTGTATGGGCGCACTATAGATAAAATATATCAGAAGGTTAACCATGTAAATTCTGCATGAATCTGCAGGAAATCATGTCTAGTACAGTAAACCAAGCTGATTTTGCTTGATGAGATTTATTCCAAACTCTGTTTGGTGGCCATTATTGCTAATCCTGCCAGCAATATAGCTCCGAAATTGACACTGAACCACTCTTAAGCCACCTTAAAAATGGTTATGCTTGTTCAGTTATCCTATACCTTCCACATAAAAACGGAAATATTTCACATTTATCTATGATTTGAGGGACTTTCTTATTTCGAAGGAAGAGTTTGCAGGGCTGCTCAGGTCAATGATAGTTTCACCAACAATATTTAACACAAGATTCTTTACTAGATTTTCTTATTTTAGGCTATACAACTGTAGGTATATAGTGGTGGTACAAATGTAACTTAATAAAAGTCAAACTTAAGAAACATATGTACATAATACTTTTATTTAAAAAAACTCAACCTCTTCTGACCATGCAGTAGCCAGGCCTACCTCTTGTGAACAGACTACACAAACCCAGCCACTACTCTTCAGTCGCACCCGCTTAACAAAATTACATTCATGCATGACTACAGCCTTTAAGCGTGGGACCGTGCATCTAATCCATGTTGGTCAGCGTGGTCTTGTTCCCAAGAAGAGTTTTGCCCTGGAGCAATCCTGTTTAGTTTCAAAATATTTTGGTTAAGCTGGTTGATGAAGATATTGTATGCTTTGTGAGGAATCTGTGTAATTCGTCCCTTCTGCCCAGAGGGGGACCACCCTCTTGGAGGCCAAGGAGGTGAACCCACAATGCAAGACTCCTCCCTAGGGGTCTGGGCAAGTGGGACCTCACTGGGACTGACTCCCCTGTTGGGGAAAAGGACTCCCATTCCAGAGTGGAACTCCCATTCCAAGTCACCTTGACTGCATATATGGAAAAGACGTTACTATTTTCTGCAACGACTATATTCTACAAAGATCCTTTTTTACATGTATTGGCTACAGGCAATGCTGAACACACCCCGAACGCCATAGTCGGCGAAGGAGGACACTGTTCTGTTTATTCCTGTGACGTGTATAAGAAGAAACTTACAGTGGAGAGAGCACTACTATCCAGATGCAAGCCTCTGCATCGACATCCTGGAGGGGCGGAGCCATGCTGTGCCCTGGAGCCAGTGAGAAGGGCGAGCAAGCAGCAAGCCGAACGCCTGAGGGTTGGCGTTCTACCTGACCAGCGAGCCGAGGTCTGAGAAGGAGCAAACACAGGAATGTAAACGTCTCATCTGGTACGCGTCCATGTACGAGGGATGGGGGGCCGGAAGCCAGTAACTGGCGCCGAGACCAGATCGAATGAGGGAGCCCAAGTCCTCGAGCTCTGCACACATCGGACCATAGCTACAGAGACACGTAGCTACAGGGAAAGCCGACAAGGTTGCGGGAGTTTGAGAAACCCAACAAATAGCATATCGTTACATGGTACGAACATTGTGAATAACGGCTGGAAAAGCTATCAAGGTTACGGGAGCCTGAGAAGAGCGTGTAAGTACTCCATGAAAGGGTGATTGAGGAGAGAGAGAGAGATCTGTACCTTCTGTTGCTTTCTTAGCCTTAATTCAGCTAAGATAAGGTGGCAAGCCGCCCTATGTGAAACAACTTGGCTGAAAGAAATACAAGTAGGACAGGACTTTGGGAAAAACCCAATGCTATCGAATGAGGAAGTGTTTTTTTGTCTGTTTACGAGAAATCCAAGAGGAACAGAAATGTTCACAAACGGAGATAAGTTTCCTTTATTAACAGTGGAGAGTGAAAGCCATACCTTAATTCAAATACTTTGAAGAATATCATGTGGTGTAAAATAACTTTGAAATCCAAGAACTAAGCAAGTATAAATTGGGCCTGGCAGATGCCCTGCTGAGGCTATTGTACATAGACCCCCCCTTTCCCTTTTAGTTAGATGGTTTTCTAAAGTAGTAGGGCCAGTTAGTTGAATAGGATTCAGACCGAAGAACTTTATTTTGGACTTTAAAGTACACCCTTAGTTTTTGATTTACTAGGTAGGGGGCTTCCCTCAAAGCGCTAGGGCTAATTAGACATTTTGGTTCCTTTATTTTAATAAAACGCCTTGAAAATAACCTCTAGTGCGAGTCCTTCTGGTTCACCCCAGTTTTCATAATGTAATGATCAAATTCTGTATTTTTCAACTTGTCTCCAGTTTTACGAGAGGACACTTTTTCAGACCTGTTAATACTTTTTATTATACATCACTGCTGTAAAATGTGCCTAACATCGACAGCCATACTGAAGATAGGAAAACTCCATGTTACTATCAGTCAGCTTCTAATTTGCATAACATTTGAAAACCAAACAGCATAACAAGGAGTCTTCATGCCTTCAGTTTGGCTGAAATTACTCGCAATTCTGCACAAAAAATGCTGTCCACTCTAGTTAACAAGTTGATAAACAATTTGATTAATTACATTGTTCTGAAAACATAAAATACATTGTTTACAGGTTTAACCAAATGATATTTTGTGACTAAACATGATCTACATTATAGATGCCTAACAAAGTATTACATTATATGAAGATTTTACAAATAGTTAACCAAATTATGTAAAAAAAAATACTTGCATGTAGACAACACTTAAAAAAGGCACATTCTACAGCACACATCCTTTGTAAAACAGATCGCAATGATTACATTCTTGGTACATACGGACACGTCTGAAATGTTACCTCAATAAGCACTGCTTCCATAAATCATAATTTCTAAAGGCACTTAAAGAACTTACGGAAGTAAAAAAAGATTTTGGCAAAATTAGGTGGCCGTCCACATTTATTGACGAAGTTTCCATTTATACTCACTCACAAGAATGCACAACAGAATTATTCTAGAAGACACAATCAAACATGTTTGAGACCTGGAAAGCCCAATACGTTTACCTTGCCATCAGATCGACACATGAGTCCTGAAAATAGGGTTGTTTATCTACATGACCCTGCAAGGAAGCCCCTACTAACTGTGGGCTCTCTAACAGGCTGGGGTTTGAAAAGCTGCCGAATCACTGATGAGTGCCCACAAAAATAAACTGTGCCCAACACTTTATTGATCTCCCCAATTAATCCCACCCCTGTTTCTTTGGGCTTCTAACACCTCATATTGGCACTGTTCTGACATTATAGCATTGTTAAACTGTGAGAAGGTGACGTGAGATGTATGAAGATGCCATCAAAACGTTCCCCCATTCACACAGTAAAGTAGTTCTGGAGGTGCATTTTTTATCCCTTGCCACTACATAACTACTGAACGGTTACACCTTTCACCTGCTTTTGTAGCAGGGGATGGGAAGTCCCTGCTTTGGCAGCAGTGTTTTATTTCTATGCTGCTAAGAATAGGCACCCACCTTTAGCTTTACTGGAGGTGAGCGGCACGTTTGTGTTGCTCTTGGATGTATATTTTGCTGTGTGCATGGGTGAATATAGAGACAACAGCCCAGAATGAATCACGTGTAGGGGTGGCATGAGGCAACTAGTTGTGAGCTGTTGCATCAAAATGTTTCAACAACTAACAATTACAAAGAATGCTAAAAAAAAGATCAATCAACTGCGGTGGAAACACCCGTCAATCCTCGCACGGCATTATTTAGGTTCTAGTTTAGGGACATTTTTCATGCTCTGAAAAAGACTGTTGCACTTCACACTCTTTGAAGGACGAGTTTCAAAGTGGAACGATACATTTCCCTACACACCCTGTTCAACACATGATTAGAATTGGCCCAGTTCATAAAAGGGTCCCTCTAACGATAAAGTGGGCAAATGCAACTGTGGGATAATATGGCAAGCATTTGAACCCAATGATCTAGATACTAAAACGAACATAGTAAAGTGGTAGGGTGTTTCACGAGGTATCAGGAAGGCTTCCTGGGTGGTTGTAGAGTCGGGGGAGTGGGGTGGGGGGTTAAAGGTGTAGATGGGGAGCATTCTGTTCCACAAATCAAAGCCCGAAAGACTACTCTAAATAAGAGAAAGGCAGTGGTTGTTAAATTCAGAATGCTATTGCTGATGCGTGTGTATTGGATCGTCTTGTGAGCCGTCATTTAGAATATTAAAATATTGGTTTACATTTTACGCAGAAAATCCAGGATTTAGACTTTCTATACTAGTCTAATGCGTCAATCACAAAACGTGTATATGATTCTTATTCTGTTAGAGGATGCATTTTTTTTAATAAATCCAAAATTCATGGATGAAATGCTGACTAATTGTTATCTGAATAGGTTTCTAAACCGTAAATATATTTGGAGGCTGGGTGAGATCATCTGATCAAACCCATTTTGCTAAAATAAAAAAATGAATCTATTTTAGATGCCTTTTTAAACGGCTCAAGAGCAGTTAACTGAGGTAAATATGAAATATCCGTTTTGTCTGGCTATTTGTGTTCGGTACTTTAAAAGCCAGCAGAGGGCAGCCTTTCACAGTGCATGCACTGGCCAAGATTTGAAGGCACAAATAATTGAACTGAGGAGGTGGGAGTTGTTTTCTACTTTCAGAAAGAACCCAATTGTGCACAGTGTGTACCTGAAACAGATTAAGATCAGTATTAAATCCGGTTGCTTCAGCCTCTTATGGGGTAAACATAATTTGGGTAGGAGAACTTTCAACGGAGATTGCACAGAGGCAGCGTCCTCCAAGAGGGCCCCACTAACCGTGAAGCAGCATTGGCTTGCCAAGGACCTTTCGAATCGAAGCACATTGCAGATTTTTCAATATAAAATCATCTATACATTTAGACGTCGAATATTTCGAACATTACCCCTTAAGCACCAAGTCCCAGTAATGCTTCTTCAAATTCACTGTTCGAATGTAACAAGCAACCGACGACAAAACAAATGGTCATTCCATTTACCATTTATACATGGCAACCTTCCAGTCAGCATCAGACTCGCCCCCACACTCTTACAATTCAGAAAAGAAGTCAAGACACACCTCTTCAAGGAGTCTCTCCTCAACACGTAAGCAATCTCGGGAGGACAGCTGAGCAGCAACGTGCTCTCCTCGGAAGCAAGACGACACAGAACACAGGTTCGATCCCCAGGTCCACACTTAGAAACCTCTGGGCATTAAGCGCATTATAAATCTATCATATCACCACATCGCCCCTCACGCCGCCCATTCCTTTCCTCCCTGCTACCCGGTAGATCTGTACCCCTCTGTATCCTACCTCCTGCTGTATATCTGTTCTGGTACTCCTGAAAAGCACTCCGTTATGCACCTGTATGGTTCCATCCCTCAGTAAAGCGCTCTGTTGCTTCTCAAAGCTAGGTCCATGCTCAAATACCATAATAATGATTTAAGAACACTTTATGGGAATGGCATTTACACTTTTTGGATGCAAGCAGCAGAAGCGGCTGGGAAGGGGACTAGCCTGTCGAGGGAGCCAAACACTGCAATCTTTGAGAAATAGAGGGCGAATTAATGATATCACTAATACAGCACATAAAGCACTGATGCGTTGAAGCCTGGTCACTTCGTGGAAGTGCACGCAATACCTAAGCCTACCGTGGATCTGCATTGGCTTTGCCTCTTGGTTATGCTCCCAATAATGCTGTTCTGTTTCATCAGATGACGCGCAGGAGAATGGAACTAACAACTCCAAGACATGCATTTTCTTGTGCACACGCCCCCCCTTCGTCGAGGTGGTTTCACAAGCATTATGTGAACAGATTAACAGGATCCCACTTGGATGTTTGGCGATAGGTTGTCTGATAGGTTTCTGATGAACAAGTTTCTGTGTGGTGCCTCCAGAGGCACTATGTCTTCCATTAACTGCAATGCTGTTGCATCGGACTTTAAAGACTTAGACAAGACCAAGTTCTGATTTGCAGTCAAAGACATCCCTTAGAAGTGCACTCTGCACCTTTTGACTTCTGTCTCCTACCTTTCATGCCAAACGCCTGTATAACACTGCTCAGCCTGCTGAATGATAGTCAAGCACTAGTACTTCTACTGACACTGCCAACTTGGGGTGATGGCAGTATCCTGAGAGCAAAGGGATTTCCTCCACTAAGCCATACAAGTGCAGCCAGGAGGTCCATCTGATGTATTGAAGGCAAGTGGAAGCAAGGTGGTAGGGGGCTACCACACCACCCCCCACCCCCAAACAGGCTTATCTGCAGATGTGCTGCCAGTCAACTGCGAGGAGGTGCAGCTAATCTTCCTGACAGAAGTGATTTTGTTGGGACAGATTAACGATGGGCAAAGAAAATTTGTGGTGTCCCTACCTCTCGGCATTGGGGACAAAGGCAAAAACCTGCAAAATGTTCTTTTGCAAAACAAAAGAGGTGATGGCTGGGAAGTTTAGAATGCATCATAACCTCTAGCACTGCTCGGGGCAACCATCCAGTTAATTGTTCTTCAGCCTGCCAAGCCATACACAAAAGGAAAACGCCACATGAGTATCAGGTTTGTCCCACCCCTTCTGGACACATCCACAAGCACCCTCAGACATATTTTTGACACCCTCCACCAATCACTTTTTCGGTTATAGTTTGTCTTCCAGTGCAAGAGAAGGTATGGCCAGACGTAGTTTGTCTCCCAGTGCAAGAGAGGGTATGGCCAGACGTGGGCCCCTTGCTCACTGCTTGATAGGAAACCAGCGTGCACTTCACTGATGAGGATCAACAAGGCAAAAACATGTCTGGGGTTGCTTCTCCATAAAAGGGGATGTAGCCTAACAGTTTAGCTGGACTACACCCATTGGTGGTAGTATCAGACTGATTTGCATAGGACTGGTCCCCTTTCACAATGGCATAGTCTAGCTAAATACAGTGGCATGGAAGGCAGGCACAGAGCAGTGCAAGTGATAAAGCTCAATCTTCCACACATCATGTTTTGGGTTATAGCAAGGCCTGCATTTGCCAGATACTAAATTGAAGACTTACAGTTTTGCTGCTGTGTTCTTTCCTCCTGAATACTGCCACTTTTAAAAAGACTGGACATACAACCAGCGGTTGCACTTCGGATCGAAACGCTGGGCTGAGTTTTGAAGCGATGTTCCTTGAATGCTATGCAGGAGTCTGTTAATTTCTTTCAGAGCTGATGGAATTTGGTCCGATATCCCCAGTTGGAGGCATAGACTGACTGCTTGATTCTGAATCTTCCAATTGACCCGCACACTGAAATGGCAAATATCAGCGCTCCGATAATTTCGAGCACCCAACTCAACTGCAGCAATAGCAGAAACGCAAGGTGGAAGTGCAATATCAATCATTTGTTCGCCGTACAACTAGTTCATTTATTTTACTTTTACTGTTGTTCTGACCCTTCTAGTATAAAAAAGGAATATTGAAGGGTAAATCATTCCATAATTTGGGTGTTAACAGTAGCAAAGATCAGAGTCAGTAAGGAGCACAGGGAAGATGTAAATAAGAGCAGAAATTGATTAGAACATCATAATTGTTGAGATGGTTGATAACGATTAATCAAATCAATCAGATAAGTATGATGGAGCAAGACTGAATGCACTGAAATACAATACATAAATGAAAAATCAAAAGGAATAGAAAGCTATTCCAAACAGGCTAAAATAAGGAGTAATATGATCAGGAATGTAAAGAGAATACAAACTAACATGTAGAAGTGATTGAAAAGGGAAGAATTGAATATTTTGGAATACCAATGTAAAGAGCAACAAGAGTTAAATCTAGAAAGTATAAGCGATTGGAATAATGTTTGCGAAAAAAGCAACCAAATGTCTAATCTTTCTGATACTGAACAGTTGAAATCGACACCTGCGAGTAACATAAGATTTATTCCTGAAAGCAAATGGAGAAATATAACACAAAACCACTATGTGTGGCTGAAGTAGCAATAACTAACCGAAGAAGTGCAAATGAAATGAGTTGATGGGCAACTACTAAAGGTGCTGCTAGAAAAAAATAAATTCTCTTTTCTTAGGATTTAGCTGCATATTATGCAATGCCATGCATGATTCAACTGCTATTAAATATTTGGTGAGCTGTTGATGTACAATATCAGAACAGAGAAAGATCGATTTGAATATTATCTGCATAAAAATGAGCTTGAAACCCAAATGAACTTAAAGGAGGCAAGAGAAGTAGTATACAGAGAAATAAAAATAGGACCTAGTACAGAACCCTGGGGAACACCAAAAGGAAAATAGCGAATACAGGAATTAGTGCCTTGCCAAGATACAGAAATGGCTCAACCTTTAAGGAAAGGTGCAAACCATGACAGAACAGAACAAAAGATACCAAGTAAAGAGCGAGAAGTTAAGAATGTATGCAGTGGCGTAAAACACAATGTGTCCCTCCCCCCCTGCGAGACATGCTGAAGCCCGCCCCCCTTCCCCCAGGACTCCAAGCTCAGCAACAACCCATGGGCTGCACCACACTCCTGGCAGGCACCCACTCTTTGGTTGTTTTCTAGGGCAATCTATGAGGAGCTCTGGGTGGCTGAAGCGGACATTAGAACTATAGGAGCTTTTTCAATGCAGGAAACTCAGGGGAAAAGGTAAGCTTGATTTTAAAAATAAGGCACAAGGAGCCACTCAGGTCTAGCTTCCTTCTGTTTTCCAGAACTCGTTAGTGTTGTGGAGCATGACAACAGACTATAGAGGCCAGCAGTAGCGGGCATGCACCCTTAAGAACCCTCGATTAAATATTTTTGCCTTAATGTTGGATCGGTAAGTAGAGTTGTACCAAAATATGCCCAGTAAAACGGGAAGTAATATGCCGTAATAGACTAACAATAATTTTAAATGAAGTCATAAACAATATATTTCTAAAGAAATGGGAAATGTAACCCAATGACTATGTCGTTGCAGGAAACACAAGTCAACTAAACCATACCTGAAGTTAGGAATGCATGCAGTGGCGTAGCACACAATATGGGGGCCCTCTTGCAAGACATGCTGAGGGCCCCCCCCCCAGCCCCCGGACTCCAAGCTCAGCAACAAAGCATGGGCCACGCCACACTCCTGGCTGGCCTTGATCACCATGCATTAGCAATACGCATAATGATTTTGCAGGGGAACGCTGCATTCTCAACTAGGTGAAAGATCTATATGTGTTTAAAATAAAACCTAAAATCTACTGTAGAAACAGGGTGTCTGTCTGCTGGCTCTGGGCACCCAAATGTACCTGCCAACTCTCTGTGGCATCAGTTATATTACACAGAGTAATGATATCGTAAGAAAACATGTTCTTGCTGGCTGCACAAATGCTTGCCCAACTCCCACACCACCATGTTAGAATATTCTTCAATTTGACTTTGCCCTCAACGTCAGTGAAACATGCAATGCTACCCTAAGGAATCATTTCCTTGTTTGGCTGCACAAATGCCTCCATCCACCATGTACGAACACCCATTGTGGTCTTGCCCCTTAGATGAGTAAAACATGCCAGTGAAAAGTGAAGCTAAAACCATGGCCACGAGATCCTTCATGTTTCTAAAAAAAAGTGACACTTTGTAGCAGATTACAAGATGATGCTTGCAATACAATTTGTAAGCCTTAGTTTGGCAACTCATGCATCTACATTTCTGCCTGTAGAACTACGACTAATGCCAATTAATCGATATGTGCAGTGGTTGAACTCATTTTCAAAGTAACTGTCTGGGTCTCAAACTCAGTGGTAATGTTGTTATCGTCGTCGAAATGTAACAGTAGCAAGATGATATCAGTTTATATCAGTTATTTTCTTTTTGCAAAGCTAGGATGGTACCATATGGTATTTAGGAATTAAGTGTTAGATTTTTTATGTCAACATTATGCACTACTTGACACCCCCATTTATATTGTATTGTTCATCATATTTATAAATATATATATTTAAGAAACACACACTATTCACGTCCTGCAATACTTTACTGTGAAAATATTCTCAGAGTTGCTGCATAGGAGTCCACAAAACCTCAATCACTCTCTAAGCATGTTTTCAGAGTGGAGGGAGAGGACAAAGGTAGGTCTTCAATGGGGAGCAAGGCGCTATGTGTTTATTAGAGAAATGCACCCCAACTGCCAAGATAAAGACGATTTGACAAATTACAGCTAAAATAACAAAAGGACTGATGACCATTGAAGGAGGATCATCCCATTCATAAACTTCAGAGAAACCAAGTTAATTTGGCAAGCAAACAGAGGTTGCTCTACGCGATGGGAACAGAAGACGTTTCATAACCCTTTGAAAACAAAGTGGCAGTATAACCAGAACCTGCATTTGTTTTGGTTTTTAAAAACGGTTTATTACGTTCGAGGAAAAAAAAAAAGTATTTTTCCATGTAATTTGGCACTGCACATATGCGCAGTTAGGCAGTGCAAACCGTGCACAGGCTTTAAAGGGTTTTGTGGAGCTAGCAGAATGAGTCTAGGTGGATTCCAAAACTGGAACCATGGATACTTGATACTTGAGGTAAACTGAAAAAATGCATTTCAGAAATAAACTTCATTGCAAGCCACTTAATACTCTTCTCTTCGTGTGTCAGTCTCCCAGGACCTCGTTAGAAGAGTGTAGCTGGTCCTTCACACATCAAAGAAAGGAAAGCAGTTCTTGGAGTGGGAGACTATGCATGTTAAATAACGGGGCCACATACATTTGCAGCAATGGCATATGTTGCATGTAATGCGGATGTCTGCGGATGTCTGCGCAAGTTTGCATGTGAAGGAAGATGTTCTGCAGATTCAGGGAAGTCATTTGTATTCCCATTGTAGCGTTGCAGGTCAGGTAAGGGTCATTATCAGGGTAACAATCTGCCTCCAAGTTCCGGCCCGAGGGCAAGCAGAGGTGCCATGAGTTGGGAAAGGACAATTATTCTAGAGGATAAGGACACCTCCTACGTCTGTAAAGCTGTAGCACATTGTACTAGTAGCAATGAAGGGTTTGGAGTTGTGGGGGTTAAGTAAAATATGTGAATTTAATTATCAGTAAAGTACACACAATGTGTTAGCAGATTAAATATTTTCTTTTGTTGTATTTAAAGAAGCGTAACTTTATAAGGTAAACTATTGGGAACAGGGTTGAGATTGAACAGTTTTAGCATGTGCTTGCTTTAAGTGCAAAGTTAAACTGAACGTTTTATTCTTTACAAAAGTGAAGGAATTGTTAAATCTTTTAGCTTTCACTTTGTGTTAAATTAGGTTGAAGTGCCTTGCTGAAAGACATCTTCCTGGGAAATGTCTTTGACGTTTCTTGTATACAGAGCAATGTATTTTATTATTTGATTTTTATAAGGCACTTATACAACAAGACAGTGTTTCAAAGTTCCACAAGGCAAGGGAGCGAATAAACAATATGAAGATGGCAATGAATAAATAAAAAGGAACAGCGGTCCAACTAGTCCTTGTAACATTCGAAGAGTGCAAGTGCAGTGAAAAGAAAATGGGGATAAGTGCAATTCAGATCCCATATGGTAGGAGGTGCCAGAGGTGCCCATTGGGGAGGCAACGGGTAAGTGCACGGGCAGACACATCCCAGGCGAAGAGGGAGGTCTACCACCCAACAGGTAAGTGCAGGGCAGAGGCAAAACCACATTTGTTTCCCTGGCTGCTTCTGAAGTCAGAATGTCTGGAATGCAGCAAATAGCAGTAGTTATAAACTACATTCCGAACAATGATTGGCTTGTGTCAATAAGGACTTCTATCTGCTAATAAAGGGGTAACTAATGAGACGCTCGCCATCATCCAAAGAGGTGTTTCTATATTGTGTCAATGCGAACATAATCACGCACATTTAAGTTGGAAATCCAGCAAAAGAAGAATACATCAAAGCAAAACCACTTTTGATGGATGCTTTCAATTCACTTGATCTAGTCTTGCAGGAAGCTGCAGATGGCAAGTGATAACCAAAGAACTACCGGTGACTGCAGAGCCAAGATGAGGCAAGAGTTTTACGGCAGAGTTCTGGATACAGTGTAGTTTCCAGTGCAGGTATTGCAAAATGTTAACATGGGGGTTCTTGTCTAAATCTAGTTGAAATGAGATTTTTGCAATGGCGTGCCTAAAGGAAGAGTCAGGCTTTTGGGGATTTTGAGGTGTAGCTGCGTAAACAGCACAGAGTGTTCTTTGCTCAGGTTTTGGGGGCTGGGTGAGTCAGTGAGAGGGTTAATAAAAAGTCTCTGCAAAGAGACCAACAACCTTTACTATACCAGTAGGGCTGGAGCATTTGTGCATATAGCAGCACTTTTGAATGCAATCTGGCACACAAAGGCGGGTAGTTAAGTTAGACTTTTGTAAGCAATTTTGCGGGTACCTAGGTAGGCCCTTAACAGAGGGAGAGTTTGTGTAGTCCAGCTTTTCAGCGAGTAATTCCCATAGCCTGTAGGTCAATATACAGGATTATCACAGCAGATTCTGACTCCATTCAAAAAAGGCTCGATTAGACTACACACAGACTTGAATGGGGGTTGCCAGCATCAGGACAGTTGATATATAAAAAAATAAATAAAAGAGGACAGTTTAGGTTGGCTTGACAAATAACATGGGTGACTCATTACATGACGAAGCAGCAAGACTTAAAACCGTATTAAGGTGCTCCCTCCTTCCCATCCCCTCCTCGAGTTTCCCAAAGCTCTCTGCCACTGCAGAGATGTCATCCTCCTCTGGTATACTGATCTATAGGTAAAACTAAGCGGTCACCACGCATGACTCGAAGGAGAAATTATAAGTTACTCACTGTAGTGACTAACGTACTCTTAGTCCATAGTCCCCTTTCCTCCATACTGTATGGGCGCCCCTTCCAAGGAACGGGAGATGGAACCTTTTTCACCAGAAAAAACCTTCCCCTTTAAATTTAGAGGCGCGCAGGGGTGCGGCCCAGGGAGCATGCGCTGTCCTGACTCGGCCCTCCGGCGCCACAGCTCAGTCCCCATTGACGCATCGACAATAGATTTAACATTGCCTAATGACACCAGTATTATTAGGGGCAGGTTGGTGGAACGTATGGAGGAAAGTGGATTATGGACTAAGTACGTTAGTCACTACGGTGAGTAACTTATAATTACTCTTACGCCCCGTCCCCTTTCCTCCATACTGAATGGGCGATTACAACTGATTGTAGCCCCAGGGTGGAGAGGAGACCCTCCTTAAGCAAATAGGTTCCTGAGAACCACCTGTCCGAAGGCCGCATCATATCTAGAGCCAGCATCCAAACAGTAATGCTTGTAGAAAGCCGAGGGAGAGGCCCAAGTGGCCGCCCTGCTTATGACATGCCATGGGACATGGCGCTGGAATGCGATGGCCGTTGCCTTGGCCCACGACTGCGTGGGCATGCATGTTGGCCGGGAGCGTCTTGTGCTGGCCCTCATACGCTTCTTTTATGACAAAGACCATTCAGCGGGATATGGAAGCCTTAGAGGCCTGAAAGCCTGGTCTTGAGCCTCCGGCGTTCGATTTGCGGAAGCTCTTGGTCCTGTCCAAGTAGAATTTCAGGGCACGCCTGACATCCAGGTAATGCAGAACTCTGTGCTTCGTCCTTGTGATCGGGAAAGAACGTAGGAAGGACCATTTCCTCGTTCAAGTGGAAGCAGAGGGAACCTTGGGCAGAAATGCCAGGTGTGTCCGCAGGACTACCTTGTCCTTGTGAAAGGTAGTAGTGAAGGAATGGCAGGGGGTGCTAACAGGGTAGCGGGAGGCTGATGCATACCCTGTCCATATGGATGCAAAGGAAAGCTGCTCTGTGCATAAGAGGGGTAGCCTGTAGGCCACGTCCTGAATGAACCCAGTCTCACCTTAACACTCGTTCTTTGCCGAATTCCTGGAATGGCGTCAGAGGGGTGTCTCTTTCTGCCGCAGCAGCCATTTTGTCGGGCGACTGCCACGTGCCTGCGACATGTTGCTCGGCCTGCTGGGCCCGGCCCCCTCCAAGACTCTTGCGTGTGGATCATGAGGTCTACCCTGCTCCTCGGGCCTAGGCCCGGTAGGTGCGACACTCTCGACCCGAGTGTCGGTAGAGCTGTGTTTAGGCACCCCCTCTGACTTATTGCTGGTATTAGGGCACAGCACCTCGGGTGAAGACCCGGTAAAAGAACCTTTCGGGCCCTCAGCACTGGGAGGATCCATGGATCCCTCGGCTAGGGGTCAGTAGCTGCAGCAGCCTTGGTGCACGCGCTGGTAGGAGGGTCTGAGCAGTCTCACGTGCAGGAGAGTCCCTCTGGAGGCGACTTCTGGAAGAGCTCCCTCCACATGGTTAGTCTGTTCTTCAGCGCTTTTGAGGACGAGTCACACGCTGAACAAGATTGTCAACCGTGGTCTGGGCCAAGGCAACGTAGGCAGAGGGCGTGGGGGTCTGAAGTAGGGAAGAACCTGTTGCAGGATGGACACCTGCTAAACCCTGTAGAAGTCGGCATGCGCCGGGGAGGAGCCGACGCCCGAGGACCAAGAACCTGAATGATAAAAAGACAAAGAAGTATCCGGGCACGGAATTACATGGCCAAAGCCAAACCCAGGAGCACTGGTGAATTTGGCGCGTTCCTGTTGACACGGAAAAGGGGACTGAGGTGTGGCGCCGGAGGGCCGAGCAGCGCATGCTCCCTGGGCCGCACACCTCTAAATTTAAAGGGGAAGGTTTTTTTCTGGTGAAAAGGTTTCCGTCTCCCGTCCCTTGGAAGGGACGCCCAAACAGTATGGAGGAAAGGGGACGGGACATAAGAGTACCTGGGGTTATGAAAGGACTTGATGAGCAGGGGCATTATGAGGTCAGTGATTAGGGCACTGGATCCGACAAATCAGTGTTCGAAGGGAACAATTCCTTTAAGATTTTACTTGGTTGTCCTGGCATAATTAGATATTCCCACTCCTGCATTTAGACACACACCTTAGTGTGATTAGGCAAACTTTCACGAACGCAATACGTTCCTGGTAATAAGAGGTAATTAAGGGAAAAGATTCTGCTAAAGTAGGTTGCGTTTCAATGGATTCATGAAAACAAAAATAGATGCAACAGGCATTTTCAAACTGCAACACTAAGAGCCTAGCATCCGAAATGTAAACTATATGAACTTTACACATGCACAACTGACTTGGGACAGAAGGATTCTAGGCGAGAATGCAGAAATAAAAATGAATGCATTGCAAGATATGCTACAAGCATGCTGCAAGCGTACTCAGTGGGAGAGTGAGAACACTGCTATGGATATTAACTGACAATCTTTGAATGATTCACAGCACTCGGATGAGTGAAAACAGAATACTATTCTATTTGGTTATAAGTATAGCGCGCCACACTGCACTTACAAGACTCACAAACATACATGAAACAGATACTGAGCTAATCGATTCATTGATGCCTCGTCAAACAAGGAATTCAGGCATTTTTTAAACTGTGAATACATACAGGATTGGTAGAGCTCCAAATTACATTCCTGGTACATCAGCTTTTTCGGCACAACAGAAAAGGGTACTTATAAAGACACCCTGTACCAAAAGGCAAGGTCCTGATGGGAGAAGAATCCCATGTGCCGCTAGGGATTCCAGCAGTGAAGTACTGCATCTGCTAGTCAGCCTATTATCAAGAGAGAAGGAAGAGACACGTGAGGCACAACCAAAGAACCCCATAGATTGACTAGGACTCGTGCAAGGTTTACCAAGACTCTATATAGCGAACCACCCAGAGCACAACATTGCACAGACAACAGAACAAGAACCACCAAGTCAGAACACAGGAGCCAAAAAGCAATAATGGGAGACCAACCTCATCCTAAAATGGCCACCAAGCCTCTTAAATTCTCCAGTAATGATGGACCTGTGGCAGCTGTGTCAATTTGGTTCATGGAGCCAATAAGCCCGTTAGAGGGATTGATGCAAGGACATATACTAATTAACGGAGTGATCACAGCACTATATAGCCTTTGGGAATTGTACACTACAGCCTTGGTGTAGGAAGAAGTGGGACATACTCAGTGTTTCTAGCATGGATTACAAATGGCAAGCTAAGAGCTATATCCCTGTAAAGGAAAACTGAATACAGAAGTGGTCAGGCGCTATATCTTTAATTCGCAAGACGCATCTGTGCTCTACAGCCCTGAGATTTTGAGGAGAGGGACCCTGGAGAAAATCAAAATCCCCATTAGAAGGTATACCTGGGCACTATATGTTGCCCATTCATCCCCACACATTTTGTACACTTGACCAAAGAATAGAACCTTACTTTGCATTATAGATCAACCTTAAATTCCTATAGCCATTTATAACAAGTCTCCTGACTGCAAGAAAACCTTTTGAAGTTGGGAGCAGGGATGCTGAGAGGGATGTACTTATCCCGACTGGTGAGAGGACCAACAACCAACTACCCGTTCCGACCTCTTTTCGTTCGTTTATTCAACAAAAGTTCCAAAGATCCTCTTTAGTATTTGATAAAACCCTGCTATTTGATATAGGCTCTCCCCGTAACCACGTCCTGACAGCGTACAATAGGATCAGTTGAAGAACATTCCTTCCGTCATGTATTTTGTCAATCTGCATAGTTCTGTTGTTTTCACCATTATGGAGTATGCATGTTAGAAAGCACTTTTGATAACTGCATTCCAAGTTGCCGTTAGATGTCCTAGTAGTTCCATTAGTGAACTGCCAAGTCACTTAGCCCATTGCATGCTTGTTCATAAAGATGCTCTCATCAAATGTGAAGTAAATGATAGAAAGGTTTAATTTATTTTGCAGACACTAGCATAAATATTTTCCATAACTGTGCAGTAATACGTTATTAACGCATTGCAGATTAATAATTCAGAACTTTTCCTTCTGCATGCTACAAAGCTCACTTTAGAATTATGCTCATTTTCTTTTTCGCTGGCACAAAAATGATTTGTAATGTAAAATATCCATAAGAATATTTATACAATATTAACCCTGGATGGAACAGGAGAAAACGGATTCTATGGCTGCGATACCTTTTCTTGGAACAATGCACCAGATATATAGACCAACTTTCCCGACCAAAATCTACAGGTAGCTGAATTGGCTCTGGCATGCAGGTCGTTTTTTTAATAAAAACATGGCTTCGAAGGAGGTGGGACAAGATTTCAATAGCGGGCAATATCTTCGAGATAAAATATGGTTTCGAAAAATGTTTTCTGAATAAAAGATCTAAATTAGACAAGTCCCCTCCATCCTGGACAATAACAGCAACATCCTCTCAATCAAATGGTCCACTTCCCCCACCAATACAGATGCCATTCACCTCCTCCATTGCCGGCCACGCCTACCCTCATCTTTGAAGAGGACCTACTTCTCCTAACGAACAACCTCAAGCCCACATCCCAAGCAATACTCCTGGGAGACATCAACTTGGACCTCACAACCCTCTTGGCCTCTAGCTACATCGCTAGCCACTGCCTTGTCCGTTTTTGGCTTCGACCAATGTATCTGTGGGCCCCATGCATATAAAAGTCTGGGCGTTAGACTGGTTCACAGACAGAAACTGCCACATATCCGTCAAAAGTAACTCCAGACCACCATGTGATCTCCTTCCCTCTACCAGCATGCCACGCGCCAAACCTTTACAAGCCCTATACCCCCTCCCTCCCCCCCAACTCTTGCCCGTAGCTTGCATAAACTCACCAAGGAGAACCTCACCCCATTTCTCAGGGCACTTAACCCTGACCGACTAGATACTGACCCAGAGGCCTTAGTTCTACATTACACCACTACGCTCACCAACGCCATTGACACAATTTCCCCCTTGGCTGCTAAGAGCCAAACTAACTATCCACACCAATAACTGGTACACCCATGAACTCTCCATACTCAGAGCGGAAAAAAGACTAGCAGAGTCCAGATGGAACAACCCCTCCCCATCTTCTAAACAGGCCTTTTCTACTAAGTTTAAGTTATACAACAATGTCATCATACACGCCAAGGCCGCCTCCCTCAACACCAGAATTGCTAATGCCAATTCGGACTCAAAAGAACTATTTGCTATTCTCAGGGAACTAGAGACTCCTATTCCCCAAGCCACAACACTCCTCAAGGCCTCGACCTGGTGCAATTCCATTCAGACCGCACAACTGGACAAAATCGATAAGCTACAAGTGAAATCGTCTTTTCCCATGCACACGCCTATCAAAATCAGCCTCGAAACCCCACTGTTTAACTTCAAGGAGGTTACCACCCAAGAAACCTGCCAAATCTTACCGAGTCTAAAGCACTCTAGATGCAAAGGGGACATATGCCAGCAAACTTAATCAAAGACTGCTCCCATGAGATCACCCCTTTCATCACGCTGTTCAGCAATGCCTCCTTCAACTCGGGCCTAGTACCCAAATGCCTTAAGGAAGCATGGGTCCTCCCGCTATTGAAGAAACCTACCCTTCACCCTACCATAGCAAATAACTACCGTCCCATCACCACTGTACCGTTCCTCCTTAAAATCCTTGACAGAGCTGCCTACCAACACATTCATCGCCATCTAGAAACGAGCCAAATCCTAGGCATACGCCAATCAGGCCTGTGCTCTGGACACGGTATGGAGTCAGCACTCCTTGACCTACAAATCTAGCTGGATCTATCGGGGATGAAGGAATGTTGGCTATGCTCCTTCATTTGTCCAAAGCCTTTGACTTATCCTATGTCTCCACCTTGCCTCCGCTGCAGCCTTTTCACAGGAAGAGGCCACATGGATAGCCTCCTTCCTCGAAAGAAGAGCGATTAAAGTCTTCTCCGACAGCGCTTGCAAGTCCCCTTCCCCTCATTAGCTGTGGGGTCCCACAAGGATCTTGTGTCTCTCCCACACTATATAACATCTTCACAAAGCCCCTCTATGACCTCCTGGACACCCTCGGCATAGCTTACACGATCTATGCCGACCACACACAGATACTCCTCCCACTCCCAGGTTCCTACCACATTGACTCTGCCTCTCTCAGCTTCACATATGCCACAATCCAAGCCTGGATGGCGACCCATGGACTGTGCATCTATGATGATAAAACTGAACTTCTCATTGTTGGTCCATCAGCTGCCCTCCAAACACTTGACTCACAATATTCCAACTTCAACATAGACTCTGATCCCCGTCTCCTTCTCAGTAAAAACACTGGGTGTCCACCTTAACGCCACCCTCTCCTGGGCTGCAGCCTACACAACAATTACTCAACACTGCCAGACCCTTCCCATCAACTGACAACTGCCTAACTGTTACCTGGGCAGTGGTGGGCTTGACTATTGAAATGTCCTCTTCACTGGCACCTCAAATCAGAATTAAAAAAAACTCCAAACCATCCAAAACAATGCCCTACATGCTGCCTTCAATATCCCACGGACAGATCACAATTCCAACGGCCGTACAGCTGCCAACTGGCTACCCATTATTGAAAGAATCATTTTCAAGACACTCATTCACGCACAAATGCATCTCCAACTCAGCCCCTCCTTATCGTACCAAAATAATTGTCAAAGTGCAAACCAACAGTTCTATCAGAACACACTACACCCACAGGCTGGTCAAACCCAGATTCAAACGGGCTAAAGCAGGAGGATCTAACTTCCCGGTTCTGGCCGCTAAGTACTGGAATAACCTCCCCCCTGCCCTTAGAGCCGAAGAATCTTACTGGATCTTCTGTAAAACCCTAGCAACCCTTCTGTTCACCTAATCCAACCGCCTCACCACAATCACTCTGGCTTTGCTCGCCTCCAATGTACTTTGTAAATTCATGTTAAAACAAGTACTTGTGCATTGGAAATTATATCTGTAAAATAATCTATGCCTTGCATTCCCACAGGCCCCATGTAACTGGTAAAAGCACCCCGATGCCCAAGGTTGTGTGTGCACTACAAATGGAAAAATAAATAATGCACCTTTTGTAATAGCACTCGGGGCAGCGTGGCGGGGGGGGTTTAGGGATGTGCAACTGCTAATGGTCATTCTGCACACACACATCAAGCTACACCCATATCCACAAGCAATCTCTTCTGGCTAAATGTACACATAATGGAGCTGGGGATGTGCCAATTTGGCGTTACTTGACTCAGTGGCATATCACAAACTGGTTCATTAAAGGTTTCCCATCATAATGCCACAATATAAAGGCACCATTCTGCAGTAGGAACATCTTGTACTTATGCCATTGCAAACAAAATGTACGTCCAGAGTGGATGTGGAATCTGTAGTTGGTCTGAACTTTACTCAAAGATCTTATTACAATTGCTATGAAAAACCTAATGAGACCATTTTGCAATGTTATGTGGGGCTAACGAGGGGGATTCTAAATTAAACCATTGATTTGCAGATATTTTCACAGCATTATGTAATTAGGAATCTGAGACAACTAAATGTAATGCCTGCATTGTATGTCCTCAACAAAAATGCCACTAGCCCATGAGTCTTGCTGAGTAGAACCTGCCTGAATGCACACTATTTCTGTGGCGTAAGTTAGTTATCTGTATGAAGTCTTCCAAAGACATTTCTCTGCAAATCAGAAATATAACAAGCAGTTGCTCAGTTAATTGATGGGAGATTGAATAATATGGATATGAATTCTCTGATGAAAGGACCAGGAAAGATGCTAACTGTAGCATGAGAAACTTTAATGAAAAGGAAAATGCCATTAAGAACATCAGGCTAATTACCCCGGTCCCTTAAAAAAGAGACTAGTCAAAGCCCAAAGTGATCCTGGTGTTGTTCAAAGACCATCCTTGGCAATACCATGATTTTAAGGCAAATGGTCTAGTAGGCAGAGCCTAGAGAGCAGGTAACTAGATCATGGAATTTGCACCGCACAGAAGAATTAATACTCTAGTATTCAGAAGAATCCATGTCATCAGGGAGGGGACACAGGTGTGGCATGGACTAAGCAACTGTTAATATAAAAAAGATAGCTGCCTCTCAAAACACTTCTCTGCATGTACAGTGGTCATTGCAGGGCTGTACAACTAAAAACAAAAAACTGAGTGAAGTTATCAAGCCACATTAGGGTGCTTTAATAACTACTTGACCAGGGCTTTAGTTAAAAAAAAACGTGTGTTTCAGCAATAAAAGGCAAACAACAAGTAATGGGATCACAAGAAAGGTTTATACAAAATCATTTAGAAAATAAACAAATGGACAGGACAGACAGACCACATTCCTTCACGTAGGCTGCCGCTTTTCCTATGTGGGCAAAAAGATTGATCACTTTTCAATGATTCCCTTGTAAATTAGTAGACCTCAATCAAAATGAGAGTTCACCTACACACAAAATCATATCATATAATGCTATCCAAATGTCAGCTTGAGATCGGGATTTTAAAAAGGCACCACATTGCACAGTATTGTGTGCCCAGTTACATATTTAGACGCTGGTGGAAAAGTAAACTACAGTTGGGCCAAAATATATTTGCGAAATGTGTTCTTCGTGGGATAATTATTAACACAATTTCAAATCATTTTATGCAAAGGGTAATTTAGAATGGAACCTAAAACGAGGATTACCATGATATTCTAAAAAGATCAATTTAATCTTAAAGTTAAAATACAAAGCAAAATCACAGGATACAAAATGGGAAACGTATTAATAAATCAAAAGGAAATACTAATAGGTTACAAATTTGAAATTAATAAAGGCACATACATAATTTGGAATCAAAACTAGTCTCGCAGCAAACACAAAATCACATTGCAGGAGAAAAATAGTAAGTACAAAATCAAATCTTTAGAAAATGATGTGAGTACAAAATACAGCTAGATCATTAGATCATTCAAATAAAAAATCCTGCTATTGTCAAAGAGGGAGAAGGGTTAACATGACGTAAACATTTTGGTATCTAATTAGTAACATGCCTTTCTTCATCAGGGCCATAACTAAATAAATGTTAGAATCTGTTTAAGCAATATATTGAGTACAAAACATGTATGATCTAATTTAATGCATGCCACTTTTCAAAACCACAGTGAAACTCAACAGATTTCCAAATTGCTAAAATATTCCGTACATATCCAGTACCGTCTACAGGGTGACAATCCATTTTAGCAACATTTTCACTAAACAGTACGACTGTTCACTGGTTAGGATTAAGTTTTCACTCTCAATGTGAACACTTCAAATTTAGTATTCAATTTACTATGCATAGTCACCATACCTCAAATAACAGAAAAAGGTCACTAAAGAGTGGACTTCTTAATTTGTTTTTTGGCGTCTACTCCCATTTAAAAACCAGGAGATAAGGCAGAAAATACAACTGGTTCAATATTTAACTATTAAAAACAAATTCTACTGAAAAAGGAAAAATGTTCCAGACCTTGTAATGCTGTAGTTTGTGTGAAATCTCAAAATCAAGCTACCTTACTGTGATTATTTATCTGTAGATGAAGCAAAATCCAAACAAAATATTTCAGATCCAACTTGCTATATGCATCAGGGTGCCATCATGTATATCAGCAGCAATTAGTTTGACTACTAATTAAAGGTCAACTTAACACAACTCGGACGTTCAAAATGTTAGAGAAATCCAAACTATAGCATGTACGCGGTATGAAACCCTCTATATCAAGTAGCCCAAATAAATGCAAGGTATTTTATAATTTGCTAATCTGTTAAGAATTGTACTAGGATTTTGAAAAGTAGTATACATTATGTACCAAATAGTCTAAATGTTTTATATTCAATATATTATTTGGATGTGGTCCAATAGTAAATTATCTATGGTCTTGATAAAGGCATGTTACTAATTAAACACCAAAACATTTATGTTACGTCAATCCTTCACTCTTTTGAAACATACTATCCTGCTATGTTTAAAAAAATCAAACTATTTGTAGAGTACTGACATACTGATTTATACATTTCTAAGTGTTTTGGTACTAAATATTTTCTTCCCTCACATTTAATATTCTATTGTGTTTGGTATGAGAGATTGTTTTAAATTATATATGTGCCCTGTTTATTAATTTTGAATGTATATGTGAAAGTATATATGTTGATATGCTTTGATGTATTAATGTTTACATCTTGGTACATTACATCATTTGATTTTGCACTGATCCTTTTTTATCTTAGAAATAACAATCTGATGTTTACAAATCAGAACTTAATCATTACCCCCTGCCCCCACCAATAGGATTTGTTTTTGTAAATCTAAGTTTTTCTCAAGTTCCTAGTCGTAGTATGGGTTCCCTTAATACATCCCTTACAGTTGGGCCAAAAGCAATATAAAAACAGTCTGCCACATGCCACATAGGACTTACGTTATTTACTAAGCACACAATGTCAGCAAAAATAGGCTGCAAACACTTGGAAGTTCACACCATGCCATATGTTTACTATTTTCTTTGGAAAAAACATTTTAGAAGCATCCAGGTCTGTTTCCAGATTTCACATAGCTGCATCGTTAAACACAGATACTCTAGAGTCACTGTGCCAAGCAAAATCATACTGCTGGATTTCTTGTAAAGTGCTGCATGCAGAGGAACTACTTTGGAGTGCTTTACAAACGCACCAGACACCTTTATTTGTAATGTGGGATCTTCGGAAACAGATGGAATTTCCCATTTAATTTTGAGCCCCAGCGATTTACATGGTAAAAGTTACTTAGTTGTTAAAATATTTTTGTAGCTAGTCTATAACATGCTGTGCATAAGACATTGAGTGGTTGGTCCTATATATTTGAGTTTGCTTTAATGAAGTCTGAAAATAGATGTCGACATGGGTGCATCAGCAACCATATACTGCCATGACATTGGTGTGCCTTTCACAATGCTCCTTGGAGTAGAGGTAGTCTCCAGAAAGTGTTTTTTAGGACTACTCTTGTGTAGTGAAGAGTAACAATGTAAATGCAATTATTAAACTCCTTGTAGATTATAAATAAAAGTAATTTTGAAAATCCTAGTATTCATAATATAGTAAATATCTGCAGTAGGTGGGAGGGTCACATGCAAATCAAAAAGAAAAGATGCAAAAATGCTATTACAGGCAAATAACATTTGCCTTATGTAGAATTAATCAGTTTCAGATTCACATGTTGTATGCATAGGCAATGAAGCAGTCTTCATTCCAGCTTCAGGAGGTGGGTGCAAGCCTGGGACAGTACTAAAAGCCTTTGAAACTGCCCATCTAACCTAGAAACCTTCTCATATATGTGAATCAATGCATTAATGTTTTATAAACTTGGCAGCCAAACTAATGTTACACAAAGGCACACTTACTAAAGATTTTGCACTAGTGTTTGTTAGTATAATAATATTCTTGTATGCATTGTGCAATTCATTAAGCTATACAAATATTCTTTTCTTTCATGTTGGGAGCTGAATGCAGAAGAAAAAAAAGGTTTTGTCTTCATTACTTCCACATTTTAACGTAGAATTTGCACAACAGTTTTACACCAAAATAATTCACATTTCTTTATGCACTGGACTATAGTTCGCTAGAGACCATAAGCATTGCAAGCTTTATTTTACAGAAATCACAGTTGCACAGAACCACGGATTTGTTCTGCAGACCAAACATTGTCTATACAAGTTAATTGAAAAGGCACAATCACCGTTGTAGCTTATTAGGACACGGCTGGGGGGGGTGGCGGCAGCATCTCAGCCAATCAGGCTGAGACTCAAATCAGGGGGTTTTTATTACATGTTGAAACCCATGCAGGAGCCACCTCAGAAGCGGAGGCCGCCATCTTCCTTGCCGGTATAAGGTAAGTGCAACCCTGCAACCCCCCTCCCCCAACACTAACTCCAATTTCCACATCGCCCACCCACCAACCCCCACCCCATCCCTACTCATCTTGCGCTCCTTCGTCCCTCGCCAGTGCTGGGAACACAGTGTTCCCAGTGCAGCTCCGTCGTGGCAATGTTCGCCATGGAAAAAGAGAAGGGATTATGTGTATCTATCCCCTGCAAATGGTACTCACCCCTATCATAAGATCTATGCAAGTGGGAGAAAAGATGTTGTGAGCCCTGAATGTGTGTCTGTAAAATGTAAAAGTTAAGCTGCATGAATCGACACAAATAGATATGACCAAAAGGCTCTGAAAACAGTTTGGTCAGCTCTCTCCTGCTGGTGCTAATCAATATATAAGCTGAACACTGTCAGCAGCGCTCCTCCAATAATTCCAAAAATCACTCCAGACAGTCAAAGGATCTCTGTCAACATCCTTTATTAGGTATATAGTGCACAGAATACAGCAGAGAAAAGACAACGCGTTTCACCCTTACGGGCTTCGTCGGGCTAGCGTTATATATTTGTAAAAAACACACACGAGGGTGGAGAGTTGTAACACTACAAAAAACTCCCCAACAACATGTCAGACACGGTCCATTGCACACATGACCATACCATTATCTAGTGAAAAAGTAGTCTTTATTTAGTTTAAAAAGACACGTAACCAACAAAAAATGCAAATTAGCATTATCAGGGTGGACACAAAATTACTGGTCTCTCCCCATGGCATACAGGTCTAAAAAACACTCACCCCCTTAGGGTGGAAGTTCGCCACGCGTTCCGCTTGTTCACCAAGCTTCCTCAGGCTGATTAACATCCACATTCGTGAAAAACACCATTTTAAATGAAAACGGGAACAAATGCGGCTCGAGCGTTAGGCTCCTCCCCTTACTCTGATTATTCTAGGTCATGTGATAACCTTAAGTCATATTAACAACAATGTGAATAATACCGCCATGTTGGACTGGCTAGTTCGCCTAATAAGCGAGTGGTGCTGTGCATGAAATAATTTCATCTAGCTGTCAAATATGTAATTGACTCTAAAATGAGGAGAGGAAATGAGCCCAAAGTTCAAAAAGCCGCGCTTTCAATCCCCTATTAAAAAAACTTTTTTGTAGCATGATCATTTTATAGATGGTATTCAGCGCTAATGCGCCATCTTATAACATGGTTTTTGCTTATTTAACTCAAACCTCTAACCATTACGCCCCAAGCTATGAAGTGTTGTTGAAGCCATTGATTATAGCGCGGACATCTCTGCCAATATGAAATGACGTACATTTGTATGCACCATAGTGTTTCCATATGTTGACTCAGTGCCATTTAGTAGAAATTCCACATTTTTCCAAAGTGCAAATGCAATAATCTTTCTAAAGTGCAAATGCAATACAAATTAATGAAAGGCTTGTAAATTGTAGTATAATGAAAAATCATGTTAGTAAGCTGCAACATATAAATAGAATACAAGGCAGCATAATCCTTCTAAAGTGCAAATGCTTTGACCGGTTGATGAGAAACAGTCTCATCCATCAAATTACGATTTAAAAGGAGCATAATCCATATCGACAGTGCATCTTTAAAATGTACATGTTACAAAAAAGTTTAATAGGGAATTGAAAGCACGGCTTTTTGAACTTTGGGCTCATTTCCGCGCCTCATTTTAGAGTCAATTACATATTTGACTGTTAGATGAAATTATTAAATGCACAGTACCACTCGCTTATTAGGCGAACTAGCCGGTCCAACATGGCGGTATTATTCACATTGTCAATATGACCTAAGGTTATCACATGACCTAGAATAACGAGAGGAAGGGGAGGAGCCTAACGCTCAAGCTGAGTTTTTTCCCCGTTTTCATTTAAAATTGTGTTTTTCACGAATGTGGATGTTAATCAGCCTGAGGAAGCTTGGTGAACAAGCAGAATGCGTGGCGACCTTCCACCCTAAAGGGGTGAGTGTTTTTTAGACCTGTATGCCATGGGGAGAGACCAGTAATTTTGTGTCCACCCTGATAATGCGAATTCGCATTTTGTGTTGGTTACGTGTCTTTTTAAACTAAAGACAACTTTTTCACTAGATAATGGTATGGTCATCTATGCAAGGGACCGTGTCTGACATGTTGTTGGGGAGGTTTTTGTAGTGTTACAACTCTCCACCCTTGTATGTGTTTTTTTACAGATATTTGGGAATTCTGCCATAATTCCCTTTCCCTAGCACCATCTACCCGATAGGCAGTGCACCAACTTTGATATATATATATATATATATATATATATAAAATCATATTTCTGATGCTTGTATCTGTGCTTAGATTCACATGCTCTGCATAGACAGCCATCTAGTGGAAGCTGCGGAGTATTACAGTTTGTTTTTCGAAACTCGAAAATGGGCGTCGACACAGGGCGTGCCAGTAATACTATCCCTAGTGCGACGTCCACTGTACCCATGATCCCTCACGCGTCTAGGACCCTCAGATGGTTTTTTCCCGCCATACTGGTCAGAAGCATCCTGCAGAGTTCCCTGGCTTTAGCCATAATTTTGCAAAATATCATAATATTTCCCCATTTTCTCCATCCCAACGCAGAGTCACAAGGTTTCCAAGTTATTTGCACTGCAATTAACTGCACCATGCCACGGTGAGGCGACAGGTGGGGAGAGCACAGAAGGTCCCAATATGCAACAACATACCAACTCATCTCCCCCCCTACACTGCACCCCCCATCCCCAACATCTGCTCCGGGGTTTGTCAGGCAGCCACACACGCCCATTCTCAGTGCAGCTTACTTCTGGGTGCAAACCACATCAAGCGATAAGCGAATCGGAATAGCGACCTATAGGATCAGTGTTATGTCTGTCTACAGAAACCGGTCAGAGAACGTGTATTTCAGCTAATATATAATTTAATCCTAATCATAGAGCAAAGCAAGCTCAGGAGGTTAACTACAATGAATGGTAGTGCAGTAGATATGTGGATGTACATATTGGATGGAACCATTGATCACCAGTTTGCATAAACATCTAGTTAGCTTTGTGTATTCTTTATGTAAGAGGAAAGAAAGTAAGACACTAAGCAGAGTGGGTGGTGTAGGAGGAGGAGAACTGGGCAAACTATTATATTAGTAGATATTGTAGTTTGCGGCCATGTCACATTCAGTGTAGCTGGTATAAAGCAACATGGTGACTAGATAGAATGTCAAGGAATAGGGGATCAGTTCATGGATTGAACACCAGTTGCACAGATGCATGCAACCAGCAAGATACAGAGCTAGGTTTGCCAACAAAAGCATGTGTGACCTTGTACATTTTCAAAAGTGTTCACTTGTCAATATGATGCATCTTTGCCAACAAAATGAAATACAGTTTGACACAGATTAAGACTAACCTCAACTTTACTGTAAAACATGGAGATGAAACAGTGTTTCACAGTATCAATATGTAATCTTGCATTATGTAACAACTTTTTAGGAATGGAATTGCATGATTGTCTTAACAAAAAAATAAAGATAAAACATACTGGTCTTTGTCAGACCGCATATAGTTTGCTTAATAAAAGTATCATCCCAATTACTTATGGATTGCAATTAAGTGAAAATGAAATTCTTGCCTAGCACTCCCGCACAGACCTTTGGTACTTAAGAGTGGATGAGATGATTACTGCTGCACTCTCTCTATTAGCTACTTTGAACTTGCAGTGGACGGAGAAATGTGGGTGAAAAGCGCCTTGGGGGCAAGAGAGGATTGCAAGGTGAGCTGTGTTTTCATTGAACAGGGTAACTTAAATAGCTAGCTTTGCTACACTTGTGTCAATTGGATTAGCAAACATACATAATTGCATAGCACATTGCTATGCAACACCGTTTAGTTTATGCCTTGTAGCTGAAGGCATCATAGGTTCCATGTGTGCAATGGTTCAAATGGGCGATGCATAATCTGTTTTACATCTGGTCTTTCCTCTTACGTAATGGCTTGGCAGGCGAAGAACAATGGTCTGGAGGGTTGCCCAGAGCAATGCCAGAGGTTAAGATCAATTCTAAACCTCCAGCCATCGCCTCTTGTTTTGATTGCGAGATGCCTGCCAGGTGAATTAAAGTTGGTGGCCCCCACAATGTGTTGGCACTCTCCATCTCTCACCACACATGCTCACACGAGCAGTGACTCACTGCTTTACTGCTAGATCTTCAGCATTCATGCCCAGAGACAACAGAAGAGCACTAGACGCAAGAAGCAATTGCATATCCCATGAAAATAAGTTAACTCTTCTCTCCCCTGCTGTGCTACAGTTCCCAGAGAACGTTTCCTTTCTCCCCATATGAAGTCTTTTATTTTATCTTTTTATTCAATTATCAAACGCATTACACAAAAATGAAACAGTCAGAGATGTCTCCAGAGACTCAGTAACATTTGACCAATACTATTCGTCCTACAGACACTTCGTCCATGGGATTCACACCCTCCCACCCCTTTCCACCCTTTTCCCTCCACCTCAGAAAAATCTTGAAAGAAAGAAAAACAATGTCCATATCACAACATATGTTCGGGTCACTGGTAAAAAGACAGTCATAGTCCATAGCTATCCTTTTTATACCAGATTCGAATTATATATAACCACCATTCCCATGGTTGAGCCCACATTCTAGAACCATCAACAATATTGTCTGAGTGTATATAGTAGATGGAGCACAGAGCATTGTTCTATAACTCGCCTAATATAAAAAATGACCAATTACAATTCAGCCCAATATGCATCAGTTGCCAAGCATCCATATATCAAACACCATGAGGTGATTGGATATAGATAGATGGGATACATTACTCACCGTAATTGTATTTCTGATGCTTGTATCTGCTTAGATTCACATGCTGTGCATAGGCCGACATCTAGTGGAAGCTGCGGAGTATTACAGTTGTTGTCAAAACTCGAAAAGGGACGTCGACAGGGCGTGCTAGTAATACTATCCCTAGTGTTACGTCCACTGTACCCATGAACCCTCACGCGTCGAGGTCCCTGAGATTGTTATTTTTCTGACGTGGTGTAGCGCGAGTACAGTGGTATCCAAGCAGATACATATTAGACCAGCTCATAAGCATCCATGCGCCTTCTCTCCGAGGGGAGGAAGGGAGGGTTGCATGTGAATCTAAGCAGATACAAGCATCAGAAATATGATTACTGTGAGTAATGCATCCCTTCTGAGGCTTGTGGAATCTGCTTAGATGACATGCTGTGCATAGATTAACGAGCAGTGGAAGAAGGAGGTGGGATGTGAGAAGGTTCATGAGCGAATAAATGTCTTAGAACTGCTTGTCCCACTTGTGTATCTGTCTTGGAATGAGTGTCAATGCAGTAGTGCTTGAGTGAAGTAGGAATAGAGGTCCATGTAGCTGTTTTGCAAATAATGTCTAAGGGGACATTTGCAATGAAAGCCAGAGTGGCCCCAGTACCTCTTGTGGAGTGAGCCCTGGGTGTAAAAGGCAAGGTTTTATTTGAAAATGGAAAGCACAGTTGGATACATCCGACTATCCACCTAGAGATGGCATTTTTAGAGATGTGATCTCCTTCTCTGCCTGGCGCTATGGAGACAAACAGTTGATCTGTTTTTCTTAGCGGTCTGGTCTTGTCTACATAGTAGAGGACCACCCTCCTCACATCCAGTGTGTGGAGTTTCACCTCAGCAGAGCTTTTGGGTTCCTGGAAGAAAGAGGTAGCTCAATAGACTGGTTAACATGGAATTTGGAAATGAATTTAGGCGAGAACCTAGGGTGGGTCTGTAAAACCAGTTTGTCCTCATGTATAGTAAAGAAAGGATCCTGCACTGAGAGCTTGGATTTCACCGACCCTTCTTATGGAAATGATGGCTACCAAGAAGGCAGTTTTATAAGTCAGGTGTTTGAGAGTAGACTTGTGCATTGACTCGAATTGGGGTCCCATGAGCTTAGCGAGTACCACTTTTAGGCCCCAACCTGGCGGTGGGTTAGAGATTTGAGGGTGGATTCTCTTTACCCCCTCAATAAATGCCTTGACAGGTACCTTCCACCATGAGATATTATGGGAAGTGGTGTAAGCTGACAAGGGCGCCAGGTGGACATTTAGGGAGTTTAGACACTAACCCTGCATCAAGTAGGTGAAGCATATAGGTAAGAATGTTAACATAGTCATGCAGAACTTTTGTGGCTTGACATGCTTGTTCGCAGGCTGAAAATCTAATACAGGGCGCATTGTACGATTTTTTTTTTTGGCACAAGCAAGTAAATTGAATAAATACCCCCGTTTACCTGGTTGGCTGGGACCACTTCTATGGCGTCCTTTAATAGAAGCGCGGATATCTCTTCTAGAAGGATCCGCTGATGTTCCTTTGAGTGGACCTTTTGTCTCTGGGGGTGATTGCAAGGACGTTGGAGAAGTTCTATGCAGTAGCCCCCTGCTACTGTGGACAGCACCCATCTGAGGTGATACCCTCCCATGCGTGGGTGAAGTTGGAAATGCGTCCTCCGACTGGAGATGCATGGGAGGGTACATGGAGCAGAATGTCACTTGCTCTGAGGTGGGGTACCACCTCGAGCAGGGCCCCTGCCCCGATAACCACAACCTCTACCTTGTCCTCGTGGATAGCCCTGAAAGGCTTGTCCTTGGTTGTTACCATAGGAACCTTGGCTTTGGTTGTATCCTGATCCCCTATGAGAATTGTTGCCCGGAAAGCGGTGAAAATTGTCGTTACCTCTTCGCCCCGCGGGGTTGTTCGTGAGCTGACCTAAGGACTTTAGAGTGTCATACTCGTCCTTTGCTGTTTTTAGTGCATATTCTACAGCCTTGCCAAAGAGCACATCAGGTTCCACTGGCATATTAAGGTGGCTTGTGTTTCTGGCCTGAAGCCTGATCGGCGAAGCCATGTGTGTCTCTTTATGATAGTGCCCACACCGATAACTCTCCCTGCATTGTCAGCCGTGTCAAAGTTCGACTTGAGGAGACAGGTAGACACAGCTCTAACGTCTGCTGCCACCTGGGCTAATTGAGTTTTAAGTGGCTCAGGTGCGGATGAGAGTAGCGCGGAAACCTCCTCCCACTTATGGCAGTTGTAGCTTGTCAAAAGTGTAGCATTATTCACGATTCTCATCTGGTAGGCCACAGAAGAGGCTACTTTTCTGCCCATTGCATACATTTTCTTGCTCTCCTTATCTGGAGGGGCCTCGGAAGAAGCAAGGGGTGTGCCTGCTCTCTTTCGTGTGGTAGTAACCACCAAAGAGTCTCGTTTTAGCTGTCCTCATATGTATAGTGGGTCTGAGGGTGCAGGCCTGAACAGTTTCTCCACACACGGGTTAACGGCCCGTGTGAGGTTCAGTGCCTCTAAAGAAGGTTGGATTCTTCTTTGCACAGGCTTTAGCAGAGGGATAAACTGCACTTCTGTTTTCTTGTCTCCGAACAATTATTCAGCAAAGTCGCTGCCGTCCTGAACCTCTTGTGTATCAATGCGGAAATGCTCTGCCGCTTTTGTTAGGCCTTCGTTGAGGAGGGGTTGATTGTCTACTGGGGAATCTACCATTGGAGGGTCTTGATTAATAGGGGAACCTATGGAATACATATTTGCCTCCTGGTCCGGGTCCTCATCGTCCCCATAATAGAGTTCGTTTGTGTCCTCATCAATAATTTGAGGGTCAGTTTCCACGAATAAAAGGTCATCCTGGTGTTCTGGATCCATTTCAGGGGCATATAGATCTATAATTCTGCCCTGTGTTGGGACATCAGAACGAGCCCTCTTAGAGGAGGGTTGAGAACCAGAAGGGGCTGAGGTGGAAGGGGTGGCCTGAAAGCTTTGAAGGTAATCTGGATTTTATTTCAAAGAAATTCACCATAAAGGACATTCTTCGCATAACTGTCTATATACAGTGTCAGGAATACCCATGTCTTCATTGGTAGGAGGTATAAGCTTAGGATTCGACTTAGATAAGATTCCCTTTTGTAAAGACTTGTCCCTAGAAGGACTCTTGTCCCTATGAGGGGGTCTTAGAGGATTTTTTATGGTGCTTTTCCCCTCACTGGGTCCCAGAGAAGTGTGAAACTGACTTTTTGGGGACTGACGTTTTATTCGATGAAGAACGTCGAACTTCGAGTTTGGGAGCCGAGGTTTCGTCTGCGGACGAACGACCTTCGGAAGGTATTTTTCATCGACACCCTTGCCGCCTTTCGACGTCTTAGCCCAGTAGTGTGGCGACCTCGAACGAGACTGCCCAGAGAACCAGAACTCGATGGACCGTTCACAGGGTGTCGAACGTTGTTGAGTATTTGACTCATCTGTGGAAAGTCAACTGGGGCTTGTGTGTTTAGTGGTGTGTGCTTTTGAAGCGCTCCCGCCGCGGAGTGTAGTCCCCACAACATGGCCGCCGGCCTGTCCTACAGGGTCTGGGGCTTGCGCTTGGGTAGCTAAAGCTACTCCGGAGCCCTCGCCGTCCGAAAGTGCAGTGTCGCTGCCTTCGCTGAAGGCTCCTACTATCTCCATGGCCTCGAGTTGCTTGGCGTAGTGGGCCCAGCGCTTAGTGGAACAGTCCTTCAATGTCTTATGCCTGAAGAGTCTGCACGCTCGACAAGACGTTTCGACGTGGTCTCTCGGGAGACACAAATTACAAACTAAATGTTTGTCTACCCAGGGGAATTTTCGGTTGCACTTAGGGCAAAACTTAAATGGAGTGTTTTCCACAATACTGGGTAAAGGGGATGGCAGCTTAGCGAACAAAGTGTAGGAAGGGAAGAATATGCATTCTAAAATGGCCTCCTAACAACGGCCTCCCCCCTCTATCCCTACTGTCTGGGCCGAGGGCAGGGGCAGCCTTCCAAGGCCGTACGGTCCGTTTTGATGGTCCCGACGGCAGTATTCTTTCTCTTTCCTCGGCATGGTGTTGTGGCAGTCGAAGAAATGATAGAAAGAAAAACTATCGTAATTATACAAATTCAATGGCTTATCGCCAAAAGGAAATCCGCTATACACGGCCGTCTAGCATGGCGGATAAAAACAATCTGAGGGGCCTGTACGTGTGAGGGATCATGGGTACAGTGGACGTCACACTAGGTATAGTATTACTGGCACGCCCTGTTGACGTCCCTTTTCGAGTTTCGAAAACAACAACTGTAATACTCCGCAGCTTCCACTAGATGTCGGCCTATGCACAGCATGTGATCTAAGCAGATTCCACAAGCCTCGGAAATATATATATATTTCTCCATTGTGGGATTGGGCATGAGCTTTTTCCTTGCTAACCTGATGACTACATCCACCAGAAGCCCTTGCAGCAGATCATCATCACCTGCACTTGCTGTGAGCTGCAAGTTAAGACAGCCTCCCTGATGACATGTATTGGCACAGAAACCGGTCTGGAGTGCGCCCCTTTCCTTGTTGTTTTTTCTATTTTTCCTGGATCTTGAAGGGTTTAATCTTCAAAACCTGACAGGGTGCTGCACCAGGGTGATACATGCCCGGCTTTGGAGTGCCTAACTGTAGGCTACTCCCCCCCCCCCCCTTTCTCCATTGTGGGATTGGGTGCAAGCATTTTCCTTGCTAACCTGATGACTACATCCACCATAAGCCCTTGCAGAAGATTATCATCACCTGCACTTGCTGTGAGCTGCAAGTTAAGACAGCCTCCCTGATGACGTGTATTGGCACAGAAACCGGTCGGAGGAGAACACCAGTGGCCTGGAAGGTTGTGCAGGGAACTGGACTGCGCCCCTTTCCTTGAGATAGAGATATATATATATATATATATATATCTATCTTTCCGATTAAGATTATTCCACATTTCGACTAACTCCTCCTCTAAAAGGGCACACATTTTTGATAAAAGTCCGGTCCACTCAGTCTTGTCCAGCAGGTCCTCGGCTTTCCAGTTAAGAACCATGATCTTGCAGGCCCAAACAGCAATATGGGAATGAGTTTATGTACTAGTACGTCTTCATGCCATTCCTCCACTTCTGTACCAAAACAGCATTGCACGAAAATAGTACCCCATGTGTGATATGGACGTGAAAATCATGATCCAGAAAGGTGTAATCTTGAGACAGGACCACACTATATGCGCCATTATGCTGGTTTGCTTGCACTTTCCCCAGCAGAGTGGTGACTGAGAGAATCTCATAGCATATAGTCTGGTTGGAGTGAAGTACATTCGATGTATGATTTTATACTGGATCTCCCCATGTAATAGGGTGCAAGACATCTTTAAATAAAGCAAAGATGTTATATATGTCTGTGTCAAATGGAACCCCGAGGTCCTCTGCCCACATATTTGCTAGAGTTATGGTTGTACCAGCTTTATTTGGTATGCAAAATCCATAGAAAGTTTCAATCTTCGGGAACACTGAGATCCCTACCAAATTCAGACTCGCTTGGCGATGGTTCTCTAGAGCGTGAGTCATTAGTGGTGTGTTTGTTAACCGTGGCCTGGATCGTTCAGCGATAAAGTCTTGTCTTTCTCTGCGAATACTAGTATTCTTTTTGCCTCATGGCACGACAGTGGCTCAAATTCATCTCAGAGATCCATAATATGAATGTGCTGCCATTCCACATTGTCTGATATGTAGCTTATTATGTATAGGATACGAGAGTAGCGCCCTTACACTAATCTTAGGTGGGGCATGGCATACATCTAATCCGGTCAGTTTGCCCATACGGTGCCATTGTGAGTGTTGGCTCTGTGACAGGATGTTTCCGGACTGGACCAGGGACCTTTGTTTGCAGGATCGCACATTTCTCCTGTGGGTTAAGAGGCTGCATTGCAGCTAGTTCTATGTTCGGCCAGCTTGCAGTGTCTTCACCATCGTACCACCTTTTCGCTCAACATACTTGCGTCAACATATAATGCGACATCAACTAAGTTGGTGCGAAGCCCCCATCGGGTTTTGGGGGCTTGTAAGATAAACAACTTAAGCCATTTGAAACCGTATGAACCAACCCTCAACCCACCCAGCTGAAGAAGCTATTTTGTGAAGAAGTCAATAGATTAAAGAAAATCTAAATAAATCTAAATATGTCACATACATCGCTCTTTTACATTTTAATGTGCTGGCCCCCTAAATGAAATATCCAATTAGATGTTTAACAGGACCTTCCAGTGAATTAAAGTTAGTTCAGGTACAGAAATCTGTGCAATTTAAGATACTACACAATCATTTTTTCATGGCGTCAACACTTGCCATACTACCAAAGTGAATTGAATGGGTATTGCTTCCTTTTCGCCATACGGATGTAGTTTGGCTATATGTGCACATGTCCCTCTTTTGAAACCAATCCCTTTGACAATCAATGTTTCAACAGCTTTAAACAGTTACAAAGAGCCAACACATTAACAAGTACATTCAAGGTTTATGCTTTGGATTACAGGTTGAAGTTGTAGACTAACAATGGGCCTCATTACAAGTATGGCGATAAGGCAACAACGGTGCTACCATACCGCCATACTACGAGTTCTGCTTGCGGGTGCCTTTGCAGCCACCAGGTCTGACCTGGTGGCCGTACCGGCACCCGCAAGCAGAACAGGACTGTAGCACTTGTAGCATTCTTAACGGTACCGGTACTACCACCTTCCCCATTCCCATTCAGCCCTATGGGGCCGGATGGGGAGTACAGTATTACCGGCACCCGCGAATGGTGAATTACTGGGTCTGCCAAACTCGCCATGACCAGATAATTGCCCAGTCGCGAGTGGCGGAAAAAAATTGATGCCGGTGGCAGCCTCGTAATGAAGCCCAATATGTTTTGAACAAGTGCCCACTATTACCATGGCATTTCCTAAACTATTCCCACCTTCCGTCATTTGAAAACAGCTAAACAGAGAACCAATTCCTGCACTGAACAAAACAGTTACATTCTGTCAACCTAATCACAAATATAAACAGAAAAATGTACTTACATGCCAACTGTGGAATTTTGAATTATTTCACCCCACCTCAATCGGATTGATTTCCACACATTCAATTATTAGCTGAAATGCAGCTGCTATGTTCATACAGAAGCTTGATCAATAGCCCAGACAAGCCTACTTTATGTGCAGACAGTCAAAGCTCCCAGCTGCACTCTACACTGAAAATGAAAGAACACTTTGATCTCGTAAATACCTTTAGTACATTACACTAGATGAGTGCGACAGCCAAAGCACAAAAGACTTCAAAGCGGTAAGTTTTGAAAAAGCATGAAGCCATGTTTTCCAGAAAACATGGCCCAGCCTACAACTGACGCCCGAAAGACTGTTCAAAGAAAAGTTCAGTAGCAGACACAATGTGCAACAAAGGCTATGGGGAACATTGAAGACATAATTAGCACAAACAGTAATTATCTTCCACTTTAACAGCAATACACCGTATTTAAATACACCATCAAGAAACATGTCTCAGCTACAGTAAGCAAAACGGTGCACAAACTGCAAGGTAAAATGCAATATTCTAAAAAGCATTCTATAATGTCACAGTCTCGACTAATCAATATCTACACACCTGCGAATCCGAGCTGGGTAAACGTGCACTTAACCCAACCGAATACTAGAAAAGCACCGACTAACTTTTTCGAGTTGTTGGATTTGGTATTACTAAAGCTATTGCATTTCAAAAGATAATTGGCAGAAGCAAGTGGGGGTAGTGTTTAGCATTTCAAAAACTACACGCCAAGACACTTCAAACCCAATATCTAGGTCAGGTCACCCTCCAGCGGCATAGATGGCATCAACATTAAGAAAAAAAAAAACAGAAATTCTGCCAAAACCCGTGCAGTTCCCCTCGATTCTCTTGGACTGTGTTTGTCAGAGAATTTCCTTGGTGGTGTTCAATACATACACTAGCTCCCGATTCAACAGGCAATTGCATTAAGAAAACTTTGAATGACTGACAGGGCCATCTAGCAAACCAGCTCAGGAGGTAAAAAGGAACATCAGTCAATGGCACAGGAATTAAAACAATCTACTCAGACTGGAAGCAAACCACTGAAGGTTGAGCAAGGCTTAGAAGTGACTTTCCTTAAAGCCTACCGCATATGGCAATATCTGAAATCCGTAAAGCCAAACTGTTTCAGACCTACGTACTATTAGGACCAATAGACTCTTTACCTTAACTGAAAATAAAAAATGTGACCATGTAGTCAGGAATGCCAAGTCTTGACTGACTTCTAACACAAGGAATTTTCTTTGTGGTGTTTTTCATCTTTCCTGTTCTGTATCCCACCACCTTCCCATCTCAAACTTTATAACCAGAGATCTGGAGATTACCGAGGCATAGGAGTGCACTACAAAAACACAATTACATTTTTTTAAAAAGGTACTTCTTTATTTATTGGTATCCAAGCTCGGCTCAATTAAGGCAATGGAAAGTGCACTAAATCTACATGCAGGGTAGTATATAGGGGGCCACATTTTACAAAACGTTAAACTGATATTGCAATCTACAAAAGATGTGTTTACAACAAATATGATTTATTAATAAAAGATTTTTAAAAAACTCAGTCATAAGCCCAAAATCACTTCACAAATTCATGTTCTCCATGATCCTTTGCTCATGAATTTGTTTCGTAATATAGAATCACTGTATATGTGGAAGTTGTTTTCCCCCTTTATAGTTAATAATTTCTAAATGATTTAAATTAGTAAGTCATTTTTGCATGTATATTTTTCCAAATTTCTCACACCAAGAATGAGTTCTAGTATTTGTCTACCAAACAAGCAATAATCAAGAGATCATTTCTAAGAGGCATGACATCCATCACCCTGTTAAATGAGATGACCAATCAGAAAGTGATGACTAATCAGATGTTCGAATTGTCAAGAAACCCTGCTGGTCTGTGGAGGAGATTGACCAATATAGACAGGTTGGATTTGGTGGAGAAAGTACACATTATTGCCTTGCAAGAAACTTGGGAAGTCAGAGTCCCAGGAATTTCCAACTTTATGGCCTTTAGTAAACCTGCTGTAAATACAAAAGGGGGAGAGCCTGAAGGAGTCCAGCATTATTTGTGTCTGTTGATTTGACCTGAAACATTAAATATCCTTAGCCTCAAATATATTAGGGAAAAATATTAAGAATATTCAGATTTGTTTGTGGGTACTTTCTACAATCCAGCCAAGGCTGGTTTGCAATATCAAAAGGGCTTATGAACACTCTAAATTACCAAATGTTATTGAGGAGCTGGTCGGGTTGATCAGATTTGATCTTTGCTCCTGCCAGTATGTTTAACAATGGAAGATTGTAATGCCAAAACTGGGAACTTGCTCTTTGAGTGTGGAATGCATCATAAAAGGAGGTATGGGTCTTACTGCCAATGCAGAGTAGTAGTTTATTTGCCAAAAGGGGTAGCACTGTAGTTGATTTCATGATAAATTAACTATTTAATTCACTGATTGTTAAGTTTCCCTTAGCTCATCTTTTAATGTGCACGTTTATGAACCAATCTTCAAACTCCATTATTATGTTTTTGTAAAACTCGAGTCATCATCATGGACAGTGGAATTCCAAGCTGTCGACTGTATAGGGTGATCACAATCCATTGGCGGAATGACTTAATAAGTGGGGAGAGCGAAGCCTCAAGTTTTGCCAGTACAGATGAGATTTCTCTGGATCCACTAGAAACCACTAATGACAATAGGATCATCAAGTGTAATGTGTTCTCAGAGGAACATTCATCTCAGATTATGGAAGTGTCATTGGTTACATTGAAGCAATTATGAAAGAGGAAAGCCCCCGCCCACCAAGAAATTGAAGGCTGTTGCAAAAGAATTAAAAGAGATGGGTGCACACAGCTCTAGAACAATATCAGTCACCCTGACAACTGCTACTATTTACCGGCCTTCTGGCGCTACCTCCCTGTTCCTCTCTGAATGGGCCGATTCTATTCCTCCTTACTTTCCAACATCCTCCAACCTGCTCCTCCTGGGTGGCGAACACCCAGTTTGACTCCCCTGGCACAGCATCCACTCTCTTCATTTAACTCTGCACCTCTCTATCCCTCTCCATTCTGGTCCAACCCACTCTGCTGGACACACTCAGGATGCCCTCATCCACTCAGAGCACTCGCTCTCTCTCACTCTCTCACTCTCTCACTCTCTCTCATCTCCCCTGGTCACAACTATGTACTGGTCAGACCACTCTTCTCTCCTCCCACCTGGGTCTCTTTGGCCTTGTGACCACACCTCCAAAAGCCCTGCAACCTCGTTCACGAACGTCCGCCCGATGAAATAATGTCAGCTGCTACCTTCACTTCCACCTTTATCCCCCCACTTGCCCTCCAATGCACTCTACCACCAACACTGCTCTCAGCAACTTCCACCTGTTCCTCACAAACACCCTTGACATTCTTGCCCCAGTCATGAGGATCTGCCTGAAACCTGCCACAAAGCACAACACCTGGTAAGACTCCGAACTTGCAGCCCTGCAGAACGGAGGTGGCAAAACTCAGGCTCACCCTCTGACAAACTGGCCTGCTACCTGCTTTAAAGGCAATGCATACTATCCATACCAAGAAAACGGCCTACATTCAGGCATGGGTATCTGGCGCATCCAACGGCATACCTGAACTTTAAAAAATCTGCAGGGAACTAGCCAACCCCTTCCACATTATCCTCCCTCCCCTATTCCTTCTCAGGTCCTCTGCAACGCACTTGCCACTCCACCACCAAATCTCAGGACATCCTGAACAGCCTTGTTACTCACTTTACCAACTCACCCCTTCCCCCCCTTGGCCACTCACCCTCCTCCCTCGCCCTGGTCTCATCTGAAGTCACCAGACCTTTGCGCTCCATGAAGTGTTCTTCCAAACAGATTTCCCTCTTGCTCATCCAGAACCATCAAGGACAATATTGGCTCTCTTGCCCCTGCACTCACTGATCTCTGTAACCACTCCTTTGCTACTGGTTCTTTACCCTCCTCCCTCAAGAACTCCCTGTGCGCCCCTCCTAAAAAAAAGTCAGCAGACCCATCTGTCCAGCCAACTATTGCCCTATCTCCACCACCCCCTTCCTGGGAGAAACTGAGAAGTTGGCCATGTCACAACTCAACTCTCACACTGAACTTGTTGGTGGTCTCCTTGACCATCAATCTGGATTCAGATTGTCCAGAGGCACGGAACTTGCTCTTCTGAACAACCATGAAGAACTGCTTGCATCCCTCGATTCCAACTCCCCCAGCTGTCCTCATCCTTCTAGATCTCTCCTCTGCATTTGACACGGTCAACCACTTCATCCTCATACAAAGGCTCCACAACACTCTTGGTATCTCGGAGCAGGCACCGGTCTACCTGGCCTCCTTCCTAACTGACCACTCCTCCCAAGTCATCTTGGGCACCTTCTCTCCTACTTCCTTCTCCACCTGTGGTGTCCCCAAGGGGTCTGTCCTCTCACCATAGCTCTTTAACATCTACCTTACTCAGCTGGCACGCCACATCCCCTCCTTCTCCCCAACCTCCAGTATTATGCTAACATGCAGCTCTTCTTCAAACTTCTTGCTGACCCTCTTGCACCTTCCATCAACCATGACTGCCTTTCTGCAATCCAGGCCTGGTGCACTTCCAATGATCTCTGCCTCAATGCCAGCAAAACAGATCCTTCCCATTAGGACCCCTACTACCGACATCTTCCTGGCCTTCCGTGGGCTCGCTCTCCCTGCTCCCTCTTCTGAAGCCAGAAACCTTGGAGTCATCTTCGACTCCTCTCTCCTTCCTCTCTCACACCCAGGACATTGCCAAGAAGTCCCTCTTTCAGCTCTTCCTACGCAAAGGAATTCAAGCTTTTCTCACCTTCCCCCAGAATCTCAATATTAGCCGGGCCCTGGTTCTCTATAGGATTGACTATAGCAATAGCTTCCTCCTGAATCTACCTTCTTCCACTATGCAACCCCTCCAGCTAATCCAGAATAGGGCAGCAAGAATTATCCTTGGCCTCAAGCAGAGGGGCCGGATTTTTCCAGCACAAGAAAGTTCACTGGCTCCCGGGTTGCCTAACGGATTAAATTAAAATCCCTCTATATCATCCACAAGGCTGTCTGGGGCCAGGGACTACACTATCTGCAACTCTCTCTTACAAAATATCCCACTCCAGACCTCTGCACTCCTCTGGCAACAACCGTGTGTAAAGCATTTCGCTAAACAGAGGGTAGGAGGCCGTTCGCTTTCCTCAGCTGGCTCCCTTCTTTGGAACAGCCTCCCCCTCCCTCTCCATCTTGAGCAGGACGGACAAATTCCAGAAGCTCAAGACTTTCCCCTCTACCTCCTCCTTCCCCCACATCTCCTCTGCTAATATGACAGTTGTTAGTTGATTTTCACAACCTTTATGTATCCTCAAGGCCATGACCTCCACACCAAATCGACACAAACTTTGGTCTATCCTCAACACTTGCCTCGGCTCACCCGGCACCCTCGAGGCTCGCACTAACCTTCATTGCACTTCACCTGTTGCTCGCCCATGAGCACACCAGCACCTATCCCATTCCCCCTCCCTTCTGTACTTGCACGTTTTGAACACTCAAAGCATAATAGGTTTGTCTCTCCCCACTGTATTTAATATTGGTTATGTTTTTAATTGTTTCTCATCCCCTGAACCCCCCCCCCCCTCACTGTTGCTCTGTGGGCACATTGAAACAGTATTTACTTCCTGTATAAGCCCCTAACAAGGGAACGATAAATAAAATAAGGGAAGATTTAAAGTGATCAATGCTATGTTAGTTGCCGAAAAAAAGGAGGGTGCCAAAGATGCTATTGTAAGGAAGATGCACCTTGAAAACAAAAACTTGATTAATATCATGAACAAGGTCTACACTAAAAATATCTGGTTATCGCTTCATTGTCATTAAGCTGCTCTTGATGAGGACAAAAGGACATTTTTGAAATTTATAGCAAAAGAGTCCTCAGAGGACACATTTGCAAAGAATATTCCAGGTTCACAGTGGGTTATTTTAGGGTATCCAGTTAAACTGTCGAATGCACATTTTCCAAAGCCATTTTGTTGAAAACAAATTTGCTGAAAAAAATTCTTAATGTGTTTTTTTTATTTTTATGTTTTTTTTCGGTTTAGTTATTTTAAAAAAAGGTGTAAATAAAAAAAAAGGGGCGTTCGGGGGGAACCCCCCCAAATAAAAAAATTAAATTAAAAAAAAAATCTTTTTTTGGGCATATTTGTGTCGAGAAGAAGGCATTCAAAAATGTGACATTCGAAAAAGTCACTATAAACCTTATTTTAGATATTCAAGCTAATTTGCATAGGCGAATTGAAATTGGGAGCCGACCTGGCTCTGAAATAATGAAGGTCAACAATGTGCTGTGTGTTTGCTCAAACGGCTTAACCCACTTTCACAATTCAGGTGGAAGGGTTGTTCGTCAAACCTTTCTAAACCCTCCATAACTTCTCTAAACTTGCTCCAACCACAAGGCTGTTCTACGGTTGTGCACTGCACTAATGATCCCAAATGATGGTGAAACCGGTAAGTAGTTGTCTGCAGACTTCAGAACCGTCTGGTCTTGGGTTGAAAAATTATTAGGGGTCACTAGGTTGCCCTTATTCTAGGAACCAGCGATCATTAAGAAATATATGTACAGACGGGGTTCCTACTAAATATCTCTCAAACTAAGTGTAGAGAAATGAATCAAGTCACACATAAATTGCACATTATGTTGCAAAAAAGTGCTGTAAATGCATAATATTTATAACCAAACCGATAACAGACATCAATTAAAAGTAACACCAAATGATTGGATGAGAACATAAAGCAATACAAAGGATGCCATACTTATACAAAGATCACAATTAAAACGAGGGGAAAAAACGAAATCGCATCACACATACGTACAAGGGTAACTTCATTCTCTTTCGGCTTTATTAAGAAAGGGAAACTTAAGTGCTGTTCAAAAAGTAATCCAGTTTTAATAAACGGGAAGACAAATGGGTAACTAGCCCTCCAAAATAAGATGAAAACAAAAAAAAATAAACGGTTTACTCCTATGTATTTTAGTAATGTCCGACATTACATGTTTCGACCACCTATACATGCATCAGAATTTTGTGCATGTGTTCTTCCTCCGGGACCAAATTTATACATGGTCAGTGCCATTGTATTGTTCATTTTCTACAGTCTGGCTTTATACTTCGACGTGCAGATTCCCATTTCTAGGTCTTACACATCTGCAATCCATCTTGAATTTTTGTCTCTATTCAAGACCTTGCATTATTTGACGAATTCATTGGTTTGTGTCTTCCGTCGTCATTTTATTAAAGCAATAGGATGAGTTGTTTCTCCACACCTGTATGACTCATTCTTGTCGTGCATTGTAAGTGTTTCTTCCGGGTGACATCCACTTTTTTACAACATCATGTTGAATTTTTAATGTGTCCTGACTTTATTAATGACTATACACACACTGTTTGAGATATACAAATTGCATGTTTAAAATAGCACTTCCCTATATAGAAGGACATTTTCCTGGAGCAGAGGCTGGGCATTTTAGCTAATTTGCATACACACAAGACATTGCCCATCAGGCTCTGGAATGGAGTTGGAACTTCTGGCGATTACTAATAGGTGGCACTGTGCGGTTTGAGACTTATCAAACGTCTTAATCTACTTTCACATTTCAGGTGGAAAGTCGTCCTCTCTGCACCCAAGCGTTTTTAATCCCACCATAACTTTGTTAGACAACTATATCATAATGAAAGTGATAGTAGATATTTGTTACGCTCACATTGATTCCACAGGGGCGTCGAACGAAGCTGGACTGCTGCGGTCTCCACCAGTGTGACTCGTAGCGAAGTGATGATCGACTGCACTTGCCCACTCAGTTTCGTCTGCGTGGCCTGCAAGAATATATTTTCCTAAAAGCAGTAAAGGGGATTAGCCACCCGTGGTAGAGAGGCTACACTAACACTATTTTCCCTGAAAACTTCCAGTATTCCCCTTCATAAAGTCTCACCTTATTGTTTGGAAAGATGAACTCTCATCCTGCGTAGATTGCAGGGGCGCGTAGAAGTTCAGTTACTTCACTGATCCGAAGGTATTTGGCAGAGTTCCAGACAACAATGACTCCGAGGTAAGTAGTGTGAAACCGAATGTATAGTTCTTTTAGAGTTCAAATGTCTGTTAATTCACTCTTGCTCCTTTCATACCTTTTCCCTTGCAGCGTGATCCAAGGAGTGAGTTCGCCTCGATGGATGAAGGTAGCGCTTAGGTAAGAGCCAGTTTGTATCAAGCACTGTCTAGCAAGTAATATTGTTCCAAATGTAATTAACCAATAGTTCTCTATCTTCTTTGCAGGTGCGGAGCCTTGCCGAAAATGTCTAATGTAGGATGGTGACCAGCACTGCCTCGAGCGGTAAAATTCCTAGTAAGTATCTTGCGGTAAGTAAAAGAATGTCTTTGGCGGAACCCCGCTCACCTTTTGTTTTGTTCTCGTCTTTTCAATGCAACGCAGTTTATTTTAATGTCTCTTTCCTTTATCCACAGGTGCGGCTGCTCCAGGAAAATAGGATGACCAAATGGAAATCTCCTTGTTCTAACCTTTTCTTCTTTCCTTTTCTCTAGGATCGGCTCCGGACACAAGACTGGTGTGGTTGTAGACTGGATGCTGAACTGCAGACACGGTGAGCGTTACGCTGCTAAGATGCAGAATAGCACGAAGCGTGTGCTGCTCTTCGGGCGTGGTTTAAATAGCATCAAAAAAGTAGTTCCCAGGTAAGAAGTTCCAGTACCACACGCAAGCAGCAAAATAGTTCCTAAAGGAAAGTAGTCCCTTCATGGCCTGTACATGAGTTCTTTGCAGGATGACCTGCATAGTTTCAAGTTGGCAATATGAGCCTGGCGCGTATGGCGCCAGGACTGAACCCATATAGCCCCTAGGCAGGGTTTTGGGAATTCTTGAGTCTTCTTGGGTGCCTGTTCCCTGGACAGATGGACCTGTTCCGGATGTCTGGGGGCAGGCATCGTGACAATATCTATTGAAATGTTGGGAGCGGTTTACATATTAATATTGTGGAGAGGAACCCACATGAAATTACTATTCTGAAAACCATGAAAGCATTTATGTAATTCAAAAAAGGCAAGGCTCCTGGTCCAGACAGAATATCCCTGATCTCCTAAAATGTTAATGAGTTATAGGGACAGGTGTAATACATAAACATCAACCTTTAAACTTAGTAATTAAGTTGGATAAGGTGCTTCCAAGATGGACAACTGCACCACTGTCCTGATTTCATGGAAGATTATGAATTGCCCGGTGTTACTGCCCCATCTCCTCTCTTGGATTTGAACGCAAAGGTTATGAGGAAAATCATCCGAGACACATTGTGGAAATGGATAATTGATTCAACTTGTTTACACCTTTCCAATTAGGAGTCCAGGCTAGGAAAAACACATGGGATCAATGTTTGACACATCGTCTTATTGCTTAATCAAGACTACATAAGAAATGAAAAGATGCATTGATGAACAGTCCGCTTTCGACTTGGAGCCACATGCTAAAGCTTTGGGAAGTTATGTTTAGGGCAGGAATACCCCAGGGGCTGGTCAGTTATGTCTGTGGCCTTTATACCGTTGATAAAACCCTAGCAAGATTTGGCAGTGGCAGCCAGTCGATTTGTGTACAAATCAGTGTGACAGGGCTGCATACTTGCCTCACTATGGTTTATTTTTATTAATGGCCTTGAAGAGGTACTTGGAACGCTAAAGGCAGATGTCCAAAGGATAAAAGCCCTTTACAGCTGTTATGCTGTAGTTTCTTTAAAAACTGAATATAAATTGCCTGCAATCACGGTTGCAAGGCATTGGGAATGTTTGTAGTGCTCATGGGTTAAATAGCTATACTAAGTCGAAGATGTTGGCACTGAGCTAGCACCATGACACCAAACAAATTCATAATCGAGGAGCATAGTTTGGCGCAAGTCTAGAATTATGATTATTTGTGCATCTGCTTACCTCTAATGACCTAGGCAGATCTCTAAAGTGACGTTGAGGATGTCCCAGGCAAGTGAGGAATTGATTTCTTTTGTTCTGGCGTATGGTAGGCACTTCTATACAAAACAGCAAGTCACGTCTATATGGCAAAGGTTTGGGGGATCCGAAATTGTGACCTCTCAACACACCCAGAGCGGATTTTATTAACATCTATTGAGTGTGGCAAAATCAATCTCAAATATAGTCATTAAAGACGTAAATTAATAGGGTATTGGTCAAATCATTCTGAAGACTGCAGGAACCTAGATTTAATTTAGGAATGGAGATTCTCCCTCTGAATAACTAAGTTATGTGGGACCCTTGGATAAAGAGCATTAAGCAAGTTCTGACTACTAATGGGAAAGAGGAATTGCACATCCATCCAATGCAGATTCCATACAACACCAAGCATCAGATTAGAGGCCTTATGGACGGGTTTGTGGAATGTGACTGGAAGAGCAATCCTGTAATAATTAGCAACAGTTTGGATATAATACCATTTGGTGAAGCTTGGTAAAACGTCGGTTTACCTTGATGTTACCTCTAATGCTCACAAGTTTAGGATTAGATCAGTTATCATTAAAGGTTGATATAGCCAGGTGGAAGAGAACAAACTGCTCAGGTATATATTCCAAATGTGGTCTTAATCTTACAGAAGATACTACTTGTATTGTGTTTCACAATTTGTACAATGAGTTCAAGAGGAAATGGCAGAACATTGCCCAAACGAGTTTGACGCTATGAAACATCTGTTAATTCTTGAACTTGAGGCCAAAATGCACAAGCTTGAGTCAATGTTCACCTGGCTTTAAAAATTAGAATGCAGTGGCTAATGTTGGTCCTGCTGGATCCTGCTGAACCGTGTCAGGCACTGCCTTGTCCACAGGGGACAATGGAGGCAAGGGCGGAAAGGTCGGGGAAGGCACTGCAGGCAAGGGCGGCGCCGGCAGAGCAACCAGAGGAGCGGGTGGAGCCGGAGGTGCAGGCGGGCATATCCCCCTAAAAAGACCCTTTAAATACTCTCATGGGGTCGGTACGCATAAGCGTCTGAAATTTGCTGAAAAAAAGGCATCCTCCAGAGACGGTTTTGGAGCTACCGGAGGAGGCCTCATGAGGAGGATAGTTCCAGGGACGCAGAGGAGAGGGCTGCCAAACAGGCCCATGATGTGCGGAAGGGGCATCCAAGCGTTCCAGTCGTAAACCGGGCGAAACGGATGCGCACAAGGAATCTTATGTTCACCCACTGAACCAACTCCTACACCTGAGGCCGATGGCGTAGTTGTAGGGGTAGCACCCAAAACGGCTGTTGTGGTCGCGGGGGGGAACGGCCGCCACTTTGCCATCACCTTAGGGGAACTGTGGCACGTGAGGAAGTGAGGCAGGGGTCCCTGTCGATGGATCAGGGGTCTTAAATTTAGCCTTAACATAAGGAACCTCGGCTGAGTCTGTACTATGAGGCCTGGAATGTTTTTGCGACATACCAATAGCCAAACCAGCCTTCACAGGAAGGACCTCGGCGCTGCCGGTAAATGAAGAACTTTCACTACTTGCCCCCTAAAAAAGTTCTGGCGTCGCCACAAGAGCGGGAACGGTGAGAAACAACTTTCACCGATAAGGCCTTTCCAGGCCTCTCAGAAGTGTTGGTTACTTTAGCCTCTGTACGAGGGACCTTGGATCCAGGTCCGGAAACAGGCTTACTAGCACGGGCCTTGAACATCCGTTCGGTAACACCAAGACCAACCAAGGCCTCGGAGCGCACCCCGGTACTTTTGAGGGAAGCCAATAATGAGGCCTCAGAGCAAGCTCTGGTACCCCACGACTCAGTAGAACTGGGTCTACAAGCAGCCCCCATAGGAGGGGCCTCAGAGCGTGCTCCGGTATCCACAGGCCCCTTACGGAGACCCTCGGAGAAAGCTCTGGTACAATTATTAGGCCCAGAAGGCACCTCGGGGCAATCCCCGGTGACAGAGCGGTCAACGCTCCTCCCGGCTCGGGAAGATCCCGGAAAGGTATCTCCCGGCCAGGGTGCTCTGAAAAGTAAAGAACTTACCAGGTGTTTCTTCTTTTCGTTGATGAATGCTTGAAAATGCGAAGGAGGAGTACGTCAAAACACCTCCTCCCACCGCTCCAACCGACGCTGAAGTGCCCAGACCGAAAGGGAATCGCAATAAAAACTGGGAGTCCCAGCGGTGATCCGGACCCAAACACTCTAGACAAAGAGGATGGGGATCTGCCCTCGCGAAGCGTCAGTGACACGAACAATCTGGAAAGTCTAGTTTGAACGACAGACTAGTACATGATCGCTAGCGAAAGCCAGAGAGGAGGAAAAAAAGGGAAAAAGATCTTCCGCGGATGCAAGCGCATCCAGTCTCGAACGAGCGGAGAAAAGGACTGATGGGCGATGCACGGGGCGGAGCCGAGATGGGCGGGGTTACGGCTGCGTGCTGGGCCCCGTGTAGAAAGAGGAAGGACTAAATGAAATTTGACAAAGCGCTCCGGTCCCATCCCACAGGACAGAGGAATGTCCATAAGTATGGAGGAAATGGGGACAGGACATAGGAGTAAATGTTTTGTACCTACAATTATATGTGTAGGTTCTAAGAAAACAAATGAATAAATGCAATAAGAAGCATTCCGATTAAGTCCTACCACTGGGCATGTCCACAATAGATGAAGGCAGAGATTTTGAAAGGCCATTCTTAATCGGCATCCAGCACAAAGGGGGGTCCGATTTCCTGATCCAATTAAGCCTATAATTGCACATGTAGATCATCAAAAGGTTAAAGTGGTGGTCTTTAAGGTAGACCAATAGGTGAGAACCTTTGTCGCCCACAGTGATGCGCAGGTTAAGATCATCCAGCACATGTGTGGCTTGTGCTCACACTTGGGCCTTGAGGTAAAATACGGTACAATTTCAGTTCACTGAAAGCAGATTGTACTCCAAATATAGGCCGATTCAGCAATATCTCAGGCTCTCGGAACTCAGGATTAGCTGGCAATCTTCGCTTGACGTGTGTAAAAAGCACAGTGTTGATGCAAACAAAATTTGAGATCCATATTTCGGCAAGCTAATGGGATAGCACTGTCCACCTCTTCTGCATTTGATGGGGGGCATTAGTGTGTCACCCCATGTATTCTTGGAACCGGGCATAACCGTCATCTCAAACAAAACCGTCGGCTCCAGTGGTCGAAGGGCTAGAGAGGATGCAGGTGTCGTCCTATGTTCAGCTTGAATTGGGCTTTGCAAACTTGGCATCTGCTCCACGTGGTTTTGCAATGGTGTTGATCGAGCCATCTGTACGTATTCTTTGTTTTCGTCCTGTGGGCGATTTGTCATCCCCAGACATGTTCCCATGAGGAGCTTCTCAATGGCCAGCGGGATGCCAGAAGAATCCCTGGACTCTACACACGTCTCGGTGCTCGGACAGAGTTTTAGAGTTGAATGTTTCCTCTACTCCACGCCTAGTCTACAAACACAGGCAAGACTCATTGCACAGACGTTGGAAATTAAAAAACAGTTTGCACGATGAATGGCTTTCTCTCCTACGAGCTCTGTGCCATGTTCATTGTAATGAGGTGTTCTGATGGCAATTCAAACACGATGCAACATTCCCCTTTATGTTAATTCTGCAGTCTGTTACAGCCGTTTTAAACCCATTGCTTTGAGTAGATGACATCATTACGGATGGGGTCCTAACCATGAGGGAAGGTATCATGTCCAATCTGGACAGCGTTTTACGCAATATCATTCATTGTACAAGATACATACAGCAAATATCAACTACCAGACACTGCCTATCACTCGAAACCGACTAATCCATTACACATTCTAAAAACCCACATAAAGATTCAACATTACACACAACCCTTCATGTCCAAGTACACATAACACCTTAGCAGTCTTACATAGCAAAGATATTGCACACACTACTGTAACAAAGAAAATGCAAGGATTCTGTGTAATGTGTCCAAATAACCAGATTCCTTCCATGTGCATAAAAACCAAGTAAAAACACACCAAAACCACAACCTTTAGCTACATTATCTTGTCCTAGACACCCATAAGTGCCATGAGGCCATGCAACATGAAGTAGCAGTTAGGCTTTACGAATACCATGTAGACATAACTTAGACTGCAATTCAAGCCAGTGGGCACACATTTCTATTTATACTTCAGAACCGGGTGTCATTTTGAACAGAATGACTTGCAGCATAGGCTATAGCAAAGAGAGGATGCCGTCGTAGTGTAAGGTCCCTTTACATATGCGTACTGTTTGACCTCTACCTGGCGGTGAAAGGGTAAGTGTGAAAACAGCAGAAACAGGGACTGGTGAATATAATATTTTAACATTGAAAATCTGATGCCAGTATTTACACATTTCTAAATTACATATAGTGGTCCTAAGAGCCGAACACAGGTGAGGTGGGTTGGGGGATGGGATTAATCTAGCAATAACAAACCATTCTCTGGAGGGAAGCTTCTCTTACATGGCCAGGGAAATGCAGAAGCTACCCGACTCTGACTCTGGGGGGGTGGATATCTGCGGGAGGACCACTTGGGGAAGAGTAACGACAGAGGTAGACAACCACTGGATAAAACACTCTTGCAGTCACGGATCAAAATACACAGTCACAACTCCTAATGACACTCCTGTGCCCCTGAAACATGCCTACATGGCTTATTGTAATGTAGTTAAAGAATGCCCAGGTTTTCTCAACCAAACACCTTATTTGCCTTCCCCGCTTTTTAGAACTGAGACAAGGAAGAGGGATAGAGCAATGAAAATGACCAGGAGCGGGAAGCCAACGCTGCTTTCTAGCTTTCTTGGAAAATATTAAAAATGAATGCGTGCAAGGAGACCGAACCGAAGGAAGCTCAATGCTCGATTGTCATAGGCAGCTGAAGCAGCACTGAGCCAAAGAAGGTAAACCGAAGGCTACCTGGCTAACGGGAAGGACGCCGCGCAAGCGGTCCAAAAAGGAAGGAGAAGTTAAAATGTGAGAAACACCAAAGCCAGCCGGTAAGCCCAGGGAAAGCGAATGCGTTACCGGCAGAGCTTGAATGTGAATGCAGTGGCACATTAACAAAGCAAGTGTGTCAAAGTGATAACATTAAAGAGACTGATACGGATGCAAGCAATATTAAGACAGGGTCGGTGATCCAATATTTAAGAAGAGGAATTATTGTGAATACAAACTTTGCTGAGAAAGGGTCAGTGACCCAATATTGAAATACATTTCTACATGGATGAAAGGGAGTGATTGGAGAACAGAAAAGCCCTGGTAGGTTAGTGAACCAGGCAAACAGTGAGTGTGGGACTCGCACACATAAGAAAGATAAAGCGAAACAGTAGTGCGACATCCTGGCAGGAAAGTAAACCAAGAGTGAGAAGGGAAGTAAGCCTGAAGTTGTCAAATGGTGACAAATGGATATAAAAGGGAAGCATCATCCCCCTTGTAAGGCTCAGTGAGAAAGTCTAAATTACCCTGGCAGGAGAGTACACGAGGGAGCTAATGGATGTACAAAGTGTGAGAAGAACAAGTTACTTTCTTACCTGGTAACGTTCTTTCGATGGGATGGTCCGACGACATATTCCATATCTATGACAGGTAATGTCCACAGCTGTGCTGCTTCGGAAAATCTTCGGCGTCTGCGTCCTGCGTCGATGACGTCAATGCGCCGTCGCCAAGGACCTCCTCTGACGGCCGACGTCACCCGATGTGATAAGTAGGACGCACAACGCCCGTAGCCTCAGTTGTAGTTTTTTCCCCCAGAACGTGTGCCACCAGTGTTCTGCCAGTCAGACACACAAGGCCTTGCGGAACGCAAGCTGCAATCGCAAAAGGAATTCTGCAGCGGGGAAGGTAGGGAGGGAGCGACATGGAATACGTCGTCAGACCATCCCATCGAAAGAACGCTACCAGGTAAGAAAGTAACTTGTTCTTCGAGGGGGTTGGGTCGTCCGACGTATTCCATATCTATGACAGACTCCCAAAGCAGTACCAAACAAGGAGGTGGGAAAAGAATTTAGAACACAAATTTAGCATGCCCAACCAAATTGCGGAATAAAGGACTGCCTTGCCAAAGGCCAGATCCTGCCCTCGGATGGAATCGAGGGAATAGTGACGTACAAAAGTATGTACTGAAGCCCAGGCGGCTGCATCACAGATGTGACGAATAGGAACACCCCTCTGCAGGGAAGTAGACGCAGCCACTCCCCTGGTAGAATGGGCCCGCAAGCCAGCCGGAGGGTCCTTACCCGCCAAGCGGTAACACTCGGAGATAGCTAAAATAATCCAACGAGACAGTCTGTTTCGTCACAGCTTGTCCCAAACGCTTTACAGCATAACCAATGAAAAGTTGATGGTCCACTCTGACCCGGGACATGCGCAAAATATAAAAGCTCAACGCTCTCCTAGGATCAAGCCTATTGAGCCTCTCCTCTTCCTTACCAGGATGTGGAGGAGGATAGAATGCCAGAAGAACAACCTTCTGGCTCAAATGAAATTCCGAAACCACCTTCGGAAGAAAGGACGAAACACAGTGAAGGGTGGCTTAACTGAAAGTGCCTGTAACTCACTCACTCTGCGAGCGGAAGTAACCACAACCAAAAACACAGTTTTCAGAGTTAACAGTCTCAAAGGGCAAGAATGCAAAGGCTCAAATGGAGCACCCATAAGAAACTTAAGAACAAGGTTCAAATCCCAACCGGGCACCAGAAAAGGTGACGGAGGAAACACATTAGTGAGCCCTTTCAAAAACTGAGAAATTAAAGGAATCTTAAAATAGGAACATTCTTCAGACGAGCGCTTAAAGATGGACAGCGCCGCCAGGTAACCTTGAATGGTCCCCACTTGCAAGCCCCTGTGGGCCAAGGAAAGCAAAAAAGACAGAACCATGGGAAGGTCACACTCAAAAGGATCCACATTCTGCACCAGTCGCAGAACTTTCTCCAATGGCACAGAGACTTTGTTGCCGGCCGCCTGGCCGAGAGCAACACCTCCATCACATCTTCAGGGAGGTCCCAATCCTTATACCTCAACCTTTCAGAAGCCAAGCGTGAAGGTTGAGGGATCTGACCTCTGGATGGAGAACCTGACCCCCCCCCTCCCGCGAGAGCAGATCGTCTCGGTACGGAAGACGACGTGGAAGGCAGATGGACAAGTCGAGAAGGTCCGGGTACCACGTCCTCCGGGCCCACGCCGGAGCAATGAGGATCATCCGGGAACCGAACCTCCGCAGTACTTGCGAGATGACGGGGACTGGAGGAAACGCATACAGCAGTGGGAATGACCACTCCACCACGAACGCGTCTCCTAAGGCTCCTTTTGGAGGAAATTCCCGCAAGCAGAACCTTTCGCACTTCCGGTTGACACTGGAGGCGAACAGATCCACTTGAGGGGTCCCCCAAAGGGCGAAGATCTCCAGGAGAATCTCCTGAGCCAGCTCCCACTCGTGAGAGATTGTGCTCTGCCTGCTCATCGTTGTCTCCGGCCAGATGAACAGCAGAGATCGAAACTTCCTGCTGGATGGCCCAGAACTCGAGCTGCATCGCGCCTCCCTGCACAGAGGAAGTGACCCTGCCCCCCCTTTTTGTTGAGGTAGTGCATGGCCACCGTGTTGTCCGTTTGAATCAGGACACTCTTTCCTCGCACAGTCGGCAGAAAAGCCTTCAGGGCAAGCCTGACGGCCCTCAGCTCCAACAGATTGATATGGAGTCTGGGCTCCGACAGAGACCAACGACCGCTGACTCAACTCGTTGGCACGAGCTCCCCATCCCGTGAGGGATGCGTCCTTCACGATCGTCACCTCCGGCCAGGGCAGCCAAAATGGGGCCCCCCTTCATCAGATTGCCTTCGACGGCCCACCACAGAAAGTCCTGGGTGACCAAGGGCGGCTCCTGAACAGGGTCCGACAGCCTGCCGGAGGACGGAGACCACTGGAGCTTGAGTGCCCACTGCAAAGATCTCATCCGCAGACGAGCCTCTGGCACCAGAAGAATGCAGGATGCCATGAGGCCGAGCAGTCTCAAGAACTCGGACGCTGGGAGATTCTGGGCAAGTTGAAACTTGTGCACCATCTGCTGAATGTGAACAGCCCTCACCTGGGGAGGAAAACACTGCCCCAGGGATGTGTTGAGCACTGCTCCGATGTACTGGAGCTGCTGTGTTGGTGTCAAATGGGACTTCTTTAAATTGAGTGAGAAGCCCGGCTTGTGAAGGGAGCGGCAGGTGACTGACAGATGATCCAGGACTTGCTCGGGAGAGCTCCCCCTGATCAACCAATCGCCCAGGTAGGGGTAGACCTGAATCCCCCCTTTCCTGAGATGCGCTGCCACCACCACCATGAGCTTTGTGAAAACCCTCAGGGCGGAGGTCATTCTGAACGGCAGGACCCGAAACTTCAAGTGCGAGTCGCCAACCGCGAACCTCAGGTGCTTGTTGTGCTTGGGATGGATCGGCACATGGAAGTAAGCGTCCTTGAGGTCGAGAGACACCAACCAATCCTGAAGTTGAAGGGCCTGGAGGACTTGAGAGAGAGAGTAACCATCTTGAACTTGTCCTTCCTGAGGAGTTTGTTCAAACCGCGCAAGTCCATGATGGGTCTCAATCCCCCGCCTTTCTTCGAAATCAAAAAATAAGGGGAATACCATCCCTTGTTCCTCTCCGCTACAGGCACCAGTTCTATGGTGCCTTTCTCCAGCAGGGCTTGAATTTCCTGCACAAGGAGCGGATCCGGACTCTTCAAAGAGAGGTTCCCAGTGGATGGTCGTGAGGCCTCTGCCGAAAAGGAAGACAGTAGCCGTGGGTTATGATCTCCAGAACCCACACATCTGAAGTAATGGCACACCACTTTACAAGATGCTGCGCCAGCCTTCCCCCAACTGGCGAACCATGGGACCTGGCCTCATGACTGAGTGGTAGCGGCTGCGGCGTTGCCTGAGGGCAAAGAGGCAACTGCCCGAGCAGCCTTGGCACCTCGAGTACCCTGTTTTCCACCTCTGGCACTCTTACAGTGGCCTCTGACTGCTAGCTCCTCTCGCTTTACTGAAGGATGAGTAATAGCGAAAGGAACCTCCCCTCCATTCTTGTCCCCTAGGACGAAAAGGCGGAGGTTGTCGAACTGCAACGCCCAACGACTTCGCTGCAGCTTTGGAGGTCTGCAACCTCTCAAGGCTCTCGTCAGCCTTGCTGCCAAAAAGATGTTCACCGTCAAAGGGCATTTTGAGGAGCCGGGACTGCACATCAGGAGCGAACCCAGACTTCCTCAACCACGCAAACCTGCGTATTACGGTGCTCACCGCCATGGACCGGCTGACACAATCTGCCATTTCCAAACCCGACTGAACGGCCTCACACATGGCATCCTTGCCATCCTGAACCATAGCAAGGAAAGCATCCCGTTCTTCCCCTTCGGGAATATGTTCAGCCGCTAATGCAACACAGTTCCACAGAGTGTGTGTGAAACGAGACAAGGCACATATGGAGTTGGCCGCCTGAAGCGCCATACCCCCTGAAGAAAACACTTTCTTCGCCCAGCCGTCAAAACGTTTGTCGTCCCTATCCAGAGGGATGGTAGGATACGACGCCTGCTTTGCCGGGGCCGTAGCCGCCTGCACCGCCAAACTCTCCGGAGTGGGGTGCCTGAACAAGTAGCAGGGGTCGCTACTGGCTGGACGGTATTTTCGCGACAAAGACTTGCCCACTGCCGGGAGACTCTCCAGAGCAGTCCAAGCCGCTGCCACCCTTCTCTGCAGAGCCATATGAAACGGCAGTACCGGGTCAGTGGGGGGGAACAAGATCAAGGATGTCCATGAGATCATCCTGAACGAACTCCCCTGGGGGAGCCGACCATCCCAAGTACTCGGTGACCCGAGACATAAGGGGCCGGTATGAAGAATCGGCATGAGTGCCAGGTTCCTGCCTACAAAACTCCACCTCAGGAGAGGTGTCCAGTCCACTGGCATCATGCAGTGACTGCCTCAGGTCATTAAACTGGCTATGGCCCGCGAGAAGCTCATCTGGTACTGTAACCAGAACCAAGCCTTCATCAGAGCCTTCATCACCCTCTGAAATGTACTCCAGGCGGTAAGAGGAAGACACCTGGGGACCAAAGCTATGCCTGACCTTAGCCAGAGCCTTTCTAGGGGCTAACCCCGTGCCACAGGGCCCCTCCGACACCACCGCCTCGAAAGGCGTTGAGGGCGCCGAACGAGTCACCGCCGGCGTCGACAGAAACGGCGTCGAGCGAATCAACATCAGCTGCAGCGCTGCCAGCATCAACGGCGTCGACACAGGCCTCGAAGCCGGAGCTCCGAGCGGGTCTCTCGACGAACTAGGCGCCAACAGCGTCGAAGACCCCCTCGGAGGCAGAGCCTCGAGAGAAATCGTCGACGACCTCGGCACCACAGGCGTCGACGTCTTCTTTGAAGACAGCACAGGATCATGCGGTCTCGAGCGCGTCGAGGTCCAGGACCTGGAACGGGCATGGCGAGAACGGCTACCCTTGTCCGAGCGGGACCTTTCCCGCGAGCCGTGCCGACCACCCGAGCCCGAAAGCGTACGAGCGGTGTCTCTCGACCGGTGCCGACCGACCCCACTCGGAGGCGCGGATGGACCGGTGCCCTGCGATTCAAGAATCACTAACACCTGCTTCCCGAAGGAAGCCCATTCCTCCGGTGTCGCTTGCATGGTGGGATAAGCGACCCGCCGATGGGCGGAGTCCTCGGGAGAGGACGGGGAAGGTGACCGATGCCGGCGCTTCCTGGAATGTCTCGAAGAGGCGGAGGAGTGGTGAGACCGACTCCTGGAAGGAGACCCACTGGACTTCTGACGATGACGCGGAGAGTCGCCTCTCGAGTCATCTGTCGAAAGCCCCGTAGACCTCGACTTCCGGGGCTTAGACACCCGACCTACCGACAGCTTCTTCTTGCGTTCCTGCAAGGCCTTGGCCGTGAGCGACTGGTCGTCCGTATCGTGGGCCTCCCCGAGGCACCAGAGGCAGGCGTCGTGCGAGTCTGTGACCGACATCTTGGGCCCACAGTCCCTGCATTTCTTGAAGCCCGGACGCGGGGTTGAAGACGAAGTAGACATCGTCACAAACAGGTCTTCACAAAAACCGAACAGGTTCAACGAACCGAGAAGAAAACAGCGAACTCCAAAGAGTCGAGGCGTACCGAGATACACGAAGCGAACACATTCGCGGAAAAAACAGAACTGAGGCTACGGGCGTCGTGCGTCCTACTTATCACATCGGGTGATGTCTGCCGTCGGAGGAGGTCCTCGGGGACGGCGCATCGACATCATTGACGCAGGACACAGACGCCGAAGACTTTCCGAAGCAGCACAGCTGTGGACATTACCTGTCATAGATATGGAATACGTCGGAGGACCCAATCCCCTCGAAGTGTATATTTAAAGGAAGCTCAAGGGAAGACTCATCCTGCTTGGACAAACTAACTGTGATAGTGATTTTTCAAAACTACCAGAAGAAATCTAGGTGAAGAGACACCACTTTCCTGGTGGAACTTTCTTCTTTTCTTTACCTTAAAACTTTATATTTTGGAACCATGAAAGAAATCTAAGTGTATAGTCTACAGAAATCGCCTTGTGTAAATTATATTGAGTTTAGAGTGAAAGTGTCAGTTTAGGGTTTTTGGACAGAGGACTCTCTTTTGTTAACATCCTGACAGAGAAGATCCTTCGTTTTGTTGAGGCAAGGAAACCCCCCCCCCTTCTTAGTATTAGGGATGGATAGGATTTCACCCAACCCTCTTATTATGTTGATAAATTAAAGTCTATAGCAAGCACCTAACATGCCACTGCATCAGAGTCTTACTCTTGATCCCTTACAGTGGTTAGTTTGTATATTAGAGTGGGGAAGATTGTGGAGTCTCCTTCCCCTGCTAAGATGTGGAGTCATGTGTTGTAGCTTTCCACTGATGAGATGGCTTGGTTTGTGGAGGTAGAGCATTCCAGAGGAGTGAGGAAAAGCAACAAAAAGGAGCAAAAGCAGAGGGCTGGGTAAGAGACTGATGGGTTGTGTAGGGGTGTATCACTTCTGCCCTCTATATGGGTAGGGAGAGCACCCCAGCCAAGGTTCACTATATGGTAGCTATGGACAAGCAACCAAGGCTTAAAGCTCTCAGGCGGTAATGCAGGCTGGTTCTTAAGTACAGTCCCCAAGCCGCCCCCACAAAGGAATGTCCACACACTACGTTATATGCTAACACAGCTTTTTATATAAAAGTAAGGTTCATATCTTATATCATATATCATACATTTCAATAACACTTTGTACACTGGCGCTACTAGAGTTACATATCTATACAATTCTATGTGGTACCAGACTTAAACTTTAGCTTCCTTTAAAATGCACCAACTGCTGGCAGTTATACCAGAGCATACAAAGCATTCAGTAATGTGTATCAGCATAGAATTAGGGAAGAAAAGCGGGTCAAGGCTAAGCAATGGCAGAATGCTTTCTTTGGAGAGAGACAATTCTGAGTGGGGATCACCCCCACCCCCACCTGGATATGTAGCGGAAGTAGTGGTCAGAGCATTGAGTAAAAGTGGATCCCTGCGCTGATCTGATTCTGTAGGTTGGTATATGTCCAACTGCCATTCACCGGGTACCCCTGGGACGATGCCACAGGTAAAGGAGGTAAAGGAGAGAAGGGGGGACAGGGATACCCTGTTGGTTGTGGCACTAGACTTGAGGTATTTTGACCAGCTATGGTAGTAAGTAAGGTCCAAGTGAATGATGATTACCACGACCGCACATCCGACTGACAAAGGCCTCGCTGGCCTCAAAGCTAACCAGCACTGCCTCATTCAGGAAAACAACAGCATTACCCAAACCGCCTTGACAAAGGCCCGTTGGTCGAAACACGGGTCATCACTCAAGTGATAGTCACCACAAGTGCTGTGTGTGGCAATCTTTTACCAATAAATCATCACTGCAATTCAACCTCAGTAGTGAGACTCATTCACTCAGACCTTATGTACTACCATAACTGGTCAAGATACCTCAAGTCCAGCGTCACAACCAACAGGGTACCCTCCTCCCCCTTTATCTACGATTCCCCCCCCCCCTCCAAACTGTAATAAAAGAATTAACAAGCCCAGTCCATAAATGGTCAATAAGCCTTGCTTCTTGGTTAAAATGTTCAACCACCACAATGTACCTGAAGTGGGAGAGTTTCTTCGATGGTATCCTTTCAGGATGGACCCCCTTTGAAGACGAGCCACTGGACGTCGAGATCCTCGAGGAAAAGTAGAACACTTGCAGTGATACAGCAGCTTCGACCTTCGTGGTGCTCTTCGACGATCAATCATTTCCTCGATGGTGGAAGTCCTGGGAAGATGAGGCATGCGGTAGGCCTCGATGCAAAATATTTGGTGCCATAAATAAGACTCTGGACTTGAAAGACATTCGGCAGTGATGGATGCAGGCCCGGCAGTGGGCGTCTGGAGTCGCGTTCGACGGGTCCTCTTGTCCTGTCGGGGCTGCAGCCGCAACACGTACCTCGGGATAGCTTTGGCGATCGGTACTCTACCACGGCTGGACCTCAGATCTTCACTCCGTCAGCATCCTCAGGACGTGTTGGTCGGCTTCTGGTGGCGGAAAACCCACCAGCTAACTTTCCTAGGTAGCTGGCGACCTTGACTTTCTACGGTGGGACAAAGTGGTCGACAGCAATGGAAAGGGAGTCTCTTTCAAACGTTAGGCAAGGTGGAGATTTCTCGGGCTACAGGCGTCGAGCAGCACTTCAAGGTGTCCCCGCTTCTGGGCGACAATTCAACTTCGCTTCCAGGGGTCACGGAAAACTGTACCTGTACCTCCAACGTACCTCCAACGCGTTTCCAGCATCACAGTGGCGAACAGAGTTATGAATTAACATACACCAAATTAAATAGAGTGGATAGCCAAGCCACTTTCTGATAAAAATTATTTTTCAATTAGTCTAAGATCTTGGATTATTCTTCAAGGCAGTAGAGAGCCATGGCATCAACAGTGGATATAGACCTCTGCGCTAAACGGACAACAATGCACACCAAGAACGTCCAGCAAAGTCTGCCACTGTCCCCGTCGCCCAACTTGGTAGCTGACCTAAGTAAACTTCTTGTATGCTCCTCTTTAGTTATGCTTTAGCAAAGGTTACAATTAAAGGCCTATTTGATCAGGCAATGCCTACTGTCTACACTGTGAAAATAGAGTGTGCATTCCTTAAACCAAACTGGTGTAGCCTTTTCACATATCAATCGGTAATACATTGCTCAAGGACTATAAGAATGTTTAATGCACATTAAAGATAAGCTAGTGTAAAGATGTTTGCGAGTGGCGCCAATTGAGGGGATTTGTGGTATGTGCAAGCCTAGTGTTGTATTCTGCATTTTTACCGGGGTGGGCCAGCAACAAAGAGTTGGGGTCTGAGGGCCGGACAGTGGTGTGTGCGAGTGCAAAAATGGCACGTGCCCAAGGTCCCCACCTTGGGAAGGGCTACCACATAGCTGTCTTTCCAAAATAAGAACATACCATTATATTGCTGAGGCTCTCCACTCCGAGCCCGAAGTCTGGCTGTTAAGTGCATTTAAATCTTAACAATTTCTCCTCTGTCCGAGTGCAGCGTTTTCACCTTTACTGTGGAAAATATATTGATCATATGCAATAAGCAAAGCGAAAAGCATATTAATACATTACAGTGTCACTCTTGCATAGACGATAGCTCTTTGTGTTACTCACTCGAAGAGATTGGTGTTCCTATGCCTGATCGCCGTACCATATCCAGCGTAAGCAGAATCAGCCTTTCCTCTTACTGAGGTTGATAGAATGTATTTGCATTTTGGTGATAGCATCATCTACCGTGCTACAAAACAACTGATATGCAACAGGCAGCTCTAGTTATAAAAACTAACATAGCATCAGTATGGTGCAGGCCTAGAGATTGGCTCTCCAAATGTGGGGACTAGAAATTGTCAAAAGCATGTAAAACGAAGGGAACATTGATATTCAGTCAAGGTCATTAGGTAGCAAAAATGCTAGTCCAGGAAACCAAGACATTGAGATTTTGGCAACAGACAATACTGTGATGTTGACAATCATCATATTACAAATGTTCGTGCAGTCTTGGATTGAAAGGTTTGGTATCTCATTCTTGTGCCATTGTTTAGCCCATTAGCCCCTATTTTCATGCATGTTATTTGAATGGAAGGGATCCTAGACACAAAAGCCCCAACCAAATTTCACAGGCCCTAGGGCTTGCTTATTTTCAGGCCCATTTATCTTGACAAGAAAACCTATTATTTTAGTTCATGATGTCCAACGTTAAATTATTTTGCTTTGCTTTAAGAACAACTGGGAGACGATATAGTGAAGTGCAGAAATTGCAGACGGCGCTCAAATCGCATCTTCACCTTTTTCCAAACCGTGTGATACGGAGCAACTCGGTCAATCGGATGGTGCCCAACTTGTCACAGTTGCTAGTCCAACCTTTCGTCAGCCCCCAAGGACTAATTGGATTACCAGGGTAAACCCATCAGAAACCATCATGTTTGCTTCTATAATAATAATAGTGACCACTCAAATACTGACCACAGAGTATTTTGCTTCTTTTCTCACTAGTATCAGCACCACTTGAAATCCATCGCCCTCTTCTATTATCCGTCTATGTCCTTATACGCGTAGCTTCTAATCATTAGCCACAATCTATGGTATGAAATGTGTACCTTCCTCCTTGCTTTCAATTTGTCCCCTGAGCTTGAGCACGTTTACATTCTCCGAAGCTGGTAATCTTCGTCTATGCTGGATTATTTTACCATTTCTTTAGGGCTACTACTCTCTGGCCTGCCTCTACACTGGCTTGAAGGGAGGGCCTGTGCATCTTCAGGGCTTTACTATAGAGGTGCTGTATTAAATGTGTGACAGAGTGCATTGAAGAACAAAGGTATTGAAACACAAGAAACTATCTGTTGCCATGTATGCTTGTGGGGCTAAAGCCATGCCTGGTAATGCCATGGTAAATTGGTGTACCACAGTTGGAGGCTGACGTGAGCTCATCAATTGGGCACCACCAAACTAATTCTGCGACAAGAAGAAAATCTTTTAATTACATCGCACTCTTCCATCACAGTTGTTGGACTAAAGACAATGTTTTGTTTGTTTTTGTGCCTCTGTTCTGCAGATTACCAAACTTTGATCTTGCCTCAAAATGTCATCCAGAATACCAAGATTACCCACAATTGGAATCTGAAAAGCCTTGGACTCATTCTGACATGGTCATCAAGACAGACTTTGTTTTCCTATTAGACTTATTCACAGCAACGTGGTTGGAGTCTAGAAACAATGACATAGAAATAATATCCTTTATTCTCTCTGCAGATTGATAACTGTCCATTATTACTGGTATCGAATTATCGCTCTTGAATAACAGTGGTGCATTTCTACAATTACATTTATCAATTAAAACATTTGCAAAAGGACGCAAAGCCCATGGGCATCTAGGTGCTAGGTTACATGGAAAAAGAGAGGAGACAACAAAGGTGAAAGGAAAAAAAAAGGGAGGTAGATAAATTGAATAGGCGTTTTTTTCTGAAAATGTTGTAAGAAGGCTCATTGCGAAACAAGTGGGGAGAGGTTTTGGTGGGTGAAGGGGGTGGGGGGGTGGGAGAACGTTCCAGTAGATGGCTGCCCCGATGGGGGAAACTGGAGCCCACAGATCTTTTGCGGTTAAATTTAGGTGTGAGAAGGCAATGCTTATGTGCCATTCTCAGGGGCCTAGCTGAGGAATGCTTCCTGATTTTCTGAGTGAGGTGGCAGGGGCATCATTCGACAGGATCTTGAACTTGATTATTTCCTTAACTGGAAGCCAGTGGGCAGATTTCCTGACTTCTGAGATGTGGTGGTGTTTGCCAATGTCAAGCGCAGCCCGGAGGGAGTTCTTCTGCATTACCTGGAACTTGTTCAAGCTTTTTTCAGATGTGCCACTGAGAAGAGAGTTACCGTGTTCAGAGCAGACGAGAGCATGGGCTACCTCGAGCTGGTTCTTGGCAGACAAGGAAGGTTTACTGGCATTATTGAACTTGGTAACGTAAGCTGATGACGAGGTATGGGGTTGACCTGTCGAGACCTGCTTAGAGAAGAGTCCAGGTACACGCCCAGAGTTTGTGGCGGTGGCGACGGGCCCGTTATGACCATTGATGGTGTACGTTTTGTAAGCTTGGCTTAGTTTGGTGAGGTGGGCCGGAGGGCCAATGATGAGAAGCTCTGTTTTTTCATCATTTAGACAGAAGCTGTGTGTGGCCATCCAGGATTGTATAGCTTCGCAGATTGTTTTCACTCTGCAAGTGGTCACCGGAGAGAGGGATACGAATTTGCGTGATGTTGACGGTTAGTGTACGAAATGCCTAGCGCGTCAAGATGATCGAAAAGTGGTTTGGTGTACAGAGGAGCCTAGGGGTACTCCGCAGGATGTAGACGTAGATTGGGCGACAACGTCCACTGAGAAGACATGGAGGTTCTGTTTGTTAGGAATGAGGCAACCCATTTGGCAGCATTGAGTGACAAGTAGGCCAAGGACGTCAGGTGACGGCAGAGAGGTCTATGTTATTTTTTTTTACAGCAATTATGCTTAAGTACTTTACTTTGTTGGAATTGTCAAAAAAACTCACTGCTTGTTTTATTTTTTAATATAGGGGTTCCCCCAAACCCTTATTTCCCTAAACTAATCCCACTACCCTATGCCCCTCACGAGCCACTTTAACCCCTTACATGCCCCCATGTAATTTGATTACTTCAACAGAATTCTACCAAAGAAAGTAAAGTACTTCAGGAGAATTCCTGTCGAAAAAATGACTGGCTACCACGGCAGAGTGTTTGGTGGTCAACAAGGTTGAAGGCTGCAGAGAGGTCGACCAGTCTGAGGAAAGAGGTTGCCGTGGTCGTTAGCGTCATCTAATGGATTCTTGAGGTCTAGGAGGGATATTTCAGTGCCATGTTTGGGGCGGTAGCCGGATTGTCGAGTGCCCAGGATGTGGTAGGTTTTGAGGAATTTCTGAATTTGAAAGTAAGCGAACCCACCAATCATTTTCAAAAGGAAGGGAATGGTGGTAATGGGTTGGTAGTTGGTGTGGATGGCTGGGGCGAGGGATGGCTTTTTCGGCAGGTGGAAATCAGGATTCTTTGAGGGAAGACGGAGCGGTGCAAGTAGCAAAGGAGGCGTTGATAGCAGAGATGAAAGGGTGTAGAGGTGTAGCCCATTCTTTTACGTTAGAGGCTGGGCAGATGTCTCCTTTACAGCATGAGGGCTTGAGACGTTTGATGTTCGCGAGGGATGAGGCATGTCTCTGGGTGCTTAGAAGTGAGAGGCAGGAGCGATTTCAGAAGGCGTTTGAGATCATTTGGCTTGCAACTGCCTGTGAAGCTGTCTTGAACATTGTTGCACCAATCTAAATACTTACAATTACTGTGTTGACTGCTTTCTTTGAGAAATTATAATAAAAACAACAAGAATCGAAAATGAACAGAGGAAGCCTGTTTTGAGATGCAGTATAGGCGCAAGTGTACTTCGCATGTCCATGGTGAGACACGATTGTCTAAATAGTTTAGAGTATTGTCTTCTGCAGTAGCTGCAGGAGTCACCAGCTTGGTCACTTGCTCCACTGTGTTCTACTAAAGCAGTCAATGTTACCACATTCATGTGCGACTCTCGGTAAACAGAAGATGGCTGTGGTGGAATAGGGTTGGATGCAGCGTTAAAGACTTTGAAATGTAACTGACGCTGCGTAGAAAAGAGTTATAAAACATCAAAATGAGGTGCACAGGGGTGTACTGATGATTCATCTAGGAAACGTGTGATGGATGACCATTCCTTTGATGCTAAAGTAGGATGGGAGTTTACCAAGGGAGGTGGTGTATAGGATAAGTGGCACTAGGACTGATCCTTTAGAAAACCGACTGGGTGTCGGGGAGGAGGAGATGGAGTTCCATGTTTTGAGGAATGAGCAGTCAGATAGGACACAGTCGTGTAAAGCATCCTTGAAGCCAAGGAGGGGTGGAGTTCAAAGGAGAGAGAAATGATCCACAGCAATCGAAGACAATGAAAAAGTCCAGAAGAATGAGAATGGAGGAGAGGTGAGCGTTGGGGGCAATGAGAATTGGTGACATGGATGTCAGTAGTCTCAGTGGAGTATTTGGACCACAATCCAGATTCAGGTGGATGGGGTGGGAGAGGGTTCAGCAAATGATTGCACATCAAAATAGTGGACTATGCAGGTGATCACAACTGCCTCGAGGGTTTCAAGAGCGGAAAGAAAGATGGCCTGTAGAGTAAGGGTTTGTTGGGGATCAACGCTTGAGATGAATGTGGCTGTTTTGTAACAGGCTGAGAAGGTAACTCGAGAGACCGATTGAATAAAGCAGAAGGTTGAGCTGAGGAAACCGGTATACATTTCTTAATTTGTGGTACAAATGTGTCAATTTGAGGGTAGTATGGGTAGAGGTTTGGTGGCAGGGGAGAAGTGGGATGAAAAGGAGAGGGAAGGGTTGGGAGGGGGATGTTAAAGCATGGCCTGCAGGGTCTTTGATAGTTTGCAATGGTGGAATGGATAAGGGAAACAAGATTAGTAAAAGAGGAGGATTTGGCTGTGTCAAGAGCTGTAGTCCAGGCCAGTAGAAAGTCCTTGTAGCCAGCAAGAAGAGTGGGGGATTAGGCTTTGCACCAGCTGGGGCGATCCATGGTTGAGGAAGAAGGTGGTAAAAGAGTGGGCTGGATAATGATCATTGGAGGGAATGGATAGTGTGTCTGTCACATCTAACTTTGAAAGAAAAGCTCAAATAGGAGTGAGCATATAAACATGGTTTTGGATTAGAAGAGAACACACATTTTGAAGGAACTCTGCCCAGTGTGCTGCTTGACAGCTACCCTGGAGTCAAATAGGATGAATGTTTAAACTTCAGGATAAAAATTTATTCATTGATGGTTTAATTGCCACTAAAGTGTAAGCATACAATGGAAATCATATATCATTTCTATTCCAGTTCCCTTTCTTTTAAATAATTGATTTATTTTAAATAATGTTTCCAAGTGAGGCCAGATTGTGGTTGGTGCAGGGGCCAAAAAGACAGCCAACAAATTCTGCGTTCCTACATTCAAGCAGTAATTTAAGCACATATTGTGGATTTGCATCAAGTGGTTAAACTGTCATTCCACTGAAGGCATACATGATTTGTTTTGATAGCACATGTTCTTTTTTTATTACAGAGAGTTTTGAATTTTACTGAACTAGCTAAGCTCCTTAAACATAGCTGCCAGAAACTGGGACAGGCACTACCTGGCGCACACCATCTTTTATTTTTTACCAGAAACTCTTTACTTAATCTGAGACCATGTAAGTGGATTTTAAGGAAACCCCCAAGAAGAAACCAGTTTTTACTTAATCAAAGTGTTCGATTTTTTTTAGGGGTGTTCCTTTCCTAATTTGGCAAATATTTTGCACATATTTATCACTTTATAACAAATAAAAGGTCGATGATAAAATAAACATCACCCAACAAAGGCTTAAAGCTCAATTTATTAATACAGCGAACAAGCTTGTGCCTTAAATGCTGTCCTCTCTTTTCAAGAGGGCTCCCAGAAGCGAAGGGGACCTGTGTCAACCTTATGCATTTTAGCAGAGGTTAATATACTATACTGTAAAGCAGCAAACCATTACCAACAGGTTTCTTCTCAACCTTACCTTTCTGTGATGAGGTGGCCTTTCTCCTCGCCTTTGAGGTTTCAAGTAACCTTTTTAATGCTACACCTGTGGACGCTCACATATCAGAGATGCAACATAAGTGTGGGGGGGGTGTAAGGAATTAGGGTGTGGGGGTCGGAAGGGGTGCATGACCTTCTGCCCGTCTCCAAATTACGATGTATAAATAAATATACACCATAAAGGCAAAAAATTAAATTTGTTTTAGGAGTGGCTATTTAAGCGGTCATGTTTTTCAAAGGCATCATTTCATTCCTGCCTGAGGAAGTGGTGAAGAACGCGAAAGATTGCAAATCAATTGATTTGTTAGCCTAATTAAGGTATCTAGTTTTCCTTTGGATCAACAATATTCAATCCTTGACTAACACGAAACGAGCAAACTGACAGACACACACAGGGCAAACATTCAAGTTGCAAGCTACTAGTCAGCCAGCCATAAAAAAGTCATTTTATTTATGGAATTTATTTAGCATTTGTAAAGCACACCTAACCCGTGGGTGTCTCGTCGCTGGACAGGTATTTACACACATTTTTATAATTGCATAGAAGTGAGCCAGCATATGAGATAATTTACAATGTACAGTATTCACAGGTACTACAGATATTTATTTATTTTATTTTTAATGTGATACAGTTTATAGATAAACTTTACACATATAATATAAAATACATAATATAAATGTATATTATCTTTACCTAAATCCATTAATCAACCCTCTAATTTTTTTGAATCTATTATCAAAAATAATTCAGTAATATATTCAAGAGACTCAAACCAATAATATAAAAATCAAACCAAAAAATATAAAGCATTTACCATATATTGGTCCCAACGAACTGTACAAAACCAAATATGATTAAAATGCTAGCTCTTAACATACTGATACTTAAATGGTACTTAAATGGTGATAGCCAGTCGTTTTTCGACCACCAGCCAGACATTATACATTGCTCATAGGCGTCCCATGTGCTGTGAATTTACGCTACTCCACCAGAAAGCCAATTCTGAGATACATTCGAGATTATGTACATATTTCCCGTAGTAAACCAGGTATATGGACCATAGCTCAGGGCAACCAGTTAATACATGCCTCCCTGACTCAACCACTGACTGATTTTGACATATTCTGCAATATCTTTCCGACTGTGGTACCAGCTAATGCCTGCACACACCAGAACTGGTAGACGATTCATCCTAAGTAACACAACGAATCGTCCAAGTCTGACTGCTGGGCAGATATTAAGGTAAGGCTGTGGTTCTTTATATGAATACAGTATGTACTTAGTGAATTGGTAGGACTTTAATTTCTCTAAGTGAGCAGAATTTGATAGCCAATCATCCAACTCGGTTTTTTTGTAAGTGCCCTCTTAGTTTCAAAGGAGAACCCATCAGATTGAACATACCATCCAATGTCACTCAAGTATCGGTCAACCTTGTCCTTTAGCGGAAGGATGCCAGCCTCTGAGAGATTCCACTGTCAAGGTGGTAACCAACGGATTTCCCATTTTACTCTCCATCAGTAGATCTAGTTCAGCCCTTTTTTTCAGTACTAAGGATTTTAAAGAAATTAGCCCGAGTTCCAGCCTAATAAAGGCCATTGGTATGCAGGTTGGGAGACCTAACAACTTTCTCCAGTATTTCCCTTCCACAACCTGCAGCCAGTTCAAATCCATATTTAAAAGAGCTTCAATACCATATATCATCATCGGAACCAATACCTGTTGGCACAGAAGCCGTGCTGCCCAGACTGAGAACACTGACTGAGTGGTGACAAAACGGTAGGCCAACGAAGTTATTTGGGCCGCTCTGATCTTCCTATGCTGTTTATAATGCACATAATCCCCTACCGTTTCAACATCAATTCCTAGGTACCTATGATTTGGAGTGTACAGAATTACAACGTTCTGGACCAAAAATCTGATGCAAGCTATTTTTTTATTAGAAAACACCATTGCTTGGGTTTTCTGTCGGTTTATTTCAAGACCATTGAGAAGAGCGTTTGTCCATAGGGCATCCGCAGATCTCCTCAACGCGCTGATGGTGTGATCTAGTACTACCAGGTCATCAGCATACACGAGGACTGGACAATGCTTATCGCCAATCTTTGGAGGACAATTATGAGCCTTACCAATTGCCAGGGGCAAATCATCCGTAAAAAGATTGTATAAAGGTAGGAGCAGTAACGCAACCCTGCTTTACGCCCCTACTTTGCATAACTTGTTCTGTCAGGTTACCTTTTTGATCCAGTTTAAGAGAATAGGTGTTATTCTGGTGAAAAAGTTTTAAGTAGTATAACAGCCCTTTAGGGCACCCAAGGGACTCAAAGTTTAGACCATAAAATATCTCTTTGTACCAGGTCAAAAGCCGCTTTAAAATCTACAAAGAGTATATACAGCGGGGGACTTCCCTTTTTCCTAGCCTCAGTGCGCAGCGCATCGAAAATAACTAAATTATGGGATGTGGAGTAACCTCTTCGAAAACCAGATTGAAAGCAGTTAAAAACCAGTTCTTTCTCAGCCCATTCTTGAAGTTTTTCTAGGATTAATCCGGCGAAAAGCTTACCGGTGCAATCGAGCATTGAAAATAGCCTGTAGTTGCCAGGGTCATATGTGTCGCCCTTCTTGTACACTTGCATAAGAATGGATGTTTGCCATGTTCGTCGTATTCGGCCTTCAAATAGGACTTCATCAAATAAAATGTTTAGAATTTCCGCCCAGAAGGCCGGGCTACTTTTTAAAACAACATTAGAAATACCATTGGGGCCAGGTGCCCTTGAGGATTTTAGCTTATTAATTTTCTGAATAAGACTTTCAACCATATATGAGATAGGTGACCCAGGTGGATTATAGTAATTTGCCTCTTGGTATGTATCTACCTTCAGTATATTCCGTTCCTTTAAAAAACGTTCCCAACTTTCTGCACCTATCAGAGAATTCTTAGAACACAAAGTCTTAAGGGTATCTTGCCACTGATTAAGCTTTTTGAGATATTTCTTTTGTCTTAACCATGCATGATAGTTATTCTTCAATTGTTTTCTTAAAATCAAATAGCATTTAAAGGAGGAGGAAGTGTTCTTCGCTTTGCTAATGTCTGCTCTCAGTCGCCTTTTGGCGTCTCTTACCTACCAGCCATAAGGGTTTCTCATTCCCTTGCAAATCTCCGCCCCGCCTTGTAGAGGCGCGTGTATTGGCAAAGGAAGAGATCCACTGCTCTATCTCCTCAATTGACAGACTGTAAAATCGCTACATCTCCATAAGAATCTATGGTCGCATGAGACTTTGCGTTTGCTATGTTACGTTAAGACCAAGAGATACGGGTTGCAGCGTGGTTAATCCTTAAATCTCCCATGCATTTTGTGGCAGTAGTTACAGTAGTGGCTGATAAGATAATTCAAGCGCGGCATGATCATTCCAACTGTTAATAGTCACTTTCAGGTTGTTAACACACATTGCAATATCAGAAGTTGCAAATATATAATCTAGAGTACTCTTGGCCCCATTACCCTCCCAGGTATATTGTCCAGGGCAGCCACTGTTAGATCTTCCATTCAACATTTCCATGTCCCAAAGTTCAAAAAAGCTCAACCAATATAGGCCCTCTGCCGCAACCTTATGGGACATTATACATTTTGGTTTTAAATGAGGATTACCCGAGGTGCCAATCCCCGCCCCTCCCACCCACGTCATATGACAGTTGAAATCCCCCATAATCATAATTGATCCATTTCCTTCACTAGTAGTCCATTTTAGCATAATATCATACAAGGCCTCTTGAATGTTTTCAGTTGGGTTTCCCCCGGTGGGTTATACACATTAATCAGCAAAATATTCTCTACGTTGTTCTCAACATACAATGTCAATTCAACAGCAATCACAGTCCTCAGTTATAGCAGAGATTTGCCGCGACTTGATGTTATGTTGTATGCAAATTAATAATCCACTGTACGGTCTTCCCCGTTCCCCCTTTTTAGCCAATGATTGATACACTGTGAATCCTAGCAATACAGGGGAAGTCAGCCAGACCTCTTGTAAACCTATACACAAAGTTATTAATATAGGGTAATGATCCCTTCTGGCTAATTAAATGGCTGAAACCCCTGCTATTCCATGAAAGAAATTGGATTACTCAGTCTTTCTTGAGAACTATAGGAAGAGAATCGGCCAACCATTTTAGAATATTCTGTATGTCGGCCATTTGTACTGCATTACTTGTTGGCGATTGCGGGATACGAGTCATACTCTTAGTTTCAATTATCGCTTTCCTGGGACACTCCAAATCTGTTTTCCCAGGATCTGCGTTAATTTCCACATCCACCTGGAGCAAATTTAGTTTGTGGGCACGAAGCAAGTCAGCCGTAGTCTGAAATTTACAATGAACCGCCGAGATATTGGTGTTTTGTACCTTCAAAGGCTCAATATATTCAAAGTCATCAGACGAGAGGACTCTTAACTGGGGGATGGAATGCAGACGAGTCAGGAAGCTTGATCGCGGTAGCCAATCCCGATCATGCCTTTGATACAGGTTCTTAATAAGACATGTCCTATTAGAGTTAATTACCAACTGTGGGTCGGTAATCTCAAGGTCTATTATTTTGGGCCCTTTTGGCAAGTCTTCGTTGTTTACGAGAGAAATACATTTCTGAACCATTAGCCACACTGTTATCTGGATCCTCGAGGGGTGAAGGTTCAGTGATCATCTGGATGGCTTCTGATAGATTATGATCACTTTCTTTGACTCTCCCTTCGTTGACCTGGTTGATTGTATTTTCAAGGATATGGCCACACATCTTTAGCAGAATTCTTAAAGCAAACTGTAATGATGCCATGGAAGATTGTAGTTCTGCCAAGATGGATTTTACAGCAGAGGAGCCTCCATTTTGCTCAGATTCGAAAATATCTGAGTGGATCATAAGGTTCGGAGACATCGATAATCTCTCTTGGCTTACCGTTGGATATGTTGCCTCGTTCGCTATGTCTCCTCCACCCCTAACCATTAACGAAGTGGCTACGGCTGGAGTCAAGGCTCTTTGTACTGAGAGGCATGGCTCCAGCAGTGAGTTATCAATCATGATCCCATTGGTGTAGTCAAGTGTGTTACTGGTACTCAAGTTAACCACCGGCTCCTGTGCCAGGGTATTTGGGATCACCTCCACTACAACATTGGGGGGAAAGAAGGTAGGTATCGTGCCTTTACTGTTTTGTTTTTTTTGTTTCTCTTTCTTATTAGAATCATCACCCAAGTTGACATCTGTGTCTGTCCCCTCCTTACCCTTGCGTAGATTATATTTGGTTTGAGCTGCCTTTTTTATTCGGAGGCATGTTACAAATTCCAGAGATAGGACTCCGTAAGCCCAACACCACTCGCTCCTCCCAACTGCTCGACAAGTAAAACAAGTAGCGCAGCCGGAACAAAAAGGGGAAGTAAACTCTCCAAAATGGCACAAGCCACAGCCTAGTGAGTCAAAGGCACTGCCCGCAGTCCTCACTGGCTGGCTGTATATAAGGAGTAAAGTATAGCTCGCAATCACACTTTCCCCCAGCCCAGGCGATCTACAAAGTGCTATAGTTGGGGGATATTTTCCAGTGCCTTATGCCGCTGCCTTGCAAACTTTTTATTCGCATAGTGGCACTAATGTCAAATCAGGACGGCAGCCCGTCTTCTACAAGAAAACCGTTCCTAAACTCGTGCTAACAGCTGCCACAAATGCCACGATATGCCACAATTATTCCAGCAGGTACCAGGACATACCACACTTCTCTTCTCCAAGGACACCACCTACTCTTTTCCGTGTTTTATAGCCGGAGAGATGGGGCCAGAGATAAACGTACAGAAACAACACAGGCTTCCCACAGCCCTATATACTCAAAGGGCTCAAAGGGCTTGCATGTTCCGGGTTCGTGCTTACCGTTGCCTCGGGACCAAATTAGCTGTCGGTCCGTAGCCAGCAGCACCTTCCCTCAGTTCCCGGCACCTCTCCAAGCTCTCCGCGCCGCACCGCTCAGCTGCTCAGCACAGCTGCTCTGAGCTCCGCTCTCACCCACTCTCCCAATTCGAGTAAGGGACCCGCGCTCACAGGCTCACGTCAAACAAATGCTGCAGTCTACGTGCAAATAGATATTTACAATATGCCAAGTTATCTTCTAGGATCAAAAGGGTGCTACCGGTTGAACGTCAGGCGGCAGTTTGAGTTTTCCGCAGATAGAAGTGTGTGAGGTGTCAGATCTGATGGATAAGGGGAGGGTGTTCCATTCTTTGGCAGCTGCTACTGGGAAACTGCGTCCTCCGGCCTTGGTTCTTTTGAATTTAGGAACTGTGAGGAGTAAGGCCGTGGAGGCACATGTGCGTTTCGTTGTTTGTGTTGGAGCCAAGAGGTTAGTAAGGTATTTGGGGTCCGAATTAATAAGGCATTTGTGTGTTGTTGCTAGTATTTTGAATCCCATTCTGTCCTGGATCAGTAGCCAGTGAGCTTTGTGTCTTGTTTCTGAAATATGCTCTCTCCTAGGGATATATAGTGCAGCTCAAAGGGTGGTGTTTTGGGTGACTTTTTTTGATGCTGCTGTTCGAAGCGCCAGCCAAGAGGATGTTAAAATAATCCAGTTTGTATAGGATAAGGGATCTCGCTAGGGTCAAATAACTGTCATGTGTGAGGTAGGGTCTGCAAGCATTATGAGCTTGGCTGTATAGGATGCTGAAGAGGCCGATGCGTTGACTTGTCAAGACAGTGTTAGTGAGGAATCCAAGTAAACGCCCAAGGTTTTGACCTCCTTTGAGGCGGTGATGGTGTTCCCATCTATTGTGAAGGCTTTGTATTTCGGGTCAAGTTTTTTTAGGCAAGTGTGTGTGCCAAGTAGTAGGAGCTCGGTTTTATCGTCTTTTAAACAGAGTTCGTTCTGGGCCATCCATATTTGGATGATCAAGTAGATGTTATTGAGTGTGGTAGTATCTTTCTCAGTCTCCTGTGAGGTGCAGTAGGATCTGCATGTCATCCGCGTAATTAGGGTCACTCTAGTCCATCTAAGCGATCGAACAAGTGCTTAGTAAAGATGTTGTAAAGCGTGGGTGACACACAGGATCTTTGGGGCTGGGACAGCGCTTGCTATGTTAGAGAAGACTCATTGTGCGTTCTGAGAGGACGGATTCAATCCAGGCAATGGCTTTAGGGGAGATATTGGCAGCACTGGCTAGGTGGTGGCATAGCATTTTATGGTTCACTAAATCAAAGGCCGCATAGAGGTCTAGGAGTAGTAGAATTGCTAGGTTACCATTGTCAATGATGGTGTCCATTTGATTTTTAAGATCCAGGAGCGCTGTTTCAGTGCCATGTCTGGGCCTGAAGCCGGAGTGGCGCAGGCCCAAGAGATTGTTTGATTCCAGGTGTTCTTGGATCTGGATGTAGGCCGCGTGGTCTTAAATTTTCAGGAGGAAGGGTACCGTGGTAATGGGGTGGTAGTTCGTAGGGATACTAGGGTCTAGCAAAGGTTTTTTTTTTTTTAAGAGTGGGAGGGTCCAGGCATCTTTTAGGTTCTTGGGGACCATGCTTTCTGCAAATGAATTGTAGATGAGGGATGTGATGAATGGGGCCAGTTCATTGACACATTCTTTGATCAGTGGTGCCGGACATGTGTCGCCCTGACATCTAGAGGGTTTCAGGCTGGATACAATTTTGATAAATTCAGTGATGGAGACGGTCCTAAATTCGAATGGTGAGCAGGGTGGGTTGTCATTGTGGGGGTCACCGCCAGCATCTGGGATGAGTAAGTTATCTTTTTTGTTGGCTATTTCGGTTTGCAGCATGAGGACTGTGTCAATGAGTGCGTTCTGGATGTTGGTGCACCAGATTTGATCTTTGTGACATGATCCAGGCAAGCTTGTTGGTATCTCAAACTCCCATGTTTGTATTTTTTTGCAGAGATAAGGAAGAGTTCTCTATTGGAGTTGTAGGTGCATTTTTTCCAATGGGATTCTGCAATGCGTTCATTCGTTCTTAGATTTTTGAGGTTAGGGTGTGAACCATGAATTGAGGTGAGCTTTGGGTTTAGGTTTGCAAAGTCTGAATGGGGCAACATTGTCCAAGGCTTGAAGGATGGTGGTATTATACAGATCTATTAGAGCGGCTGGATTGTCAGGCCGGTGGTTGTACTCCGTGATGGGGCCTAGAAGCAGGAGCACGTTAGTGCTATGGATATTCCACGTATTTCTGGCGAGGGAGGCTGGAGCCAGATGAGGTGCTGCTTTAGGCATAGGTTGTCTGGGTTGGGTGCAAGTGATGACATTGTGGTCTGATCAAGGGCAGGGGGGGAGTTGGCGGTTATGTTAGTAAGCCCACTCATGTCGGCAAGCCAGTCCAAAATTCTGCCTTTGTCGTGTGTGGCCTGGTCTATGCACTGGGTGAAGCCATGGGTGGCAATGGTGTTTTGTAGGATAGTTGCATTAGGGTCCAGTTTGTCATGCAGGCCTAAGTTAGAATCTCCTAGAATTGTGCCACCAAAACTCTATACATACACAAGCACACCATCTCTTACTCACCAAGAGACAAACACCAGCCAGCGGCAAGTGCACATTTTGCACCCTGTGCATATATTATAGAATGGTAGCTGTGCCCTACAGTTAAGGTGAAGTGCCCGAGTACATATTTTACTAAAATTGTATTGCTAAGAACAACTTAATTTCTTAATCCCCTTCAAAACTGGACATTTTGGGGAACAATGTGTCAAAAGATGAACAAGTTATTAAAAAGAAAAAAACACTTCAGTCTAATCCCATTCATTTTCCCCATAAAGAAAAAGTGCATTGATTGAACACCTGTAGCGCAAAAAAAAACGCTCAACATATTTGTACCAAACAAGAAATAACCTGGGTACAGAGTGTTGTAGATATTTCTATTGCTGGTTTGGGGTAAATCCATTCAGTTTTTAAAATATTCAATGAAGGGGGTGCCCCTGTTCCAACAAAACATTTACTCATCTGACATGATGCTTTGCAGAAATGGAAAGCCAGCATTTTTTTGTACTCGATGCGAGAGATTCCAGAGAGAATATCGGGGGTGCACTGAAAATAAAAAGTGCTCAAAATGCATTTGGAGGAGTAAAGGGATGCAAACACATCAGGCTAGAGGTGAGAGGGAGAAAAGGACAACATGTGAAGCGGGGGGAGTTGGGGTGGGCTGGGAAGCTAGTTATGGGTGGAACAGATTTGTTTTATTGAAGGAATACAGGGGCGGGGGGAATTCACAGGATTACCAGTTAATGTTGCAGGATGTTCTCAGAAAAGAAACTATCGAAGAGTGCTAGGAGGTAATGAGAGAGGGGCAGAAAGGGAAAAGGAAATTGAGGAGAGTGGGAGAGGGCAAGAAAAGAGGAGAGGGGCACATGTTGAGTGTCTCTGAGGGAACACTAATTGTCAAGTGTATTTTCTGTTATCGTGGCAATCGTCACACTGCTACACTACCGTGGAAATCGGCATCATCTAAAATGATTATCAGGAAATTATCGCCAGAATAGGTAGTGGAAAATAATATTTTACACCTGCAGAGATCACACCTACTAAGTAGGCGGGCTGTGGGTACTTTGGTAAATTTGGTGCACCATATACAGTGGACACAGCCATGGCCAGTGGACACTGAGCACATCGACCAAGTTTATAATATTTGTGGCAACATGGATAGTGGGCACTGCTGAATGCCATGGCCAGTGGACACTGAGGCCTCTGGCTAAGGCCACCTGTGTTTTTACAAACATTTGGGTCAAAATGGACAGCGGCCATGGCTGAAAGTAATGGTGAGTGGGCTACTGGAAATGGTCAGTGGACCCTTAGGTCGCTAGGAGGTTATGGGACTCGGCTGGTAGGCACGGGAAACTGGCCAAATAGTAAATGGTGTTCTGAGAGTGTCAGTGTTAATCTTGACAGTGCACTTGAACAAATAAATCTCTAACGTTTGTAAAGATGTCGTTCTATTTGAGTGAGTGATGCAAGGGGACCGAAATAGTCACTACGGTGAGTAACTTTTCCTTACTCCTACATCCCGTGCCCTTTCCTTCATAGTTTTAGGAGATTCTATAGCACGTCTCCTAAGTGGTGGAAGGTTTTTATCTGTAACCCTAACTGAAGAGGTTCTTTAACACTGCCTGCCCAAACTGAGCATCTGCTCTTGAGCTCATGTCCAGGCAATAGAGCTTACAAAAGTCAGGCGGTGATGCCCATGTTGCTGCTTTTGCAATAACGTCCCAAGGGACATGCCTTTACAGAATCGCTGCCACAAACCATCGGGCAATGGTTGCTTTAGATGCTGAAAAGCCCTTATTAGCTGAGACAAAAGTCACAAAGAGCTGAAGAGATTTCCTGAATTTCCAACTCCTATATAAGTAACATTTTAGAGACATCCAGCGCGCTGATGACACTCTGCCTCGGATGATGGATTTTGAAAAAATACCTGAAGACAAATGTCCCGATTGATGTGAAATTCGAACACAATCTTAGGCAGAAAGGACAGATGCATGCGTAGCACCACATTATCGCAATGCAATGTAGTAAATGGTTCGACCGCCGTTAAGGCTGTATTTCAAGGCTATATTTCACAGATTTGCCTGGCTGAAGTTAGTCTTCCAGAACACCAGCCTGATGCCTGAGACTCCATTGGCTCGAACGGTTTGTGGCATAATGCCGTCAGAACTATGTTCAAATTCCACTTGGGATGAGGAGATGAGGAAACAGACGACAGACCCTCAAAGTGCTGCTTTATTACTGGTTTCCCAATGGAAAAGCTTTGTTCATCCGAGCTGAGGTAGGCACCCAGTACTGACAGATAAGTTCTGCAAGTTTCGGGCTTATTGCCAGACCAAGCCAGATGGGTGATAAACTAGAGGATATCATCCAGTGATGCAGAAAGAGAAATCTTTTGCTTCCGAGAGACCAGTGGCAAAACCTAAGCCATTTGCTTTTCATACAGCGCCATGCTGGAATCCTTCTGCGCCGCTTGTAGGATCTGCATGTTTTCATCAGATGTTAGGTAAGACTTTAGTGCTAAATGTACCTCACTTATGAGAATACCAGAATTGTTTGCAGGACTGGTGAATCATTTGTCCCTATAACTCAGTGAGTGGGAACCTTTTGCCACACTCAAATCAGTTTACACTTTTTATGGGTGTCATTTCCAAGACTCTCCATTTTATCCTCCTGACAACTTTTGGTATATACATTTTTATTGTTGCACAGTTGCCCTTTGGGCTTTCCTTTTACTTTCTCTGGCTAACCTTGTGAGAATTACAGTTCTCAAAGGTAGAAAGGATATTGTGTTCTGGCATTAGATCATTCCCTCCAAAAATCAGTGTGTCCCCAGTGCTGCGTTTATTATACACGGACATCATACTGTTGGACCAGATGCCGATTGGCCTGCAAAGACAACTGAAAAACCTGTCTGATTACATTGGCTTGAATAATCTAGAAATCAACAAGGAGAAAACTAAGATCATGATCCTTGAGAAATCAGTGAAAAGGACAGAAACCCTAAATTGGTACCTTGAGGATGTGCAAATCGAGAAAGTCCACAAATTTTAATACCTAGGAGTAATGATAGATAGCTCCAGAGCTGAATCAAGGATGCAACTATACCTATGGGAAAAAAACTTGAAAGCTCACTACACAAGCCTGAGTGATGACCAAGAAATGTGGACCATTCTCTCTTCTACCAGTAATAAAATTCTATAAAACAAAGGTCATCCCTTCACTAGCCTACGGTGGAGATTCAATGCCAACGATTCAGATTGAAATATGGCAAAAACTAGAAGGCTACTTTTGGAGGTCTGTTTTGAACTTTCCCCAAGTCAACTTCGACCCCCGTAATAAGAAGGGAGCCATCCTTGAAAGCCACAGTTGAATCAACCGAAATGTCGCTTTTCAGATAAACAATCCTCCCAGATAGCCTCCCTCTGTATCTCTTGATTAACAACGAAGTTAAAGGCAGTGGCTGTAAAATGCTGACGAAATGGGCCGACACAAAAAAGACACAGCTGGAGTCAATACTGTTCACCGAGGAAGATCAGATCCAAAACCCACAGAATTAAAAAGAAAATGGAGTTGGATTGGATCACCCAAGAACTAGCAGGGAAAAATAAACTCCTTAACCACCTGCCAGTGTACACAAAAAAAAAAACGGAACCAAACTCAACAAGTTATCAAGAGATTTCCGAGCAAATCTCTAAGACAAACCTTTCTGAAAGCACGTTTAAATTTACTGCCACAAACGAAATCTTGTTTGTCAGAGGCTTATCGATCATAAACACATGCAGATTATGCAAGGACAGCATACAGACCGAGTCCGTAAGACACCTATTAATGTCATGTCCCGCGATTCAATCTACCAGACGGGTGTACCTAAGCCCAGTGATATCTGAACACATTTTACGTGAAAAAGAAACATGATGGGCCTGTCTGATGAGCGGTGAAAAGACATTGTGGACAATTGCAACTGCAAACATTTAGCAAAATGCTTTGGTGGAAATCGACAAGCTGAAATGAAATTACTTGTAAAAACTCTCTTCTTGCTCACTTGTTTACAACCTGCACATTTGAGCCGTTTGATTAATTTCTTAATTTTACTTTTCTACAAATCTGCTAGTGTGCTGAAAAGCCTAGACGTTTACTTAAAGAAAAAAAAAATCAAAGTCTTGTAAAATCAAATAATTTGATGCATACAAGTAATACAATTTTTTAAAAAAAGTAAAAAAATAGGATATTTGTATCCCTTCTACATTTTGTTAGGTGAACACCAGCAACCCCCTTCCCCCCCCCCCCCCCCAACCTTATGTATAGTGCACGGGAGATGCAATCTATCCCCTTTCTCACTAGCACTGTAACAATTCTGTAACAGGGACAATGGCCAGTGGCAGTGAACATTTTTACTAATATGACTCACTCTTATTGCGGGCTGTTGCCACAGCTGTGGTAAAGGCACCCAAGTATGCCCATTTTACCAAAATGGCCATAGTCTTTTATTCTGTCATTTTAGTGCTTCTTGTCCTTTCTCGGTTCTTCCCCTGCCCTCCAGGGAGGGGAAAGTCCTTTGCGTTAGTCTCCTCTTCGGCAGGAGACTTAGGTCCAGCCCGTCCAGGCTCCAGAGTGTCTGTGAAGGCAGGAAGTGATGGGAGTCCAAAACTCTGCACCACTGTCTTCCAGCCTGACTGCGAGAATTCAGTTCCAACTAGGAGGCTGGCTGTCCTGAAAGGACTGCCACACCCGCATGTTTGATTGTTGCACACCTGTTTGATTGGCTGGGCTCCTGCATAAAAGTCTGATCCTGGAAGCTGAAGAGGTAGTCGACCACTGGAACCAAAACCGAAGAGGTAGATTAAGAAAAGCTGACTGAGACCATTACAAGTGACCAGAGAGCATGCTGTGTAACTGGAGCCTGCTGTTGACCTTCCCTCCAAGCGACATGGGGACTCTGGAAACGACCGATCCAGAGGTCCACCAGACTCAGGAAGACCTGCATTCTGAGCCATCCCACGAGGTGCTGCGACCTTGCTGGGCTGTAATACACCAATACCCTGGGACCTCGAACCATTGTGCGGTGCATGATTTTCCAAAATCCAAATCGAGCTGAAACTTTGGTGGCATCTAGCTGGACCTCAAGAGAAACAAATCGAGTCCTTGATGTCCTCTCACCAGAGTGCTGGACCAGACTAGCGACGAAAATCTGACCAGCGATAGTCTTCTTGCTTCTGAAAAGGGCACCAAAACCACAGAGCAGCATCCCGTCATGAAGATTCGCAGTTGATCCCTGCTGCAAAATCCGTTCCAGTCCTGTCTTCATGACAAAGTAATACATCAACTGGTTTTTTGGCTGCAGATCCTGAGGTTTTCGTGCTGCAACTCTTCTTCTGTGCTGAGGTACTGTGATGGCGGGGGTATTTACTAATTTAAGCCTGTGTGATTTCTGCAAAGCCTTTGGTGCGTTTTTCTGAGATTAGGAGTTCTCTCATCCAGTTCACCCAGGCCCACTGCTGGAATGTTCCTAGGGTGTCTTCTCAGAAGTCCCTGGACCCTTTCAACCCCTCTAAGTGAAATACTTACCCGTTTGAACAGTCTTCCTCCATAACTCTGACTTTTGCTACTTCTGTGCCACCCTAAACTGCCTGCTGGACACAACAGACCTAGTGAACCTCCCCTTACCACCCCCCCCCCTAACCCCTCCCCTCTGACACTGAGGAAACTCATGCTCCAAGAATAGGGACAGCCTTCTAAGGATTAGTTCTTTTGCCTAGAAAATATAGCAAGTGGTTAAAAGGTACTTACTTGTAAAAGAGTTGGTTGGTAATTGTCAGTTACAAAAGTGCTTACTTACCTTGAATGTGTTTTGCCATTCTGAAAAGTATACTTAAGGTTATTTTACTCACCTGTGAATTGGTTGTGCCTCTTCCCAAAAGTAATGCTGTTGGCTTCACTTTACCATATCTTTTAGGATATAAATGTAAAAGTATACCAACCGGGACTTGCTTCCCTCCCCTGAACTGCTGTGCAGCCTTCCAGAATAGGTTTGCCTTATGTTTTACTTACCTTGAATAGCTGTGTGCTATTCTAAATAAGTATTGTAGGTTTTACTTCCCTTGGGCTGCCTTGTGCCATCCAAAAATAAGTTTGATGTTTATTGCTTACCTTAGTCTGTGTTCCGCTGATCTGAAAAGCAACCGTAGTAGCATATTACATCTTTAGGTTTCACCTAGAACAGCTGTGTGCCAAGTGTTCTGTAGGTGTAGCTGACCTTGGTCTGTCTAGTGCAATCATAAATTAGCGTTAAGAGTTCTTGCTTACCTTAGTCTGTGTTGCACTGATCTGAAAAGCAACTGTAATACACCAAAAGGTCCCACTCACCTGGTATAACTGTTACGCTGTATGTAGTTATAGGTTTATACTGTTCCTTGAATTTGTGTTTCACCATTCAGAAACGTTTCCTGGTAACAGGGCTAGTTTACTAAGTGATTCCTTAACTGAGTGTCGCTGCATGACTGACAGGGTCTACTACCCTTGACTTACTGTAAAGTAATCTAAAAGTAACGAATGTGTTACTCCCTGTGAATAGGTGTGTCCTATACTAAATGTGTTTGATAGGGCATGACTTCCCTAGAAATACTGTTAGATTTCTGAACAGGGTCTATGCTTAGGTCTGTGTACTTTAAAGCATTGTGATGTGTTTTTATAATGTGTTTAGGACTATGACGAAATGCTTACCCCAAGACTTAACTTGGCCTACTGTTTCTATAATAAACCTTTATTTTTTATAATACTTCTATTGAACCCTTGGTATCGTACAAGTTCTTTGTACTTTCCTACAGCCCTCTCCCTCCTAAGAGAAGCTTGGCTGCTCTGTCTACACTACCAAATACTCAGGTGGTACAGCCTTATACTAAGAGTAGAGTCTTGTACTGTCTCAGTTGTATGGTTTTATTAAGCCTTTAGTTGGACTTCAGAAAAATTGTCCGAACATCAGACAAGCCCAGATGACATAAGGACCTGACCTCCGGTACCATGCTGTTAAGTTCAGTGATTGTGGGGAGGGATGAAGACTCCTCCTGTCCTCCATTGACGGGAAGTCGGGGCAAAGAGGAAGTGTTAACAGTGTCTGATTTGCAAGGTTTAATAGATCCGAGAACCAGAACCTGGCCGCTCACCAAGTATTCAATGTGAGGCAACAATCCACTGTGTTTAAATTTCCACATGACACGATGAATCCATGGTACTGGTGGAAAGGTGCACAACACCATTCCCTCCCAAGGGCTCTCCAGAGCGTCCCAGAGGGAACCCTCTCCCTGGCTTGCCCTGGACACAAATTACAGGCAGTGACTGTTCATGGTGAAGAGGTCCATCTGTGGAAACCGCCCATCTGCGGAAAAGCTCCTTCACCACTAAGGGGTGCAGCTGCCACTCGTGGTTTGCCTCCGAGAGGCGACACGGTTAGTCTGCTTCAGTGTTCAATGCACCCGGAAGGTGGACTGCTTGTAGTCGTGTGTGGTGCCAACAGCTCACTCCCATAACTCCAGGGCCAGAATGAGGGGGAGATGGAGTGCCCCACGGTTTATTGACATAGCAAATCAAGAGAGCATTGTCCGTCCGTATGGAGGTGATCGTGCCCCGGATATTGGGGAGAAATACCTTCAAGGCTAAAAGGATGGCTTTCAGCTTGAGATAGTTGATGTGTTGGAAGCAGGCTTTCCCCACCCACAGGTCTAAAACCAGCATATTGTTGAACATTGCCCCTCGCCCAACCCAGGAGGGATGAATCTGTTGTAATGAACACCTGGGGTGTGGGGTCGTGGGATGGCACCCCTTGCAGAAGATTCCATCCGCCATAGCAAATCCTGAATCAATTCCTGTGGAATTTGAACGAGTTGCGATTGGGGATCCAAGGTCTGCGACTAGGAACGTCTCAGCGTTAGCTGGGCTCTCCGCATCCATTACCTGGCTAGCGGAACTGCCTGGACACAGGACACCATCAATCCCATCAGTCTCTGGAACCACCAAGCTGTGGTGCGTTTGGCTGAAAGAAAGAACATGCCTCTTGAATGTGCAAAATCCTTTTGGTCGTCAGGAAGGCCTTGGTTTGCTGGGTGTCCCAAAGGAAGCCTATGAATAGTAGACTTTGGCACAGGGTCAGGTTGGACTTATTCCAATTGACCGACAACCCCAAATCATAAAGCAGGTCGAGTAGATCTGTTAAGTGAGCCCTCACTTTCTCTGAGGAGTAACCTCTCAGCAGATAAGGGTAAAAATATATACCCCTGAGACGAAGGAAAGAGGCCACCGTGCCCACCATTTACATGAACACCTCGAGTGCTGAATTGAGACCAAACGGGAGGAATCAAAACTGGAAATGGGACTCCCCCACCAAAAATCAAAAAAACCTGTAGTGCAGGGCCCATATAGGGATAGGCAAGTAAACATTCTTTAGATCCACTGCACAAATCCAATACTCCTGTTGAAGGGCTGACCAGATTTGCGCGGGAATTATCTTGAATTTCTGGAAGGGGAGGAAAAGATTGAAGTTAGACAGGTCCAGAATGGTGCGCAGGCCTGCCTGGTTGGACTTTGGTACAGTGAACAGGCGAGAATAGAACCCCTGTCCAATTTCCGCAGTCAGAACTGGTTCTAGAGCCCTCAACATGAGAAGCTTGGTGATTTCAGCCATGAGCGAGGAAAAGCCAACCTGGGGGACAGGAATGAGAGGATGGGGGATGTTTCTGAACCCCGCTGCTGGTCACAGAGCACCCATGAATATGAGTAAAGGGTCCTCCAGGACCAAAGAGATCCCCCCCCCACCCCTAAGTGGAGTTCTGTGGGACTGAGCCAACCCATTGATAGGCTACCTTGTCAGCAGAAACTGTTGAAGAGGCGGTTGAAGAAGCTTAGTGGGAGAAAAACCCTCTAGTAGTGGTCTTCTGCTGCTTCTTACTCTGGGTGTTGGGTGAACCGTCCTGTAACCTTGTGTTGCAGTCTTGGAACGCCCTGAACCCATAACCCGGAAAAGAATCTGGAACACGCATCAACCCTGAAGGAAGGCACCTGCTTTGAAGAGGCTAGCTTTGTCAAGACAGATAACTTCAATGTACTGGCCTTTTTCCTGGAAAGTTCATCTGTCGAGCTGTGAAACAGATCAAGCCCATCGAACGGGAGATCTAAGACACCCCCTTTGTAAACTTTGTTGTGTACAACCAGGCCAGCCAGCAGGCCTCTGTGTCAATCGCACAACTCTTGCTGACGTATTAACGCGGTGTGCCGCCGCCTCAAAAGAGTCCTGAGTGACAATTTTGCCATCTACCAAGCCAGCCTTTAACTCATCTAGGCAATCCGCGGGGATCAACTTCTCAAATTCGACTAGATATTTCCATAGCCTCAGATTTTTGGCTAGAGCATTTAGGGTGCAATCCTCCTTGCTTAATATCTGCGAGGCAGAAGAGAATGCAGCTGCTGGTTGTGCTAACAAGGTGGCCGCTGCTACCACCGACGAGGATGGCTGCATGCAAGAAGACAGTGCAACGTCCTCCCGACTGAACTAACCTATAAAGAAAATAAATTCCTTTATTGGTGGGAGTCACCTAAAGCGGTTTCACCCAAATTCTATTTGCCTTTGCTAGCAATGCCTGAAGGGCAATGCCCGTTCTGTCAGACTTCTTCATAAACTGAGCCCCGCCGGAACTGAATTCCTCTGCAGAAGGGGGGTCAGGTACTGGAATCCCGTGGAATCCCATTAAAGGCTGATGCTGATCGTGGGACCTCTTCATCCTCAACAGTTGTGTCAAGATCTGCTGGTGCCTGTGGGTCTGGCACAAACAGCTGAACTGGATCCTGGCTTGGGGAAACTGCAGATGGTTCAGGTGCCGATGGGAGTGGTGGAGAAGGCTGAGGCTCGACTGATGGTGGCAGAGGAGGCAGATTAGGCAGCGCCAGGGGATCGGCATGATTCCCCAAATATGCCCTTGAAGTACTCCCTCATTGTCTCGGAATACATGAGCATTTTGAACCTCGAAAGAAAGCCTCTTCAGACTGATGAGACCTTTGCTGAAGACTAAGCCTCTGAGGCAGAATAGGTCTAGACCAAGACTCGGTAGAAATTGGTTTCCAAGCTGGCCTAGACATCCACAGATCTGCGTAATAAAGTGGGGATGAAGTGCGGGGCAAAGACAAAGTAGGTGGTAAAGACATCCGCAGGAGTGCCGACCACTCCACCTTCAGGGCAAAAGGATCACCCTCCAAATACACTCAGAAAAGACCATTAGGGACCCGCCCCAACGATGCACTTGGAGTAGACTTGGACTGCTCCTTTGGTGCCAAAGATGCGGTTGAAATAACAAGGGATGGAACTTCTGAAGAGGACAGTTCCATTTTGGCCTGTGGCACCACTGGACGGTTCTTTGTGGCTTGCACCTTGTATGTATTCCTTATACAAGGAACCCCATTGGCACTGGTAGTAGATTTAGCTCTCAGATGCATTCTCAGAGATTGCCCCAGTGTTTTTAGCTAAGTGTGGAGACCCAGTGATACAAGAAATAGGTTTATCCCTCTTAGAGGGAACCTTGGGAGGACCCCCAGTTAGATTTAGCCTCTGATGGGGGAACCTAGGCACTGTCGGTAGAACTTTTAGCCCTTGTGAAATAAACCTTGGGGAGACCCCAATGACTTTTACCCCCAACAGGGGAACCTCAGCAGCGCCATTACATGCTTTAGCCCCTCACAGGGGGATCTCTGAACAAGCTCCGGTATCCAAGGTTGGAAAGAACCAGAAGACTGTCTACACATCCAGACTCTGGAACCGCTTCCTAACACCACCAGACTCACCTTCTCGCTTCTACATTTGAGAAAGGAACTCAGGACCCCTCCTGTTCAAGGAATGGCTAATCCTCAACTCCTAGGTCCACACCCCATCCGCACATCACCTATATTGAGGCTGGGCAATCTGCTCACGTTTCCTTCCCTGGTTGCTTGCAGATCCCTTACTGTCTAATTGCCTGCACTCCCTCTTCCTCCATTGTGAGGTCCCTCCTCCTTTGTATTAATCCTTTGCCATCTGCTTCACTAGCTGGTACTTCTATGCATCACTTGTAGAATGCTCTGCTGCCTCCCCAAGCCAAGTCTGTGCTCAAAAAACATTCTAATAATAATGCTGCAACATGCCCTCTGGCTTTTCTACAAGTGCCTGCTTGTTTCAACAAGCGTGCACTGTAGAAGAGCTAAAGAGCATCGGTAAGGCAGCAAAGAAGAGGGGAGAAAAGTGGAGACGTAACAAGGGGTCAAGTCATCAACCAGGTGCTGCAGGAAGACTGCGTTAATGTTGTATTTGTATTTATTTTAAGAAGAGGGATGATCATTTCAGTCAGAACCCTAGCATTTTACATATGGCTGGGGCATTCCCCTGAGGGATGCCTGCACAATAGGACAAAGATGAGGACATGTGGTGAGCCAGTTTATGAGAGTATTAAACCCACTGGTACAAAGACCAGGTACAATACAAAAACATAACAGAAGCAGGCCAATTACAAAGGTAACATTAACCTAAGGTGGTAAGTGCTTCCAACTAAAGAGAAGTAGAGCACAAATATACACTATTGCACCCTACTTCAGGGAGTGGTGGGTTCAGGCAGAGAAGATATAGGGAGCTTATTCTTTGGCAAGAAGGTGAAGTTTAAACCGAGCTTGAAGAGATCCACAGTCTGGTTTGGCTTCTGTGTTGGGCTGCAGATTCCAATGCAGTGCGTAGAGTAGAGAAAAAAAAGGAACCGTGAGGATGCTCAAGGAGTGCATGGGGCAGTGAGGATAATGTGGAGGGAAAAAGATGGTGATGAAACTTTTTAACAGGTAACAATATTAATACAACTGCATTCTGGATCGCTTCACAACCAATAACAAGAATATAAGAAAGAGGGAATGAGACTTTCGGGTTACTCTCTTCAGGTGAAGAGAACAAAAATGTGTCTAGCAGACGAAGCTGGGCTTGCAATAAGTCATCCAATTAAGGTAGGACTATGGATCTTGTGTGTATTATGTAATATATATGTAGCATACATTAGTCACTATAATCATATTTCTGATGATTGTATCTGCTTAGATTCACAAGCTATGCATAGCCTGACATCTAGTGGTAGTCGCAGAGTATTACATGATTTGTTTTTCGAAATTCAAAAAGGGACGCAGACTGTGCGTATTAGTAATACTATTCCTAGTGTGACGTCTACTGTACCCATGGTCCCTCACGCGCTGAGGTCCCACAGATAGTTTTGTTTCTGACATGAGGTTGCATGAAGTGTAGCTTCAGCACAGATGTGATAAAGCAGAAAAAAAGCAATAGAGCAAGAAATATCCATGCTCCTTCAACTCCAGGAGGGGAGGAAGGGTGGGCGCATGTGAATCTAAGCAGATACAAGCATCAGAAATATGAATACAGTGAGTAATGTATGCCTTCTGAGGCTTGTGGATCTGCTTAGATGACATGCTATGCATAGATTAGCAAGCAGTACATGGAGAAGGAGGTGGGTTATGAGAAGGTACAGAGGCAAATAGATTTTTTAGCACCACTTGTCCCACCTGTGAAGCTGCTTTAGAGTATGCGTCAATGCAGTAATGCTGCATAAAGGTATGAATGGAACTCCAAGTAGCTGCTTTGCAAATAGCGTTTAGGGGGCCGTTTGCAATAAATGCTAGAGTAGCCCCCGTACCACTGGTCTATTGAGCTCTCGGAGCGAATGGTAGGGCCTTTTTAGAGATGTGATCACCTTCTTTACCCAGTGCTATGGAAACAAAGAGCTGGTCTGTTTTCCTTAGAGGCTTTGTCTTGTTTACATAGTACAATACCGCCCTCCTTACATCTACTGTATGGAGGCTTCTTTCAGCGGAGTTAGATGGATTTTGGAAAAAAGTAGGTAGTTCAATGGATTGGTTGGCAAGGAACTTTGAGATGAATTTAGGTGAAAACCTAGGATGTGTTCGAAGACCACCTTGTCCTTGTGGATAATAAAGAAAGCATCTTGTACAGATAATGCCTGTAGCTCGCTGACTCTTCTTATTGAGGTGTTGGCTACTAGAAAGGCGGTTTTGTATGTTATGTGTTTTAGGCTGGCCTTGTGCATAGGTTCATTCGGGCAGAGCCATGAGTACCACATTAAAGTCCCAACCTGTTACAGGGTTAGAAATAGGAAGGTATAATCTCTTTACTCCCACCATAAAGCCTTGAGAACAGGCACTTTCCACCAAGAAACCTTGTTCTGCGAAGTGGTGTATGCGGACAGGGCACTTTGATGCAGTTAAATACTAGGCCAGAGTCTAGTAGATACAGCATGTAGTGCAGAATCTTGGATGGTGAATATTCAATTGGATTTAAGGACTGTGATCTGCACCATACCACAAACCTTTACCATTTGTTCAAGTAACAGTGTCTGGTGTTGGGTTTTCGTGCCTCCTTTAGAATATCCATACACATTTGAGGAAGATTTAAGTGACCAAACTTTATGATTTCAGGAGCCAGGCTGCCAAGATCATAGACTGAGGTCTGGATGAAGTGTTGTCCCCTTGTGTGGGGACAGCATGTTGGAGGTGCACGGAAGCTTAATTGGAATGCACATCGCCAGTTTGCCCAAATGTGGAAAGCAAGGTTGTCTTGCCCACATTGGAGCGATCAGGATTATAGTGACTTGTTCCGGGTGCATCTTGTGACTATCTTGCTTAGGAGTGGCATCGGTGGAAAAGCGTAAGCAAATTTCCTTGACCAATTCATCCACGGGACGTTCCCCTTGGATCCTGGTTGGGAAACCTGGACGCAAAGTCTGGGCATTGTGCGTTTTGGCTTGTGGCAAACCAATCTAAGGGAGGATAACCCCACTGGGAAAAGATTTTGTATAGAATATCTTTGTTGATTTGCCACTCATGTTCCTCTGGCAGAGGGTTTCTGCTTACAGTCTGCTAGAGAGTTGAGTTCCCCTGGAACGTGTTGGGACTAGGAACATGTTCCGCTTGAGTGCCCGCTTCCACATTTTTTGGGATAGCCTAGACAGACCTGGAGAGTGTGCCCCCACCTTGTTTGTTTATGTAAAATATGGCAGTGGTGCCGTCTGTGGGGACTTGCACTGTCTGACCTACTAGATGCTGCTGAAACGCTTGTAGAGCCTTAAGAACTGCCTGAAATTCTAAGCGGTTGATGTGGTTTTGGACTGTGGTGTGTTGTCCATAGGCTGTGAACTGTGTGGTAAAGGTAATGGGCTCCCCATCCAGAGAGTGAGGCGTCTGTAGATAGTATTGCTTGAACAGGTGAATTGCGAAAGGGTTTTCCTTTTAGCAGGTTGTCCCTTGACCACCAGCGAAGAGTTTGTACTAAGGTTAGCGAAAACAACCACTGGATCGTCCCACTGACCACTTGTCTGAAACCATCGTTTTGCTAAGCACTCCTGCATTCGGCGCATGTGCAGGCGTGCGTGTGGAACTAGGTAAATGCATGATGCCATTGTTTGCAGAAGGCGCATTGCCTTGCGTACGGTTATCTGGCGACTGGCTATGTAATGAGATATTTGCAACAGTACGTTCTGAACTCTGTCGTTTGAGGGGAAGACAAGCCCCTCCCTTGTCTTGATTGACCCCAGGATTTGTTTTGTTTGACTGGGTGTAAGACTATTTTCTCGTTGATGGGGAATCCCAATTGGATTGGAAGGTTGATTGTTCTTTAGGTGTTGACTGGCTAATAACCGGGGAGTCCCCGCTCATGTGCAAATACGTCTAAATAAGGGTTCACTGGGATGGACTGTGTGTAGGCGCGCTGCTACCACAGATAGTACTTTAGTGAATACCCTTAGGGCTGCGGCTATGAGGCTAATAAATTAACTGATTGTGGCCCTGCGTCTGAAGGCTTGTTCATGATGGTATATGGAATTCGATTTTTTTTGTCATAAAATCACTACGAGATAATTTATGTTTTTTGTACACTAAATTCATTATGTGGTTTGCTCCATTTCCACGTAGGAAAACCCTACCTCTTCACATCTGCAATGCACCCTCTGGGCTCCACTTCCAGAAAGAGCCTCAAAACACATCTGTTTCACCGATCATAACCCCACCGCTCCATCTCCTTTGCTTCCACTTGTTTATCCAAATCTTTTCATCCTATCCTGAAACCATTTTGTAACTAATGTTTCACTTCACATCTTTTCAACCTCTGCACCTTGTAAGGCACTCCGAGACCCTCTGGATAGGGGCAGCGCTGAACGAACATTTTAATAAAAAAATAAAACAATTCCAGTCCAAGTGGCTCCAAGTGTTATTCCCACACACTGCTCAGCTTCTCTCTATGTGGTATCCAGGCATGCCCTACTGTACCGAGGTATTGGTCTCCTTCCTTGTCCCGGGAGCATGGACAGGCAGGTCTGCTTCCTCCTGGACTGTGACACCAACTCATTTTGTCCAGTCCCATACATACCCAGAGTCCTAGGGTTTATTGAAACTTTACTCGTGATTGGTCTTTCCCTAGAGCAACCTGCGTTAGGCGCCCCGATTGTCCAGGTGTACTACAATTCCCTATTCTATCTATGATCTAGTTATTACAGGTCAACTTGCATTGATTAGTTATCAGAATAGGCTTCATAACTTCACTCTGAAACTATGGAGTATGTGAGCCTTTATAAGAGTCTAATGCTGTCAGAGCCATTTTGAAATGATTAAAACACTGCATTGCTGCTTCATGGTTTTCCACAGTGTACAAAGATTGCAGTCTAAGCATCGAGTCTTTGCTGGCTCACTGCAAATTAAGAGTGGCTCAATCTCTGGAGTTTGCTTTTCTACATGGTTGCATCACCTAATAACTGCGTATTGTTTGCAGATTGGCTCAGCATTGTGAGGGGCAAGTCACACAACCTCCTAGGGGGCTGTAGCCCTTGTTGAAGGCCCTCTTGTCTTGACATCTTCATGGCATTTGGGGAAAATGTGGGATTAGTATTTGCACGGGTGGGAAACACCTGGGAATCCCGCTTCATCCACCTCTAGGGGACACTTAATTTATCGGTAGGGCTGCCCCAGATCGCCGACACTCTGCCCACCCTCACAACGGAACTGTGAGTTGCACCAACACATCACAGCGCAGACTGTTTTTGAGCAATGGGTGGATTTAAAAAAAAAAACAAAAATAGAAACTGGAGGTGCTTGAGAAAATGCCCTGATTGAGGGAGGTATTGACAATTTGGAAAGGGCCGGTGAGGAGGTAAGGGCAGATCCTGAGAATTGTTCCATGATGGCAGAGGAAAAGGAGGGTCGGGGGGCGTTCCTTATATGAGGAAATTTTAAGTATTGCACGAGTATCAGTGAGTTCCTTGTGGGTGAGGGGTGTGAAGGTTGTGCTGCATGAACTAGGATCTTGAGCAGGCGGCCACAGATTTTTACACATCAATATACAGTGTGATTTTATCTATCATGGCAATGGAGAAGCTGTTAATTGCATTACATTTTCCTGTGCACTCTGGGATTAATGGGTCGAGCTACAGGTTGGAGCAGTGTTTGAATGCCACAGAAACCTTTACTGCTACCTCAGAAACAAAATGTGTTGATCCAAGAACGTTTGCTGATATTTTTTTTGCAGAATGGTATTTTCATCCAATCTTATTTTCTGATTTTTCTTTTATTTTTAATAATTCATTTATTGTGAATTAGTTCAATTTGAACTTTACACAAACCATTACAAAAATATACACACACACACACACACATATATATATATGATTACTCACCGTAATCGTATTTCTGATGCTTGTATCTGCTTAGATTCACATGCTGTGCATAGGCCGACATCTAGTGGAAGCTGCAGAGTATTACAGTTTGTTTTTCGAAACTTGAAAATGGGCGTCGACACAGGGCGTGCCAGTAATACTATCCCTAGTGTGACGTCCACTGTACCCAAGATCCCTCACGCGTCTAGGATCCTCAGATTGTATTTTTTCTAACATGAGGTAGCATGAGGAGTAGCGGGAGTACAGATAATCCAAGCAGATAGAAAGGTAAGACTACAAGCAACCATGCGCCTTCTCTCAGAGGGGAGGAAGGGTGGGTCGCATGTGAATCTAAGCAGATACAAGCATCAGAAATACGATTACGGTGAGTAATGTATCCCTTCTGAGGCTTGTGGAATCTGCTTAGATCACATGCTGTGCATAGATTATCGAGCAGTACCTGAAGAAGGAGGTGGGATGTGAGAAGGGTCAACAGCAAATAAGTGTCTTAGAACCGCTTGTCCCACTTGTGTATCTGCCTTGGAATGGGTGTCAATGCAGTAATGCTGAGTAAAAGTGTGAATAGAGCTCCAAGTAGCTGCTTTGCAAATGGTGTCAAGGGGAACATTTGCAATGAAAGCCAGAGTGGACCCAATGCCTGTAGTAGAGTGGGCTCTTGGCGTGAAAGGCAGAGTTCTTTCAGAGAGTGAGTAACACAGCTGGATACAGTTAATAATCCACTTCGAGATGGCACCTTTAGAGACGCGATCCCCCTCTCTGCCTGTAGCTACGGAGACAAACAGTTTACCTGTTTTCCTTAGCGGTCTGGTTTTATTTACATAGTAGAGGACCGCCCTACGCACATTTAGGGTGTGTAGTTTCACCTCAGCCGAGCTTTGAGGGTCCTGGAAGAAAGCCTGAAGCTCGATGGACTGGTTTATGTGGAATTTATATATAAACTTAGGTGAGAACCTAGGGTGTGTGCGTAAAACCAGTTTGTCTTTATGGACAGTAAAGAAGGGATCCTGCACTGACAGAGCCTGAATTTCACTGACCCTTCTTATAGAAGTAATAGCTACTAAGAAGGCCGTTTTATAAGTCAGGTGTTTGAGACTGCTTTTATGCATGGGCTCGAAAGGGGGTCCCATGAGCTTAGATAGCACCACATTAAGGTCCCACCCTGGTGGTGGGTTTGAAATAGGAGGGTGAAGTCTCTTTACTCCTTCCATGAAGGCTTTAACTACTGGTACTTTCCACCACAAGACCTTGTTATAGGAAGTGGTGTATGCCGACAGAGCTGCCAGGTGTACTTTCAGTGAGTTAAAAACCAATCCTGCTTCTAGCAGGTGGAGCATGTATGTAACAATAGTGGAAGGAGTGCAATCAACTGGTTTGATTTGTCTACTCTGGCACCAGATAGCGAATCTCTTCCACTTGTCAAAGTAACAGTGCCTTGCGTTTGGTTTCCTAGATTCCTTTAGGATGTCCATACACCTCTGTGGTAAATTGAGATGTCCAAACTCTATGACCTCAGGAGCCATGCTGTCAGGTTCATGGAGTTGGGTTGCTGATGCACTGTTTGACCTTGGTGCTGGGACAGTAGGTTGTACCAGGCTGGAAGTTTCATGGGCTCGCACACCGCCATCCTGCGTAGGTGTGGGAACCACGGTTGTCTTGCCCACATGGGAGCAACTAGGACGAGCGTCATCGACTCTCTGTTCATCTTGTTCACCACCTTCCTGATGAGGAGTTGGTGGAAAAGCGTACACAAACATCCCTGACCAGTTCATCCACAGGGCGTTCCCCTGGGAGTCTGGTTGGGGGAACCTGGATGCAAATCCTGGGCATTGTCTGTTTTCGCTTGTGGCGAATAAGTCTATAGTGGGGAAACCTCACTGAGAGAAGATATTTTCTACTACCTCTCTGTGTAGAACCCATTCGTGTCCCTCTGGGAGGGAGTCTCTGCTCAGAGCATCCGCTAGGGAATTGAGCTCCCCTGGAACATGTTGTGATGACAGGAAGATGTTCCGTCTGAGTGCCCATATCCAGATTTTCTGGGCAAGCTTGGACAGATTTGGCAAACAAGTCCCTCCTTGCTTGTTCAGGTAGAACATGGCTGTTGTGCTGTCCGTCCGGATTTGCACTCACAGGTTTAGTAGGTGGGGCTCGAACGCTTGAAGCGCTCTGAATACTGCCAGAAGCTCTAGCAGGTTGATGTGGTTCTTGGCCACTGAGGGAGACCAGAGACCCTGACCTGTGTGGTGGAGATGGTGAGCTCCCCACCCCGTCAGACATGCATCGGTAGTGACTACTGCCTGTACTTCGGGATCGTAAAAGGGTTTTCCCTGTGCAAGATTCTCACTTGTCCACCAGTGAAGGCTTTGTACTAGTGTTGGCGAAACAACCACTAGATCGTCCCACTGACCACTTGCCTGAGACCACTGTTTCGCCAACCATTCTTGCATGGGACGCATGCGCAGGCGCTCGTGGGGGACCAGGTAAATACATGACGCCATCATGCCCAGTAAACGCATTGCTTTGCGTACCGTAATTTGGTGACCGGACTGATATTGCGGAATTTGCAGTAGTATATTCCGAATTCTTTCCTCTGAAGGAAATGTCAACCCCTCTTGAGTATCTAGGATTGCTCCTAGGAACTGTTTGGAGGTGCTTGGCACCAGGCTTGACTTTCTTGTTGATTGAGAAGCCTAATTCGTGGAGGAGGTCGATAGTCCTTTGAATGTTTGTCCTGCAAATTACTGGGGTTTCCCCCGTTATGAGCCAGTCGTCCAGATAAGGGTACACCTGGATTGCCTCCCTGCGTAGGTGTGCAGCCGCCACCACCTTGGTGAATACCCTTGGTGCCGAAGCTATCCCGAAGGGCAGTACCTTGAATTGGTAGTGCCGACTGTCCACCTTGAAGCGCAAGTACCTTCTGTGCGCTGGGAACATGGAAATATGAAAATAGGCATCTTTCATATCCAAGGTTGCCATGTAATCCCCCTTTTTTAGGAGGGGGGATTACCTCTTGTAGCATAGTCATACGAAACTTTTGGGGCTTGACATACTTGTTGGCAGGCCGTAAGTCCAATACCGGGCGCATTGTCAAATCTTTTTTTGGTACAAGGAAGTTAGTTGAATAAATACCCTTGTTTACCTGGTGTCCCGGGACGAGTTCTATCGCGTCCTTTTCTAGCAGAATGGCGATCTCCTCGAGGAGAATCTTCCGATGTTCTAATGATTGTACTCTTTGTCGTGGAGGATGGTTCCGGGGGCGCTGCAGTAGTTCTATACAGTACCCTGTGGATACTGTTGACAGCACCCATCTGTCTGATGTGATCCCTTCCCAAGCCTGGGTGAAGTTGGAAATGCGTCCCCCTACTGGGGTTGCGTGAGAAGGGACCCTGAACTGAGCGTCACTGCTTTGGTGGAGGCGTGCCGCCTCCTTTGCTGGGGCTGCCTCTGCCTTTACCACGACCTCTCTGATTACCCCTGCCGTAACCCTGGGTGGACTGTTGGCTGTTGTTCCACTGTGTACCCTGCCCCTGGGAATAGTTAGATCCTCTCTGGGAATTTTGTCCGCGTGGGCGACGAAAATTACTATTCCCTCTCTGGTTAGGGGGTTTATTGGTTAACTGGCCAAGGGACTTGAGTGTCTCGTATTCGTCCTTGACAGCCTTACCAAACAGATCGGCTTCCACCGGTTTGTCCAACAATGATGCCTGGGTTTCTGCCTTAAAACCAGACTGCCGTAACCATGCATGTCTCTTGATAACAGTGCCTTCTGCTATCAATCTGCCTGCGTTGTCCGCAGCGTCAAAGGTTGCTTTCAAAATGCAACCAGACACGGCTCTACCCTCTGCGGAAATCCGAGCTAACTGGCCCTTTAAAGGTTCCAGAGCAGAGGCTATGAGTGCCGCGACATCTTCCCACTGATGGCAGTTGTAGCTGGCCAACAGGGTGGTGGAGTTTGCAATTCTTGCCAGATAGGCGGACGTTGAGGCTACTTTCCTGCCGAAACCATATAGTTTTTTCCTCTCCTTGTCTGGAGGAGCTTCGGACGATGACAAGGGTGTTCCAGCCCTCTTACGAGTGTTAGTGACAACTAAGGAGTCTGGCTTCAGATGTCCTCTTATATAGAGAGGGTCAGACTGGGCTGCCTTGAAAGGTTTTTCAACCCAGAGATTGACTGCTCTGGTGAGGTTCGGGTTCACCAGGGACGGGTCTATTCTTTGCTGAATGGACTTAAGGATAGGGATGGTCTGGGCAACAGGCCTCCTTTCTCCCACTAACTCCTCGGCGAAGGCCCCCTCCTCCTGGACACCGTGGGTGTCAATATGGAAATGTTCTGCTGCACGTGCGAGAACCTCGTTCAGGAGGGGTTGGTTATCGACAGGGGAGTCGGTAACCGGGGCTTCGTTTTCTACCGGGGAATCTACTCTGTAGGTTTCAGGGTCTTCTTCTTCCTCTTCTTGGTCCTCATCATCCCCATGGTAGCCCGTCCCGGTTTGCTCTTCTACCATGCCAAATTCTTGGTTCTCACCAAAGAAAGCCTCTCCTTGATACAGTGAGTATGGTCGTGAGTATGGTTGTACCTCGAAGGGGTCTGTAGACCTCATCGGTGTCTCAAACCGGGGCTTCTTACTCGGGGGGATAGGATCGTTAGAGCCTGAGGGTGTCGCCCCTTGTGGATCATACGAAAGGAAATGGTCTGGATTTTTATCTTAAAAGTCAGCCAAAGAAGACATCCTTGACATGACCCTATCTATGTCTTCACTCGACCATTTTTCTGAACTGGGAATGACTCTCCTCAGCAAGTCTCGGAGATTTATCTTGAGACGATTTGCTGGTTTTACACATATCAGCAGACCTGGTCTTGTCTGTCTGTTTAGGGGGAGTGGCGTGTTTCACAGGTGTGGAAGAGTGCAAAGGCTGCTCCTTCTGCTGTTTTCCCCCCTCCCCGTGAGTGGAAAAGTGTTTTCCCTGTCCTTTTGTGGCTCCGGAGGTTTTCGACGCCTGGCGTTGAGGATCGGGGGTAGAGTCCGTGTCCTTCGAGCGTGGGGCCACGCTGATCTTGTCTGCGGGCTCTGACTCCTGGAGCGCGGCCTGGGGGTGGAAGTCGTCTTCGTCCTCCGACAATCGAACTTCTGTTAGCCTAGGGAGCAAGGCACTCTTGGCAATAGTGGATGATTGCCTGGAGTCATGCGACGATCTCGATCGAGAACTCCCAGAGGACACTGAATCGGACCGTTCTGTTTGTGCCTCTTTCCGAGAACTCGACATAGTCGAGTCTCGGTTGGACTTCGTGTGTGTGGTGTGTGTGGTGTGTGAAGCGCTTGTGTCGCCGGGGGTCTTCCCCATAGCCGCCCTGCCGGACGACCTTCCGAGGTCGGGGACCTGCGCTCGGCTGACTTTCGACGCCGTAATGCCCTCGCCATCCGAAAGTACGGCGTCGCTGAAGGCGCCCTCCGCTGCCATGGCCGCCTGCCTAGCGTGGTGGGCCCAACGCTTCGTCGAACGGTCCTTAAGTGTCTTAGGTTTAAACCTATTACACGCTCTGCAGTTAGCTTCGGGGTGGTCCCTCGGCAAGCAAAGATTGCATGTGGCGTGCCTGTCGACCCAAGGGTATTTGCGATTGCACTTGGGGCAGAATTGAAAAGGGGTACCCTCCATACGCACCTTGAGGCAGCGGGCTGTTAAGTGTAGGAAATGTATAAGGTGTACCTAATATACCAAGAGTGTAGAGTATGTCCAACCCCCCACTCTCCCTACTTGCAGGGCCGAGGCCAGAGGCCTTCCAAGGCCCAGGCCGAGGCCAGAGGCCTTCCGAGGTCCAAATCCGTCGTGCAGCAGCCGACGGTCGATTTCTTCTCCAGCCGGCGTCGAGTGGCGAACTTCGACGTTGGGATGGGGAAGGATGTCAATAAATCAATATTTTAGCAAAGGTATGGCTAAGGCCAGGGGACTCCGCAAAATGCTTCCGACAAGTATGGCGGAAAAAAACAATCTGAGGATCCTAGACGCGTGAGGGATCTTTGTTACAGTGGACGTCACACTAGAGATAGTATTACTGGCACGCCCTGTGTCGACGCCCATTTTCGAGTTTCGTAAAACAAACTGTAATACTCTGCAGCTTCCACTAGATGTCGGCCTATGCACAGCATGTGATCTAAGCAGATTCCACAAGCTAGATTCACATGCTGTGCATAGGCCGACATCTAGTGGAAACTGCGGAGTATTACAGTTTATTTTTCAAAACTCGAAAATTGGGCGTCGACACATGGCGTGCCAGTAATACTATCCCTAGTGTGACGTTCACTGTACTCATGATCCCTCACGCGTCTAGGACCCTCAGATTGTATTTTTTCTGACATGAGGTAGCATGAGGAGTAGCGTGAGTACAGATGATCCAAGCAGATAGAAGATAGATAAGGTAAGACTACAAGCATCCATGCACCTTCTCTCAGAGGGGAGGAAGGGTGGGTCGCATGTGAATCTAAGCAGATACAAGCATCAGAAATACGATTACGGTGAGTAATGTACCCCTTCTGAGGTTTGTGGAATCTGCTTAGATCACATGCTGTGCATAGATTAGCGAGCAGTGTTAGAAGGAGGTGGGATTTGAGAAGGGTCATGAGCAAATAAATGTCTTAGAACCTCTTGTCCCACTTGAGTATCTGTCTTGGAATGGGTATCAATGCAGTAGTGCTGAGTAAAAGTGTGAACAGAGCTCCAAGTAGCTGCTTTGCAAATGGTGTCAAGGGGAACATTTGCAATGAAAGCCAGAGTGGCCCCAATGCCTCTTGTCGAGTGGGCTCTAGGCGTAAAAGGCAAAGTTTTGTCAGAAAGAGAGTAACAAAACTGGATACAGTTGACAATCCACTTGGAGATGGCACCCTTAGAGACGCGATCTCCCTGTTTGCCTGTGGTTACGGAGACAAACAGTTGATCTGTTTTCCTAAGCGGTCTTGTCTTGTTTACTTAGTAAAGGACCGCCCTACGCACATCTAGGGTGTGTAGTTTAACCTCAGCCAAGCTTTGTGGGTTTTGGAAGAAAGCCGGAAGCTCGATGGACTGGTTTACATGGAATTTGGAAATAAACTTAGGTGAGAACCTAGGGTGTGTCCGTAAAACCAGCTTATCCTTATGAATAGTAAAGAAAGGATCCTGCACTGACAGAGCCTGAATTTCACTGACCCTTCTTATGGATGTAATGGCTACTAAGAAGGCAGTCTTATAGGTTAGGTGTTTGAGACTTGTCTTATGCATGGGCTCAAATGGGGGGCCCACGAGTTTAGATAGCACCACGTTCAGGTCCCATCCTGGTGGTGGGTTAGATATAGGAGGATGAAGTCTCTTTACTCCCTCCATGAAGGCTTTAACCACGGGTACCTTCCACCACGACACCTTGCTGTGTGAGGTGGTGTACGCTGACAGTGCTGCCAGGTGTACCTTTAGTGTGTTGAAAACCAACCCTGCGTCCAGCAGGTGGAGCATGTATGTCACGATTGTGGAAGGAGTGCAATCAACTGGGTTGATTTGTTTATACTTGCACCAGATAACAAATCTCCCATTTGTCGAAGTAGCAATGCCTCGTGTTCGGTTTCCTAAACTCTTTTAGGATGTCCATACACCTCTGTGGTAAATTGAGATGTCCAAACTCTATGACCTCAGGAGCCATGCTGCTAGGTTCATGGAGTTGGGTTGAGGATGCACCTTCTGACCTTGGTGCTGGGACAAAAGGTTGTACCAGCCCGGGAGTTTGATGGGATTGCACACCGAGAGTCTGCCTAGGTGTGGAAACCACGGTTGTCTCTCCCACATGGGAGCAACTAGGACGAGCGTCATTGACTCTCTGTTCATCTTGTTCACCACCTTCCTGATGAGGAGTTGGTGGAAAAGCGTACGCAAACATCCCTGACCAGTTCATCCACATGGCGTTCCCCAGGGAGTCTGGTTGGGGAAACCTGGATGCGAATCCTGGGCACTGTTTTCACTTGTGGCGAATAGGTCTATAGTGGGGAAACCCCACTTAGAGAAGAGATCTTCTACGATATCTCTGTGTAGACACCTTCGTGTTCCTCCGGAAGGGGATCTCTGCTCAAAGCGTCCGCTAGAGAATTGAGATCCCCTGGAACATGTTGAGATGACAGAAAGATGTTCCGTCTGAGTGCCCATATCCAAATTTTCTGGGCAAGTCTGGACAGATTTGGCGAACGAGTCCCTCCTTGCTTGTTCAGTTAGAACATGGCTGTCGTGCTGTCCGTCCGGATCTGTACCGACAGGTTCAATAGGTGGGGCTCGAACGCTTGAAGTGCTCTGAAAACTGCCAGAAGCTCTAGCAGGTTGATGTGATTGTTGGCCGCTGTGTGAGACCAGAGACCCTGAGCTGTGTGGTGGAGATGGTGAGCTCCCCATCCTGTCAGGCATGCGTCCGTCGTGACTACCGCCTGTATCTCGGGATCGTAAAAGGGTTTCCCCTTGGATAGATGGTCTCTTGTCCACCAGTGGAGGCTTTGTACAAGTGTTGGCGAAACGACCACTAGATCGTCCCACTGACCACTTGCTTGAGACCACAGTTTCGCCAACCATTCTTGCATTGGGACGCAGGCGCGCGTGGGGGACCAGGTAAATACATGACGCCATCATGCCCAGCAAACGCATTGCTTTGCGTACTGTTATCTGGCGACCGGTTTGATATCGCGGAATTTGCAGTAGTATATTCTGAATTCTTTCCTCTGAAGGAAAAGCCAACCCCTCTTGAGTATTTAGAACAGCTCCTAGGAACTGCTTGGAGGTGCTGGGCACCAGACTTGATTTTTTTCTCGTTTATGGAGAAGCCCAATTCAAAGAAGAGGTCGATAGTTCTTTGAATGTTTGTCCTGCAAATTACTGGGGTCTCCCCCGTGATGAGCAAGTCGTCCAGATAAGGGTACACTGGGATTGCCTCCCTGCGTAGGTGTGCCGCCGCCACCGCCAGTACCTTGGTGAATACCCTTGGAGCCGAGGCTATCCCGAAGGGCAGTACCTTGAACTGGTAGTGCTGACTGTCCACCTTGAAGCGCAGATATTTTCTGTGCGCTGGGAACATGGAAATATGAAAATAGGCATCTTTCATATCGAATGTTGCCATGTAATCCCCTTTTTTAGGAGGGGAATTACCTCTTGGAGAGTAGTTATGCGAAATTTTTGGGGCTTGACATACTTGTTTGCAGGCCGTAAATCCAATAGTGGGCGCATTGTCAAATCTTTTTTTGGCACAACGAAGTAAGTTGAATAAATACCCTTGTTTACCTGGTGTCCCGGGATGAGTTCTATCACGTCCTTTGCGAGAAGAATTTCGACCCTTCGAGTAGGATCTTCTGGTGGTCTAAGGAGTGTATTCTTTGTCGTGGAGGGTGGTTTCGGGGACGCTCTAGGAGTTCTATACAGTATCCTGCGGACACACTGGACAGCACCCATCTGTGTGATGTGATCCCTTCCCAAGCTTGGGTGAAGATGGAAATGCGTCCCCCTACTGGGGATGCGTGAGAAGGGACCCTGAACGGAGAGTCACTGTTTTGGTGGAGGCGTGCCCCCTCCTTTATTGGGACTGCCTTTACCCATACCACGACCTCTTTTGTTACCCCTGCCATAATTCTGGGTAGACTGCTGGTTAGTGTTCCATGTAGTACCCTGGCCTTGGGAATAGTTAGAGCCTCTTTGGGAGTTTTGTCCGTGAGGCCGACGAAAATTGCCATTCCCTCTCTGGTTAAGGGGTTTGTTGGTTAGTTGCCCTAGGGACTTGAGTGTCTCGTACTCGACCGCCTTTCCAAACAATAGATCTGGCTCCACCGGCTTATCCATCAATGATGCTCGAGTCTCGGCCTTGAAACCAAGCAGCAGCAGCAGCAGCAGCACTCCTCCTCCTCCTCCTCCTGGATCTTCCTGGATCTTCCTGGATCTTCCTGGATCTTCCTGGATCTTCCTGGATCTTCCTGGATCTTCCTGGTATTGAGAATAGGGCTGTATATGAAGGGGTTTGAAGCTAGAGTTGGTGCTTTACCCCAGGACTTTTAACTTGGGGGTATTGGATCATTTGATCCTGAGGGAGTTGACCCTTCTGGTGTATAAGAGAGAAAGTGTTCCAGGCATAGAAATCTGCCAATGATGACATCCTTGACATCTGTCTATGTCCTCACTGGACCATTACCTTGAACTGGGAATAACTCTTTCCTGGAGTGCTTTCTGTGTTTTATCCTGACTAGACCTACTGGCCTGAACAGGGGCCTTAAGGACAGGGGTCTGAGACTTGTCCATCTGTTTAGGTGGAGTAGAATGTAGTTTTGGAGAGGAAGTAGGCTGGGACTGCTTACTTCGTTGTTTTCCCTCCTCCCCGGGGGTGGAAGAGTGCTTCCCCGACTTTTGGGCCCTATCAGAGTTTTTCAATGCCTGGCGTCGAAATTCGGGGGTAGAGTCCCTGTCTCTGGAGAGTGTAAAGGCTTCGGTAGCAGCCTTGCCGCTGCCTGCATACGCCGACTCCTGGAGTGCGGCTTGGGGGTAGAGGTCGGCGTCGTCCTCCAACGACCGAACCTCAGTCACTAAGGGGAGCAAGGCACTTTTAGCAACAGTGGAGGGTTGCTTGGTGTCATGAGGTAATCTCGAACGCGAATGCCCAGAGGACACCGACTCGGTGGACCGTTCTCTACGTGCCTCTTGCCAAGAACTCGACGTGCTCGTCGAGTCTCGGTTGGACTTCTGTTTGCTGGAAGTGGTGTGGGTAGCGCTCGTGTCGCTGGGGGTCTTCCCCATAGCTGCCCTGCTGGACAACCTTCCGAGGTCAGGGACTTGCGCTTGGCTGTCCATCGACGCCACATTGCCCTCGCCGTCCGAAAGTACGGCGTCGCTGCCATCGCTGAAGGCACCCTCCGCGGCCATGGCCTCTTGTCGCCTGCCGTGGTGGGCCCAACGCTTTGTCGAACGGTCCTTAAGGGTCTTCGGTTTAAACCGACTGCACGCTCTGCAATTGGCCTCAGGGTGGCCCCTCGGCAAGCAGAGGTTACACGTGGCGTGTCTGTCAACCCAAGGATACTTGCGGTTGCACTTGGGGCAAAATTGAAAGGGGGTACCCTCCATACGCACCCTATGGCAGCGGGCTGGGAGTGTAGGAATAAAAGTAATGTACCTATATTAAACAGAGTGTAGGATATGTGCCACCCCCACTCTCCCTACTTGCAGGGCCGAGTCCAGAGGACTTCCGAGGCCCGGGCCGAGGCCAGAGGCCTTCCGAGGCCCAAATCCGTCACTGTAGTCAGACGGTTGAATTTTCTCCGATCCGGCGTCGAGTGTCGATGTTCGGAGACTCGACGTAGAGGTGGAATAAACGGGGAAATATATAACAATATTAGCAAAATCTGACTAAGTCAGGGAACTCCGCTCAGTGCTTCCGACCAGCATGGCGGAAAAAAACAATCTGAGAGTCCTAGACACGTGAGGGATCATGGGTACAGTGGACGTCACACTAGGGATAGTATTACTGGCACGCCCTGTGTCGACGCCCAATTTTCGAGTTTGAAAAAACAAACTGGAATACTCCGCAGCTTCCACTAGATGTCGGCCTATGCACAGCATGTGATCTAAGCAGATTCCACAAGCCTCAGAAATATATATATATATCCAGGCATATACAATACAGGTATAAATGATGCGTGTCACACTTCATACACAGCATATTCGACCCAACACACGAAATACCTGGTACAAAAGTGCACATGCCCCGAGCACTAAGCAACAAGTATCAATCGTAATCGTAAGAGCCAGGCCTCGAGCTTCAGGTTTAGCGACTGGATCCAAAGGAACCCCTCTAGGTTCCGCTGTTGCCGGCTGGTTTGGTAATAAACTTAACTTTAACCCAAACCCTATAAAGTGCCAGCTGAGTCCTAATTGAATCCGAGTTTAAGCAATAATCCCAGAACGCCTCTCCCGTGATGGTCTCATAATTGTTTACCAGCTTTTCCAACAGACACATATACAATGGACCCAAATGGGGGCACATAGTCAAGACGTGCCTGGTGGTTTCTAAGTGTTGTCCCTTCTCACAGATACGGCAGCTCCTATCCTTTGGTAGAATGCCCAGCCGTGGCCCAGTAACCGCTTATACCTGAAGCCGATTCGTCCGCAGCCTTAGCATAAATTGCCACACCTCCGGGTCTGGGCATAATAACAGGTATTGTTGGGGCTTTCTATATCTATATATTACATGCGTTACAGCTCCATACCCCTTCAAGGTTGCCAGATGGATGTAGTTCTGAGTAGTTCTTTTTTTAAAACCACAAACTTCAGGTGGATATCCCTGCACCTCACCTTCCACTCCCTACCTCTCCCTTACTATATGCCTTACCAAAATGTACCATCTGTATGTTTGTAGTAAAAAACTATTGGTAACAAATAAAAACATAATTTTGATGTCATTGCAATTCAGCAAAAGTGGGTATGCAGTTTTAGCTTCAGTATTTCGTAATGCCTTATAAGCATGCAGAGCGTTCCCACCTTACTGTTTTCTTGTGTTAACATAGCAATTACTGTAAGCCAGTTCTTGGGTGGAGTGTTTAACGCTGGTAGAATGTTTCAGGAGACATGAAGGTTTATCAGTTCCTTAATGGTTTGGTTTAAGGTTGACAGTAAGGTGTGACAAATCTGTGGATGCCATCCCTTCTCCCCTAAGGAGAGACCTTTCCCATAGGGCCAGGGCAGTGCGTCCAAAGTACAATAGTCCCCCTGGGGGTGGTACACAGGGGGAGGATTGTATGGGAAGGGAAGCCCCTTTTGGGACTAAGGAAGACCATCCTCTGAGAAAGCAGGATACCTTTGCTTTATTACATCCTCCCTCTTTGCCAAAGCATAACCACGCTACCCTTGTTCCTACCAGTGTCAATATCTTATTGCAAAGCCAGCCAACCGAAATACAATGAACACGACTAAGGCACAAGTTGATCAGACTTGCCTTCCATATATTGTGAATGCAAATACTGGGAAGAAGATGACTAGGAGTAAGAAGATTACTGCAGAGAACTGTTGGGAGCGGTCTAGCTTTCCACCGTACCAGATTGGACCAAAGCAATGCACAATAGAGGAGGGAAACCAGTTGAAGGAAATCCACTCTCCTGAGAGGAACTGCCAGGTACGCTGAAGTGACTACCGCAGAACGAGAGAAAAGAACGCCATGCACAGAGGGTGGAGAAGGAATGCGCGTAGTCCATGATGTAAGGACTACGCTGCTCACTGCACAAACAACCCTCTGAGCATTCCATGAACACGGGAGCTGCCGGACGGAGAAGAGGCATCTCGAGAAAGACGCAGAAGTTGGCAAAGCCACGACAGACAAGTCAAGGCCCCCAAGCGTTACCTGAGACTCGCGATGACGTCCGGCTGCGTGGATGATGCAAACCAAACAAAAAGTACACAGGCATTTCGAGAGGGACTTGAGGTCAGGGAAAGCAGAGGAACAAGCACGAAGAGCAGAATGGGAAGCTGTAGGACCCCGAAAGCCAGAGAACAAATGGGTCTGCGAGAGGGAGAAAAAAAGAAACAAGTCAAGAAAGAAATATATGCTTGGCAAGAAAGTAAACCAAGCTGTTGTGATAACACCTTTGCGAGTCTGGGACTTGCAACCAAATGAGAGCCAGAGAATAAGAGTGTCTGGGACCCCGAGAGCAAAAGAGACAGACAAGAAAGAAACGTATGCTTGGCATGTGATAACACCAAGCTGCTACAATACATAATGCAAGTCTGGGTCCAGCACCCGTATGAAAGTTTAAGAATGAACTGAAGCTCATTCAAGAAAGCACTGGTCTGGGACCCAAAGCGATAAAAAGGAAAAGATTAGCAGAGACCATCAGTTAGAATTTCCTGGGGTACGTTTGGCAGGAGAGTAAACCAGACATAAACCCTCTGAACAAGGAAGGGGTGTTCACAGGAAACCTGGGAATTTTTGTTATGCATCATTGTGGAAAAGGAATCCTGGGGAAGGGAGCTAATCCCTAATCATTGGAACATCACATTGTGGAAAAAGGAACATTTGTTTTGTTTATTAACAACCCAATACATTGGGAACGTTGTGTTGGCAAAGACATTTCAGAACATAGCATCGCTGCACATTAGATTTAAGTTACTAGTTAGGGTCAGAATTATGGTTTTTGGACACGACAGTGACTGACTATTTGACATCCTGACGGTGTCCTTATATTTCTTTGAGGCAGGCAAACCCTCTAAGCTTTAGGGACAGAGATTGTTTTCTATCCCTTTTACTGGTTAATAAAAGTGTATGACCAAAACGATGTCAACTCTGTCTTCGCCTAACTTCTGCATCCTTACAAAGGGCTAGGGTTGGTTGGGTCTGGCTAGCGTTGCAAGACTGTTCTAGTGCTTCCAATGGAAGTACTTTAAGGAGCGGTGGAACAGTGGGCTTCCCCCATTACCCATTAGTCGGGAAGGTATGTGTAAGGAGGATAGTGATGCCACCGTTCTTAGTCCAGTCAAGTGGATCCGGCTGAGTAATTTTACCATGAGGGATGTTGAGAAGATAAGGGTTTCCCTTGATGAGTGGGGTTCAGTATATATATTTTATGTTCATGGACTCCGTGAAATGATAGGAGCTTCCATGGTGCTTTTGTTGGTTTGGGGTCCTGTTAGGTTGAGATCACTAAGAAGTGGTTTATTGAGTGCGATTGATGTGGATTTAAAGAAATCAGGGATCTCATCAATGACCCAAACATATAAAATGAGCAACAGACTAGATAGGACAATCTGAAAGATGGTGGGAAGTGTTAAGTGAGGAGGTCCTGGTTGATCACAGTGAAGGTTGAAATGGATTTCTGGAGAAGTACTGCACCCCCCCCCCCCCCTACCATACCTATGCATTGGTCATATTAGATGCTGTGCCTGCGTGGGATGAGTAGGCTAAAGACGGAGGTGGGCAGAGCCATGATTGGGTGATAAAGATGGTATTGGGCCTGTGTATAGAAATTAGGTCTGTCATATTAGTTGTGTGAAGGACAGCCAAGGGAGTACCTCTCAGCATTAAGTTGCATGGGAGCAGTAGAGGGTGGGCTGGTGATGAGAGGGATGCAGATGAAGTTCTGTGAGTGATGGGCCCTTCAGAGGGTGCTAATGGTATTCGGCAGCAGGCGAGACAGCAGTTCCAGCCCTTGGCCCTGTCCAAGCTGTAATACGGACAAACATGCAATGTCCTCGTCTTCATCTTCATCTTCAGCGACAGATGTCGGTGATGAAACACCCAGGGAAGACTTTCCTAATACCATTTCACATGGGAGAAGAGGTGGTGTCTGCTCTACAGGGTGCTATTTGCCCCATATTGGCTCCCCCTTGCTACAGACATAAGGTGTCCCAAAATCTCATTCATTTGAAAACCATAACACAAGGGCAAGTTTTAGTATTAACAACAAATAACATTTTAAAAAACACTGGTAACAGATGGGCATTTTGGCTCCATCAGGATACAAAATAAAGAATACAGAAAACAGGGCCTCGATTTTACCTGCACTGAAGGGGACTGATATTAAGAGTGAGGTGCACAGTTCGAAATTGAGGGGAGCAGGGAGCTATTTATGATATGATATATGGCGTTTATAACGCGGCTATACAGAAGTGTTTCAAGGCGCGACAAGGCAAGGGAGGGGGAACAGAGGGAAGACAGACAACGATCCTACTAGGCCACGTGTCTTTCAGATCACGGGGGGGGGGGGGAGAGTGGGAAAGTGCGGGGCAAAGGGGAGGTGGACATTACAATACATAATAGAATAAATAACAGTAAGTAAAAGTATGGCCAGCAGGTGGCAAGTGCAGGGGTAAGTGCAGATAAAACGTGTCAAGGGCTGGTAGTGGGACTGTAGGGATACAGAAACTGTCCCCAAGTGCAGGGGTTGCCAGGAAGGCAGTGCAGGTGTTGCAACTGGCAGGGGAGGGGACCTGGGCCAGAGATCAGAAGGAGGCCAGGTAACCAGTGCAGTTTCAATCAGAAAATCAGCAGGGGAGAGGAGGAGAAAAAGCAGAAGCAAAGAGAAAGGTTTTGAGGTGCTTCCGGAACCTGAGATGATTCTCCTAAAGTTTCAGGGAGGCTGTTCCAGAAGGAGCCCCCAGCCGAAGAAAGATCTACCGCCAACTCGTTGCTTAGAAAAGCGACTGACCCTGAGGGAGTTGGAGGCGGATGAGCGAAGAGCTTGAGAAGGAAGAGATTTAGGAAGAGAGAGTTGGAAGTATTAGCCACCAGGCCCCAGAAGGGCTTGTGGACAATGCAGAGGGTTTTGAACTTAATCCTCACAGCCACTGGGAACCAACGGAGAGATTTCAGTCCTGGAGAGATACGATCCCTGGGCTGGAGGCCAAGGCCAAGTCTTGCAGTCCTGTTCTGGATGATTTGCAGAGGGAAGAAGCAGGCAGATTTAGAAAGAGGCTCTCGCAGTAGTCCAGCCTGGAGAGAACCAGAGCTCTGGAGACGGTAAGCATCTGGGGGGAAGGATAGGAAAGTAAGAATACCTCTGAGGAGGTGCAGCTGGTAGTGTGACTTCTTAGAGACTTCAGAGATGTGAGGAGAGAGAGTGTGTGGAGTCGAAGATGACCCAGAGGTTCTTAGCCTCACAGGTGGGAGCAGTAAGAGGCCCTCATCTCCTGCGTGTTTATAAAAGCCTGGTTAGCCTGCCACCATCAATCCGAAGCAACCTTTTGCTCCCCATGTCAACTGATGCGAAACAAACACCTATGTGAACTTAACTCTGCAATTTATTTTATTTATTTATTGTTTGTGTGTTAGGCACTTATACAATAAGTAGATACTGTTTCAAAGGGCCCACAGGGGAGGGTGCAAGGGTGGGAAATACAATTAAAACAATATTTAAGGGCAGTGTGGGGGGGCGGGTGGGAGTAGGAGAGGAACCTATGCCTTGTGAGCATTCAGAAGGTGCAAGTGCAGACGGAGAGAGGGGCAAGTGCTGAGGAGTCCAAGCTCGTGGGTGAGCCATAAGCAAAGTGCTAGGAATGTTGAGTGCTACACAGACTGGGCCACGGGAGGTGTATGTGCGAAACCTCCAAAGCGAAGGGTGTGCAGATGCAAGTGCTGTAGATAGACAGGAGCTGGGGAGAATTTGTGTGGGAGGTCTGGGCCCTGAGGATGCATAAGGGCCCAGGACACACATTCAGCAACTGTGGGATTAGCAGAGGAGAGAAGAAGGAAGAGAGGAAAGTCTTAAGGAGCTTCCAGAATTTGAGGAGATCTTGCTCAAGGGGGAGGTGGAGGCTGTTCCAAAGGAGGGAGCATGCAGAGGAGAGTGAACAACCGCCTGCCCTCGGTTTAGCAAAACGCGGTACGCACAAAGAGTTTAGTGCCAGAGGATCATAGTGGTCTAGTGGGAGGGTATTTAGCAAGAAAGTTGAAGATAGTGTGATCCCCTGGACCCAGACAGCCTTGTGGCCGATGCAGAGGGATTTGATTTTAATCTGTGCAGCAACTGTGAGCGAGTGAAGACTTTAGTGCAGGAGAGATGCAGTGCCTGGATAAATCTTAGTGCCCTATTCTGGATTAGCTGGACGGTTTGCAGAGTGGAGGATGGTAGATTCAGGAGGAGGCTGTTCATGTAGTTAAGCATAGAGAGAACCAGGGCTTGGGTCACAGTTAGCCTCTGAGGGGAAAATGAAAAAAGTTAAGATTCCTTTGAGAAGGAAGAGCTGAAAGTGGGACTTCATGACAATGCACAGTGTGTGAGGGAGGAAGGAGAGAGAGCGAGAGAGGAGTCAAAGATCACACCAAGGTTTCTGGCTTCAGTTGAATGTGTGGGGGCGGGCAGGTGGGGAGTCCAAGGAGGAAGGCCAGAGGAAGGAGGGGAAGGAGGGAGCAGGGGGTCCCAATGGGAAGGATCTCAGTTTTACAGGCGTTGAGGCAGAGATTGTTGGAGGCGCACCAGGATTAGATGGTAGATAGGCAGCCCGGGACGATGGAGAGTGCAAGAGGGTCAGCAGGAAGTTTGAAGAAGAGATGTGCGTCATCGGCATAAACACTGGAAGTTGGAGGAAAAAAAGGAGAGGCATGCAAGGAGAGAAGGGTAGCTGTTAAAGAGCCAGGGGAAGAGTATAGAGCCCTGGGGGACACAGGTGGAGATGGAATTAGGAGAGGAGTAGGGGCCCAGGATGACTTGGGAAGAGCGATTGGTGACGAACAAGCTATAAATAAACGCTTGAACATATCTATACAACATTTAAAGCATGTTGGGTCAAACAATGGGCAGAATGATGTGTGTGCGCATCTTGTGTAAGTTAGATTTGCGAAACGTAGCTACTCATTCCCCTGTGGTAGCTCATGGTCCCTGGTTAATGCTGGATACCCAGAAGCCACTTTTAGCTCCAGCTTATCCACATGTAATTTTGAACCCTGGTACCTCAAAGTCTGATCTGAATAGGATGTTTGGAGTTCACTTTCAGCGACTCTTGCAGGTAAGAGTGGGTCTGTTAGAGAAAAATACATCCCCTTCCTATTTCAATAATAAGTAAAGTCATTTACATGAAGATGGTAATTTTGTTTAAAATTTTGCAATATTTGGTAGTCATCTGGGGGGAGGGCTAGGTGTGTAGGGGAGGAGTGAGGTAGAGAAAGGAGATGGTTTTTGGTGGTTTCCGGATATTGTTTAGCTATGCAATTGTTTTTCGTGAGTCATTCACCTTAGCATAGTCATTCGGATTATGTGTGCAGTTTGGGTATTGTTAGCGGTTTATGTGGCTAGCCCATAGGTACAAAGTGGTGTACAATTGTTGATCTCTTTACTAATGAGTTTATCCCAATTAGTTGAATACCCACGTTTTTAGCCGTCTCTTGAAGGCTGTGCATGTCTTCCAAAGGAAATCAGGACGATGGAATAGAGTTCCATAAATTGGCTACGAGGATGGAAAAGTTAGACATATCTGCACACACACACGCCTCTCTATTCTTTAATAACTGGGTCATATTTGTGCAGTTCTATGTCTCCAGTTGGCAATTGATCTTTGCTGAACCCCAGGATACAAATTTGTTGTTGAAATTTAACGTTGACTGATGCTATGGTGTTACAAGATGCAGGGCATCTAATAAGAGCCTAGATAGGAAGGCTGAACAACTTAAAAAGACTAAACATTTGTGAATATGCATTCAACATGTGTCTGTATTTGTCCATTCAAGTTGATAAAATTGTGCACAATATAAAGAAAATATGCATACTGCTGAAATGCTATCTTAACACGCCATGTCACAACAATAGTAGCTCGAGAGCAAATAGGCTTGTCTATGGGTGGCATTGAGTTTCCAGGCTTTAGTCTGCTGGGAGAACGAAAAGGAGGAAAGGGAAGATAAGAGAATGGTAAAGAGATAAATAGATGCTACAAACAATGGGAGCGGAGGGATGCAGCCAGGAACAATATTTTGTGATAGCAAATTTACCAGAGCATCTCTATACTTTGTACCCAGGGCCAAACCAATGTTAATTCTGGGACTAAGTTTAACTTTCAAGATTGGCAAGTTGCGCTCTGCCTGTTGGGTTTACTAATTCCAAATCATTTTAACTGAAATAACTGCAACGATTGCAACAGAAATATGTTTAATTTCTTCACAAGGTCAGCCGACACGTGTTTCGACCAAAGTCATTTTCAAGGCTGACAAAGCCATACATAGTGTACAATAATACCAGAAAGAAATATTTCAGGTAATAAAAAGAACAAAATAAATTATCAATAGAATCATAAAATGACAAAACAAAGAACATGATTAATTACAAAAATTATAAGAAATGTGGATCATTTACATACCCAAAATTGATTCAATCGTATGGAGAACATGTGAGGAGGCAGATAGAATAAAACAAAAGGCCTTAATTATTCACAATTGGTTGTCAGTCTATTTACATTACTTGAAGACTAAGCGTGTAGTGTGATAGCCCAAAAAACATAGCCACCGGCACCTCCAGTACCAACAATACTTGTGTCACTAAGCGGAGTGCCTAAAGTATCCTTGTGTTGCCTTCAAACTTCAGTAATGTATAAGATAAGTGCATGCACCCATTAGTGTCATATCAGGGTGCCCAGGGGAGGCACCATGCATATTTATTAGGTTTATAAAATATTGAATTAACATCTCACCAGTCATCCAATACTATGTTGTCTCAGTTTAAAGAAATGGAAGTGACATGTTTGTAAATGGCTTTCCAAGAGAAAGGTTCAATCTCTCAGCCGTGGTCAATAACCATAGAAGTATTATAGGACTGAATAAGTAATGGTTGGCAAGCTTACCGCTGTGGTTTTGTTATTATACAAGGATAAATCCTTCTCAAACTTTTTTCAATGTTGTAATTCTAAGGTTGCTCAAAATTGTCAAGTTCTCTAATGAAATGAAATGTTTTACTTGCAAGATCTGCAGTTTGAATGTTCACTAGCATAAAAGTCAATGAGGTTGGAATATGCCCATTTGACTCACCACTGCTGTATTTCGCGTCCAAATCTGTGGTATTACAATGTGGTTCAATATGTTGTCTTCAGTTGAATCCAATCAGCAAAATAATACATCACGTGTCTTTACACCCAATTCAAAACAGATGGATTTGTGTAGTGTCGGTCCTATAGCTAATCATAAAATTTGACTGCCGGACTCATGGTAGACTTACGATTCAAACTGTAAAGAATTGTGCCTGGACTTACCTAAACAGTGCAAAATCGTCCTAGGGTCAAATCCCTCACAGGTGCACGTGTGGAGACATTGCGCGACCATGAAGTATACAGTGCAAATATTGAATAGAGTGCGTATGACGTGGCGCGCATCCTGGGCTGATGCCCGACATGTCACACGCACGCGCCGCTGCCTGAGGCAGCTACCCGGGTCTCTGCATGCGCCTAGCAACATCAAGGTGAGGAGTGTAGACCCATCCCGTTAAAAAATAAAAATGTGAATGCTGCAGTTTGATTGAGAAAACCCATATGGTGTCGACACTATAATATAAATGCACGTGAATAGTATGCTCACGAGAGTATGGTTGGATATGACATTTAAAGTTTGAATTTCTGTAAACTTGTCTTTGCGCATGTCGCATTTTCGTAAAGAAGTATTCAACAATATATGGCAATATAAGTCTAGGGTTTGTTAGTGTCATTCAACTGCTGCTGTCCACTGGATGGACAGTTGCTCGAAGTTGAAAGAAAATATATGGGGAATAGTGCAAGTGTAACGAAATTGCAATAAAATGATGAGGCATGCGGGCAAAGAAAGTTTGTATGCCAATGAGCAGTATTTCTTTTGTCATTGCAGATGGGTATAAAAGCCATTTAATGTCTTTAAAACTGAGGTCTCGATGTGGAAAAATAAAAGGTATATTACCAGGCAGCCAAAATTGCCCATGCATGAAGGGACTGCCAGTGCAGAGGCCATGATGTACGAGTATCACATTGGCAAATTGATGTTTCAAGATGCAATGGGTATTGTAAACCTTGAACATATGAATATATTATATAAACAAATATTAGGTTCCAATTTTCACAAAAACAAATTAAGTGATTCTTTCCATGGTCAAAGTCAGCAATACAATGAGTAGGTAATCCTAGGACAATGGAATATATGAATCGCATTTTAAATTAAATAATGTTCAAACTGTGATGGAATGATTCTCTATCAAAATGAATCACAAAAAAACATACATCTCATGGTCGGTATCAAGACAGACCTTTGTGCAATGCAAACAAATGCATTTGGCTTCCATGTGCCTTAGTTTAAGTTGAGCATTTTCATTCCTTTTCCGCTTCTTCACGCTCATTAAACCTATAAAATGTAAATCAGCTTTATCTGCAAATTGGTGTTCAAGCTGCCAGTGTACTGTCGGGACTAGTCAAACTGGCAAGGTGTTTCCCGATTCTAACGCAGAGTTATCTGATCGTACTGCCAAAGTACATCTTACCACATACACATTATTGAATGCACAACAAAAGTACTATGACAATTTATAAAATCTTTGAAGGAGATTTCTAAGCCCGGTAGGGTCCATGAATTCCATACTATTCTTGTGTGCATAACTGCACACAGAACAGGTTCCACATTTGTGAAAGCCTTTGGCTGTTCTTAACCATGAAATGTCTTGCCCTTGTCTATTGTTGACTGACTCCACATAAGAGGGACTCAGTATCCGTAATAGTCTGCGCTTCTGTAAATACAAATTTGGTTGTGTCTGTAATAAAAGGGCGTAAATCCTTATCTCAGGCCTCCAGATAAGGAGGGTACAAGGCCTTTCTTTGCATGAACATCTTGTAAATACCACAGCTTTAGTATTTTCCTGGGTACATCTACACAAAGGCTTAGAGCAGAGGGCAGTGCAAAGGTCAGGCTACTTGACAAAAACCAGAAGGCTTCTTTTGAGATTTATCTACATGGATGTAATTGCAAGCCACCTCTGAAACAGAATGTATTTCTCTGAAGCCTTTCAAAAAAAATAAACTGCACACTTTGATAAAAGGAATGGTTTCTTTCCACTCAGCTTCAGAAGCACTCTGCATGTTTTCCTAGAATTTTAGGATTGTATACCTAATAAGATGGAAAACTAAGTTGCAATTGAGAATTCATATATTTTTTTTTTTAACAAGTAATGCTTTTTTTCCAGTAAAAGCAAACCAGTATTGCACAATTGTATTTTTCAAAGTTCCGGTGCTGTGTGCATAATCATGCAGAGGCAGATAATTTTTACACTTATAATTTAATTTACACTAATTATAAAAACAGTGTGTTGAATTATGACTATGGACAGTCTAGTTTACATCCATTCCACCTTGCAGTCAATGGGGTAAATTACTATAAATGGTCAGTGGCAGCAGAGTCTCTGCTCAAGCGTGAGTGATTGTCATTACACTGATCACAGGTGTTCTAGCCTCTCAAATCTCCGGGACTACAATTAAAACATCCAAAACCTGACTCTCAAGGAAGTGTAAGCGTTGTTCAAAAACAAAAATGAAAGTTACATTGGTAATTGAAATAGAAACTCAGCAAAACCTGTCCCTGTGATAATCCAGATAGGTCTTTAACTTTATGTAGCGCTTCATTAATGGCTCGTCATACATCTAGGTACTGTGATTATTATACCTCAGTTAATATTCAGTTAACCAACCTCTGAAGTATGTTAGCCAATAAGATAGCTCAGCCGGTTGAGCACCCGTTGCTGTAATTTGTGCATGATCTGTAGGTTGAGGGTTCAAATCCTGGCAAGTCCAACTCAGCCTTTCATCCTTTCAAGGTCGATACAGGAGTACAGACTTTGGTTTGGTGGTAATTGCCATAAATATGTTCTATGCACAGCGCTTTGCCAAAAGAGCTATATAAATAACCATTTGACCACTAGATTAGATATAGAATTTAGCATGGAGTTCTTGCCTCTCTGCACTGTTGTATCATAACACTGGCATACGATTAGGTAGTAATAGCTCCAGGAAATTAGGACTTTCAGTAAACATCAAAAGACAATTCTGCTATCGAATCTCAAAACACACAATACAATTCATGTTTGCTTTACTATATAATTGGCTACGTTTTTGTGATTTCAACATTTAAATATCTACAGGAGCGATCAAATGGCCGGAAATAATAAAAGGTGCATTCTGTCAATGCAGAAAGCTGTTGCATAGTAATGATTTCCATACAGTTTTTGCACACGTCGGCTGGATGTCGCATACATTTTACTCTCTTGCAAAGGAGAAGTCATTTTTACTCTTAAAATCACATTTAGTCTCAAAGTTTAAAAATGGAGAGTAAAATACTCCCACCTCCAAATTCTTATCTGGAGCACTGCATCTAAAAGTAAGATATTCCAATATCTTTGGACAAGTTTATATAGCGAATGTGCATCCCGTGAGTATTTGGTTATAATGTCAATAGTTTTAGGATACTTTTTTGTTTTGTTAGAAGGATGCAATGTTTCAATTCTGTCAATTTTGTATCTGGACATGGTGCTATTGATGTTATTCAAGTGTGTACCCCCTACGACTAAATCTTTCAGCCAAAAGATCACATTCCAAGGCAAAATCTTGATAATTGCTGCAGTCTCGGTGGGCCCTAAAGAATTCCCCAACAGGTATTTTATGAATGGTTGACTTACGATGGCAACTCGTAGCATGTAAAGTCGAGTTGACTTCAGTGGGCTTACGGTAAGTCTTGGTATTGATATTACCATCTGATATTTAAATATTTAAATCTAGGAAATCTATTTGTCTGACATCACAATGCCCTGTGAAAGCTATATCAAAAGCACTGTCATTGATGTGTAACAAAGCCCTCAAAATCCTCCTTTGTACCAGACCAAATCATCAAAACATCTATAAAACGTTTCCATAGGATGATGCGGTTTGAAAATTCCACGTTATTGGTAATGTGAGTCTTTAAATTGGGCCATGAACAAATTTGCCAAGGAACGCGCATATTTTGCACCCATGGCCACCCCAATGGGATGTGCACAGTAAACACCATTGAATAGAAAAACATTGAGGGTAAATCTGAGAAACATTTTCAACATTTGAATATGTGAGCTGTGTGATGCTGATGCATTGCGATAAGTGTAGTCCACTGTGGCAATTGCACGTTTGAGATTGAAGCTGGTGTAGAGTGCTGTTATATCTAGAGGCCAGCAAAAAACCCTCCTGCCATTGTACACCCGATAAGTTCTGTAAAACATGTGTAGTGTCCCCAATGTAAGATGGCATCTTAAGTACATGTTCTTTAAAAGGCATTATCCAGGTATTGTGAAATTCACTCTGTTACCCAACCAATCCCACTCATTATGGGTCGTACTTCCGGAAGAGCGCCATAAGACTTGTGGATCTTGGCCAAGAAATACATTGAGGGCATGGTTGGCTCAGTGATGCACAGGTACTTTTTTTTCCTAATCCGTGAGGTAGCCAAGGTTGTGCCATTCGTTAATCGTTGCCAATAAGTCTTGAGTAATATTCTTGGTAGGATTAGATTCTAAAATTCTATTAACAGTTTGGAGTGGCTAGATGTTTAATGCCCATGCTGATGTCTTGTTTATTGAGAATGATAACGTTGCCTCCTTTCTCTGCTTCCTTAATGATGGTATTGTCCTTCGCTAATTGGTTAAGTGAACTTAGTTCCTCCCGACTCAAATTGGAGAAACGTCTTTCTCGTTACAGTATTCCTGTCCATGTGCACATGTATATCCTGAATTAATGCCTGATGAAATTCTCAATGACATGGTCAGTACCCAAATAGGATGCACATTTCGATTTAGGTTCATCTATTTTGAGCAATCTATCGTCACACCAAAGTCTTTGCATATCGTTTGCAGGTTTGGAGGGATATTTTCCTGTAGACACAAAAGAACCCTTGTGTCTTCGATGTCTTTCACAGTGAGAGTACTTAAGGGATTTAAAGATGGTTTCAGAGTGAAAGACTTGCCTTGTGTCAACATTTTTTTAACATTTTAATTTCCTGACAAATTTGAAGTCTATCTGAAAATCTACAAAATTGGTGTCAGAGCTGAGGGGAGATGAGAGTCTTTCATTAAGAACTGACAACTCTGACTTGTTCAAATTCTGTCCGATAGATTCACCGCTAAGTTGCTACTGGTTATTTCCCCTGTTGCTTCCTGGCGTTGGATCTGGTCAGAATTCCTCTTGGTCCTGCGTCCTTGTCTGAACTTTCATCCCCTCCCCCCTCCTGCTCCCAACATGATGGTGGATGTTTTGGTATTTAGCATTGGAGGACTTTGAAACCTGACTTTTCTCAATGTTCTCTGTGTGCCTCTTTTGTGTCTTCGGATCAGATCTAAAAATAAACTTTCCTGATATTGGCTCCCTAACTGTTGGTACCTTCCTCTTCAGATTCAGGGTCAAAGCTGCCGGGGGTAGTATTTGGTGTGTTTCCTCGAGACTTGGAGATGGTCTCGTCATATTTGGCCTGGAAAGTGTAGACTATCCTCGCGGTAGTCCCCATCATCCCTGAAAAACGTTCTACACATCCTTAACTTAATTTCGTTTTGATATTCTCTCAATATTTCAATCATTTTATCATAGTTGAAATACTATCTTAACACGCCAAATCACCACAATAGTAGCTTGAGAGCAAATAGGCTGGTCTGTGGGTGGCCATGGGTTTCCAGGCTTTAGTCTGCCGGGAGAAAGAAAAGGAGCAAGGGGAAGATGAGAGAATGGTAAAGAGATAAATAGATGCTACAAACAATGGGAGGGGAGGGATGCAGCCCAGAAGAATGTTTTGTGATAGTAAATTTACCAGAGCATCTCTATACGTTGTACCCAATGGCAAACATGTTAATGCTGGGACTACCAAGCCAGAGGCAAAAGTGGGCCAGTCAAGAACAGATGAAGGTGAATGTTGTTGGTAACAAAAGTTAATGGAGTGGCAAAACGTATACAGTAATATTGAAAAAGCCTGGCCTCTTGACATCAAAAAGGCTATAACATTTTGTTCATGTCACGTCATGCTAGACTTTAGTTCATGGTGAGACGATGAAGTGCCTTACTTTGGAGTGGACTATCAAAGTATAGCAATACGTGCCCATCTATCGTGAGAATATACCCTGAACGCACTATTAGACACTGATGGGCAGATGTGGCTGCACGACAAATAGGGTAGCTAGAGAGTACAGGGCGAGATGCTGGCCCTTCTGCATGCAGTGACAGTCTGGTGCCCTTTTGTGTGATGAGTGTAGGTCATTGGCTCTGCAGAGGTGTGGGTGTGTTCAAACCGTGCACAGGAATGTACACTCGCTTCTACTTGCTCCTTTGGCCCCTATCGGCGATGAATAGCCAGGTTCCATAAAGAGGAACTATGGTAACTTTTAAATGCATTAAGAAAACGCAAATAAAATTCTCTTCAGATGCTTGCTTTGAATTCTTCACATTAACTACACAACAAAACCAAGCAAACCTAGCAGTTCAATTGCCTTCACCACAATGTAAGTGTGTTCCGCCTTTTCTGGCGCACATTACTTCATCTGATTTTCAGCAGAACTTTCAGGGTGTGGCGGACTGGAAAGCCGCTTGACCGATAGCCATGCTCCCTAAGAGTCACCAGAAGCGCAGGTACAAATTAATTCTGGCGAACATCCTGGAGGACAAAATAAGCCAGAAAAGCATGCAGCACCAAGAACATTCTGCCGGAGTACATGCAAAGAGGACGCAAATATAGAGTTGCACCTAAAATATCAAGAGAAATGAACACAATAGGGAATAAGAAATTCCGACATGCATTACTCCTTCAAATTTAGTGCTGCACATAAAAAGTGTGTATAATCAAAATATATATTTTCAAACTGCTCTTCGGGTCAGCTTTATTTTGCTTCTAAGAATTTGAACCTGTGACCGCAGGTTGCACACAGATTTCAAAATCAAGTTCTTAACTTGCTAGGCTACCTTAGCAGCTGGAAATACGTTTCGATGCAAGAGTAATTACTCAAATTGTCACATTTAAAGATATTCTGCATTTTTGACAGGATGAAAGGGCACAAAAACAGGATTTTATTTTTCTAATAACAATACGAACTCTAGCCGAATGCCTGGTTCTAATTGTTTCTCATTCTATGCAGAGCTAACAACTGATAGTGTACCCACAAAAGATGGCAGATACATTTGCTTACTTAAGAGTGAATGGACTATTCAAGCAAAATTATAAACTGTAGTCTTACATAAGATTAAAATATATTTTTTATATAAGCTAAATACACGATTCATTATTTTTGCTAGTTATGATTTACACCACCTCCCCTTGGCACGCTCATCTCTTGCTCTTGGCGTTCAATACCACCTTCTTCACTGACTATACACAGATCTTTTACTCCTTCACCTCAGGCATCTCTCAAACCATCACAAGCTGCATCAAAGCCATCCATCACTGGACGGCATGCTGCCCGATGATGAACTCTTCCAGAACGAAAATCATTTTTCTTCCCATCTTAAATGCTAAACCCCAGTCTTATCTTCTCTTTCAATCTGGACACCTTCACTCGTGGCTCACAAACTCTTGGTCAACTTTAACAGCGACCTTAGACTTCAACCAGCCCTACAGATAAGGGGTGTATCAGCCACCTTTACTCCCTACAAATAGGCAAATACTCCAAAAATTAAAAATAGGGAGTAAAATTACACAACGAAAAATAGGAAACGGACCTTGTGCCCCTGCTTTCATCCACACAGCTTCATGGATATGTTTAGGCCAGTAATGCACTTAGTACCAGGATGAAAGTACAGTTATAACTGCCTGATCAGAAGTACATCTGTATCTTTTAATGTGCATGAATAACTAGGTGCAAAGAAATTATTTAAAAATCTTTCCATTTTACAGTTAAAACATGGTTCCCACTTTTAAAATACTCTGGGGATTTGAATTAAATGTGTACTCCCTAAAAAAATCATTTTACTCCCAATTTTAAAAAATAGGAAGTAAAATACTCCCACATCCAAATCTTATCTGCAGCAATGACTTCAATAGTTCATCAAGGCTTCCGTCATGGCTGAGAGCGCAAACCTTCTCGATATTGGGAAAATCCACCCACATCTTACCCACCACACGACCCAACCCCTATTCACCAGTCTAGTGCTCAGCATAATTGACTATTGCTCAAGCCTACTCCTTTGTCGTTCCTGCTACCGTTTTGCTCCACTCAAATTCCTAAACTTTGCTTCACACACACTTTACAATCTAGGTCTATCCTCCCCTTCCACTACACTACATGGCTCTCCATTTTAAATCGTTCTCTTCAAATTCCTACTTGTCTTCATATCCATACACAGCCTCGCCCCCTCTATTTTACTTAAATGATCTCCCTGTATTCTACTGCTCCAACTCTACGTGTTCCTCCTCTCTCCCCCAACCTTTCAGATGCCAGCACCTTTTTTGCATCGTCATCCTTCTGCCCCTCGATACGTGACCCCTTCCACTTGAAAGCCCTCTGCCAGACAGACATCCCATCTGTCGAACAGTTCAAAACGAGACTAAAACACCAGTACTTGACTAGTGTAGGGGCATCCCCCAACGTAAACCACTCCAATGTACCCCAGTCACTCCCTTCCAGCTAGATTTTATTGCTTACTGAAATTGTAAATGTTATTACTCTGTACATAGTTTTGTTTTGCTATTTTTTCTGCCTATGTAGGTCATTTCTGTCCTAAATGAAACCCCAAACTTAAACAAATACAACTGCTGAGAAATAGTGGAATGCATAAGTAAAACAAAACACAGCCACTCTACTCTGGGCATCCAAATCTTCTAAAACCAACAAACCGTTGGTCTTCTTTGACCGTCCATTTTTTTAAAAGCCAAACTAAGAAATGGTTAATCTTTCTCAATGAAATCACACACGCACCACTTATGTAAAAAGCAAGGTAATACCACAGCTAAAGGAGTACGCGGTTTCATGGCTCATTTGATGCACTTAGTCTACTTTTTGTCAGTTGCGGCCCGGCCTTGCCCTCATAAAACATAAAACAAAATTGAATACTATACCAGTCACTGGAGCACATATCCTACACAATTGAGTTTTAATAGAAGGATTTTGTGAATTAAGCTACAGTAAGTAAAAGTTGTCTATTTACAGTCTCAAAATATTGGACCTTTGCTATTGACAGGTGCACAATGCGATGTATTTTATTTCAGATTTCCACTATTGTGGCTGTCATTTTTAACAGATTTTAACAGGAAATTCAATTTAAGTTGTGTATAATGCGAGTTGACGGACATTTGGGAGCTTCATTCAGACAACGCGTTTGAAAGTTCAAGAAATGTCTGAAAAAGCAGATGGCGATGGAGCGAAACAGTGGAGAAACACCATTCAGAGAGACTTGTGATATCAGAATACTAGGATTCCTGTGTTTTTACTTTTTACACAATGGTCTAGGCCAATGAGTTGGTTGCAAATGCGTATTACTGAGCCCATAAACAGTTACTGTTGAGAGGGCAGTGATTACTATTACCAGGTTTCTGGTCCAAACCCTACAACCTTCTGTGCAACTCCATGAAATGTAATCTGAGAAGAGATATTTATTAAGATATTGTTAGAAAACAGCCAATTCGTCTGTTTGCAGTTAAAAATGATTCACTGAACACTGGTAGATAAACTGTCATTTGGATCAAGTCATACGAGGAGTTTCCCTTTAATGACCTTGAGTTCGGGAGGATGCAAAAGGGAATAGATCCCTCATGTTACAGCTATCACTTTGTGGAACTTGTGCCAATGGCCATGGGCCAAACATAACATTTTTACTTTAAATGGAATGGATTTGCTGAGGTAATGGGACAGTTGTAAAATTGGGAAGAATTAAGCACAACGGTTTAAACTCAACTCAGCAAGTTTGCCACTTGTGTATCCACGTTAAATTTCTAAGGAAAAAACAGCATGTAAAGTAAAATGAGAATTTAAACAAATGAGCATGAAGAAGAAAAATCATCAAAAGACAATTTCACCTTTAAACAAACGAACGAGTTCTAAACATCACCCTTATCTTAATAAATATACGAAAGAGAAACGAGGGTTATGACATATCGTTTGATAAAAAGATCTGGGCCAACATCCTTATTTGTAATAATTACATTGATTAGTCTACATTTTTAATAGGTCCAGAGATCACCTACGAAGAACTATTTGAAAAGCAAGTTAATCGCCTCACTCAGCACACACCCAGTGTCATTGAAAACTAAAGCAGATTGCATGCCCGTTTTCCCCCGAATTAGATACTGCAGCCCATGAGATTTTTTAAATGTGAAATTGTTTTGCGGTTTCACAATTGGTATTGCCAGAAGAAAGCTACAGTCCGCATAAAAACATGGTCAATTAATAGAGCTTGGCAACGAAAAAGCATGGGACTGTTGTGACCAACTGCCCCAAACATCACACAATGTCTTTTCATGCAACGTGTGATGTGAGAAGGCAGAGACCACAATTTGTAAACCGATTGGAATGTTTTAGGTTCTGGATTAAAAACTAAGGTCTCTAATCTGCACTGGACATGCAGCCCTTTCAGCATGCTGAATCCGATTTTCAAGCCTGCAGAATTTTGATGTTAGGAACATGATATTTTAAAAGTGTAATACACTAGGCTGCAACCTGAACCACAGGCTTGCAGATGAAAGACGGTCCCACGAGTACATAAACAGTGATGGTCCACACCATCCTGAAATTCGCTAGGGATACACATAAGCCTATAACACGCACTAGGTGCAATCTATGGCTGGAAATCAATGTTAGAACTAGCTGCCGTTAATCGTTTGAAGCCCCCAATTACCCCCCCCCCCCTTACCTTGGTCGTTACGATGCATAGGCAGTCCATTGCTCTGGCATAGCAGCCGCCTTTACTGACATTAGCGTAGTTTGTAGCAAAGTGGAACCATCTTTCGTAGGTGCCAAATAATCAGAGGTCGCAACCAGACATGTGGCGGTCCTGCCTCTGACCTACTCAAAGAAGAAGCCCAATTTGAAAAACTCAAGTGCCGGCTGTGAGGACATACTAAGCACCCCCCAATCTGACGTCTAAGCCTCTTTGTTTTCTAATTATCAGTGTTTAAAAACCTTGCAATTTTCGCCGAACAAAAAAAGAAAAAACAGACGACAGTTCAGTCCATGCCGGTTCCCAACTGCTGCTCCGTATGTGGTTTCGTTAATCCCTCCTTTCCGAGGATTTCTTGGAACATGAGATTTACAGCGAGTCATTTGATGAAATACTGTATAAAATCTGCCCTGCTCCGTAAAGTCCTGAAAGAGAATGTTATCTCATCGCCACTGCAATCCAAGCAGCTCTTCATACCACAAGGAAAATCTGAAACTATAACTGCGAGCAGAGATTGCTTCGATCCTGCCGGTTCAGCATCTGCAGCCTGCAAAATAATGGACTTCCGCGAGCAGTAATGAGAGGACTATTCCATGTGACATTTTACAGAAGGGGAGGCTGAGAACCAGCACACACAAGTGAAAAACCGGGCTTTAAACCAGAGAAATCCATTAACAAAATCCACCGTTTGTAGCGGCGAATGGTTGCATTAGATGGGGACACAGCGCAACAATGCACTGAATCATATCATTAGTGTTAAGGTGAGAATGTGAATTACAAGTCTTTGGAGCAGTTTAAATCATGTCTGAAATGGTTTAAACAAACCAGAAAGTAAAGTACCCTGGAATCTTAAAAATAACACTAACTTTCAATTTACCTAATAATTACATTTAAGATACAATTTGTAATGTCGCATAATTAACTACATCTATCTTACTTCTGTATGTATACCTTGCTTGTAACATTTTCTTCAAGTTAAGCCCCTAGCTACCTCAAGGTTCAGCGCCCTGAGCAAATAAAACCAAACTAAAAACGCCTGGCCACCTTTCATTGGCAACCAATGGCCAATGGATGTTAAAAACACACTGCGTCGTACATTCAGCATTTATCTGCTCAAGCCCTACCATACCATCTGTCAAACACTCCTCTGATATCTGCTGCCTCCTGGAAGAACTTGACCTCTATACCCTCCGTCTCACAGAGACATGGTTCACGGGCAGCTCTGTCACCAGCTTTGACACAATCCTACCCGACGGCTACAAGATCCTCTCCGCACCCAGGTCCAACCGCTCTGGAGGCGGTGTAGCCTTGATCTTCCCCAAGTGGATTCCTGCCTCTGTCACTCCTACGCAGGCCTACACCTCCATTGAATAGCTCATCCGCAGGCTCTCTCCCCTAGCCATTCCCTTACTGTGGCTAGTATCTATCGGCCACCTGGTCAGATCTCCTCCTTCCACTCTGAGTGGGCGGACCTTTCCTCTTCACTCCTGGCCTCAACCACTCAACTCCTTCTTCTTCGAGACTTCAACATCCACCTGGATGCCTTCTGTCCTCCCTCTGGACTCTTTCGTGACCTCTGCGACTCACTCAGTCACTATTCTCTCCTCTGGCCCAACACACTGCAGGGCACACTCTGGATGTTCTGATCTCCTCAGACCCTCCCCTCTCTGTCCCCCTCTCCACTCTTCTCTCCTGGAGTGATCACTTTCTCCTCCCACCTCACCCTCCCCACCCATCAGGCCAAGCCACTTCCAGCACTGCCACCCACCTTCTCGGTCATCGGAACCATGAATCGCTTGTCAGTTGAGGCTTTCGCCGCCACCTTCTCACCCCCTCCTCCCCCTTTGGCTGAATCTCACCCTGACACAGCCCTCTCCACGCTCCACTCTGCTATATCTGATACTCTTGATATCCTTGCCCCTGTCATGAGAATCCGCCTGAAGCCCAAAGCCAAGTGCAACTCCTGGTACGACTCGGACCTCGTCACCCTTTACTGCAAGTGCAGGGTGGCCGAGAGGAAACGGCGTGCTTCGTGTAAATCCTCTGACAAACTGACCTGCCGCCTGCTCCAAAGGCAATACCGCCTCTCTGTCCTAACCAAGAGCTCATATCCAAGCCCGCGTCTCTGCAGCATCTAACAACTCGGCGGAACTCTTTAAAATTTGCAAGGAACTGGCCAATCCTGCCGCAGTCTACCTCTCCTGTCCCTTCCCAGGCCCTCTGCATGGCACTGACTTCTCACTTAATCTCTAAAACTCAGGACATTATGTCCTCACTCTCCTCCTATCTCCTCCTACCACCTGCCTCCCTCCCTCTACTCCCTGCTCTTCCTCTAGCCCTTCTCCAGCCACCTCTCCTCCCTCCTTCTCTGCCTTTTCCCCTGTTCTCTGCAGACAAGGTTTCTAGACAAGTCCGATCTATGAAAGTCTCATCTAAACAGGTTCACCCCTGTTCCTCCAAAACTATCAAGGACCACATTGACTCCCAGGCTCCTGCCCTGGCTGATTTCTGCAATCACTCCTTTGCCACTGGAGTCTTCCCATCCCCCCTGAAGCACTCCCTTGTGCACCCTCTTCTTAAGAAACCCTCTGCAGACCGCTCCTGCCCAGCTAACTATTGCCCAATATCCATCACTCCCTTCCTGGCCATCTCCCAGCTTAATCACCACACTGAATCTGTTGGTTGTCTTCATGATCATCAGTCTGGCTTCAGAGCTGCCAGAAGCACGGAACTGCTCTCCTGAACATCCATGAAGACCTGCTCTCCAACCTGGACGCTAACACCCCTTGCGTCGTCATCCTGCTTGATCTCTCTTCTGCCTTAGACACTGTTAACCATGCCATCCTGCTCAACCGTCTCCGTAAGAACCTGAGTATCACTGGTCAGGCTCTGGCTTGGCTGACTTCTTTCTTCTCTGACCGACCCTCTCCGGTCCAACTTGGGTCCTTCCTCTCTGCTATCTTTTTCTCTACCTGTGGTGTCCCCCAAGGGTCTAACCTCTCTCCCTGGCTGTTCAACCAATACCTGGCACTCCTTGCCCATCGCATCACCGCTGTCTGCCCCAACTTTCAGTGCTATGCGGATGACGCTGAGCTCATTTTCAGGCTACCCTCGGCCTCCTCCTCTCCTTCCCTTATCTCCGACTGTCTGCTAGCCAGGAATGATGTGCCGCCAATAACCTCTGCCTTAATGCCAGTAAGACAGATTCTCCTCATCGGCACACCCTCTCCCTCCTTTCCTGCAGCTCTCTGGCTGGCCTCTCTTGGCCCGCTTCCTGCTCCCAACAGCAAGGCAAAAAACCTCAAGGTCATCTTCGACTCCACACTCTCCTTCTCCCCTCACATCTCTGACGTCTAAGAAGTCACACTACCAGCTGCATCTCCTCAGAGGTATTCTTCCTTTCCTCTCCTTCCCCCAGAAGCTCACTGTCTCCAGAGCTCTGGTTCTCTCTAGGCTGGACTATTGCAACAGCCTCTTTCTAAATTGGCCTGCTTCTACTCTGCACCCTCTGCAACTTATCCAGAATGGGACTGCGAGACTTGTCCTTGGCCTCAAGCCCAGGGATCGTATCTCTCCAGGACTGAAATCTCTACACTGGCTCCCAGTGGCTGCGAGGATTAAGTTCAAAACCCTCTGAATCGTCCACAAGGCCTTCTGGGGCCTGGGGCCTCAATACCTTTTTTTTTTTTAATTAAAAGTTTCTTCGTTTGAATAACAAACTTTAATATACACATAGTTTATAACGTTACTCAAACAAATGATTTAATTATTACATTTGCCACACTTTTAGAACATAAACCCAACATCCAGAAATTGGGATAACCGCTCTAGTAAACAGAAAATTGTCTTAGGACTATAAAAGGGTTTCAACTTAAAAAATGGATGCAACAACTTTAGGCAACTGCAGCTCTAGGATCTTATTACATAGAGTTAAGTGTTCTTCAATTATCAGTAAAAAGCTATATAGCACCATCATCATACGCATATTGTTTCCCAACATACAATGATTCCAGAACATTTCATGAGAGAATTCAAAATCCTTCGGTGCAAACATGCCTAACTTGTTTTCCTTGCATCTTCAAGAGTCAAACAATATACCACTAAATGTTTTAGGGCTTCATTCTGTGAGGACATTTTACATAGGTGACAGCATAAGTCATCCCTGCAGATAGAATAGATCTTCCATACAGATATTCGCTCCAATGTATGACATTGGTTTAGCTCGAGTCTTAAATACAAGCGACGAAACTTGACGCTTGGACTTTAATAAATACAAGGAGCGCCATTCTTTCTTTCTAAAGAACTGGGCATATTCGCCGTAGGTTTTATAGGTTTTAATTGAATCAATAGTCTGAATCCAGTCATGTTCATATAATTTCTTCTTTACATTCGGTAAAAAGTTTTATATCTGCACTTGATGAATTTATGCTGTCTAGAATGTTATTCTTTTTTTTTTAGAATGGACCTCATAGATGAGACCTTATTACCCAACATTATTATATTAGGATCATGAAAAAGAGAATTGCGTGGAGACAACAGAATTTTAGAATAGATGGCGAGTCGGCGCCAAGTTAGAGAGAATAAAGCCAATTTGTGTCTTATTACTGCACTGGGTACTGAAAGAGTAAGACAGAGTACTTCCTTCCAACGTTTGCATTGAAGGCGATTCAAGAAGGGCATAATCTCTAATAGACCGATATCAAGCCCATATAGTAGAATGGGCTCTACTTTCAATATATAGAAATCTAGTAGAGGAAGTAAGGAATATTTGCAGTATTTTGCCATAATTATCCTCAGGATAGAAATAAGAGGCCGAGCTTTGTCGGTGAGGGATGCCGTCCATAATGCAAGCAAGTTTTTATTAGAAATAGCATAAACAAGATAGCGCATAGCTATTACCCATCAATTTGTAGTTGGCAAATAGACCAAGATTTAATTTTTTTCCTATTTGAGAATATAATATTTGATTTTTCTGTATTTACCACCAAGTTATGTTGGTCGGCGTATTACTCAAAGATGTTTAGTTTACACTGTAGTCCAGATGGCGTATGATCCATAATAAGGATCTCATCTGCAAAACACATCCAATGTAATTTCATCTCTCCCAGGCGTATTGGGTACATAGCTGAATCCTGCCATGGTTTCTCCATATCACTTATATATAAATTGAAAAAGGTGGCTGCCAAATTGCATCCCTGCTTTACCCCCCGTCATAGTGACGATTGGAGATGTTAAAGCACCTGCGTTGGTGATCCGCACTTGAAAAGGTGGTATTACAATGCAGCATTGCTATCAGTTGGATTAGCGTCAGAAAAGCCAAGGACCAAAAGTTTAGCCCATAATATCTCTCTGATGAGTGTCGAACGCTCGCGAGGGATCGTAGGCAGCCATATAAATCGGGCCAGAATTAGGTTCTTTAGCATTGGCTAAAAGGTGAGCTAAAATAGTAGCATTAAGCGAGGTACCCATTTCCTTGCGGAATCCAACCTGGTTTTTAGAATAAATGTCTTTCGCAGTGATGAAAGTTTGCAGGAGTGATAAAAGAATCGCAAAGACTTTAGCTGAAGCGTCCATCAAGGCAATAGGACGAAAATGTGCATATTTGGGTCACCCTTTTTGAAGATGGGTATGCCTATAACGTTATACCAAGATTTTGGAATTTTATTGGTAGCAAAAATGTGGTTACATTTATTGTGAAGAACAGAGGCCCAAAACTTTGGATCTGATTTAAAAACACATGCCGGAATCCCATCCGGGCCAGGTGCTTTAGATGGTTTAAGAATTGCTATGGCGCGCAGGATCTCCTCTCTCGAGAATCCTCGCAGAGTACAGTTAAGATCCCAGAATCATATGCTTCAAATGCTTTGGGGAGTTTGAATTTGTCAGCAATGTATCTATGCCAGATGTCGGCAGAAAAATTATTCCAGCATGTTTTGAATTATCTTTTGTTTATCATTTAGGATAGCCCATATTTTGCAAGAATCCCCTTTTGCTATTAATGCCACTATGTTTTGATTTTGTATGTTGTGGTAGTGATGTTTGGTCACCTTAATGAAATTGCAATATTTTGTTTGTATCCAATTTTTGTTTTATTTATATTGACTGAAGTCAGCAGCGATACATTTTAACTTTGAGTTCAAGGTTTTTGTTTTTTTATGATTGCTGCTAATGCCTGAGGCAAAGGACTTACAGGAGAATAGTCTATAATTTGCACATGAGAAGCTAGGGCACGCAAAGTATCCTGAATTAGAGCATTAGTCCATTTCTCCCTAGTTGTAGTAAATGAAATTGCATTAGTGTGTTCCTTCCAAATTAACTTGTTAATAATTGAAGAATTCTCTGCAGGAACTTGAGTTCCATCTTACAGAATGATGGGCCTGGTCGTTTTCTATCAGGCATAAGATTGTATTTTTCTCCAATAGTTCGTTTTTTTTAGTTATAGTAAGCACTAGGGGTGCATGGTCGCTCCATATACATTTGCATGCCTTTACCTTTTCAGCCCTAGCTAATAGGTCAGACGTCACAAAGAAGTCATCAATATAAGAATCTTGGTTGCCTCTTGACCATGTATCAAGTGGCATTGCATCATAGAAGGATACTACGTGAATATTCAATTAAATGTTTCTCCCATGCAATGCCTCTTTTGGTAGCGTGCTGGTGTTGCAAGGAACATCTCAAAGTTAGCAGTAGTACAGAGAGTTAAAGTCACCTCCCACAATTTGTAAATCCGGATTTTTTAGATTTTAAGCATTTTCTGGCACCCAATCTATGTCATCAAGAGGCATCTCAAAGCTCTGTTTTGCTGGATTAAAGTAAATACATACTATAAGCATCTCGCTACGAGGTTCAACTATCCAACTGTAAGTGCCAACAACAATGCTGTAGCACAAAATACAGAAGCCTTGTATTTATAAGCATTATTCAATAGTATAGCAATGCCACCACTTGGACACCCTAACAAACCTTTGATGCAGGTACAGAATAGCAAGTAAAACCATCCAAATCAAATACATGCGCACATGGGGGGGGGGGGGTGCTGTTGTGCGCCGAACAAGATGGCCGCCTAATCTTTGAGCTCAATCAGGCTGGTAATATCCTGTACCTAGAAATCCTGCTGAAGACTGCAACTGTCGAATGCCCAGATACTGCGAACATCTAGCTGAAGACTCCGGGACTACACTGTCCCAATCCCGGGCGAAATCAGATCCTAAAAAACCAAAGACTGCACTGCCGAGATCCTTCTCTAACAGCTGTGACACAGCGTGCCAAAACCACTCCTTGGTTGGCGTCCTCGCACTGGACTTGGGGAGGAGCGCGCTCAGCCCGACTACTGGCAGCATACCAGCTTGCGAGCGGCCCGGAACACCCAATGGGATTGCCTGTGGCGGCGGGGACCACGGCAGGGTCTGGACCTCCCTCCTACCCCCCCCCCATCTGCCAAGTCACTGTACACTCCGATACACCAGCGGATCCCGAGTGGCTGGGCACTGGCAGTGGGTGCTCAAGGGCCGGAGATCTGCTCTGGGTGAAGACCGGGATGCAGCACGTGAGAGCGCAGGGGCTGCACTCGTGCCGCCTCGCTGCCCATTGGGAAGAAGCAGCTGGGAAGGAGGCGCGGATTGGACCCCCAGCTAGACGACATCAAGGTGGGGGGGTGAGGGAGGTGCCCGGACTGTCCGCTGCAGGCCATCCCCCCCACCCTCACCTGCTACTACAGTCGAGTGAGGTCTGCACGGGGTGGTGGAACTGTGCCGGCGAGAGACAGCAATGCCTGGAGAAGGGTAGCAGCGGGGGCACGGCGCGAAAGAGCAGAGGTCGTGCTCACGGTGCCCCGCTTCCCGCCAGCAGGGATCACGACACTGCCTGCCCGGCACCAGCAAGGTAAGTGTAGGGGCGGAGGCCCCCCCCCCCATAATTTTGACCCCAGTGAAACACGAAGCGCTCCCACACTCTCGCCAAGGCCCACGCAATAGAGTAAGCTGCACGCAACTTGCAGCACAAACACGGCCCCTTCCCCCTAAGGTGGGCAGAGAAAGTGCTGGACAACACCTGTCTCAAGGCGCTCATTTACCACGCTGCCAAAGAAGGGGATTCACAGATCGCGGGCCCCTACATCCCATCTACCACCAGGAGCACCAGAGCCCCGGAATTCCATTGTGAGGATCTGAAAAAACACCCCATTCCCTCTGGGCAGTGTTGCCGCCATTGACGTATCCAAGAACATATACATAAGCCAGTATCACAGACCCCCTTACACTGCGCTCCATAACATCTCCCCCCCGGTGGTACAAAAGACCAAGGAATCAACACAGGCATGATGGGAGGATCAAAAAATAAGAAGCGGGGACCCATGGACGCATTTGCTAATACCACCATGCTGGACCCCGATCTCGACCCAGCACCCCTCCCCAAGGACTCCACATCAGACCCCTCGGAACAAAACATGACCCCCTACATGGCGGTGATGGAGAAAGGGTTTGCGGCAATCAACACTAAACTAGATGACATAGGCGATATCTCATCCATCCTAGCAGATATCTGGAAGGTTAATTCCAGAGTCACAGAGGCTGAGGACAGGGTGTCCACTCTCAAAGACAAGTCTGTTACACAGAGCAAAACCATAGAACAGATCCAAAAAGATACCAAAACTATCCAGAGCAAATGCGAGGACCTAGAATCCCACTCACGCCGCAACATAAGGGTGGTCGGGGTGGCAGAGTGCAAACTTAACACTTCCATGGAACACTTCCTCGAGGATATACGCCATTCCTTTTTCCCCGGAGGCGCAGTTCTCGAAACAATTTCTGTTCGAAAGAGCACACAGAGCACTTGTCCCTCCACCTAAACCAGGTGCTCCACCCCGAACAATTATAGCAAGAATACTTAACTACCGAGACTGCGACCTCATCCTCAGGCAGGCATGTGAACAAGCCCCTCTGTCCTATGACTAACTGCATCCACATATATCCAGACTTCATCAGGGGTCCAGGTAACAAGGCGCTCCTTTGACACAGTAAAGAAGGCACTCAAGGAAAGGAAATAGTGAACGCAATGCTCTTTCCAGCTAAGCTGCGCATACAACACGCCGGCAGGACAATTCTTTCAGACACCTGACAAGGCCATGTCATAGCTGGAACACCACATTCCGGCAGAGCAGAATGGAACCTGAAGTCAGAATCCCGCACGACCAAACATCAAATCAGAAACAGAACGACAATGCACCATTACAATAGTATAATACAGCCATGACTCCGGAGAGGGAAGCGGGCCACCCAGCCCCCCTCACTTTGCAATGTTGCATATGGTTCACAGGGACATACCGCCCGATTGGGGGGATGGTGAGGGTGGGGGGTGGGATGAGTTACAGGCCTGTTACCTGGTTAGGACTGGTTTCCCGTTGCTACACATACTTGCACCCAGGAATGCAAACAAAGGATCCAGTCGGGGAGAAGTTTCTACAGTTATCTGTTTTTGTTATAAAGTGGAAAAACTGGGACCATGTTATGTTATATATAAAATCTGGCACGGAATATAAGAGGCCTGTCTAACCCAATAAAAACTAGAAAAGTCATGGCTTATGCTACAAGACATGGGAACAAGAGGAAGGGCGTCCTACCACATTAATTTACATCAGACGATTCCTGCATTCCTTATTTACTGCAGAGGTAAACTTCATTTGACATACTAAGTATCAACAAGTTTGTAAACTCATAATTACACGAGAAATAAATACACATAAAGTGATGAAATTGACTTTTAGACTGCTTAGTTCAACTAAATGTCAAAGACGAAGAATGGAATGAATTTAATCAACCATAACATTTAATAGTTTTATATGAACAACACATGCCCACTTATTTTGCAAACATATTCAAATAGAAACAAAGCACAAATAGATTGGAAACATAATTCAATTAGTTACCATACCAATTTGCAATAATATGACATGAGATCTGAACAATTGTTTCATAAATTGTCGTTAAAGAAACACAGATAAAACGTAAAACCGTAGGTGATGAACCAGAGTGGGTTTTTTTACAGATACAAATACATTATACCTGCTATTTTCAAGGTATACTAAATATTCTGCGGGAGGTAACCAAGTCTATGGCTCTACGTCTAGATGTTAATCAAAAGATGGAGGGGGACAGACTATTGAAATCCAGGTGGTATGTGGTCCCAGGACGTTTCGGCGGCAGGCGCCTTTTTCAAGGGTAATGACCCAGTCTCCCTATGGGGAAGAATGATATGTAAAAAATATCAATATCGTGTTGTACAGCAAAACTGATCTTAGTATATCATAAAAACAGTGTATTTTAAAAAGCAATTTATAAGACACCATATCGACATCCTGTTTCTGCAAGAGACTCATGCAACTGAAAAAGGGCTAGCATCCCTAATTCGCACCTGGGGTCAACAAGTGATTACGACTGACTATTCCTCACAATCCAGAGGGGTGGCGATAATTATTTACTGAAGAACAGGCTTTGTTATAACCAAAACCAAATGTGATCCCGAGGGCAGATACGTAATTATATGGGGAACGCTTCGTGGACAGGATACAATACTCAACACGCCCCGACGTTAGACTACTGGCTTTGCACCACAAAAGGCATTCAAGAGACTAAGGAGTGTACCATACTACCTTGCACCCTGTCAGACCACTCCCTGGTCATACTGGACATCCTACTAGGCTCCACACCCCGAAGCCCCCGAATGTCGAAGATGACGCCACAACTCCTACTTGAAGAGGCGCTGGTGGAATCACTCCGCATAGAACTGACCGACTTTTTTGAACGCAACGAGGGCTCCGTATCAACATCCACCACAATATGGGAAACCTTCAAGGTATGGTTAACAGGGCAGCTGATCTCCATAGTGCATGGTAGACTGCAAGAGATCCGCTCAAATTTGACCCAGACCGAAGCCTGCATAAAAGAGACAGAGGAAGTGTATGCCAGATCACCAGGGCAAAACACCCTGGCCCCCCTACAGGAAGCCACCAAAACATTCAATACACTGGCAGACCAGGAAGTACACTACATGATACGACCCATGAGAGCCAAGAGATATGGAGAGGGAAATAAATCGGGAAAGCTCCTGGCCAACCTTGTCAGGTCAGAATTAGGCCAAGGGCAAATCACCAGCATCACAGATGAACAGGGAATAACCCTTACGAATCAGAAAGGGATGAATGAAGTGTTTCTACGATATTACTCCGAATTATACCAAAACAGGGACCAGAAGTCACCCGAAGAGCTGCAGCAACACTTAGATTCATACTCACTTCTACGGCTTACGGATGAGGACAGGGTAATCCTGGACACCACACTGTCAGAAGAGGACATAACTCAAGCAATTAAAGATTTAAAGATGGGCAAAGCACCAGGGGCAGACGGCATTACGACAGACCTATATACAAAGCATTTGTCACTGAGCTGGCCCCTCGACTTCTGAGAGTATGGGAGGAGTCCCTGGAAAAAGGAACCTTGCCACCATCTTTACGCGAGGCCATAATGTCAGTCTTGTTGAAACCGCACAAACCGCCTCATGACCCCTCCTTTTACAGACCCCTATCTCTCATCAATGTAGATGCGAAAATCATAGCCAAAGCCATCGCCAACAAACTAAATCCACACATGAATAAACGGATACATCCGGACCAATCCGGCTTTATACCATCCCGCTCCACTACCCTAAACCTCTGCAGATTCTTTGCAATCTCATTTCAAATGGACCCCAAAAAGAAAACTATTGCAGTAACACTGGACGCCGAAAAGGCGTTCGACTCCATCTCTTGGAGGTTCATGTACGCCATCCTCCCAAAAATGGGATTCGGCCCGGGATTCATCAAGAGTATACATACATTATATTGTAACCCCACAGCCAGAGTCAGGACTAACGTGACCATCTCTGATAGCTTTGGACTACAAAGGGGTACGAGGCCGGGCTGCCCCCTCTCTCCGCTGATATTTGCGCTCACCATAGAGGGAATGGCAGCATTCTTACGGACCAGACATGCATGGAGAGGGATACGCATCATGGGTAGACCTCAATTCATCTCACTCTACGCCGACGACACTATGTTGTACATCAGAGACACAGATACACATCTCCCCCCGATAATGCAATTACAAAGTATTCCGGATATAAGATCAACCAACTCAAATCCGAAATAATACCTCTAACCAAGCTGCCTCACAATCAGAGTCAACCGCCCAGTTCTGCTGGTCACCTACTACTGCCAGGTACCTGGGGATTATTATGGCAACGTATAAGAACACGTATTCCAACAACTATGGCCCATTACTAACAGTTGGAAACCAAGCTCAACCTCTGGGCGAAACTACCGCTATCCATTTATGGCCGGATATCCCTTCTAAAAATGGTGATCGTCCCCAAATTGCTATACTTCTTCAGTAGCATTCCCATTTGGCCGGGTTTTAGACTAGAGTCTTTACAGAGGAGTAGTGCACATTTTGTGTGGGGAGGAAGTACACCCAGGATCAGCTGGACCAAGATGCACGAACACTACGATACAGAGGGCCTGGCTGTGCCGGACTACTTGCTATATTATATGCGGCCCAAGCCCAGTTTGCCAGATATTGGTCCCAAGACACAGAACAGTATGCACATATACATGCTGAAGAGTTTGCAGCGGCCCCGAAGGACCTGCAAGGTATGATGTTTACCAAAGTAAAGGAAGAGAGGGTGGGGCTGACCCAGTGACAACCACGGTTCGAGCATGGATGCAGATCCTGAAGAGAGTTCAATGCGATACACCTTACTGGCCGCATGCCCCGTTATGGGCAAACCCAGACCTCTAACCAACCTTGGGTCGTACTCTGCTGAACCTTTAGTACCTGGAACGCGGAGCCAGATTGGGTGACCTCTTTCTTCAGGGATGTTTCATTACGATTGCCGAACTACAGGTAAGACTAGGCAAAGGCCCGACTTCGACACTACAGTACCACCGCCTAAAGGTGTCCTGCAGAGCAATCTGGCCATCATTCCCTGAGGAACCTGCGGTACATAAGTTCCTTGCTGATATCCTAACACCGGAGGAGTGCAAGAGCAGTATCTCCGAAATATACAAGAAAGTACAAGCACACACCCCCTCGGCCAACACGATGCGCTCCAAATGGGAAAAAAATCTCAACATTGAAATTGACGAGCAATAATGGGTGCACTACTGTAGATACACTAAAACCATCTCTCTCAATGCCAATTTCCGCCTCATTCAGTTCAAAATCCTAAATCAGTTGCATATTACCCCAAAAAAGATTGCCAAATTCGACTCCTCCAAACAATCAGCATGCCCCAAATGAGGAGCAATTGAGGCGGATGCGATACATATGTACTGGTATTGCCCACCGATTTGTCAGTTTTGAGAAGACGTGGCAGAAAAGATGAGCGACATACCGGACATTCATATCCCGGCGACCCTGCTAAACTACTTACAAGGGGACATTGGAAAGGCCTCAATTAAGGTCCGTAGTAGCCAAGAGACATACTCCTGAAATGGAAGTCTAGATCGCCCCCCACGGTCCAAAAATGGCTCAGAAACCTGGCTCTCACACAGGAAAGCGAGGAGATTTATGTGCAGGGCATACAAGCCCATTCTAGACCCAAGGACATATGGGCCCCACTGAGAGCATAACTACACGCCCCGATGTTCAGCTCAGACGAAGAAGAGAGTTAGACAGACAATTAGTGATAAACTGTGTGCAACATGAAAAGATTGTGTAGTTTACAAGTTGTGAATGGATAAGAACGCATATCTCCCAAATGTTTGAAACATGTTTTTTTGCCAAATGCCATGCCAGAATTAAAAGCTTTTAAAAAAAGAAACATTACGCACACATTGTTTCTTGTAACAAAATAGCAAGAGGATAGTGAAGATAACCATGCTTCAAAGTTTTTTTTAGCTCACAGCAGTTCCTAGATATCACACGAACAACCTCACAGCTAGGATTGTTTTGAACTCTTGATCATCTCAATTATAGTAGATCACAAAGGTGCTAACCACGTAAGATTAGAAGCAGAGCCTGCCAGAGTAGAAATTTGTTGAGCCAGATCACGTCCCTGCTGACAGTTTGAGATAGGTTCTCCTTGATTTTTTTCCTGTACGAGAGTCAATTTGTTCCTCAAGGAAAAGGGTTGCTTCTTCATTCGAGCGAAACAGACAAATATCAAGCCCCTGCATTTCAAATTCTTCTTTGTTATCCCACAACAGCTTAGGTATGAGTGGGGAGAAACGTGCACATATCATCCTGTAATAGTTGTGGTTGGCCAGATGCAGCCACTCTGTCCTCCGAAACCAGGGTACGCAATTGCAAGCATCCTCTGAATTTATTAAATAAAAAAAGATCTATTCAGCCGATGTCCATTAATTTTGGGCTCACTCGACCATCCCATTATATACAAGAGCTTATTATCAGGCTTTTGCTCGATCATACCATCTGTATCTGAACGAGGAACTTCTATCCCTTTCTGTGCATTTCTCAACATCGCCTCTCACACCTGCTGTTGAGCGGGGGCATCAGAATGAGTCCCAGGAGGTGGTGCCGAGCACAAGCGATTTACAGGCGGTTGGGTCGAATAGACAGGTATTTTATCTTCTGCTGACAATGATCTAACCTGGGCCACCTGTCACTCCAAATGCGTTTGCAGTGGAAATATACGCATTTTGAGTACTACTCTCCAAGAGGGACTCTTGTGCAGTTTTAACATTTTTGGTTTTCTTCTTAGTAACTACTGGATAGTACTTGAATAAGTCGCCAATACAAATGTTTGATTGGATCTTGGAGGAAGATTTTTATAACTGATGTGTTAGCAAGACTGCTATGCTTGGATGGACTGCAAGAATTACCTTTGGCATCACTGGTGTCCAAATGGAGGACCGTCTTAGATTCCTTATTTAGCTGAGATAAGTCAATTTGGAGTCCCCCATCCGTTCCTTTGGACGGTTGTCGAGTCTCATCAGTACATTTCATGTAATTTGATTTAAAAAAAATTATTATATATATTTTTTTAGTTTTTTGTGTTTTGATCACTTGTCTCTAGAGCTAGTTTAATGTGAGGTTTTTTGTTTCGTTTAAGTGCCCTCAAAAGTGAATGCCGCATCTTGCGGGAAAAAGTCAATTTTGTCTCAACTTCCTCCATAGTTTCAGAATGATTGTCTAATAATATGTCTAATAATATCAGAGTGCGCATTCTCCACTTGTGCCTGTGAAGTACTATAAGAGTCAACCCTGCACTCTACTTGTTCGATAATCGCGACCAATGGTGAAGGACTATTGGGTGCGGTTAATGTCCCATCTACTTTTGTTCCAGCATGTACGTTTGTAGGAACCACAATAGCCACAACATGTTTTTCAGAAATTAGGAAACGAAAGACATCAAGTTTTAGTGAATTTACGTGGATCGCATCAATAATTTGAGTTGAACCATGCTCATTTGGTGATTGAGTTGAGCCATTGTCCTTCATGACAGCGTCAGCATATGAGTGACCCTGTGAAGTTTCCTCTTCAATGTCTGCATGTGTTTGCGAGGATTGGTTACTCACAACAGTTGTGGACTGATTTAGCAATTTTAATAGAGCTAGCTCTATAAGTTTAGATTTTTCAGAATTGTAGTTTTCCTGCACAGAAATAACACCCTCTATTTTATATACTTTAGCCATTAGCTCAGCCAATAGTAGTTTCACATTGTCTAGAGAGGCATGAGTTAAGTCAGGACCTTTATCTAGCATATTTTATAAACTAGAAATGACTGGAAAAGCGGGGGGCTCTTTGCATGACTCACAGAGCGTATTATGCTTATCTGGAGGATAAGGTGGACCAACGTTAGGATGGATATTAACATCCTCATTGTGATCCCCACATGATATCCCAGCTGGGTGACCATAGTGAATATGTTCAACGCTGCCATCAACTACTTTAGGTAGATTTGTGGGAGAACTCGCGGATGGCAGGCCTGCTAGAGGTTTAAAGTGAGCTGCAGTCCCCATCTTTTTCTCCTTGGTTTGCAGATTATGACGAGAAATGTGTTCAATTTCAGATGGAAGAAAAACAATAAGGGAACTTGGGTTTAATGCTATACGATAGCATTTTTCCCAATCGTCAAGTAGGGTAGGCGCCAACATCCATACATCAGAGCTTGCATTTTCACCTGCCATAGTACTAAAAGATCCTCGTTTTCACGAGCAACAGTTACAGGTGTTTTTGGCTTATCGTTGTGAACGGGCATGTTATCAGAGTCTTTTGGTGCTTGTGCCAGCTCGAGCTTTCTCACCGGCGTTTGCAGTATAAATGGAACAATGCTGTCATTAGGTTCTGTCGCCAGCGATTGTTGGATATATGGTATGGTGTTTGTTTCTACCTCGCTCATTGGAGGTGGGATAACATATGCCGGTATAAATTCAGAATTACCGAATGAGTCATGCAAGTAAAATAGGAAAGGCAGTATTAAGCATAGCACAAGGATTTGCTTCGTGCAAAGACTTCCCACCATTTTATACGACTTGGAGTATACAGGTACCTTCAACCAAGGTTTTTTTATTATAGTTTTTTTTTAAGTTAAAGACAGCATCTATGATGACAATGTAAAATAGAGTTTTACTTACCACCACCCAACAGCCCAACAGCCCGTCACTTGGCCATTCACTTCGCAATTCACGTGCATACAGTATTTAAGTAATCTGTCACAGTACGTGTGGAAAAAGGGGGCGTGGCAGTGGGCAGATCAGGTGGGCATTCCTCTCAGCAACAAGAGTCCAAGTTTCAAGGGTTACGACGCTTCCCCTTGGCGACTTGTGGAACAGAAAATCACTCAATGTAGAGTCCAATGTCCAGAGCAGCACAGCAGCGTGCAGCCCAACAGCCAATCACTTGGCAATTCACGTCACAATCCCTTCAAATCTCTCTCCCTAAATATCTTCCTTCTCCCTCAGGGTCAGTCGCTTCACCAAGCAACGAGTTGGTTGTAGATCTTTCTTCGGCTGGTGCCTCCCTCTGGAACAGCCTCCCTGCCTCCCTTAAACTTCGGGAGAACCACCTCCGGTTCCGGGAGCACCTCAAAATCTTTCTCTTTGCTTCTGCTTTTTCTCCTCCTCTCCTCTGCTGACGACCTGGCTGTAACCTGAACTGCACTGGCCACCTGGACACCCTCTGATCTCAGGTCCATGCCCCCGCCGCCAGCGTCACACACCTGCAATGCCCACCTTGCAACCCCACACTTGGGGACTGTTTCTGTATCCCTACAGTCCCCCGCTACCAGCCCTTGGCACCCGATGTCTGCACGTTCCCATGTACTTGCCACAAGCTGGCCGTTACTTATTGTTATCTTTCCCCCCCCATGTACTGCACTGTCCCTGCCCCCCTCCCATGCACTTGCATGATCCGAATGACACCTGGCCTAATAGGATCGCTGTCCGTCCTCCCTTTGTTCCCTTTCCTTGCCTCGTCACACCTTGAAACACTTGTGTATAGGCGTGTTATAAATGCCATATCATTTCTATGGCAAAAATTGCAACACATGACCACTTGCCCATCACCATGATACTGTCAAGGCACAGGTAAATAGGTCATGATTATAGACTTAAGCAGCATGAGGCAGAAACTACAGAACAAACGTGCACCGCATGTGCAGAAGGAGAGCAGACAAGACGTTTTGGAAAAGTTTGAAAAAATAACTCTTTAAATATGCAGTCATTGACTGATTTAGTTACCACACCTTGTACCTTAACATGCTAACATGGAATTTTGCTAATTCTATGGCATCTGTAGTACCCCATTCTGACGTGGCCATCACTGTACTTCTATGACAGGGAATGCTCAGATGTCGTTCCTAGTCCTGTTCATCCACATCACAGTTCTACTATTTGAAGGGAGACATCTGATAGGAGTACATTTCAAAAACAATTTTTCCCTTTACTGTCCCGCACAAAATAATCCAAACGCCTCCCTCCTCCTGTGCCTTTCCAAGGAGGGGGTAAACAGTGGACCAGAGAGCGAGAAGGTGGTGCAAGTTCTGTGAGGAGAAAAAGTAGGACCAAGAGTAATGAAGATTGCCAGTAAGCAATCAGAGCATTACTCCAATGTCCCTCTTGCTCATCTCTAGTGCTCATCTTTGAGGAATGATGTATACAATGGTCAGAAAAAACCCAGATAGACCCGTAGCACAAGCCACAAAATCATTTTCTCTGTCTGGGTCACCAAACATTAGATGTATACAAAAGAGAAAAATCAAGTGTTCTTTTGGTGATGTCCGGTCCCCCACTTCTACATCTATTCAATACACAAGGTTATTACAAAAAATACTTTTATTATAAAATTCACCACATTTCTAAAAGACAAGACGAAGTTTTAAACATGGAATTAACCATACAGCATCCACTAAACATAAGACATTATACAAACACATTTAACACACATTGACATCAAAATATTTATGGTTACATACAGAACACGAAGGCCACATCAATATTTGGCCCAATTGTGTTTTAATATGAGAAACCCAACATGTTTCAGTCCCGAAACTTGATTAATCAAACCTTCTTCAGGGGCTCACAAACCCACAAATTGTATGTTGACTGAGGCACACAGTGGTCTCCACAGTGTAGCAACCACATCCCAAACACTACAGGATAAAAAAAAGAGGCCAGACCAAAGGACATTCATATCTCGCATCACAAAAAAAATGATACTTAGATTGTACCCAACATGTACACCAATGATGATTAGCGCTCATAACTGCACCATCAAACAACATTTGATATTAATACCCGCTTCCACTGCTCGGCATTTCCTTTTAATGCATGTATGCACACTTGCTCCTCATCAGTAGGGCAACTATGAATTACAAAAGGAGGGACTCATAGGATGGCCCACACCAGAAACACACTGCAACAAACAGAAAGGAAATCATTGGGTGTACTGCACTCCCGACATCATTTACACAACCAGGTTTAAAAAACATTGCTCCTTTGTGCAAGAAACCCCCACACACCCACCTGATAGGTGAAAGAACAGAGCTCGCCTGGCTTCTAATGCTTCCAGCCACACAATGTTTTGTTCCCCAGTTTATTTGTGAAAACACCCAGGTATACTTAGTCAAACCCTATGCAAAATACCTAAAAAAGAAAAAAAAAAAAAAAACAGTAATCCACACTACGAATTACCCGCACAGGATTATACTCTCCCCTGCCGGTCCCACCACAGTGAAAAAGGTACCATAAAACGTGAAACTTAACGCGCAAAAGTTTTCAAATTTACTAGAAACTCTGCATCACAGAAACGGAGCTGCCAGCGCCCCCCTGAGTTTACGCTATCGGGTTAACTGATTAGTAAATGCTACGTGCTTGCCATAAAATTAAAATAAAAGGTTCTCACGCTGCGGTCTGAGAGCGAAAATGTAGCCCTCATGCAAGATATCGCCATCGTACTATCGCCCACAGTTAAGTTAAGCAGAGTTACAATGTGTATACAAGACAGAGCTTATTTTACCTGTTCCTGTTTTTCAAAGTGAAAGCATCACGCATCAGTCCCAAACTGATCCACCCAGCTCTGCCTGGTGCTGACAAAAGGCTGGTATTCATAGAAATAAAAAGAGGATTTATGAAAAACGCTGACACAAGCTGGGGCAAAGCTCAGAAAATGAGCGCCATTTTAACATAGGCAACCCTTCTAGGAAGAAATAACAAAGAAACTAAAGGATGCACAACAACGATATTCTTAAAAATGATTGTATATCCTTGAAAACCTACGACTATCCACGTTCAAGGAATTATCTGGCTTATATATGGAATCCACATCATTACTGTTTCACAAAGAAATTTAGGTCCCAAAGGGGAAGGAAATGGCACCCCACAAACTTTGTAAAGTAAGCTTGATCCCACTGGGTCACAGTTAGCAGATACTAATCAAGCAAACACAGAATGTGCAGAATCCAGTGTGTCTAGAGAATGCAACCAAGAAAACTCTGGCTACTGACAGGGGCGGGGCGTTGGAGGAGGGGAAGGTGGAAAAATAAGCTCATCTAATGTAAAGGTTGTTGATACTGTGTCTTATTCACAAGAATACATATTTTCTGAATACATTATTTTTGGTACGGTTCATTTTTTGCAGCTGCGAAGACTACTCCATTTTGCCAAGATACTCTTTCAAAACATATACCTTATTTGGGAGAAATATTTAAAGGGCTCATTTACTACACACACCACAGGTGCACAGTACTCAATTTTTCCATAACCTGTCATAGTCTTGACGTGCATATTAAGCAATATTAGCACCTGTGGGAGTGACACCCGCCAATCAGGGAGGTTGAGAATTTTGGCCCGCGCTGCTAGAATTCCGAGTTCTATTCTTCCCTGGCTACCTCCCCGATCATGTTTTTTTGTAACCCCTGGTGCCACCGGGCCACATCTCCCCACTGCCCATATACAATAAACCCCCACCCTCCCTCTCCCCACACTCACCCATTAACCCACCTAACCTGCTGCTGCCACCGACACCTCTCAGTCCACTCCCTGGCCACCATGGTAATGGAAAAGGGACCAAGTCCTTCTCGTTTGCCTGGCAGTCATCTTTGTAGTTTTCTTGCATGTACAAAGCAGATTTTCAATTAAAAAGAAATGTGAAAAAAAGTAAATCGTCACATCCAGGACATCAGCTTGGGGTGCTGATAGCCTTAACCATCTCGGTCTTGTGCAGAAATCATTGGTAATGGCTGTGAGCCTTTGACGATGGCCACATTTCACTCTGGCCCACAAAGACTCGGGTTTGAGGACTGTTGACAGCCAACGTCCACATCAGACATCAGCAAATTAATCTGATCATCTTTAATTTTTGAAGAAAGTTTGAATATACATTACAGAAAAGTTAGTCCTCCATTTTTTTCAAAAACCTAACAGCAAGGGACCTCCCCGGGTGCTTATCAAATTTTCTCAGATGGACGCTAATTTTGAATCCCTAAATGGTACTTAATTATTTAATTATTTAATTCACATGCCCAGTACCTTCCAGAGAAAATGCCACCAGTCAGTTCCAATTGCTTGCAGTTAAAAAACATACAGAAATCTGTTCCAATAAGACTAGAAAGCTTTAGCTGTTGAACCATTGCCACTAGATGTCATCAAGAGACCCCGGCTCAGGAAAGAATATTGGTCTGCTTCATTTGCCAAATCTCCTCAACCATCTAAATCTGTATGCAATCTAGGTGTCTGGCTGGAGTCCAAACATTCTACAAACAACCAGAATGCCAGCTTACTAGCAGTTTTTGCTCAATTGTGTAGCCTGAAAGGTTGTTTGGACTACTTTTCCAGCAAAGGTTCAATTGACGGGTCTTCCCAAAAAATCTCCAACAAAGCTTCAGTAAACTCAGAATGCGACTGCCAGGATTATTTTCCGCCGGAACCGTTGCAATCACATCTCTTTGGTAATGTGTGATTTGCAATAGCTTCCGGTGGGAAAAAGCATCAATCTTAAAGCTCTGTGCCTGGTCCATAAGGCCCATCACATAAAGGACGGTCCTTTACACTGTACACCTACCCGTCCGTTTCAATCAGCTACTTCCTGTTTATGGACCGTTTCTAAATTCAGATATCGAAAATGGGGTGGTCGTCCATTTGCAGGCAACAAAGCTATGGGAACACCTTGCCTCCACCCCTCTGCCCGTTTGAAGATCACTCTGCTTTTAGAAAGACTTGAACAATCCTTTTCACCCAGGTAATGCCTTCTTGCCAGTATGCATCAGTCCTGTAGTAGTTGTGCCTTGAATTACCGTGCACACGGGTGCCCTTTTTGGAAGTAAGGTGCTGTGCACAGTATGAATCTTGTATACAGACAAACAATGGTCTGGCTTCGTCCTGAAGAATTGTTTGCTTATTGGTTGTAAATCATTTAGCTGCCTTTGTCTCAGTCGTTTCTTTATTCCAGCTTCTGCATCCATGCAACCGTTTTTTTTGGAGGATCCATGAAGTTTGTTTTCATTTTGGGGAAGAGATCTCACCCAGAGGATTTTATCAGCTACACTAAAAGCTCTCAAGTCTGGTTGCCCAAAGAAAAAGACATAGGCCGTTGAAAAAGCCTCAACTTCCAACAACAACGTACCTTTTTTAAATTATTAAAACAAGCTGTAATGCCATCTTTATTCCAGTACAGACACTTAATCCATATTCACCCAAAAGCATTTTTTTTCCAATTTTTTCAATCTCAATATCCCCCAGTTGTAAACATCCTTCATGAGGACTAGAAAATAGCAAACAAATGCACATAATTATATTCTAACTAAGTTCTAACCATAGACTGCAATTGGGAGCTTCAGGAAATGAACTCTACAACTCTATACCAATATCTAAATAGATAAATCGCTCTCACTCAACATAAATTTGACAGGACAAAAATAATTCAAATTGCTTGCCATCCATCTACCCACATTTTACTTCTCTTCATCAGTCCATATGTTCACTTGAATTCACTCTGAAGAGTTTGGTCTGTAAACAGGCCTAATGGGAAATTTAGTATAGAAGTGCTGTACTACTTTGTAAATGTGCATACATATTTGCAATATCTATTCTCCATAGATAATGTGACTCGGAACCTTATTCCTCAAATTCACATGTGTTGGTCTTTTCGGATTTTGTGCTTTCTCAAAACAAAACACTCTGTACCCATTTGTAGAGCATGATGGGTAGAACATAATTTACATGGCTTGTAGCTCCTGGGTAGTCCACATTTCCAATGGGTGTTCCTCTTGGCCAAAGTAATATATTATAGTACTCACTAGTCGCAGTTGCATATAATTGTTCATTTGCTACACTAATTGCTGTGAATATGATCGCTCCAATCCATCCACAAATGTATCAGAATCGATTTTATCAGTAACATTTCATTTGTATTCTAAGAATCCGATTACATTGCTGTCCCCACATTGTAGACCAACAATATTTAATATTATCTAGTATTATCATCAATTATATTGTCTAAGTCTTCTAAAACTATACATGTTTTATTATTCTAATCTTGCATCATGCTCTACAAAACCTGATTGTATCTAAACTACTGCTTTCCGGTCTGTTAATGTCTTACTTCACTACTTAATTCTTCATCCAAATCAGTCACCCTTCATCTGGATCTTGCTTGTTTAACAATTCTGTTTTCGTTATTCACAATCAAATTTAAATATATTTTTCATGGAGGCTTTGTGGACTTTAATTTGATAAATTTGCTTTCTATTTGTTGTCAGAGTTTTTGATTATCTCTATGAAGCGTTTTGGCTGACTAGCATAAAATGACAAGTCACAGAAAACTTAAGACATTTTAGACTAAAAATATTCTATTTTTGCATTTTTTTCTTTGACTAATCTAAAGTGCTTGTTCTATATAGAGTTTGCCAGAAGGACAGTACAAGGTATTCAATGTTAATTCTGGAGGGGGCATGGCTTGGAAGCCATGCATTAGGAGGCGAAGCTCGAATGCTCCTAACCGATCCTGAAGTATTTTCGAACAAACTGGAAAAACAGCCATAATATATGCATGGTTGTCGGAACGTTCAGTGACCAGCTGGAGAGCTTGCTGTGAATAATCAGAGACGGGAACCGGACGAAATTTAAAGTAAAAGATGCGGCCAGCCAAATCAAGATGGCGAGCGCGAGCTCCTTGATCTCCCGAGGGGGCCGTCGCACTGAGGGATCTGCAGGAGACCAACGCGAAGGAGAGCTGCAGGAGGACAGCCCACCAACGGCAGTGGGAGTGCTCTAGGAACATGCCAAGAGTAGCGAGTGTTGCACGGTCCCCGAACATCTGGGAATTTTGACTTAGGCTGGGGAGAGCAGCCACATAGCCGGCGGCGAGAGCGCAGGTGCGGGAGCCGGGCTCAGGGCACCCGTGAGGGTAAAAGACCGATCTGCGATTCCCACAACCAGCGGAGGCGGACCAGTGCTGGGCAATGGGAACATGCAATAAGGAAGAGGGACATCTGCGCTTCCCCTCAGGGTAGCGGGCTCCAGTACGGTCAGCCCCGTTGAGTGAGGCTAACGCAGGCCCCCTGCCTGGAAGGGGGCGTGTGCGATGCCCGGCAACTGGAGAGAACCAAAGAAGCACCTAGAGAGCGCCATGTGGGCACCCCCAGAGGGGCTGCACATACAAAGACGAACCCCCTGATCCGTGGCACCAGGAGGGGCATAGCCCGTGGCCACAGCATGCAGGGAGCACTGACCAACACCGGTGGCGAGAGACACTGGAAAGCCATCCAGGGCATATTCGGATGGCTCAGACAAGGTACAGAGTGGAAAGGAATTATTGAGTGCTTGGACTCACATCAAGCAGATGCGAACGAATCATCCCACAGAGCTCCTCAAGCTCAATGGAATACCGGCGGAAGGACTGGGCAGAGCACTAAAACGTCATACAACATATTAAAAAAATACCCCATGCGAGTAGAAGGGCATTAGCTCCGGGGTGCGACAGGCAAGACCACCTATGCGGGACGTATCTACGGAGAAGAGTGACATGGCCAGACAGACACAAGATTGGAACCAAACAGTGCAGTGGTCCGCACTGCGGCAACAGGGCTGAGCTGGGCTCCAGGACAGAGAGGGGCAGAATACTGGGAGACCTAGTCAGGGAAGACCCAGAGTCATTGCAGCCCAGAATCAGAGGACAGCGGGCAGCAATCGAAGAGTCGAAAAGGGAAATGACGAGGAGGAGACGGCTCAGGCATACGCCACAACAGTAAGAAGTCCCTAGACATCCCCTGGCAAAAACTACTGGGGTATGAGAGGGCAGAGGCGAGGGGCTGATGGAAGCAGGGCCCGCTTCCGGATAACAGGGGCGCCTGACCATAACGAGAAGGCAACAACGCTATGCTTCGCAGGGAACACACACGAAACAAAGGAAGAAGTCCGGGGGCACCAGCAAGACCTGGGCGCACTGCAGTGGCCACTGTAGGTCCTCTGACCCAGTAAAGAGTGGCCGGAATAAGGACACCCACACATTGGCAGGTGGAGGACTCTTTCCAATCACAGTCCTCATAGGGATGCAAGGTGCATGGCACCCAAAACAACGGGGATACAAGTAGATACCACCCTGGAGCGTGCACTCCAAGCGTGGGAGGACGCAGTCTATTTGCCCACGGGTGGCAACCGGCTTCTTCAGGAAGGTCCCAGTAATGGTGTGATGGCATGGGAGGGGCTGGAGGACAATAACATGTAACGGGTGACGCCCAAGCGCACGCAGTGCCGCCTCCCGCATCCGGGGGGAAATTACTTATGGGGGCTGATCTGCCAGAGGCCTGGGCACTCCTGATAGCTGCCTCCAAACAGGAGACCAGGAAGCCGGGCGAGCGAAGGTGGCTGGCAACAGGGTTCAACAACACATAACTGCTCAACAGGGAACAGCAGTTAAAGGGATGGTCTAGTAAAAATGTTTATTTAAAAAATAGATGGGCAACATAAAAAAAAAATACTAGCATTCTCCGTTTTAAAACTTCCTATGTAAAATTTTGAGCTATTCAAGCTCAAAATTCGCAAAAAAAGCAAGCACATGGGCGCATCCATTTTGTGAAATGGAGGCCCTCCTGTGCTGGCTTTTGCTTTTGCGGCACTAATGAAGGAAAAGCAAGTCAGCTGTAGTAAACAAAGGCTACCGCTGGGTGGCTTTCCCTTCATTAGTGCTGTAGGCGGAGGACGGGGACCGGAGACCAGAGCAGGAAAGCTGCAGCTGAATCTCGGTAAGTGCTATTTATTTTATTTTTTAAAATAAGCACTAGCTGCGGTTTTTTTTCTAAGTTTTACGGGCTGGAGGAGCCCGGAAAACTTAGAAATAAAACCGCAGCTTTAAAAACGTATTTATGTTTGCGGTCGCTTTTGAAGCGACCGCAAACATAAATACAACGTTATTGTGTTGGAAAACGCTGCGGTTTTTCTTTCCAAGTTTCTCAGGCTCCTCTGGCTCGGAGGAGCCTGAGAAACCTGGAAAGAAAAACCGCAGCGTTTTCCAACACAACCGCGTGTGTTTCTGCCTGCTGTGGCTATCACTTTGGGTCTCCGGTGCTCCCAGGGGAGCACCGGAGACCCAAAGTGAAAGCCACAGCAGGCAGAAACACACGCGGTTATGTTTACATGCCGCGTAGTGTTTCTACCTGCAGCTGATTTCCCATTTGGGGCTCTCGGGCTCCCCGTGGGGAGCCCGAGAGCCCCAAATTGGAAAGCAGATTCAGGCAGAAACAACGCTGTTGTTTTCCGCAATGCCGCGTTGTTTCTGCCTGAATCTGCTTTACCATTTGGGGCTCTCGGGCTCCCCGTGGGGAGCCCGAGAGCCCCAAATGGTAAAGCAGATTCAGGCAGAAACAACGCGGCATTGCGGAAAACAACCGCGTGGGGAGCCCGAGGGGAGCCGGAGAGCCCCAAATGGGAAAGCAGATTCAGGCAGAAACAACGAGGTTGTGTTGGAAAACGCTGCGGTTTTTCTTTCCGAGTTTCTCAGGCTCCTCCGACCCGGAGGAGCCTGAGAAACTTGGAAAGAAAAACTGCAGCGTTTTCCAACACAATAACGTTGTATTTATATTTGCGGTCGCTTCAAAAGCGACCGCAAACATAAATACAACGTTTTTAAAGCTGCAGTTTTATTTCTAAGTTTTCCGGGCTCCTCCAGCCTGGAAAACGTAGAAAAAAAAACGCAGCTAGTGCTTATTTAAAAAAAAAAAAAAATAGCACTTACTGAGATTCAGATGCAGCTTTCCTGCTCTGGTCTCCGGTCCCCGTCCTCCGCCTACAGCACTAATGAAGGGAAAGCCACCCAGCGGTAGCCTTTGTTTACTACAGCTGGCTGGCTTTTCCTTCATTAGTGCCGCAAAAGCAAAAGCCAGCACAGGAGGGCCTCCATTTCACAAAATGGATGCACCCATGTGCTTGCTTTTGCGAATTTTGAGCTTGAATAGCTCAAAATGTTACATAGGAAGTTTTAAAACGGAAAATGCTAGTATTTTTTTTATGTTGCCTATCTATTTTTTAAATAAAAATTTTTACTAGACCATCCCCTTTAAGGGGAGCAGAAGGGTCTCGGATGACCCATCAAACCAGAGACTGAGTGTGGGGAACGAAATAAGTGGGAGTGAAACCCCAAGGGATTGCCTCATTGAGGGAAGGGAACAATAAGTCCTTGAGTGAGAATCTTGAAGGACACATTCAGCGAAATAGGGTGCACATAGGCCTGGGAGGCAATGTAACGTGGGAGGTCACAGTCCACCTGACAATTGATTCTGAAAGGAGAAGACGACTGCGGAGAAGCACAACAGATCGAAGGGGAGCAAAGGGCCTAGGCAGGGGATAATGCCAAATAGGACAAAGGGAACAAAGAGTAAACAGAGAAGCATAGACTCCTTCACCAGGAAATCCGACAAAAGGCAATTGCCCCAGTCAAATTCAGTGATGGTTACAACAAGTGCCACACAACAAGCGGGAAGCACAAGTGAGGGTCCTATACTGGAAGCAATTTCTTGCCCGAAAGCATCCCTGGAAAATAAAATGGATACAGCGATAGGGACCCTAAAGCTAGACACAGTCATGGTGGATGTGGGCCTCCTCCGCCAGGACGTATGTAACCTGACAGATCGAGTGACGACAGCAGAACATCAGGTGCAGCAAAACACCATAGATGTCGCAGTCACGCAAGTGCAAATGTCGGAAGTGATGCAGAGAGTCAAGATCCTGGAATGCAGAGCGGAGGATGCGGAAGGGAGAGCACGAAGGAATAACATCTGTATAGTTGTACTGCCGGAAGGTGAAGACGGCAGAGATCCCACGGATTAAGTGGAAAATCTGTTCCAGGAGATAGGGGCGGGAGTGCTGTCCCAGGGCTTTGTTGTAGAGGGAGCACACAGCACAGACCAAGAAGCCGGCACCTGGAGCCCGAGCAAGGGGAGGGTGGTTGGGCATTGGTTTGATAGTTCTAGGTGTAGCTGTAGTTATAGTTATAGTTAGTCGAGTGGTTGGTCAGGTGGTAGACAGCACTAACGGTGGAGGAAGCAGCAAACAGGAATGATGAAAGTGGAGCAAAAAGCAGTGGAAATGAGGGGGGCAAAGAGCCGAGGGTCAGAGGAACACCCCTGGCCGGAGACCCATGGAGTCAACAATACAGGTGGACACTAGAGAGAAGACGAAGACGTGGTCTACAAGAAGTTGGATCACCCCATGTAGGAGCAGTGAAATGGAGACAGGGAGTAGAGGGCATACAGAAGGCTATGGACGACGGAGCCGAAAGACATACAGCGGCTATGAGCTTGGATGAGATAATGATTGCAACTTGGAATGTCAGAGGGCTCAACACCTATGTTAAAAGACTTAAGAGTATATGCCTGGCTGAACAGAATGAAAGTCAAAATAGCAATGTTGCAAGAGATCCACTTAAAGGAGAGTTAGAGACCAAAGTGGATAAGAAATTGGGAGGCCAGATCTACAGTTCCACATATTCAAACTATGCGAGGGGAGTACTAAGTATGCCTGATAAATACATATGCACCGAATCACGATGCAATGGAATTTTTCAAAAAGCTTGTGCCTAAACTGGCCCGGTATAGAGAAGCAAAGTTCATCTGGGCGGGAGACTTCAACTGGACATTCGACCCACCCCCGGATAGGTCGGAATGCAAACACAAGAAGCCGACACCCCCAGCCAAGGTGCTACAAATGTTCCTGACTCGATTACAGCTGGAGGATTTCTGGCGAAAGGTACACAGCGGGGAGAGAGGGTACACACATAGTACACTGCATGGAATATTCACACGGATAGACTATTTACCGGTACTGAATCTCTGAAAGATTTCACAGGGATAAATATAAAAGCATAAACACACCAATACTAGCAACGTGGGCGCACACTCACAGAAGGGCTCCGATACCAACATGGCCGCGAAGGCACTGCAGGAGGGCGAGTTCGAGGAATATTTGCATGATGTGATAGAGGAGTATTTTGAGCACAATGAGGGAAGCGTAGAGTGATGGCAAGTTATGGGATGCGTTCAAAGTGGTAGTGAGGGGGGGGACAATAGGGCATATGGGGGGACCGAGGGGAGGCCCTGTCGGAGCTCGGCAAATTAGAAAAGGAGCTAGAACAGGGGGAACATCAGGCATGGATTATGGGGAAGGAACCCAGAGAACTACTGAGACTGATATGTGTAGAAGTCTTGGAGAAACTGGGAAGACTGGATTATGGGACATACATACAGCGGTTGCATGCGCAGAGGGACAAGCCAGGAAGGCTCTTAGCCTGGCTCACTAAGCAGGAATGTAAAAAAAGACCCAATTAACGCAATACATGATAAAGCCGGAACAGAAGTTAGGAGCCAGCAGGGCATTAACATTATATTTTCTTGCTTTTATGAGCGATTGTATGCCCCTAACCCAGAGATGGAACCGGGGGATATAGCAGATGCCCTGGCAGAGATAAGATTGCCGAAACTAGCAGAAGAACAGGCCCAATTACTAGATGATCTCCTTACAGTGGAAGAAGTAAAGTCCATCATCACCGAACTTCCGTCAAGCAAATCCCCAGGGCCAGATGGGCTCCCGGGTGAATTCTACAAGAAGTACATGGGCATTAAATCATCAAGATTGCTTGATGCATACCAAGAGGCGTATGAGAGAATAGCTATCAGGCAGCATGTCGGAATCAGTGATTATACCGATCCTAAAACCAGGGAAATCACTGCTGAGTGTGCCTCCTATAGGCCGATCTCCCTCATTAATCAAGACATCAAAATCCTTACGGCAGTCCTTGCTAATCGCCTGAAACGGTTAATACCTGCGCTGATCCATTCTGACCAGACTGGTTACTTCCCAGGGAGGAACACGTTGTGGAATCTTTGCGGGTTCCAACACGTAGTGGACCAGACAAACCTCACTCGGGGCGAATGTGCTATAGCGTAGCTGGACGCCGTTAAAGCATTGGATTCTGTAAACTGGGGGTGGCTGTTGAGTGTCCTCGCCCACTTTGGAATAGGGGAAGGGTTCCTTCGATAGGTCAGGCTGCTGTATAAGGATCCCAGAGACTGAGTTAAAACTGGACGGCATGTCTCCGAAGTCCGAAAGTCCCAGTATACATAGAGGTACCAAGCAGGGTTCCCTACTCTCACCTATGTTGTATATATTGGCTGTGGAGCCGCTAGCGGCTTTTCTTAGAGCAGAGTATGGGGACACATGGATATAGACGGAGTAGTGCACCAGATTTCACTGTACGCAGAGGATATGCTCCTTTTTGTGGGGAACCTGCGAGAGAACCTACCCTGCTTGCTAGAATCGATTGATGCGTACACTCGGCTTTCAGGAATAGCTATCAATAAAGAAATGTCCTCACTGTTCCCCCCTGGCTGATCTGAGACGGGTCCCTGCGGACCAACTTACAGACCTGGGTCTTGGGTGGGCAACGCGCTCCTTCCGATATCTGGGGGATAAAATACACCACGACACAGCAGAGACAAAATCTACACGCATGCAGCACTGGACAGAACACAGAAGGACATGGACTTCTGGGGGACACTTCCGCTGGGGATGATGGGAGGGCGGCCCTCTTGAAGATGGTGGTACTGCCAAGTATGTTCTATTATTTCCCGAACATCCGGTACAACATACCTAGGTCCTTCTTCATAAAACTAAATACAAAAGCAATGAAGGTTCCTATGGGGATGGGGGAGGTGCAGGATAGCTATGACGACTCAGCAAAGGGGCTATGAAGCAGGAGGCATTTCGATTGCCAGACTTTGAAAAATACTACTTGGCAGGGCAACCGCAATTTGTGGTCAACTGGCTGGGGGAAGAGACAACAATAGATACAATACTTTTTCAGCCGGCGCTGAAGCCGTACTATCTGAGGGAACCCCCGTGGATTGACAAATCATTCATTAAAACATGGTCAGATTTGCGATAACCCTGTGGGGCAGAGCGTGGAAACTCCAGGGGAGGAAAGATCCCTGTTCAACACAGACCCCCCCCCCCTAGTGGGCTTTGTAGGCCCGCACACAGGAACCCCCGTAGCCCATCGATCCCAGTGGAAGGCCAAGGGTGTAACACAGATATGCGATCTGAGAAAGGAAGACCAATGGGCGGAATTCCAGAACATTGTGGAGAACCACGGTATCCACTGAGGTCAATTTCTCCTACATAACAGCATAACGAGAATTAAGAAGAAATGGGTAGAATGGTCAGAGGAAGAGGATATAGAGGGAGGGTTGGACACATGGTACGACATCTCAGAAGGAGGGCACACGGCCTCCAGGATCTACGAACAGTTAGCATCCAGTAATGCGCAAGTGTTACAGATAAGGGAATCCTGGGAGGGGGAGCTCCAGAAGCCCTTTAGCGAGCATGAGTGGACCAGAGTGCTGAGATATGCAAAGAAAGTGTCCAGGAATGCAAGGATTCGGCAAGCATAACTGTGCCTCACGCATAGGGCATACCTTATGCCCAGATGGATGACTGATGAAACTGGGACAACCGCATAATTGCCCTCGCTACTCCGACAAAGAGGCAGACATGTTGCATATATTTTGGACCTGTGCAGTGATACATGCCTTTTGGGAGGGAATCAAAGAGAAAGTGGCGGGAGGAGGCATCCAGATGCAAGTATGGAACCCAGAGTCGTACTTACTGGGCCTTTTTCCAAGAGGAAGCATACAAAGAACACACCTGGCCAAAATGAAGGACCTGGTGTGCATACTGGCTAAACGACGAATAGCAATGGCTGGACCTCCAGGGCGGGCCCGACTACAGACTCATGGTGGTCGGATCTTCAGAAGTGGGCCCTGGCAAAAACGGCGGTGTGAATGAAGGTGGTGCAGAGGGGAGAAGGGGGGAGCGGGCAAAAGATACTGGCATGGAATTCCCTGATGCAAGACCTACTTGGACTAGGGGCAGAGAGCGATATAGATGACCCTAGCAGCAAGGACGAACATTAACTAGGCAAAAGATAGACATATAGCGTGGCCCCAAAGGGGGAGGAGGAGAAACAAACTGATTTGTGAGTCGACCAAAGGACGGCGGTAGACCAGAACAAGATGACTGCAAACCGCTCCACGAGGACACAGCAGAAGCGGAATCCACACCGAAATGCCAGAGTGATGTTTAGGTTTTGTTTGTATATTTGTTATTATTGGTCGTTTTTATTTTAAACTGTTTATCATTTTTAAACAAGAAAAAAGAATTCTGAAATGCATATTGCATATACCTTTTATAGGATGTTTACACCTGCAAAAGGGTGTGTGGTGGGTCTCCTTTTATGACACTGTTGCATACACTACAAATTAAACAAGGCAATGTCCTTTCTTGGTCAAATCATTAACCATAGTAGTGTTGGCTACACAAATCAAGAGGTTTCTGAGTTCTTAATGGAAATCTCTTGAAAGTGGTGTTGAGTTCAGCATCCAAAATGAACAAAGGCCAATTTTCTTAAAAATAATTATTCATTTAGCTGTTCATGGCTCCACTTATCAGCCAACGCGAGATTCTCTTTTGACTAGGAATATGTTGTAATAAAGATGCTGTTGATAATTCAGGAATTTCAATCAAATCATTTGTGCTCCATAAGCAGTTAGTAAATTCAATTTTCTTGGCTTCCAACTGAAAATCGGTGTCGACGGATACAATCGGATGCATTGGTAGCAAATGAGTTTGATAATATTTTTCTTTTAGAGAAATGGGTGCTGAAATGTGTAACTTGGAAGCATGATTTCAACCATAAGTATGTTGTATGGCAGTACTGTAAATGTTCAAAGTGGTGTCTAGAAAAGCAACTATGTTCCAAAACTGTAAACCTAAATGTAATCCAAGTGGGTGCTTGATTCATTCAAGTTCCAAATGTTAGCTGCTGGGTAGAGCCCCCAACATCATAAACATCTTGTCTATTTGCTGGGAACAAGATTCAAAGTTAGTAGTATAAGTTTGATTGGAAAAAGTTGCATACTCATTATCAAAGTGATGGAAGCACATTTGGCACTCATGGATGTCCCTAAAATGTGTTCATAAAAGGTTTTCCCATATCTGAAGAAGTGTATCTCAAAGCAGCTGTGATTAATAAAACCACAAACAAGTTCTTTCCACTGACACAGATTTCCTGGTCAACACCAATTAACACTGCTACATCTACAGCATGTTAATTTTTTATGCAAAGACTCATTAGGCCTAAAGTTAATCTGCTTCAAGAAATCAGATTAAGGAAAAATCTTTGTGCTCAAACGGGTGTTATACAAAATAATTGATGAACAGCATGGTTCCAAATGGCTATCATGTTGAGCCACAATAGGTCTTCCTGGAGGATACAGTAATTAATAATGCATTTTTGGGGTTTGAATAGAAATTAAAGTTACTCACTGTAGTGACTTAAGTACGCCATAGTCCCCTTTCCTACAGCCTTGTGGGCGTCCCCAAACATGGGGATGGTACCGGAACCTTTGGCAGCAAAGAAATTGAGCTTCCCCTTTCAATTGAATATAGCGCACGAGGCACAGCCCCATGCGTGGGAACCCCTTCCATCCTACCACTCCCTTGCCCCACCTCCTCCCAAGGCCCCGCCCTACGGCACCTCACCTCAGTCCCCTTTTAACACATGAGATGCTTAAATACCTGGCTATACTGAATATATTACCCCCTGGCAACAAGCGGGGGAATGTGGGTGTGACGTATGGAGGAAAGGGGACTATGGAATATGAGTACATTAGTCATTACAGTGAGTAACTTTACTCATACATCCTGTCCCCTTTGCCACATCCTTGTGGGCGATTCCACCGAACAAGACCATAGGGTGAAGCCGTGACAACCTACCTCATATCTAGGACGAAGCAAAACTGTTCTTCAGAACCGCCTGACTGAACTCAGCATCTCGCCTGGAGTTGGTACCCAGGGAATAGCGCTTACAGATGGCCGACAGAGGCCCAAGTAGCCACCCTGCTGATGACACCCCAAGACGCAGGTCTCTGAAACGCGACGGTCGTGGCCCTGGCTCAGACCACATGGGCATGAACCCCCTCAGGGACCGGTTTGCCCATGGCCGTGTATGCCTCTGAAATGGCCTGGACCATCCAATGTGTGATAGAAGCTTTGGAAGCCTGAGTGCCTCAAGACAAGGCCCCAAAAATGATACACAATGCCTCAGGATTCCTGAAGGACTTTGTCTGGAAAGATAGGACTTGAGGTCCAAGGAATGTAAAGCTTTTTCTGCCTTAGACTGTGGATTCGGGAAGAACGCTGGTAGGCCGATTTCCTGATTCCAATGTGAGAGACCACCTTGGGCAAGAAATTTGGATAAGTGAGCAATATGATTTTTTTCGTTACGGAACGTGGTGAACGGCTAGCATGAAGACAACACCTGCAGTTCACTGACCCTGCGTGCCAAATTAAGCAACACCATTAGCATGTTCTTCATCGTCACCAGCTGTATGTCCGAGGCTATCGGCACAAAGGGCTTGCGCTGCAATGCCTTGAGAACCACATTGAAGGTCCCAAGACCAGGTGCGGCCTATGCACCAGCGGAAACAGCCCGACAGCCCCTTTTGGTGGGCTTTAACCACCGGGTTGGGCACAGTAAAAGTTGTGCACTGGGGAATTGTCGTTGGTCCTGTACACCAGAATGAGCCAGATGTGCCGAGAACGCCAGCACGTCGTCCAGTAAGCAGGAGATTGTGTTCAGCCCCCTGTTGCGAGCCCAGTGGCAAAAATCACGCCCACTTGCTCTTATAATGGGACTGAGAAGACTGCCTCTTGTATGATGTCCCAGTTGCCATCTGAAAACTAAGCATGCCGTAGTCTCAGCTGGTCAGGAACCAGGCTGCTACGACCAGCCTGGCTGGCTCCAGGTGCTCCACTGCCCCACCCTGATGCGTCAGGAAGCCGCTGCCATGGATCGGAAGATGGACACGCCCCATGGAACACAACTGCGGCAGATCCGAGAACCACAACCTCGAGTCCTGGGGGGAGGTCAGGGGGGTTAATCAGGATGAGGCCTCTGGAGCAATGGGGGAGGAGGGAACATCCCTGCCCATGAAGCAAACCGGGGGCACTAGGAATTCAGACGAGATGCGAATGAGTCCATATCCGGAACCCCCCCCCCGTCGCTGGAATAGGGGCAACAAAGAGTTGATGTGCAACTCCCACTCGTAGTGTTGAACCCCAAGCGGCGCAGTTGGTCCGCTTCCGCATTGCTGTCCCCAGGGAGGTAGAATGCTGAAATCCAGAGGGACTCTGTCAGGGCCCATTCCCCGATAGAGAGCGCAGGAGAGGGGAGGAGGTTGGGGTGCCACCCTGCTTGCTCGGGTAAAACAGTCGTAGAGTTGTCTGTCCAGACCAGAACTGGCTCGTCTGTGATGAGGGGCAAAAAAGCCTCGAGTGCCAGGCCCACTGGTCTGAGCTCGAGCAGATTGATATGCATGAGGGCTTGCGCCCAGGACCATGCACGATGGATCGAGTTACCCTCCAGGGTAGCACCCCAGCCTGAAAGGAAGGAGTCCATCTTAACCACCAGAATGGGCTCCGGCTGGGTAAAGGGGGCTCCCCCGTGGCCACATTGCAGTCCATCAACCACCAGCAAAGATTTGAGAGGAGGAGTAGGGGTATTGGGATCCTGTCCGCCCAATAACCAGTCCCCTGGTCCCAATTGGCGACCAGGTGGACCTATAGGAGTCTCATTTTGAGTTGGGCACGCTGTACTGCGAGTACGCAAGATAACATCAGACCCAGGAGGTGCTGGAACCACCATGCCGAGGTGATCGAGCTGGCCAGAAAGTGCCCTATTGCCTTGCAGAGGGAAACGAGCCTCTCGGAAGTGGAGAGCACCTGCTGCACAGCTGTGTCCCAGCGCAATCCAAGGAAGATCAATAGACTATTTGTCTATTATAAGTATTGGGAATTTGAAGTTAAGAGTTCCAAATTGCAATGTAACAGACTCAAGAGAACTTGTACATCCTAAACTCTGGAATGACTGTTTCCCAATTGCCAAGTGGTGTAAAAGAATGGCTGCAACACACTGGAAGTAAATGTGCAAGAGGGTCGAAGTGGCCAGAGAATAAATACATCTGTAAACCTTGTTAAACAAAAATAATAAAAGTCCTAGCTGTAAAATAAAAATGTTATTGGCATCCATCAATATCACAACACATAGCCTTAGGATAAAGTGCCCATCTTGGCCAAGCTCACCAACAGCCCCATGATCAACCACGCAGATACCTACCAATTCATATTGCGGTACCCAAACCTACCCTGATTCAGCAAAATTACAATCCCTTTGACAGGTCTGCTGCGAATGCTGAGACAAGCAGATCAGTGGGTTCATGCAGACAGATGCTTAGGTTGTGGAGTGGTTGAAGTCTCAAATTACAATGTGATAACCTGGTGATCAGTAATAATAAGCAGCGCAGTTTCTAATTGTTAACTACCAGGGCACATACCTTAACTACTGGCAGTGCAAGAGACTCAACTGTTCTAATTCCACCAGTAATCATACTTTAAGCGACTGATTCTCTAACTACTACTTGCATCCCTTTAGCTAAGCCACGTACCAGTCGCTTTTACTCCCTAAAACAACAGGCAAATGTTCCAAACAAAAAAACAGGCATGGAAAATACTCTCAAAATAGGACTAAAAACAGTTTCAGTAAAAAGTAATTCAACAAAACCCCATATGAGCCTGCCCCCTGCTGGCACCCACACAACTATGTGGCTCTGCTTGCTTGGATCAGACGTACAAGTGACACAGGAAGGATTTCTATTATAACTCCCCTATCTGAAAAGGGACTCAAGTACACATGCATCTTGTAATTAGCATCAATTACTAGGTACAAAGTAGTATGGATTAGAAAAAGAAATCCGTTTGAGTAAAAACATTTTATATGCTCCAAAAAATGAAACCCATTTGCGAATGGAATTACTTTTTGCACTGCTCAAAATACATTTTACTCCCAACTTCAGCAACTAGACAGTACAACACCTCTGATCTGGATCACAGTCTCCTTGCAAAAGTAAGAGAACCACAGTCTTTTTATGGAACAATGTGCCCCAACGCCACCATTTCAATGACCATGTTTTAGACAGCGCTATAGTTTTTATTTTCCAATGTTTTTGGTTCCACTGGAAATGGGTTCCGATATAGTTATCACATTATAAATAGCATGTGTTGTCTTTGGGTTTATTTTTAGAGCTTTTCAGGTTGCTGCATTCTATCTCATTTACTACTTTAAAAGATACCCGTTGATTTGAGTAATTCTACTCCCCATCAAATCTCTATATGTATGTATCAATATCAGCAAGTGATCACATATTTGATTTCTTGATAATTACCACAAACCGTTGTGTGCTTTAAAAAAAAAAGTAATTGCTGAAATCACGCACTGTGACCCACTTTCCTAGCGGGTTTTCCATCTCCAACAAACCCACTGTGAGATTTTTCCCTACAGCTGCTGTTTGCATTTTAAATCAACAAAGTAAGATATGTACAGTTTAAAAGGTAAGCTTGGTCGTCAGAAGGATGGATTTTAAAATACCTTTAGCGTTGCATTATATTCGAGGACAGAACCAAAAGACTATTCCACAATTGATTATTTTGCCATTTCGGTTTGAAATAACATATTACACAATTAAAATCATAAAGAACGGGATAGGAAACGTGTAGGGTGAGTTTGTAAAATATCCAAATGTACAGCAGATTAAAAACGAAACATACTCCATTCTCATCCACAAATGATACACCATCATTGCAACACTCCATTGAGGTATTACACCCCAAAACACAGAACGAGAAGCTGTACTTCGGTTAATTGTGGAAATCCCACATTCCAGCTTTAATGATCCAAACTAATTCAGAATATTGCCAATCTGAATCCAGAATCATTTAACGAACTGGATGTCAGACAATAAGAACAGTTATCCTCTGCAAGATCCTCGTCAGTGTGATATAGTTAACCTACCGCATCTCACAGTTCTAGACACAGACAATAATTGGTCAAACCCTAAAAACCTTGCAGGGTCTATTGCCAGAGTACTCAAACAGGGTAAAAGTAACTATTGGGATCTGTGCCCAAATCGCCCCATAGAAGGGACTAGTTCCTTACCTTTAACTCCATTTCTCCAGCGTTGAGATCTTTCATGGATTCACATGCTGTGAATATTCCCTGTCGTCAGACTGGGAACCTCGTCCTTTTAAAAATAGCGTTTTTCCCCTGGAAAACGTAGAGTGTCCCATCAACGTCCTTTTCGGTGCTTTAGCCACCACCAATAGGACAAGGTATAAATAGCCCCGCCCCGCGGCTTCCCTTCAGATTTTAACCTCCAAAGTAGAGGCAACGCGAACCAGGTTTGCATGCAGGGGCGGCCGGCGCATATGAATCCATGAAAGATACCAACGCTGGAGAAATGGAGTTACAGGTAGGAAACTACTCCCTTCTCCAGCATTGGATCTTTCATGGATTCACATGCTGTGAATGGGTTCCATAGCCGTATCAATCATGCATGGAGGTGTGCAATTCAAACCAATACATCACAGAATTACATACATGAGACCAGAAGAAACCAGCAGAGATAACGTTCAAATATATTCCCTGAAGCTGCGGGGCTTACCTTATTGAAACAGGCGTTGCAGGACTGCAGGTCCCACCTGTACATCCGCACTCTGCTGCTTTTCCAGACAGTAATGTCGAGTTAAAGTATGCGGCCCCGACCAGGAGGCCGCCTGGCAAATGTCCACCAGCAGAATCCCTGACCATAATGCCGCAGACGAAGCCATAGACCTTGTAGAGTGTGCCTTGGGACTTCTCTCCAGCGGCTTTCCTGCCTTAGTGTGGCCGAGTGAGATAGCCGATGACACCCAACAAGCCAGTCCCTGCTTGGATATTGGCCGTCCCTTGACGGAGTGTCCATAAGCCACAAACCGCTGTCAGGACAGTCTGAACTCCCGAGTAGGACTCGGGTAAAATTTCAATGCTCTTTTCACATCCAGCATACGCAATGCTCGCTCTGCTGACGGGGAAGCGGAGGCAAAGAACGATGGTAACACAATCAAAGAAAATGTATGACAAGTGGTTGGCACTTTTGGAATAAAGTGCGGGTTAGTGGCCAACACCACCTTGTCCTTGAAGAACCGCAAGTATGGAGGATCCACAACCAGAGCTTGCAATTCAGATATTCTCCTTGGTGAAGTAATGGCCACCAAAAATGCCTATTTCCAAGACAAAAACTGCAAGGGCGTCGACGACAGAGGTTCAAACGGAGGCCTCATCAGACCTGACAGCACTACATTAAGACTCCACCCCAGAGGGAACTTGACTGGAGGAAAAGTTCGAAATAACCCCTTCAGAAAATGCTTGATGAGACGATCACTAAACAGAGGCATAGCATGGCGCTTCCGAGTGAATCTAGAAATTGCTGCCAAGTGTACTTTTATGGAGGAGAACCCCAAACCTTTATTTGCCAAGTGCAATAAGTAGGGTAGAACTTGTTCCGGTGAAATGTTCAACGGGTCCACACCAGGCTGGCCCTTGAATACACAAAATCTTTTCCATTTACACGCAAAGGAGACATTCGTGGACGGAGCTCTAGCCGCCTCCAAAAAGCATTGATAGTCAACAGAAATGTTCAGCAGGCCAAACTCGGAGAAATCAGGAGCCAAGCCGTCAGGCTGAGAGAGCCTGGATCGTGGTGCCAGACAACACCCTTGTCCCGAGACAGAAGCTCTGGCGTCGCTTGCAACCAAATCCGCTCCGCCACTGATTGATGAAGCAGGTCTGAGAACCACGGCTGCCTGGCCCAGTACGGGGCCACCAGAATCACACGGCATGAGCATCTCCGAATGTACTGAAGGGTCTGCCGAATGAGTGGAAAGGGAGGAAAAGCGTAAGCGAACCAATTTTTCCACGGCAACGCATCCCCCAGCGACCCAGGCTGAGCCCACCTGCTGGCAAACTTCTTGTTCTCCCGCGTTGCAGAGATCCAACCAAGGACGACCCCATTTCCGGAAGATCATGAACATCTGTTGTTCCTTCAGCTGCCTTTCGTGAAGTTGAATTACCTACCTGCTGAGCGAGTCCGCCTGCACATCACATTCATCACTCCAGGCAGGTGAAAAGCTACAATACTGATGCCGTGTAACAGGGCCCAATGCCAAAGTTCTTGAGCTTCTTTCGAAAGCACTCTGGAGTGTGTGCCCCCTCCCCCCATTTCCTGAGGTAAAACATTGTGGTGGTATTGTCCGTCAACACCCTTACCACATGCGCGGCAGAAACAATTTCAGGGCCCAATATACCGCTCTGAGTTCGAGCACATTGATGTGAAGCCTCGACTCCAGCCGAGACCACAGACCCTGGACCTGGGAGTCTTCGAGATGCGCCCCCCATCCTGTTTGAGAGGCATCCGTCACAATTTTAACCTGAAACTCCGGCTCCAGCAACGGCATGCCGCGATCCAGATTGTCTGAGCACTGCCACCATCGAAGAGCTTCCACTAAGTCGCCGTTGACCACCACCTTGTCGGACCATGATCCGCGACTCTGAGCCCACTGGCCTGCAAGGAACTCCTGCACCGGCATCATGAAGAGACAGTTCTTCACCAACGGAATGCAGGACGCCATGGCTCCCAGCAGTGACATGTATGCCCTGACCAACACTCTTGTACCGATCTTCCACTCTGCCGCTTTCTGCTTGAGATTTTGAACTCTCTCGACGGAGGGCCTCACCAAGCCTAGTCGAGTCTGAAATTTTGCCCCTAGAAACGCCAAGTTCTTGGAGGGAGATAGAAATGACTTCTCAAAGTTGACCGCGAAGCCCAGTCGTTCCAACAGCTGCATAGTAGCGCTGAGACTTGCCTGGTCGCTCCCGGAGACGAGCCCTGTACCAGCCAGTCGTCCAGGTAAGGGTAGACGTGATGACCTTCTCGCCGGAGCCACGCCACCGCCGGCGCCAAGCATTTCGTAAACGTCCTGGGGGACGATTTTAAACCGAAAAGAAGCACTTGAATCTGGTAATGATCTTGACCTGCTACAAACCGCAGGAATTTGCGTGTCGACGCATGGGGATGTGGAAATGTGTCCTGTAAATCCAACAAGGCCAGGAATTCACCCGGCTGTACCGACCAAATGACTTCTTGAAGTGTGAGCATCTTGAACTTCAGGCATTGCAGAGTCTTGTTCAATGCCTGAAGGTCCAGAATGGGTCGCCACTTGCCGTTGGGTTTCTTCACCACGTAACAGGAGTAAACCCCCTGGCCTTTTTCAGCCACTGGAACAAATTCTATAGCCCCTTTCTGTAGCATAAGTACAACAACCTGGTGTAAAATGTAAAAATGAGGTTGTACGGTATACATGGGAGGAATGGGAACCGGTGAGCCCTTGAATTCCAGAGAATGGCCCAACCGCACTGTGTCTAATACCAACCGGTCTGATGTAATTTTGCCCCATTCGTCCACGTGTAGTGCTACTCTGCCCCCCAGCACATTTCCCCGAAGACAGCCATTGCTGCGACTAAGTTTGGCTTCCTTTGGAGGAAGAGTCCTGTCCCCCTCTTCTGGACACCTGAAAGTCTCGGCTCCTTCGCGTCAATTGCACTGCCCGTCTATACCCCTGTGAAGAGTATCCAGACAGACTAACCCTGGTCTCGACAGTTGGCTGCCTTCACTGTCGTCGCTCCCACAGTCGAGACCTTCTTTCCGAAGGCATCCGGTCTGGCGTCACCATCAGGAGGTGTAGCACACTTGTGCTGGGTTCTGGATTTTCGGCTAGCCGCCGGCACCACCGATTCAGGGGTGAAACCAAGCATTTCGGCGTAGAGTCCGGGGCCTTAAATTTCTTCTCCAGCCTCCCTTTGACTGCTGGTTCTGAGAAGGGATGGCATATTGTGCGTAGGCCCTCCTGCCATATATGGTCCAGGATTGGAACGGCGAACACCGCCTTCCGTCTCTTGCCCATATGGTCAAACAGGAAACATTACTTTCGTTCCTCCTCCGGAGTCAGACCAAATTCAATACAAGCCTTTGCCATCATGGCATGCAACGCCCCCACATCATCAGGAGGAGACGGTTGTGCTGGCCTACGAGGCGTTTCCATTTCCACATCCGAATTCCATGTAGGATCTCTCGACGGCGAAGAGACATTAGACATAGTGTCCCTAGGTACATAGTCCGAATCAGAGTCCAGCAGCTCACCCTCTTCAGGATGGGAACGAGGGCGTTCTTCGCTCATCGGCCGAGGCGTCGGCAACTCAGTCGCAGCCGAATGCGGAGGGACCCCTGCCGAGGCCAAGCTCAGAAGAGGCAATCTTGAATCTAGTTGACCCAACAAGGACTGTAGTGTAGACCAGACCTGGAGCGACAGCATCACCTGCGGGTTCACCAGAGGGTAATTGGATGGACCAGACCCCACTCCCATCGACGAAGGGCCAACACACTGCAAGCCAAGGCCCGTCGGATTGACCACCGGCCCCCGTTCATCCTCCACCGATGACACTGAAAGGGCCGCCTCATGCTGTAGAAGAGTGTCAGGCAGAAGGGCGTCAAAAGGAGAAGGCTGCCACGCCCCACCGGTCGGCAACAAGTTGTCCGTCAACGAGAACCTCGGGCCTTGTTCAATCGCAGCCGACGGAGCTGAAGAGACAATCGTGGACTCCCATAGACGATGGTGTAGCTGGAACCGCAACCTGCGGCATTGTTTTTTCAGGCTCACTGGATCGATGCTTCGACGACTACTTGAGGATGACCTACGATGGTCTCCTGAAGAGGAGCGTTTGGAAGAGTCCTTCTCGTCTTTCACCAATGAAGATGTTTTTTCGGGCCTTCCCTCCGACCCACGGGACTGGTCCGAATGACCATGTTTGGAAGACGACGGTACCCCCTTCGGCAGGTGTTTGCCCGAAGAGGCGCGACCACTCTTCTCTGCACCAGAAGGCCGAGACTTCTTAGCCCGTGGTTCAGCTGACACCGACCGGCGAGGAACTGTTTGAACAGGTTTCTCAGACGCCAGGCTACGAAACGATCCTACCTCAGATGAAGGGTAGGTTGCATTCAGCCAGCACACCAACCGCCCATTGCGGCCCTTAAGCGTTTTCTTAGAGAATCCTTTACAGATGTTGCAGGAATCGACGAAGTGATGAGGGTAGAGGCAATATAGGCAGTCCATGTGCCCGTCCCCCTCGTACACCTCCTTTAGCCCGCAGGTCGCGCAGGGCCGAAACAAAGCTTTTCCCGAAGACATTGAGAAAAAACAAACAACCACAATACACCACACGTGTTGAATCAGAACGAGCACGAGGTGATCGCAACACTTTGGAGAAGGTTGAAATCTGAAGGGAAGCCGCAGGGGCGGGGCTATTTATACCTTACGTCCTATTGGTGGTGGCTAAAGCACCCAAAAGGATGTTGATAGGACACTAAAGTGTCAATGTTTTCCAGGAAAAAATGCTATTTTAAAAATGACCAAGGTTCCCAGCCTGACAACGTGGAATATTCACAGCATGTGAATCCATGAAAGATCCAATGCTGGAGAATATGTATAACTGTGGACTACCAACAATCTTACAGTGACAGCAATGACACAAATAAATCATGCAATAGGACTAAACAGCAAGAATGTTTCCAGGTGCCCTTGAAAGGAGGATGTCTTTGTGAAGATCAACTTGACTAGTAAACACCAGTCCATAAAGTCTCTAAGCTTGCAGTCCTACTCCGATGTCAATCAGTGATGCAAGGAATCAACTGATGCCATCCGGTTGCACAGTCCAGACACACTACTCTGGGGTTGTGCATGAAGCTCCAGAGTACTGGACATTAAACGCCTAAACAAACCCCAATTTTGTGATTGAGTTAATATGGTGTTAATTCCCCATTCTAAGGTCTGGAGGGGGGCACGAGGGGGTAAACAGCCGGTAGCCCAAGTTAACGGTCCGAGCGAAGTGACAATGGATAACGAGGGCTCTGGGCCGTTATCCCCATCACAGTCCTTGGAAAGGAGGATTAAGGCTATTAGCACCCTGGGTTGCAGAAGCAGTAACCCAGGGTGCTAAAAAAAAATAAAAGAAAATAAGGGATTTTCCTTCGTTTAATGGGACGCCGCACGCATCCCCTTTAACTAAGCAAAACACTTTTCCAAGAGGGCCGCCATGGAAAGGGAAGACAGGGCTCACGTCTTCCTTTACCATGGTGGCCAGCGGGAGCTGGGGAGGAGCGGCAGCAGCGCTCGCCAGCACAGAAATAAGGTAAGTGGGGGTGGGAGGGTGAAAACTTTTTTAAAGGAACAGAGGGTGGGACTGGGGGGGTTGTAAGATCGCAGTGTGGTGAGTCGGCCGTCAGGCGGCATGGAACACAGGCTTTCACCGGCGGTTCAAGCCTGTGTTCCTACCCACTTGAATGGCTGGCTCCCCCACCACAGTGCTAAATACTACTTTCTTGACAAAGAACCTCTATTCAGGTGGGACTCTGGCTCCACTTCCCTCTTAGCTTTCCAGGTTGGCAGGATCTGTCTAGATCTTCTCTGCATAATAGTCTTTTCAGTCATTAGCGTGGGCCTTTTTTAATCAAGTTGACCATCCCAAAGCCATGGCCTTTATAGTTCAATTGCTTCAAAATCAGTCTTGTAAGTTACTTACCTGTAACTCCTTTTCTCCCGAATTGGTATCTTTCATATATTCACATGCTGTAAGAAATGTTCCCCGTTGTCAGGCTGGGAATCCTCAGTAATGTTAAACAGTTTCATAGAAAACCAAGAAACTGCATACACACCCAGGAAATGGCCCACGGCCGGAGCTGAGGCCATCGCTTCGCTCGGCCCCACTGACTGGTGGGAAGTTAACTGCCTAGTCTGCCCTCGTGGCAGGGCATGAAAGCCTAAGTGTTCTCTTAGTGTTTTGTGTCACTCACCCTTGAGACAATAGGCAGCGAGTGCCTCCTTAGCTCCACTCCAGTAGGCCATCTTCAGTTTTGTATATCGAATGCAACAGTGCAAAGAGAAATGCGGGGGCAGGTGGGAGGGTCGCATTTGAATCTATGAAAGATGCCAATGCTGGAGAACAGGATGTAACATTCCTTCTCCAGCATTGGATCTTTCATAGATTAACATGCTGCTAGAATATATAATAAACAGTACAAATGTATGGATATACACCAAACTACAGACTAGGACGCTAGACGAACATGGAAAGAAGGACTGCTTATCCAACCCTGTACTCCGCAGGACTTTTTTTGATGCAGGAGAAATCGATGATGGTGTAAGTAAACCTCCACAATGCCACTTAGCAGATGTCTGATGGCGGCACTCCTACTAGAAGCGTGGCAGTGCAGGAAAAGTCTCTTCTAGAATGTTCTCATGGCTGACCGGGAAGTTGCATCTTAGCAAGTTGGTAGCAGAAAGAGTTACAAGAAGGAAACAGTCTAGAAAGGAAAGCCTTAGAAAGGCCTTTCCCCATTATCAGCAAGCCCAAAGGAAACAAACAGCTGCAACGATTTCCAAAAGGGTTTGATCTGATCAACATAATACTTGCATGCTCTCATGAATCAAGGGAGTGGAGATAGCATTCAACCAGTGTAATAGGATCACTGAATTAAACTGGTAGAACAAATGGCTCATTGAGGTGAAGAGTAGTGCACCCAAGGCATGAATATACAATTGGTCCAAAGGAGAACCTTATCAGCTGTAAGGATAACACCATTATCTGGCCCACTTTCCTTGTGCAGGCGATTTCCACCATAAAAGCAGTTTTCCATTAGACAATCTGATATGGGCCTTAAGCATAGACTCAAATGGGGCACTCATCAATCTGGATAGAATGAGTAAGTCCAAAAGAGTCCTTTCATAAACCTTTATCAGCATATGTGACCACAATGAAGTTCCACCGATGTACTCGTGAAGCGGGAAATGGCGGCCAAGTGAACATTGATGCCGGAGTTGGCAAGGCCACAGGTAGCCAAGAAGAGCAAGTATGGCAGGATCTGTTGCAACTGGAAATTAAGGGGATCCATCCTGTGACTGGAGCACCAAACTGAATAATTTCCTTTTTTTTTTTTAAATGTTTAAAACAAAATACAGTAAATGGAGCCTGTGACCTTGCTGAGGACATCCCAGCAATCCTGGGGCATGTTGATGTGGTCAAATTCGACATAGGAGCCAGGCTGTGAGGTTAAGTGAGGTTGGTTCATGGTGGACGGCTGCAACTTAATTCCTGGAATGCAAGTTGAATATCGGTGAAAACTTGACGTTTGGGGCCAACGAGAGGACTAGAAGCTGCGACCAAGAACTGCCCCGGTCACACAGGCGCCACAAGGATCAGTCTGCAAGGCTGCTGTTTAGCTGTGTGGAGGATTCTTGCAAAAAGCAGAAACAATGGAAACGTGAAGGCATCTCTTATGATAAAACCTGCTTGAGAACGAGTCAATTGGAGTTGTCCTTTGTTGCGAACAGGTCCACCTATTGCTTTCCTCTCGTTCGGAATAGGATTTCAACTTGGCCCTGCAGGAGTTCTCGCTGGTAGCAGGAGCGGAGTGACCTGCTGATGGAATCGGCCACCGAGTTGTGTAAACCTGGAAGGTGAAAAGGGGCCGTACATTCCCTGGGTAAGAGCCCATTTCCACAGAGACTGCACCTCGATTGAAAGGATCAGAGATCTGGTACCACCTGGCTTCCATATGTAGAATGCTGTAGTTGTGTTGTCACCCATACCACCTTTCCATGCAGGTGTGGCAGGAAGGACTTGAAGGCCTGGAACACTTGATGTGTAGACATTTTTCTTCTGCTGACCAGAGGCCTTTGGCATGAAAACTGGTGGTCTGTGCCTTCCCAGCCCTACATCGAGGCGTCTGTTACAGTAGTGTGATTACCCACCTGGCCTTTTATAAGCTTGGTGCTCAGTATTTGCAGCCAAAACTCAACCCCTACATTCCCCCTAGGCGTTTCCGCTCAGAATCTCAAACTCCTGATAGTTCTGAGTTTTCGAAAAACTCAGATGGGAGGCCGTGCTTTTTCAACCCTCGCACCTGGTATGTGGAACTCGTTACCAAATCATCTGCAAAGAATCGATGACCACTTAGCCTTTCGAAAGCACTAAAAAGTATATTTATTTGTTCCTGTATTAGTTTTAGTCTTAGGAGTGTTTCTCCCCTATGCTGTTTCTTAGCGCCAAGATGCCTCTGGGCATAGCTAGCACTTTATAAATATTACATTACATGATTTGGGACCGTGACATGCCCTCAAACTCTAAGATTGGCAACATCTTTCCAGCAGTGCAGCGCTTGGTGAAAGGGACTAGTGAAGGATAATTTGCAGTGAGAGGTCTGATCCCAGAGAAAAACATTGCTGGGATAATGCTTGAAAAGACTGAACTGACCCTGTGGGTTGGAAGTGTGGCAGTGAAAGTCATGGTGTCAAGGTGTACCCCTAGAAACAACACTTGCGATGGTGTAATAGAGGACTTCTTGTAATTGAGACAGAAGCCCAACAATGTCAGACAGGCTTCTGTGACTTTTGTATGTTGTAGGCCTAGCTCAAGGTATGGTGATCTAACCAGTCGTACAAATAAGGGTAGACATGGATACCAGACTTCCTGAGGTGTGCAGTGGCTGGGCCAGGGCCTTTTGTAAGCACCCTTTTGGTGGACTAGAGGCTGAAGGGGATGACCTTGATTTTAATTTCAAAGTAGCGTCCCGAAACCAAGAAGTGAATGCAGGTGGTTAATGGGAACGTGTAAAAAGGTGTCCTCCATGTCCGGGGATGAGAGAACGTCTCCCTTGGCCAGCTGGCTGAGGATATTTTTGTAATGTGACCATTTGAAATTACTCTGAGAAGATCAATGTCAAAAGTATCGTTGGTCAAGGATGGGTCTTCACCCACCAGACTATTTTTTTGCGATTAAACGGCCTGATTCCACTTCCAACGTGGGACTTTAAAAAGGAATGATCGAGCTTCCAAGTGAAGTGCAAAAAGAGGATTCCTCTGGTTTGCCGGAAGGGGGATTTGTAGGCGGTCCTGGAATGAATTAGAGGGAATGGCCTTAGTCCACTAACAAAAGCACCAATTTGTCCATTATTCGTTTCCACTGATCCTGCAATGAAGATAGGGACCCTCCCATCCAGGTGCTGAAACGGCAGTGTGGCACGGTGCAAGAGCAAACATCCTTACTGGACTGGCCTTGCCTTTAGGTTGAGAAGCGCTGCAAAGCCTCTGGGTGCTTGTGTAAGGGTGTGAGCGAGCCTTGTACTGCTCACCTGAGGTGTAAAACCACCCTCTGTATGTCTGGGAAGGGTACAAAGAGTGATATTATCTGCCAGATCTGTAGAAGCTGTGCTGTTTATTGAAAGGATTGAAAGGGCCATCCTTGTAGAGTGCCCAGGGGCTGTGCGCTGTGTACATTTTCATGGCTTGCAGGTTATCATCCACTCTTTCCAAAGAGGTCTCCATCTGTCAAAGGGCATGTCGAGGACTTTCGCCTGTACATCAGATCTGCAATTTGTGGCCTTCAGCCAACCCTAAAGTTGCACAACTTTGCCTTGCCAATCTGGTGGAATCCTTTGTCAATGATATCAACCACCACCGAGATGTCATAGTACGAGGCGGATTAGCCCTCCCTGAGCAGTGCTAAAGCTCAAGGAGAAACTCCAAGATGGGACCGATCTTGAAACACAGCACTCAATCGTATTTGGCTAGGATGGCCAGAGAGTTGTCACAGTGGAAATGACTCTTGCCAAAAGCATCAAGCTGCCTGTATTCCTTCTGCGGAGGAAATTCACACTGTGATGAGGAGTTCACCAATCTCATTCCGGCTGCTGCAGACACTACAGAGTCGGGATTAGGTTGAGTGAGCAAGCATCTAGTGCCCTATCTTTTTTGTCAAATCCTTTGTTTTTCGGTGGAGCGTGATAGCCTTTTTCATGGCAACAAGTCCATCTTCTCAGATGTCATCCATGATTGGGATGGATGCCACTGTTTTCCTTGATGTCTCTCGTTAAATAACCAAAGGGGGAATGTTGTTGTGCCCAAAGAGAGGGACTGAGTTAAATGGTTGGGATAACCACTCTAGGTCAAACTATCTATCCAGAAAACAAATTTGTGATCTGGAATATGATTTTTATTTTAATTGAAAGCAATCGCATTCAAACCTATTCTACAGAAAGAACGAAAACACAAAGACTGAGATATGAAGCAATTCTATTTACAGTTCAGTAAGTGAAGTGAATGGACATGTATGTTTCAAAAAATAAGAAACACACAGAAGCGCAACATAAAACATTCAAATACAAATTTGTGATGTATAAAAAAATATAGTTCACATACACTTATTTTGAATTAAGAAAATAAATTGTTTCAAAAGCAATATAAACTACAAATTTCCGTTGTATGCAAAGATTGTAACATGAATTAATTCAATGATAATGCACACATCAATTGGCATTGTATCAAACACCAATAAAGGTAGGCAAAACTAAGAACCCTACCCTGCTAAGAAACTAAATACAGGCCCTTGGGTTTAGTCTTTCAAGTGTGGCTCTTCTGGGTGATTAACAATTATCAAGCACATTTCTCGGGCTTGAACCTATTTGCTGAGTTACGGTCTGCCAACGCAGTGGGGGAATGGGAAAAGGAAAAGTAGAGCTAGTTCCATCTGATGGACATGGTTTACTATCCTGGATCTGTTCCAGAGATCTATATGCCCCTCACAAATCTTGCGTTTCGGCGGGAGAAGAAAACCAGAATACTGTGAGTAATTGGTTCCGCCTTCCTCAGGGCAGCAGTCATGAATTCTGCAAGGAGAAGGGAAGAGTGTAAGGAAGGGGGTTTGAAAACCACTACTGCTGTCGCCTAAGTGGAGGTTAGGCCCAGCCTGTCACAAGGTAAGAATTGCCTGCATAGATAGGGAAGCAATTCCATCTCTACAGAAAGCGAGGTTATATGTACAACTCTATTACTGCTGTATCTGGGTTTGAGTGTACTGAATTCCCTTGTCGTCAACCGTGCACCGTGAGAAAAGAAGAGAAGAGATGTCTCCCGTCCTTCCTTTGTTCAGTGAAGAGGACGAACATCCTTGCTGTTCTAGACTAATGGAAAGCTCCGATTTCATCTGGAAGCGAATGACTTGGCTGAAATTTCTTGGGCACGCCATCAGCTGGTACAAGATAATCAAACTCGTCCGTACAGGAGTGAGTAGAAGCCATATCCAGATGGGAATCCAAAAGATTTGTTCGCAAAACAATGAATGGGAGATTTGATCGAATTTCGGCTATTTGAAAATTACGTATAGCTGAACATTTCGATTAAGTCTCCCCTTCGGAGCCATTACAGTGAACAAGGGGTGTGGGGGTGCCCCCGTACCCTTGTTCCCTGTAATGGCTTTGGGACATGCCAGGGTCTCTTCCCTGCTTCCCGAAAAAGAAAGTTTAATATGAAAAAGAAAGTTTAATATAAAAAAGGATCCTGCAGCGCCAGTTCCCGATCACAGAAGTGAAGGGAACAGGTGTCACAGGGACAAAGTGAGTCGGCAGCACAGAGCAAAGTGTCCTGCCGAGGGGTATGTAAGGGGGTGGGTGGAAGTGGGTTATCTGAAATGGCCGAGGGAGGAAAGACAATGTTATTTTTCTCCTTCAGGTCATTTCAGATTCGAACAATTCTCGGTAATCCATCCAGATGTATATCCTTGCTGGGAATCGGAGCAGGAATCCAAATTATGATCTTGGTGGAGAAACATTCCTGACTTCCATCCTACACAGAGATCTTTTTTTTTTGAGTTTACAGGTGGAATAAGTAATGAAGACTTTCTTTGGCCTTTGAGTCAGCTGTAGTGAGTGAAAGAAAGGATACTTCACTGGGCTCAACCCTGCAGGAAAAAAGATGAACGTATGCCCCCTGCAAGGGCTTACCAAAATAGTACATCTTTAACTTTCAAAGGATGGAAAACGTAAAGCTGAGTGATGAAGATTCTTGAAACACATGTACTATAAAGTGAAAACTTTGGTGAGGACTCCCAACTCTAAACTTGTGGTAAAGATTTTGCAGATAGCCTGCTGGGATGCAGGCACTGCCCATTTGCTAAATGGTAAATGACCCACAACACCACCAGGCGAAAACTGAAAGAAAACTGCATTCAAATCAAACTGCTTAATGGTACAGAGGTTTCCCAGCCTGACGACTGGGAATATTCTAACATGCAAATCTATGAAAGATCCAATGCAGGAGAGCCTCTAGTGTCATCTGGTTTCCTTTAGGGATTTTCCTCTCTGCACTATAATCTGGCACCCAACATGCAATTCTATACTGCTCAGCGCACTTCTATTAGTGGAAGCACATAGTATTTCTGGAATATTAACCCCTTAACTGCTGAGGGGTTTTTCTCTCCCATTGTGGAAACCCTTTTTGGACTTTAGGGTATGTTGGCATTCAATCCCACATTTTTGTTACAAGTGATATCCTGGCCAAATTAGCAACATTTTCTCCCAACATGTAGGCGGTCATAACGCCACCAAGGTTTGGTGGTTTGCTGTAGGGGGGTGTGAGAAAACAACAAGTGACCACATTTTGAGTTTTTTTCTGAAAATGCAAATAAAATGATGTACAAAGAAGCCTGTTATTTTTCATGCAAGAGCTAGGAACAAAAGGTTTGCAGTTCCGAATCCGCCATTTTCCAAGCTTACAGGTTGAATGGAAAGAGTTTTTTTTTTTTTAAATCCGTAAGTGTACCTTCAGTTTTATGGGAGGTAGGCGATTTAATGGAAGAGGAGGGTAGGAAAGCTCAATGCGAACACCAAGGCATACATTTCTGAACGGTAGATACAATTCCAAGTTCATGAAGGGGTCATTTGCACATGTCGGGCAACAACTATGTACCCATAATTCCAATAGTTTGGCAAAAAATGGAAAAGTGACAGAAAAAAAAAAGTATGTGCTGGACATGTTTGCAACTAAGAAGGCGATGGCCTTCCATGAATATTGAGAAAACACACTGCTACATTCCCTGACTCTTCTAGTTAGGAAATCACAAAAGCCATGGTACACAGTATTTTTATGCTGATGGCCTAAAGTGAAGTACTTAGCATTAGAAAATAAAGAAAACCAATGTGGTGAAGAATGCCAAGCATATATTTTTTGAAAGAGCACAGGGGGGCCTTTTGAAGCATAGGTAGCTTGTGCAGGTCACAAAAGAGTACAGTGGCTAAAGCAGCGACTAAATGTAGGGCACATTTTGGGAAAGGATAGGGTATTGCAACAAACCTCATGTATGAAAACATTAACACAACCAAGAGAAAACAGCAAGTCATACCTTTGCGCAGGTGTCCTAATGAAAACGGTAACTTACATGTGTGGTTGCACTGACCTGGGCGCGAAGGGGGAAAAAAGGCTAAACCACTGCTACACCAAACGTCCTGGGAAGAGGATATGTGTACTGGCCTAGGGTGTCACAGCCACGAAGGAAAACGGGAAACCAAAACAGAGTCCAAAGAGGTTTCACTTGTGTGTGACACTACAATTTATTACCCAGAATGCCTGGCAAAGTGCAAAATGTAGGGGGGAAAAACACCCACAATTGAGACTTTTGCATCCATGAAACCACCGAAACACACGTGCAACACCACATGTCCCACGTTCACACAGATGTCGCAACGAAAACCAGACCTCACTTGCGTGGGTGCACTTACATGGGCAGAAAAAAAATAAGTGTTGACCGCCCCCCAGCTCAGCAGTTGTCCAGGGAGCCCAGGCAGGGTCCGAATCCACCCTGGAGAGAAAATCTGTATTGCACACCAGCCAGAGGAGTTCTGCCCCTGGCCTTGGGGGGATCTGCCTCGCACGTGGGTTGATAACACCCACCTCCCCCCAGTCCAGCTCCGGTCATGGGGAGCCCCGGCGGGGTCCCCTGTCACTCCCTGGAGGCAAAAGCTCTAACTCAACCAGGCCAGAGTGCCAGGACGGCCGGGGGACACTGCCCCTAGCCACGAGCATCTGCCTTGTACGTGGGTCGACCAATCCCCAGCCTTGTGGCAGTCATGAGGTGCCCAGCGGCAGTCATGGGGCGCCCTGGCATGTTCCCCATCCCTCCCCAGAGGGACAAGCTAACAGCCCAGCCACAGCTCCAGGACGACTGAGGGTGCTGCGCCTGGCCTTGGGTGCCCGTCTCCCATGTGGGTTGACCGTCCCCAAGCCCAGCAGTGGTCGGGGAAAAACTCTAATGTGGCCCAGCTAGAGATCTAGGACAGTCGGGGGTGCTGCCATCTACTTCCAAGGGGTGTCAAAATGGGGCCAGACCCTCAGTTTCCCCTCAGCCCTTAAGGGAAGTACAAAGATCTGCCCCCTCCGTTGGGGGGGGGGGGGAATTCCTGAGAGGGCTGGCCTACAGGCACTGGGCCAGACCCCTGATGCCCCCAAAATCTAGTGGTCTAGTGGTGATTGCTGGTCGAGGATCAAATTAACCTCGACCAGCAATCCCCTTGAGTGAGACGTGCAGGAAACCTTCCGCTCCCTGGTTTCCTGTCAGCCGTGGACAAGGTGGCGGCTCCCTGGGACAAACTGTGTTCGTTTTTTAGAGAGGCATGAGGGGTCATTGCAGCGATTCCCATGTGTCAGGGGTGTGTGAGGGAACCAGGATCCCTAGGAGGAGGGTTGGGGGGGGTTGAGACCTGGGTACTCACCGGGAGACATGGCTGCCAGGAAACGTGGCTGGTCTGTTGGGGATGGGGCTTCAGGGAGGACATGAAGAGGGGAATAAAGTCTGCTGATTGGCTACAGAGGATCCACAAAACAAAGGGTGGGGATGAGACAAGGAAGGGTAGATGCCTTCTATGAGGAAGGGGAGACAGGCATAAAAAGGAGGGAAAAGTAATCAGTGAGTTGCTTATTTCAGCAAGAAGAGAACGAGGAAGCAGAGATGGCGGAGTTCATCTGTGTCTATTGAAGGTCCGAGACAGGAAACTGAAAAAACACAGAATGAATGGGAGACCAAGGGCCTTGGACTAGAGGACCTAAACGAATTCCAAGTAGTTGTAGTTTACCTAAAGTTCGAAATTATCAATAAAAACCCTCAGAATACCTGAATCTGCGTGGAGTTGACATTTCTGACATAAGGTCTTACAGCACTCTATAAATCTTCAAAATAAATTACAAAGAACAAAAAATAAAGATAAAATTGACAATGCTCTTCGGCCATTTTTATAGGCTTTCCTATTTAATAGCCTGCTTGTGGGAGAGCTGCATATGGCCAAAAACATAGTGAAGGTTTTTCAAGGCACCTTTTTTTAGGCCGGTCTCCTACCAATGATAGAAGTGTGCCACCATTAGAAAGGATGCCCATTGTCTAACGTAAAGCAGGACAGACACACACTCCAACTTCTGTGCCTAGAGAGGATAGTTGCACCTCAATGAGGACACCCCAGAAGGCAGAGACGTCTGGGCAAGCTGCTGCTGGTAGTCTTGCTCAGTCAAAATTTGCATAGCATTTTCGATTAAATTGCCTTTATAAGAGGGTTCATATCGATATCCAAGTGGATATTTACCACTGACCACCGAATGGCACAGAGCCAGCTAACGCGTGACAGCCTCTTTCTGTATGCCTTAGAAAGCTACTTTTGCTTTTTTCATTCTCAGTGGAGAATTCCCCCCCACCCCCTTGTTGGATAATTCCCATCATTGCATTCTAGTTGAAAGACTACTTATTGTTTAACTAGCAGGGCTATTAGGCAGAGCCATTTAGCCGATGAAAGTGCATACACAGCATAGGTTTGCAAAATGCAGTTCATCATATCCCTTGATGGTATATAGCCAATTGTTCAATTGAAGCCTCATTTACAACTCACTCACTCTCTCTTTCTTGCACGCTACTTGGGAAGAGGCATTAAACCAGCAAGTGATCAAATCAGATTGAGGTCTGGCACGATGTGAGCTATTTCCGACTAGGACAATTGACATAATTCATTGACGCTAAATTGGTAACAAAAATGTATTTTGATTCACAATGAAGTAGAATTAACACTTTCATTAGCGCTCTAAACGTATTTTAGGCTCCAGCGGATTGATACTTGTTATGGGGAAATGATCATATTGCTTCCAAATTGCACTGCTAATCAAGGTTATTCAAGCGTGTGCATGAAAGGATTTCAAAATCTAACTTGAAAGAAAGTAATTTGCAAAATGAACAGCGCTTTGTGTATTCACTGAATCGCCACTTTAAAATGATATGCTGAAAGTCACACGTATTCTATTTGCATGTGCTTTCACTGTGGCTAGCGGCAGGGCATCAATACATAAAGTAATTTCTTTTATTTAAAAAAACAAGCCATTAATGCCAATCGAAGTCAGCCAACAAAGAACGAATAATTACTGCTCACACAAAAAGAATTCAAGTAACCTAGCAGCAACAGATACGCAGGTTAACCTCTACATTATATTTTCTACCGTTTCAATGTACTTCCTCATTGCCTCACCAAATTAACATTTGGCAAAATGCCAGCAGCCAAAGGCAAATATATTTAGCCTATTTAGTGTATAACAAATTAGAAGTGTTTTCTCTGCCACTTAGCTTACCTACTAATACCTGGGTAGGTTTCAAGTCCCAGTGGCATTTCTAGTAGCAAGCATTGTAAGGTTGCCTTTCATCTCAAGACAATGTTTAGACCCCAGCAAACGGATATTGGATGCACATTTTCAAGCTGTTAGCCACTAGGCAGGCACACACTTCTCGACTACGGTCATGACTGCCAGTTATTCACATGCATACCGTTCACCATTTTTTGCTCGCAAAGAAGGAATTATCACTCGTCAATGGCAATTGTAGATTTTATGGCCTGGAAATATATGCAATATATATCTGACATCCTAAGGACTTTGAAAAAGTACAGTCTTTGCAATATCTTATGCCCTTAACCGTTCACACAGTAATTCATATAATTCGGTTAGCTATTCTGATGACTTGGTATTTCGACCTATGAGCGCCATCTACGGCACGTGTCAAAACCCCTCAAGGGTCTGTACCCAATAATGAAAAGCCCTTTGATAATTGCCTTAATTGGATAAAAGGAATCCTATGTTTTAAGTGCTGTGATGTGCAGGGAGTGTTTCCTTGTCTGCTTGAGTGCACTTAGCCTTGCAGAAACAGAAGCTGCAATCGCATAGGAAATTCTCCAGAGGGGCAGGCTGGGAGGGCGATGTGGAATACGTGGGAGGAACATCCAGTCGAAAGAAAGTTACCAGTTTAGTAAGTAAATTGTTCTTCAAATGGATTGTGTCCTCCAACGTATTCCACATCTTTGACAGACTCCCAAAGCAGCACCAGTAAATGGAGGAGAGAAAAGAATTTAGAGTACCCAATTAGATTGCGGAATAAAGAACCGCCTTCTCAAAGGCCATATCGTGACCATTGATTGTATCCAGGGAATAATATTTAACAAAATGCATGTTTTGAAGCCCATGTAGCAGCATCACAAATATTCCTAATAGGAACACCCCGCTGGAGGGCGGTGGAAGTAGCCACGCCCCTAGTGGAATGAGCTTGCAACCCTTCAGGAGGGTCCTTACACGCCAATTGGTAACACTCCATAATGGTGAGGATAATCCACCTGGACAAGGTCTGTTTGTTAACAGCCTGGCCCAATCAGTGTCCAGAATATCCCACAAAGAGTTGATCGTCCACTCTGACCCTGGACATCCTAGAAATCTAAAAGCTCAGAGCTCTCCTAGGATCCAACCGATGGAGTCGCTCCTCTTCCTTACCAGGATGAGAAGGAGGGTAGAAATATGAAAGAACCACCTTTTGACTCAAATGATATTCAGAAACTAGGTAGTAAAGAGGGACATACTCTCAGTACAACCCTGTCCTTGTGAAACACAGTAAATGGTGGCTTAGATGAATGTGCCTGCAATTCACTCACTCTGCGAGCGGAAGTAACCACAACCAAGAACAGTCTTGAAGGACAGTAATCTCAATGGACAAGAGTGCAAAGGTTCAAACGGAGCACCCATGAGAAATTTAAAAACCAAATTCAAATCCCAAACCGGCACCTGGAAAGGGGACGGCGGGAATACATTAGTCAGACTAAGAAACTGAGAAATCAAAAAAATCTTAAAATAAGAACAGTCTTCAGACGAGTGATTAAAGAGACAGCGCCGCCAGGTAACCTTTAATGGTACCCACTTGGAGGCTTCTGTGGGCCAAAGAAAATAAGAAAGACAAAACCATAGGAATGGAGCACTGAAAAGGATCAACACTGATCTCTGCACCAGTCGCAGAATTTACAGCAACGGTACAGGGATTTTGTTGCAGGCCGCCTGGCCGAAAGAAACATCTCCATCACGTCATCCGGGAGGTCCCAATCCTTGTACCTCAAACTTTCAGATACCAAGCGTGAAGGTTGAGTGTCTTGACATCTGGATGGAGAACCTGAACCCAAACCCACCTCTCCCCTCGCGAGCGAGAGCAGATCCTCTCGGTAGGGAAGACAGCGGGGAGGGCAGATGGACATTTCTAGAAGGTCCATGTACCATGCTCTCCTGGCTCAATCTGGAGCAATGAGGATCATGTGGGAACCGAACCTCCGTAACCTCTGCAAAACTTGAGGAATGACGGGGACTGGAGGAAATGCATACAACAGTGGGAATAACTAATTCACCACAAACTCGTCTCCTAAGGCTCCTCTTGGAAGAAATTCTCTTGAGCAGAATCTCTCGCACTTCCGGTTGACACTGGTTGCAAAGAGATCCACTTGCGGGGTACCCCAAAGGGCGAATATATCCTGAAGGACTTCCCAAGCCAACTCCCACTCGTGAGAGACCATGCTCTCTGCCTGCTCAGAGCATCCACCACCACATTTTCGTCTCCGGCCAGATGAACTGCTGAGATCGAAATTTCTTGCTGGATGGCCCAGAGCTGCATTGCCTCTCTGCACAACGGGAGTGACCCTACCTCCCCTCCCCCCCCATTTTTTGTTGAGGTAATGCATGGCCACTGTGTTGTCAGTCATGATCAAGACACTCTTCCCCCGTACAGAAGGCAGAAAAGCCTTCGGGGTAGCCTGATGGCCCTCAGCTCTAACAGATCGATGTGGAGTTTGGACTCCAACAGAGACCAACGACTGCTGGCTGTCAACTCTTCGGCATGAACGCCCCATCCTGTGAGGGAAGCATCCTTCACTACAGTCCCCTCCGGCCACGGTTGCCAAAACTTACCCCCTCATCAGGTTCCCTTTGTTGGCCCAGCACAGAAGATCCTGGGAGACCGAGAGTGGAACCTGAACGGGATCCGACATCTTGCCGGAGAACTGTGACCCCCTGCATCTTGAGGACCCACTGCAGGGATCTCATCTGCAGCCTGACCTCTGGCACCAGAAAAATGCAGGATGCCATGAGGCCCAGCAACCTTAGGCATTCGAAAGCCGGGAGACTCTGGGCATGTTGAAACTTGTCCACCATCTGCACAATGTGATGAGCCCTTACCTTGCGAGGCGAACCCTTCCCAAAGGACGTGTCCAACACAGCCCCGATGTACTGGAGCTGTTGGGAAGGTGTCAGGTGCGACTTCTTGGCAGATGAGACCGAGATGATCCAACGCTTGCTCGGGAGAGCGTGCCCGGATCAGTCAGTCGTCCGGGTAGACATGAATCACCCCCGCCTCGCCTGAGGTACGCGGCCACCACCACCATTAGCTTGGTGAAGACCCTCAGGTCGGAGGTCAATCCGAACGTCAGGATCCGAAACAAAGTGCGAGTCGCCAGCCGCAAACCTCTCACTTTCATGTACCGATCCATCCCACGCACAGAAAGTAAGCATCCTTGAGGTCCAGAGACACCAACCAATCCTGAAGTTGAAGGGCCTGGAGGACTTGAGAAAGAGTGACCATCTTGAACTTGTCCTTCCGGAGAAGTTTGCTCAACCAACGCAAGTCCATGATGGGTTTGAATCCCCCGTCTTTCTTTGGGATAAAAAAATAAGGGTAATACCATCCCTTGTTCCTCTCTGCTACAGGCACCAGTTCTATAGCGCCTTTCTCCAGCAGGGACAAGATCTCCTGCGCAAGGAGCGGATCCGGAAGCTTCAAAGAGTTGACCTGGTGGATTTTCGTGAGGCCGCTGAAGAAGAAAGGGAAGGCAGTAGCCGTGGGCTATGGTATCCAGAACCCACGCATCTGAAGTAATGGCCCGCCACTCTTCGAGATGCTGAGACAGTCTGCCCCCAACCGGCGAACCATGGGACATGGCCTCATGACTCTTTGCCTTCAGGCACTGCCGCAGCCGCTTCCAAAGAGGCAGCTGCCTGATCGGCTTTGGCACCACGATTTCCCAGACCACCGCGGGTACTTTTTCGCTGGCCCCTTTGACTGGCGGCCCTTCTCGTTCTACCAAAAGGAGTAGTAACGAAAAAGAACCTTCCCTCCACTGCTGTCCCCTAGGCGAAAAAAAGGCAGAGGTTGACGCACTGCAGCACTTAAAGATTTCGCTGCAGCTTTTGAGGTCTGCAACCTCAAGGCTCTTGTCAGCCTTGCTGCCAAATAAATGTGTGCCATCAAAGGGCATGTTCAGAAGAGGGGCCTGCACATCCGGAGCAAACCCCGACTTCCGCAACCACGCAGATCTGCATATAACGTTGCTCGCAGACATGGATCGGCTAACACTGTCGGCTGTATGACTGAAGGAATTCACACATGGCATCCTTGCCGTCCTGCACGAGAGCAAGGAACCCATCCCTTTCTTCCCCCTCTGGAATATGCTCAGCCGCCAAAGAAACAATTCCACAGAGTGTGCGAAAACCTTGCCAAGGCACACGTGGAGTTGTCAGATTTCAACGCCATGCTCCCAGCAGAAAATACCTTCCGGGCCAAACCGTCTAAGCACTTGTCGTCCCTATCCGGAGGGATGGTAGGGTGCGCCACCTGCCGCGAGGTGGATGTCGCCGCCTGAACCACCAAACTCTCGGGAGTGGGGCGAGTAGATAAATAGCTGGTGTCGCCAACGGAAGGGCAGCATTTCTTGGTCAAAGATTTATTAACAGCCGGAAGAGAGTCCGGGGACTGCCAAGCAGCTGCCACCCTTTTCTGCAAGGTAAGATAAAACGGCAAAACAGGGTCAGAGGACTGACCTTAATCTAAAATGTCTGTTAGATCATCCTGCACAAAGTCTTCAGGAGGACTGGATCAGCCCAGGTACTCCGAGACCCTTGCCATGAGCCTCCTGTACGAAGACTCTGCATGAGCCCCAGGCTCAGGCCTACCGAATTCCACTTCCGGAGAAGTGTCCAACCCACTGACATCACGGAGGGCCTGCCGCAACTACTCCAACTGTCTCCAGAAAAAAGTGGAGCCTCATCAAGGTCACCAGGGTCATCCACCTCAGACCTTTCTTCCGCTTCATAAATGTCATCCAGAGGGAGTTGAAACTCAGGCCTGGGGACAGAAGAGGGCCTGGAAGCCAAAACTGGCTGCACAGACTTCCCAGTAGCCTTCCTAGGAGGATCCACGAGATCCGGGTACTGCAAAGGCAAATTCCGAGAAAAAATCCCCAAAGGAGTTGTGATGTGCCCTACATGTATGGTCGATGCCATCACTTCCGGGACCAAGCCGACAGAGGGTAGAAGCTGAGGCAGACCTCGCCCCATGCTCGAGAAAGGTTTTCTGGAACGAGCTGTTGCTAGCTATGAAGTATCTAAGATAAGGAGTCTGTGAGAGGATGCAATCCATTGGAATGTGGCTTTCAAATCTTGATGCTCGACTGCCCAGACTAAATTTAGCAGTTGTGGGAGTCCCACACAGGGCACAATGCAACAATAGATGGCTGTGCTTGAACAGACAGTTTTTCTTAACTGTCAAAAACACTTGACTGATAAGTGACTGATCAGCTAAAATTTTAACAAACATAAATCAGGGTATGGTACTGGAGGATAAAACTTGGCAGCAAAGGAAGAGCACTCACTTGCCAGAAACTCAACGTCTTCGGACTTTACTATAGGAAGGTTAATATTCATGAATGTTCTCACAATAACAGATGAGCAATTTCAAGAAAAGGGGAAAGCTCCCTCTCAAAATACATGTTCAGCGGGGAGTTTAAAATGCTTGGGAAATAACATTCCAGTTTAGATTAACCAGGTTACTCACCGTAGTGACCACCTTACTCCTAGTCAAATAGTCCCCTTTCCTACACACTTATGTGACATCTCTCCGTCCTGTGGGACGGGACCGGAGCACTTTGTAAAAAGCATCCAAAAATTTTGCAAAAATGTGTCCTTCCTCTCTTGCGTGGGGCCCGGCACACGGCCGCAACCCCGCCCACCTTGGCTCTGCGCATCGCCCATCAGCCCTTTTCTATCGCCAGGTCTAAGACCTATTAGCAATAACAGAGGAACCTTATTAGAGGGGATGGCGGGCGGGTGTATGGAGGAAAGGGGACTAGGAGTAAGGTGGTCACTACGGTGAGTAACCTGGTTATACTCCTACGTCCCGTCCCCTTTCCTCCATACTTATGGGAGATTACCAAGCACACCTTACAGGAACTATGGGTGGATGGAAATACCCCTTACTGAAAAAGATTCAACACAGCCTGACCAAACTGAGCATCAGCTCTTGAGCTCATTTCTAGACAATGCTTACAAAAAGCAGATGGGGAGGCCCAAGTAGCTGCCCTAGCGATGGTCTCCCAGGTGACATTTCTGAAAAGCAACCGCGGCTGCCTTACCCTGCACCAGGTGTGCATGAATGGCTTTAGGAGGCTTCAGCCCTTGGACGGTGAAAGACTCCATAATGCAGGCGGCGATCCACCGAGAAATAGTCGCCTTAGATGCCTGCTTACCTTGTGGGTTACCTAAGGTCACAAACAGTTGAGAAGAACTCCTAAACTCTGATGTCCTGTCAAGATAGAACTTAAGAGCCCTTCTGACATCAAGACAATGCAGAACCAATTCTGCCTCTGAGGCAGGGTTCGGCAAAAAGACCGGCAGGGAGATCGACTGATTCAGTTGGAACTCAGATACCACATTCGGCAGGAAAGCAGGATTTGTACGTAGGACCACCTTATCCTTGTGAAAGACCAAGAAGGGATGCTCCACCGACAAGGCCTGGAGCTCACTCACCCGCCTTGCTGACGTAACGGTTACCAAAAAGGACACTTTCCAGGATAGGTACTTGAGGTCCACCGTGGCCATTGGTTCGAAAGGTTTATGGCACAATGCCGTCAGAACCACATTTAGATCCCACGTCGGGTGAGGACTATGAATTGGAGGATAGAGGCATGTCAAGCCTGCAAAATGCCTCTTAACCACTGGGTTACACAGAGAGTAAGAGCATTGGTCCGTAGAAAGATCAGCGGAAACCGCTGAAAGTTAAGTTCTGCATGACAGAACGTGGACACCCGACTCTAAGAAGGATACAAAGGACAGTACCGTGTCAATTGTAGCCCCCCCCCTTGGGTCCAACTGCTTGCTTAAACACCCATGACAGAACCTGAGCCATTTGCTTCTGTATTGGGATCTAGTCGAGGGTTTCCTGGCTGCCTGGATAATACGCATGTTATCCCAGACAAGTTAAGATGTTCTAAAGACTTTAACTCAGGCACCATGTCGCCAAGCTGAGCGATTGTGGGGAGGGGTGCCACAGCTGCTGTTCCCCCTGGTGAAGAAGATCGGGGATCACTGGTAGCCTGATCGGTGGATACACCGACAGGTGTTGAAGTTCTGAGAACCAAAACCTGGCCGGCCACCACAGGGCTATGAGTAGGAGAGAACAGTTCACAGAGTTCTTCAACTTGCAAACTGCTTGGTGAACTAGAGGCAGAGGCGGGAAAGCATAAGCTCTCATGTTGTGCCATGGAATCTCAAGAGCATCCCCCAAAGAGGAGGCTCCCAGCCCCCCCTGGAGGCATACTGAGGAAGCTTCTTGTTTACCGCCGTAGCGACGAGGTCCACCTCCGGTGTGCCCCAACGCAGGAAAATCCATGAGAGGACCTCCGCCTTCAACTCCCACTCATAGCTGATCATTGTCCGTCGGCTGAGGGCATCCGCTGTGACATTCAGCTGGCCCGGGATGTGCACTGCAAGCAGCCAAACACCATGAAGAAAAGCCCATTCCCAAATCTGGATGGACAGGTCCACGAGAGGGGGAGACTTGGTTCCCCCTTGTTTGTTGATGTAATACATCGACACCACATTGTCCGTGCGTACACGGACCACCTTGTTGGCAATGATTGGTCTGAACGCCCTGAGCGTTAAGAAGATCGCCAGAAGCTCCAGATTCATGTGGAGGAGCTTGTCCTGAAACGACCAAAGATCCGAGACCTGAAGAAGATCCAACGTCGCACCCCACCCCAGAAGGGAGGAGTCCGTCGTGACCGTCACTGTAGGGGCGGTATATGGTAATATCGCCATATATATGGTCGCCGTAAATAATATCGCCGGGAAAATGTCGTGCCGATATTATTTGGGTGACCATATATATGGGGACAGGGGCAAAAAAAAAAAAAAAATTTTTTAAAAAAAGTTTGGGGGTTGCCCCCCCCCGCCCATGTTCCATGCAATAATGTCGCCACAAAAAACAGCCATTTTTCGGCAATATTTTTGTATGGCGAGATTTTTGTGGCGAGATTACATGGAACCGTAGGGGCTGGGTGCTGAAACCCCGCACCCACCGACAGGTTGCTGAGAGACGACCACCACTCCATGTCCACTCTCATGGAAGCCGGAATCATCATCAACTTTGAGTCCGGATCCACAGCCTGGCGCCAAGAACTCCGAAGAGCCATCTGAGTTCGCCTCATCTTCAGACTAGCAAGAGGAAGAGCCAACACACGCGAGGCCATGAGGCCCAGAAGCCTCTGGAACCACCAGGCCGACATGCTCTCCGACTGCACAAAGTTCTGACTCGTGGCTAACAGATCCACCAATCTGTCCCCGGTCAGGTACACTTTGCAGTCGATCGTGTTCCAGCGAAAACCCAGGAAAATCAAGTCCTGCAAGACCGTCATGGAAGATTTCCGTCAGTTCACCGACAATCCAAGATGGAACAGGAGCTGTAGGAGAGACTGAAGATTACTTGTAGCTCAACAGGCAAGGACTGTGTAAGAGCCAGTCGTCCAAATACGGATACACATGGATACCCTGCAGACGAAGATAGGCTGCAAACACTGACATCTTCGTGAAGACAGGTGGCGCTGAGCTGAGGCCAAAAGGAAGCACTCGGAACTGGAAGTGCTACGCTCACAAAGAAACGGAGATATCTCCTGTGTGGATACCAAATCAGAATATGCATGTACGCATCCTGAAGATCCACCACGCTGAGCCAATTGCCCATCTGCAAGGAAGAGAGTATCTGGCTGGGTGTGATCATCTTGAATTTCTCTTGGGGTAGGCAAAGATTGAACTGGGAAAGGTCTAGGATGGTGCGCAGGCCAGCCTGGTTGGGTTTGGGCACCGTAAACAGCCGGGATAGAAGCCCTCCCCTCGTTCCGAGAGGAACGGGTTCCACCGCTCTGAGGTCCAGAAGCTTCTGCACCTCGGCATTCAGGGTGGGTGATCAGACAGCTGGCAAGGATGGTTGAAGGGTGGGGTAGGGGTAAGCGGAAGCCCGCCCGAGCAACTAACAAGACCCATCTGTCTTCGGTGATGGTCTGCCACGCCTCCCAATGAGACGCAATGCGTCCTCCCACCGGGGTCTCGTGCGAGCGCGGGGATCGCTCATTTTGTAGGTTTTTTAGTGGTGTTGCCACCTGAACCAGAGGAGGATATTGAGGAGCGGGAGAAAAACTGCATCCGTTGTTGCCTCTGGTGGTTATTCCCCAAAGGAGTATCCACTCTACAAGATTTCCGGTCAAGGAAGCCCCTGAAACCAGAGGAGAGCTGACTTTGTGACAGCGGTCTCTGGGTATTAAAGGGGGTTTTAACCAGGACTGACAAGGACTTAGCTGTCTGCGTGCTATCCTTCGTCTTGGTCAGCTCTACATCCGTTGTAGAATGAAACCGCTCCTTACCGTCAAACGGAAGGTCCAACACCTTGTCCTGTACTTCCTTCGAAAACTTGGTGGCATGTAACCACGCCTGTCGTGAGGTATCAACCCCCAGCATAAGGCCCCGAGCCGAGGTGTCTACGTGGTGAGACGCAGCCTCCAGGAGATCCTGGGCCAAGATCCTGGCGTCGGATAAGCCCGCCTTAAAAACCTTCAGCTTTTCGACGGAATGAACTCCTCAAACTCCAACAGACCTTTCCACATCCGCAGATTAGCCCCCGCTAACACTCGTTCGGCATTGGCCTGCCGTAGCTGCAAGGCCGAGTTAGCGAAAATCTTCCTCCCAAGGGAGTCAAGAAGCTTGTCCTCCTTTCCCAGAACCTGAGTAGCCGTCGTGGAAGAGGATGCTGCAGGCCTGGACTGTAAGGTAGCCCGCAGCCACCACCGTGGAGGAGGGGGGCGGACAAGACGACAAAGCCACCTCTTCCGAAGAATGCAGCCTGTATTGCGCGTCAATTTTCTTTGCCCAGAGTGTGGCTTTTCCCAAACCCTACGGACCTCGGCAAGAACAGGCCAGTACGCTCCAAAGGAGACACGGTGAACGCCCCAGAAAGCACGCCCTCCTGCGGAGCGGGTGCCTCGGGCAGCAGAACATCCAAGAGCACATCATGTCCAGTACCCGGTCATGGAAAGCTCTAATAGAGCGGGGCAGATCCTCATTGTCCTGATCGCCCTACACGTCATCCGACAGGTCAGGATTCTGCTGAGCGGTGTCGGGCAGTGCCTTGTCCACAGTGGACAATGGGGGCAAAGGCGGAAGAGTCAGGGAAGGCACCGTAGGCAAGGGAGGTGCCGGCGGGACCACCGTTGGAACGGGTGGAGCCAGAGGCGCGGGCGGACATATCTCCCTAAAAAGCCCTTTGAAATATTCCCTCATGGGGTCGGTACGCATGAGCGTCTGAAATTTGCAGAAAAAGGCATCCAGCGGGGACTGTTTTGGAACCGGAGGGGGCCTCTCATGAGGATAATTCCAGGGACGTAACAGGGAAGGGTGCCACACCGGCCCATCACCCGACGTATCCACAAAAATCAAAGGTGCCAACCCCGCAGGCAACAAAACATTGTGCGGAAGGGGGAGCCGTGCGTTCCAATCAGACTGGCCGATAAGGATGCGCACAGGAACGCTATGTTCACCCAGAGAGCCAAGCCCTACACCTGAGGGCGATGGCGTAGTTGTAGGGGTAGCTCCCAAAATGGCCGCCGTGGTGGGAATGGCCGCCATTTTATCATCACCTGAGGGGAACTGCGGCACGTGAGGAAGTGAGGAAGGGGTCCCCGTCGGTGCATCAGGGGTCTTAACTTTAGCCTTAACATAAGGAACCTCGGCAGAGCCGGTACTATGAGGCCTGGAATGTTTCTGCGACATACCAATCGCCAAATTAGCCTTCCCAGGAAGGACCTCGGCACTGCCGGTAAACAAAGAACTTTCCTTCTTTGCCCCCTCAACAGATCTGGCATCGGTGAGAAACAACCTTCACCGATAAGGCCTTGCCAGGCCTCTCAGAAATGTTGGTAGCTTTAGCCTCTGTACGAGGGACCTCGGACCCAGGTCCAGTAACAGCTTTACTAGCGCGGGCCTCGAACATCCGTTCGGTAACACCATGCCCCACTGAGGCCTCAGGGCGAACCCCGGTATTATTTTTGAGGGAAGCCGATAAAGAGGCCTCAGAGCAAGCTCTGGTACCCCACGACTCAGTAGAACTGGGTCTACAAGCAGCCCCCACAGGAGGGGCCTCAGAGCATACTCCGGTATCCACAGGCCCCTTACAGAGACCCTCTGAGAAAACTCCAGTACAACGGTTACCTCAGGGCAATCCCTGGTGACAGAGCGATTAACGCCCCTCCTGGCTCGGGAAGAACCCGGAAAGGTGTCTCCCGGTGCTCTGAAAAGTAAACAACTTTCCGGTCGTTTCTTCTTTTCGTTGATAAACGCTTGAAAATGCGAAGGAGGAGTTTGCCGGAACACCTCCTCCCACCGCTCCAACCAACGTTGAAGTACCCGGACCGAAAGGGAATTACAGTAAAAAGAGGAGTCCCAACGGTGATCCGGACCCAAACACTCTTAAACAAAGAGGATGGGGATCCGCCCTCGCGAAGCGTCGGTGACACGATGAACAATCAGGAAAGTCTAGTTTGAACGACAGACAGACTAGTACACAATCGCTAGCGAGGAAAAAGGGAAGAAAATCTTCCGCGGATGCAAGTGCGTCCAGTCCCGAACGAGCTGAGAAAAGGACTGATGGGCAATGCGCAGGGCGGATCCAAGGTGGGCGGGGTTTGCGGCCACGTGCCGGGCCCCGCGCAAGAAAGAGGAAGGACAAATGTTTGCAAAATTTTTGGATGCTTTTTACAAAGTGCTCTGGTCCCGTCCCACAGGACAAAGAGATGACCCGTCCCACAGGACAGAGAGATGTCCCATAAGTATGGAGGAAAGGGGATGGGACGTAGGAGTAATGATAGATAAGCGCCTCAAGTTTCCGCTCCTTTCAGCTCTGTGCCCACTGCACTGAACTCCCTACCTCTTTCTATCCGCTCCATCCCCACGTACCCCTCCTTCCGTGCTTCCTTGAAATCTTCTTCTCCATTCCCCATCCTGACACTATTATCCGCCTTTCACATTTCTCTCGTCCCTCATGTCTTACCCTACTCACCTCTCTCCTCCTGCTCTGTTCCCTCTTACGCTTCCTTCTCTCCTCTTGCATCTTCATACTCCCCATCCTGTCTCCCTCTTCCTTCCCTTTTTTCACCCCCTCCCTTTTCTCGTTTATCTTCATAGGCAAATTGTTCTACATACTGTTTTACTGGTTTGATTCATGTTTTGTAAATTGCTTCTACTGTTATCTTCTATGTATTCCTGTTATAATGTAAAGCGCTTTGGCGTAAAGTGCTATATAAACATAATAAATACAAATATGTACGCCATTTAGCAATTTCAGCGGAGTCACATGCAACACCATCCAGTAGCCATCACTGATAGTTCACCTCAAGTTTTGAACCGGAGGCAATGCATTATGCATATGAAAATTAGCTAAATTATCACTGACACCCAATAAGAAAGAAGTATATGTCTGGGGATGCTGGCTATATGTTGCGAGCCATGTCTGCACAGGCAGTGGCAAACAGGCTGGAGGTTCCCATCACAAATACATTTTCTTTTTTTAAAAACATCGCCCTTGTAGCTGTCGTATGCCCAGCACTGGCAAAAAGCTGCCCACATCACACACAGGTAGAACGTCGCGTGTGATGCCATCACGTTCTCCCAGAGTCCCTTTCAGAAGCCACGAGAGGGTCTATATTTACGGCAGCGTGACTCCTTCAGTCGCTTATCGATTTAAGTAAGTCACGTTTTCTTTGTACGCATCATATTCCTGCTTACTGTGTACCGACTCTTGGCTCTTGCTTTTTGACGCCGCCTCTGTGGTTCTGCCCCATTTGGTCTTATCGCTAGGTGCTTCTTGAGTCCTGGAGGTGACTTAGGCACCCACTCATTTCCCTTTCACGTTTCCTTGACTGCCCTCCGGGTGCATGACACTGCTGGTTTCTTGGACCTTGATACCTCTTTACTTTTGGTACTGTCTACTGGCGCTCATTGGTTATTTTACTTGGCCTGTCCTTGGTTTTGAATGCTGCTTTACGGTATGAAAATTAACTCTGCCTGCACAGCCTTGTGATCTTGGCTGGCTACAGATTGTTCTATTGTCACCCTTGTACTTCTGTACGCCATGGTTCTACTGACTTCACCACTCCTCTTTAACTGTTGCTTCTTGTGGCCTTGAACCTCTCCGGTGAGATTCCAACAACCATCTCTGGCATCAACAAGAGACATCCACCACTAGGACCGAAGGACATTCCTGTTTTTTACCTGGATTTGATGCCCTTCGCTTTGTGATCTTGTGCCGTCCAGGTCAGGTCCACATGAACGGTTACCAACAACTGCGCTCTGCTGGCACGTTGACGGCAGGCAGTTTTCTGGCCTATGGACTATCCTTAAAAGGTGTGAAGCGTGTTTCTTAGGTGTAACTGCCAAACAAGACACTAACCACAGGTAGGGATGGACGTCTGGGGAAGGGGCTGCTTTGAGGGTACACCCTAGTGCATTCTGTAACCTATGGTTTCATTTCTTTCAGCCTTCAACCATCCGCCTTTTCACTTGAACCAGTTGTATTCTGTGTCATAACACAGACGACTGTTTCAGGAGGAAAGTCACCCGCTATGTAGGAGACGCCAGGCCTTCAGCTTCCTGGACCAGATGTGACCATGCCACCATATTCTTGATTAGAGGAGATGGACTAGCATTCTGGTGTTGGACTGACCTTGTGGGAGGGATCAAACTCATATGCAAATGAATATTCTCCTCTGAAAGACACTGGAAGAATAAATGTGCTTGAGACCCGACAAGGTTGGCCAAAGATCATAAAAAAGGAGACTACAGATTTTGTTCGTCGTGTTTGTATTAATTCAGTGAACATAAACTTTGGATAAAGGGACATTATGATTGCATAACAAAAAATACTGCCACTCCTCACTAGGCCCCTGAAGAGTTCGAAATGTCCAGGAGGTAGGAGCTATTACTCCGGCCTGTAGCCTAGAAGAGCAGAGTTAACCAACAACTACCAGGGGCTACTTTCAGCTCCCAAGACCTACTGGTGCCATAGAAACAAGCCTATGTTACACATTAAGTGTGGGCGTTTCTGAATGTGTATTCTAAATGAACATTAGGAGAGACACGGGATATTTGAACCAGATGGAATTATGCAATGGCCAAAGAGTGACAGTTTACCTCATATAAAAGTCAGATTTGCAACTCGCTACATACTAGCCACTAGCTGTCCAGAAGCAACTCCTGCAGACTGGGTGGTGTGACATATACAGGGGTAGCTTTTAGCTCCTGCTAAAAAAAAATCCTTATTTTGATCCTTGCCACTGTGTGCGATCTCTCACATAAAACACGGTGACATTGAAAATTCTCTTGAAAACAATCTTCACAGTCCATTTGTGTTGGCCCTCAAATTAAATGTGAGCATAACCACTCAAGGGTACTTACTGTTTTTCCTTTAATTCCTCATGTGTTGTAGATTAAATTTCATGCCATTTGTGGCGGAATGTGTGGTTACATGAGCAGTGCATACCAGTGGTCAAGTTGTCTAGGAACCGCAAATCGTTCTTGGGGTTTCTTTTTTTGAACTGCAACAATAACGTTGCTCTCATCTATTTTCTCTCATGATTTTAGGCTTTAACGATATACAACCTATATTGTCCACTGGTCAAGGCTATGGCTAGCCAGTACTTTTCCTGGATCACAGCCTTTGGCCATGCCTCTTGTACCCCCAAGCCATCCATTGTGTATGGCCTAATGGCCTATGGCTATGCTAATGGATTCTGTTCAAAGTCTTGACCTTAATAAATGCCCCAGGCTCCGCCAATGGAGTCTGGGGTTCATGCCCAGTGGACACATTTCATGGGGCATGGCCGCAAGCTAAGCAAAATGCCACCCCATGTGCCCAATGCTCATAGTGCACGGCAATGCCCAGTGGACACTTTGGAGGGAGACTGGCCTTCAGCCATGACCCATGGTCCTCCGAGCACCACTATGGAACTCGGCATTGCCATGAACACTTTGCCTGGCTAGCCCCATGACACCAGATGGGCACTCTGGGCATAGCCCGCTTCCACGTCAGTGGCATTTATTTTCTTCTAGGTCATGGCCCTTGGTCACAGCCCGTAATAAAGGATACTACACCTTTTGTCCATTCTTGTTCATGGTAGGTATGCAGACTAGCCCCACATACCCGGTCTGCAAGTTTGAGCCAGGGGTGCAAGTTCAACCTAAGGGGTGTGGGGCGCAGGAGAATATAGCCGAAAACCAGAACAAAATTGTAATTGTAAATTTGTAAAGTGCTTATACACAAGTGAAGTGCTTCAAAGCGCGTCAAGGTGGGAAGGGAACAAGGGAATACAGTTGTCATTCTTAGGCCTTGAAGATTCAGAATGATCAACAATAGCTAGCATACTAGGCCAAAGGCATATCTACTAGTGAAGTGCTTGACGGAGAAGGGGTGAGGAGCATACCGATCAATAAACTAAAGTACTGGCCTGGCAACATGTCCGACTGCTTCATAGTTGGTCATCCAATGTGCCTATGCAGGAGTATTTCAGCACGATCAAGCAAGGGAGGGGCCTCGGGGAGGGAGGACCGGACAGACTTGCAAGTCCTAGAACATTCAAGGTGAAGGTCGTGCAAGTGCACAGCACGGGGAGGACAAGTGCGCCCAGTCCAGCAGTGGCCTGGGTTAAGTGCAGAGTGGTTGCCCCTCTCATGGAGCATAATGCAGTTGTGCCAGGCAGAGTGCAAAGGCAAGTGCAGATATGGCAGGGGAGCCTGAGATCTGTGTTGCTCTGGAGGTGCACCAGGCCACCAGACAGCTGAGCAGTGGGGAAGAGGCGGAAGGAGGGAAAGAAGCGAAGAGAAATGATGTTAGCAGGGGAGAGTGAGAATACATGTAGGGGATACCGGTTCACATTTTTGGATGCATTGGTGACCACCACACATGTCATGATCTAAACTTTGTTCACACACTAAGGGGAGTGTTACACTAGTAGATTACAGCTTGACATTTCAAAGTTTGTAATGAATAAACACCATGAAGGGTCAAATCTAAAAAGGTTCAATTTTACTCCCATCATGGTCAAATAAACCTTCGGTCATATTTAAAGACAATACAAAAGAACCTTCTTAATGAAAAAATGTGCAATGTACTGATAGAAAACACCTATGCGAACAATTGACATTTGTTTGTACTAGTGTTAGGACGAAGAGGAAAATGAGGATGTAAGGTATTCATGGGTAAATAACCAATCCAATGAAAACAAACTGTTTGGCCCAGGTATATGAAATCTGGAATAAAATAGCCACATTTTTAAGACGCAGTAAATTTCAAGAAGAAACCAACAATGAACATTTTTATGGAATTAAAAATGTGTTCGAAAAGATCAAGACATGGGCTGCCCAACAGACCTCTTTGCGTCCAACCCCTCCGGCCCCCCAAACATACCATGTTGCTTCTAATGTTCTTTTGTTTAACTGCCATTAAATCCTCCTCTTCTAGTGAGAACCGCCAATTTGAATAACAATTTCTCTTGCCACATAAAGATAAACGGCTGAAAAGCCTTAATGAGAAAATCAAAGTGGCGAAGACAGACATTTTGACCAGAACTACAGGATAGGCATTGAAGACCTTTGAGACATCAGTAGTTCCAACACTTTGTGATCAACAATGTCAGCTGTCCGTTAAACCTGTGGCCGGATGAGTTCAAAAGGCAATAGATATTGTTTTATGATATTTTAGCACACAATCCTCAATCTGTGAACCGCCTGAAATCGGGTAGTTGGTAATTCCACAAACAATTTATTTTATTGAGCATTTGTTAGGTGCTTTATACAACTGAATATAGTTTCAAAGCTCCACAATGCTAAATGGGAAGATAAGGGAAACAGAAATATGGCAAAAAAAACAGTAAAATACAGTCATGGTCCTACTAGGCCTTTTGGCATTCAGCCATGCAAGTGCAGTGAGGAGAAGCGGCAGGAGATGGGGTTGGGGAGTTGGGGGTGGAGACCACTCCTACAGAGAGTCAATAATAATCTGCAGGGTAATGTAGAACGATCAAAATCAGACCGGGTCTGGCTTCTCATCGGAATTATCAACTCAATAAATCTATGTCCCAAAGAGAAAGGAAAGGCAATGGGGAAAACAAGGCCTCATTGACTATGCTTTGAAGAAATTCTTTTAGCCTCAAGCAATAAAACTCTCCAGGTATTATGGCTTGCCTCCTATTATATGTGCAACATCCCAATAAGGTTGATATAGCAGCAGTAAAGTAGCAATAGACCACCGGCGTAGCTGCATCAATAATTTAGGGGTTTCACGGTTAGAAACAAATACAATAAAATACTGTCTGAGTCTAATGAAGGGAACTGCTGTCCCCAACCTTATGTATAAATATAACCTCCCTTAGGAGGTGTGAGCGAGGATTAACTCACCAACAGGAGCTGAAGATCAGACCAGCAGCAGCCTCTCGCAAACATAGGTGTGCGCGCTGCAAGATGGCTGCTATATGTATTAACTGCCTCGTGACAGGATCACGCAGCCATGTGAGGACATCATAGGTAAACTGAGCTGGGCGCGAGTGCGTCTTGGTCTCTGAAAGTGTGCATCATCTTTTAATGGATATTATTTATTCTGATTTGTAGAGAGCACATCACCCCGGGGGCATTGTGGCGCTTGTTACAGACATATCTTAGTTGCATGTACACGAGTAATACATACATTTACAGGAGCAAGTATGACATTTGTACACATTTACAGTGCAGTATATTTACATAGGTTAGCGAGTGTTACATATTATTATGCAAGGAAAGAAGTCTTCAGTTTCCTACAAAAAAATCGGGAGTGAGTTTTCTGCTCTAATGACTGCAGGTACAGCGTTCCAGGACTTGGCAGCAATGTAGGGGAAGCTTAGGCCACCGGCTTTGGCTCTTTTGATGCGTGGGATATGGAGTAAGTTGGTGTATTGCGTCCTGGTGGGACGTGAGGAGGAGGGTTTGGAGATGGCCTCTGATAGGTATGAAGGGGCGGAAAAAGGCATTTGTGTGTGAGGGTGAGGATTTTGAGTGTGATCCGCTCTTTGACCGGAAGCCATTGGGCTGAGTGTCTGGCCTGGGAGATATGCTCTCTTCTTGGGATACAAAGAGCGGCCCAGAGAGCATTGTTCTGTGTGACTTGTAGTCTGTTTAGGTTTTTTGCCGATGTGTCTGCTAGGAGGGCATTGCATTAGTCCAGTTTGGCTCCAATAGTTGCTCTGGCTATTGAAAGGCAGTTAGGTTTTGAGAGGTATGGTTTGATGGCGTTTATCAGTTTGGTGGTCTGCGCAGATGAGGAAGTGATTGCGCTGACTTGTCTGGTCATTGATAGTGAGGAGTCTAGGTATACTCCCAGTGTCTTGACAGCTGTTGATACGGGGATGATGGAGTTGTCAATGGAGAAGTTGGCGTACAGTTTATCCAGTTTGTTTAGGGTGCTCTGTTGACCTAGTAGGTTTTCAGTCTTGTCTTCATTAAGGCAGAGGCCATTAACTGCCATCGAAGCCTGGATGATGGAGTACATCGTGTGGAGTGCCTTGGTGTCTTCGTGGTATGATCCTGAGAGAGGTAGAAGTACTTGTGTGTCGTCCGCTTAGTTCGCGTACGTGATACCATGTGAGTCGAGTTTGTCAAAGAGAGGCTTAGTGAACAAGTTGTAAAGTGTGGGTGCAGTGCAGGATCCTTGAGGGACCCCGCAATGGATTGTAATGGGTGTGGCATTAGCCGTGTCCGAGAAGACTTTCATGGCTCTTCCCTCAAGGAAGGAGGTGACCCAGAGGGCTGATTCTTAAGATAAATTAGCTGAGTGTGAGGTGAGGGTCTTGTGATCAAACAGATCGAATGCGGCTGAAAGATCTAGGAGGAGAAGTAGGGCTGGCTTGCCCTTATCCATGATTTTGGTGATCTGACTCTTCAGGTCCACCAGGGCTGTTTCAGTGCCATGTCCTTTCCGGAAGCCCGATTGCCTGGTCCCTAGGATGGAGTGGCTTTGCAGAAAGTGTTGGATTTGAGGAATGGCACTGTAGTTATCGGTCTGTAATTGTTGCGTTGTAGGGGGTCGAGGGTAGGTTTTTTTTTTTTTTTTAAGAGGGGGCGGACCAAGGCCTCTTTGAGGCTAGCCGGGATAATGCCTGATTTAAAGAACGCATTGATGAAGGCCGTGAAGAGCGGCGCAAAGCAGTCTGCACAGTCTGATGAGCTTAGGTGGGCATATATCGCCTCTGCAAGGGGAGGGTTTGAGATTTTTTAGTACGTTGATAACTTCTGGTTCAGTGGCGTCCCTGAAGGAGAAGTCAGGTATGGTGGGCTTGGACGAGGCCGGTGTGCAATTGGCAGGCTTGGTCCCTGTCTGTTGAGGTAAGGCTATGCAGTGGTCCTTGATTTTCTTTTGGAGAAGGGGTCAATTTTGTGTAGCATGGCAGCTTGGATACTAGCACACCAGGCTTCATCTTTGATTATTTTATCAGGTGTATTTGGGGGGGGATGAGCTCATTAAAAATGCAAAGATTTCCTTAGAGTGCGATATGGCCTTAGAGATTCGTGTGTTGAAGGCGTTGGCTTTGGCAGCGGTGATGGCTGTTTTGGATTGGTGGGAGATTAAGTTGAAATTGTTTTTGGCACTGCTTTATGGGTTGGTTTGCCAGTTTAGTGCTGCTCTTTTGCAGGAGCGCAATGAGTGCAATTCTTCAGTGAACTCGGAGTTGGTGTATAGTGATTTCTTTTCTTTTTTCCATTCAAGTGGTGCTATTTCATTAATAGCTTTAGTGATGAAGTGATGACATCTCTGTAGATGTCTGCTAGAATATTGGGGTCATTACATTATTGAATGGGGGTGCTAGTTCAGGGATGTTGAGGTAGGGGCCCAGGTTATCCTCTAAGCTTTTTAGAGCTTCTGGCTTGTGCTGCGATAGCAGGGGTCAGAGTTTTGTGGTTTTTGGTGACGGGAACAGAGAACTCGATACAGTTGTGGTCAGCCCAGGGCAGTGAGGTGTTAGAGGTGATAGTCGAGAGGCAATTATGGTCCGTGATCCAATCTAGAATGCGGCCTTTGGAGTGAGTTGGACTTTCTACTTTCTGGGTGAATCCTAAGTCACTAAGTTCCTTGGTGAGGGTGACCGCAGGTTTGTCTTTAGCATCACTGAATCCCAGATTGAGGTCTCCAAGTAAAAGGGTCTTAGTGGAGCTTTTGATATTATTACTGAGAATGTGGATGATGTTTTCCCGAGAGTCTAGGGCGAGGCCTGGGGGACGGTATTGTAAGTGAGTATTGATGGTGCTGTTTGGTGACAGTGCGAGTTTGGCCGATAAGAGGTCAGAGTTGCTGGTCGAGGAGTGACTGACAATTCGAAGCTGGAGGTTCTCTTTGTAGATGAAGGCTACTCCGCCTCCTGTTCGTTCAGGTCTGTCTAGTCTGAGTATGGTGAAGCCTGGTGGTAGTGCAAGTGCAACGGCGGGGCCTCATGCTTCATGTAACCATGTTTCATTCTCCTGTTTATAGGGAAACACAAATGTGCAAGGCAGCTGGGGCCAAATTAGGTAAGGCTAGACCAGTATGGTCTAATGATCAAAGAGCTTGACGTGTAAAAAAGCGATATATCAAAACATAGTCTAACCAAGTAATGCTAATGCTCAATCCTCATTTACACTCATCTTGCACTCAACATCTATGTGCACGGAAAAAAAGCCCAAGCATCACAAGTTATGAGTACAATGGTGTCCAGCAGTTGATATCAACACATGGTAAATAAATTGTAAGTTGTTAGCAGAGATCCATATTGGACAGTCGACAGTTGGTGTTTGACTCCTATTCATAAGAATGCTCCAAGGTAAAACTCCTCCTTCCGGGTTGTAGGGATTCCAATTTATCGATCCATACTAGTTTACGTTGTGTCCGTTTTTTGGTCAAATTCCCCCCCTCTCTGAGATCTGCATACCACCTCTAGAACTACACATGGCAGCTGAGCCATTCTGTGCCTTTTTCTGTGAAATGTCTAGCTACCAGTGATTTGATGTTTATGGATGTTACTTTTGTGCTCATTCTGTCTTTCTGGTAGTCTGGCCTACATAAAAAAAATTACACAAGGACAGCTTAGTCCGTAAACAATATTGCTAGTATTGCATGTGGCAAAATCGTTTTATCTCAGCCCCTGATCGGGGGTGTCTTACATAAGCGCCTTTCATGATGTTATTGCAATTGCTGCAACTCGAGCACAGGAATGTGCCATGTTTGCATTTATGTAAAACCGGCTGTCCCCGTCTTTTTTGTTTCTCTGCCTTAACCAGGTGATCCAGGAAGTTTCTCCCCCTCTTGTAGGCGATCATGGATGGTTTAGTAAAGAGTTTACTCAAATGAGTATCTAGTTGGATGAACCTCCAATTTGTCTTAAGTAGCCTGGTTATATGGTGGCTCTGACTAGAGTATTTCATTGTGTATAAGAACAGTGTGTCTGTGTTCTTGTGCTTCGAGGTTAGCAAATTCACACATTCTTTTTTGCTAGCTTTGTTGGCTGCCGTCTATTATTTCTGTAGGATAACCCCTCTGGTGATCTCTCTCAACGAATTTGTTGCATTCATTCTCAAACATGGTTGTGTCAGATGAACAAGTTACTTACCCTTGGGAACGTTTTTTTGACTGGATGTTCCTCATCTTTGATATAGTCAAGTCTGCTTGCAACTTGCTTGGGAATTTATTTTTCATAGGGTCTAGCGTTGTGCAGCGTTGAATCTTGGTCCTTGACTGTCTCCGTAGCGTCCCTCATGATGTCGACGCTGGTATATAGTGGCATGCGTGCTAACCGTTAGCTCAGTTTTTAGTTTTCTCCTTTAATTAGCATGCTGTGTCGCAGGAGGAGATGGTCTTAACGTTGCGAGAAAGGAAGGTGTAAGACACAGACATTCTAGGCAAGATGGGATGGCGATGAATACATGGGAGGAACATCCACTCGAAAGAACGTTACCAGGGGTAAGTAACTTGTTCTTCTAATGGATTGGGTCCTCCCACGTATTGCTCATCCTTGATGGACTCCCAGAGCAGTTTGAGTTTGGCGGAGGGTGCCAAGAATGTACATATTTGTTAATGTTTTGGAGGACAGCCGTGCCAAATTTGGCTTCCTCTCCTGAAAAAGAATCTACACAGTAGAATTTACTAAATGTATGCAGGGACTTACATGTTGCTGCTCTGCAAATGTCCCTCACTGGAATACCCCTTTCAAGAGCTGAGGTAGCAGCCAATAGTAGAATGCAACTTCAGACCTTCCGGTGAATCCTAGCCTGCCAACGAGTAACTCCGTTATACACAACAATCCATCTAGAAATGGTATGTTTTGTGAAAGCTAAGCTTAATCTTTGACCAGCATAACCAATAAACAGCTGATCATCTTGGCGAATATTTGCCCTTCTTGTGATATAGAAACTCTTTGGGTCGAGGCGAATGCCCTCTTCCTCCTTAGATGGATGATGAGGATATAAAGATGGTAGTGCAATACGTTGAGCCAAATGAAATTCTGACAACTTCAGGCAGGAAAGATGACTTAACCATTAAAATTACCTTATCCTTGGAGGACGAAGCGAAAGGCTGTTTGGTAGATAGAGGCTGTAGCTCACTTACCCTATCGACACATGTGATGGCTACTAAAAATGCAGTTTTTATGGCGAGAATCCTTAAAGGGCACGAATGTAAGGCTCAAAGGGAGTTCCCATAAGACCTCTTAGTACAAGGTTTAGATCCATGATGGCACAAAGGCAGTAGGTGGGAACAAATTTGTTAAGCATTTCAGAAATTGTCTCATAATCAGTACTTTGAAATATGATCCCTCATCCGGAGATCTTTTGAAAATTGAAAGGGCTGCTAAATAGCCCTTCACCATGGCTACTTGCAACCCAGAATGAGTTAGATAGTGCAAGAAAGAAAGAACATGGGGAACTTCACATGTGCAAGGATCCATTTTCTTTTCCCTGCACCAGCTGCAAAATCTATTCCAACGGCAGCAGTACAGGGATTTGGTTGCTGGTCTTTAAGTCAAAAGCAACACTTCCATTATGTCTTCCAGAAGGTTCCAATCCTTATAGCTCACCCTTTCAGACACCAGATGTGAAGGTTGACGGTCCTGATCTCTGGGTGAAGCATGCGACCTTCCTCTTACAAGAGCAGGTCCTCTCTTTGGGGAAGACGAATTGGAGGACAGGTGGGCATTTCCAGAAGGTCCAGGTACCACGTCTGCTACCGTCTGCTTTTCTCCAGCTAGATGAACTTCCAGAAGAGTTATTCCTTCTTAGTGCCCAGAACCAGAGCTGCAAGACCCCTCTCATTGAGATAATGCATCGCCACTGTGTTGTCTGTCATTATCAGGACACTTTTCCCCTGTATCGAGGGCAGGAAGGCCATCGGTGATAGTCTGATTGCCCTGAGCTCCAAAAGGTTGATATGTAGTCTGGACTCAGACGGAGACCAGTGTCCGCTTATTGAAAGCTCTCATGTGTGCTCCCCATCCTGAGAGGGAGGCATCTGTCAGAACTGTCATCTCCGGCCATGGTTGTCAAAAATGTTCTCCTCTCATCACATTCTCCTGGCTGGCCCACCACAGGAGATCCTGGGCGACCATTGTCGGGACCTGGAGAAGGTCCGTCATTCTGCCAGAGAATTGAGACCACTGGGATCTGAGAGCCCAGTGAAGGGATCTCATTCTCAGACAGGCTTCTTTCACCAGAAAAATGCTCAACCGTAGGAAGTGGTAGGCCGGAAGTAGATGGGCACTCTGACATTTTTGGATCATGTGCAAAAGATGTTGAGCCCTTAACTTGGGTTGCAAAGCTTTTCCCTCTCGAAGGCTGAATCCAGGACTGCTCCATTAAATTGAAGCTTCGGAGAGGGTGTCAAATGGGACTTCTTGTTCAGGGAGAAGCCCAGCTCGTGGAGGAGGTGGCAGGTGCGCCTAGGATTGATATTGATATTTTATTTCTATCGCGCTCATGCACAAGTGTTTCAGAGCGCAACAAGGCAAGGGAAGGGAACGGGAGAGAACTAAACAATGATCTTACTAGGCCCAGTGACATTGATAACGCGCAAGTGTATGGGAGAGGGGGTAGGGGAAAAGTACATGGAAGGGGGGGAGAAGTGGAAAGCGCAGAGCAAAGGAGAAACAGATAAATAATAATAAAGGCAACAAACAGTGATAGTGCAGCCAGCAAGTGGCAAGTGCTAGGTTTAAAGCAGCAGACAGGGTAGGTCTGATAGGTGCATGAAGAAAAAGGGGGGGGCTGTATGGGAACAGATACAGACCCCAGTGCAAGGGGAGGCAGTGCGGGAGGGTGGCAGGGTGAGCAGGTACCTGGGCCCGGAGGACAGAGGGTGGCCAGGTGCACGGTGTCAAGAGAGAACAGATCAGCAGGGGAGAGGGGGGAGCAAAGGCAGAAGCAAAGAGGAAGGTCTCAAGATGCTTCTGAACTGGAGATGGTTCTCCAAGTTTTAGATTGGCTGGGAGGCTGTTCCAGAGGGACACCCCAGCCGAAGACAGATCTACCCCCAGCTAGTTTCTTTGAAAACGACTGACCCTGAGGGAGGTAGAGGCGCGAAGAGCCCAAGAGGGGAGGTATTTACGGAGGCATAGCAGAAGATATTTTGGACCCAGGTCCCAGAAAGCCTTGTGGACAATGCAGAGGGTTTTGAATTTAATCCTTGCATCCACTGGGAGCCAATGGAGAGATTTCAGAGCGGGAGAGATACGATCCCAGGGCTTGAGGCCAAGGACAAGTCTCGCAGTCCTGTTCTCCTGTTCTGGATTAGTTGCGTAGAGTAGAGGCAGGTAGATTTAGAAAGAGGCTGTTACAATAGTCCAACCTAGAGAGAACCAGAACTTGGGAGACCATGAGCTTCTGGGGGAAGGAGAGGAAAGGCAGAGTACCTCTGAGGAGGTGCAGTAGGAAGTTTGACTTTTTAGAGACATCACAGATGTGAGTGGAGAAGGAAAGTGTGGAGTCAAAGATGACCCTGAGGTTCTTAGCCTTGCAGATGGGGGTAGGAGGAGGGCCAAGGGAGGCCGGCCAGAGAGTGGGGGGAAAGGATGGTGAAGGTGTGCCAGTGAGGAGGATCGCCGTCATGCTGGCATTCAGACAAAGATCATTGGCGACACACCAATCTTGAATGGCAGTTAGGCAAATCAGAGATATGAGAGGGAAAGGAGGTGGCCGAGGGCAGCCTGAAAATGAGTTGAGCATTGTCAGTGTAGCACTGGACATTTCAGCAGAAAATGGCAATGCAGTGGGCGAGAGTTGCCCAAGTATTGGTTGAAAAGCCAGGGCGAGAAGTTAGAACCCTGGCAAACACCACAGGTAGAGAGGAAGATAGATGGTAGGAAGGACCCAAGTTGGACCTGGGAGGGTCGATCAGAGAGGAAAGAGGTCAGCCAGGCCAGAGCCTGATCAGCGATACCCAGGTTATCACGGAGACTGCTGAGCAGGATGGTATTGTTGACCGTGTCGAAGGCAGAAGAGAGATCATGGAGGAGGAAGACAGAGGGAATGTTAGAGTCGAGGTTGGAGAGCAGATCTTCACGGATATTCAGGAGAGCAGTTTCCATGCTTCTGGCATCTCTGAAGCCAGACTGGTGGTCATGGAGACCGCCAACTGAATTGGAATGAAGGTTAAGCTGAGAGATGGCCAGCTTTTCCAGGAGTTTGCCCAGAAAGGGAGTAATGGAAATTGGGCGATAGTTAGCCGGACAAGAAGGATCAGATGTGGGTTTCTTGAGAAGGGGGTGTACAAGGCAGTGCTTCAGAGTGGAGGGTAAGGATCCGGAGGCAAATGAGTGGTTGCAAAAATCAGCAAGGGCTGCAGCGAGGGTGTCATTGTGGTCCTTGATGGTTTTAGAGGAAAAGGGATGAACCTGTTTTGACGAGGCTTTCATAGATCGGACTTGTCTAGCGACCTAATCAGGGGAGAAAAGAGGAAAGGACGACAAGGAGGGTAGGGGGTAGCTGAAGGAGGGTCAACAAGCACAGGCAGAGGGGAGAGTAGGGGGAGGGGTGGACAGGGTGGACAGGATGTCCTGTTTTTTTTTAGATAAAGTGAGAGGCAAGGGCATTGCAAAGAGCATGGGAGGCAACAGGAGGGGGTAGACACTGCAGCAGGGTTGGCCAGCTCCTTGCAGATTTTAAAGAGTTCGGCCGAGTTGTTAGATGCCGCAGAGACAGGAGCTTGAATCAAGAGTATCAGAAATTGAAGAGTAGAGCAGAGACAGGGCTGGGTCAGGATGTGAGACAGCCAGAGGTTGGGTGGGGGAGGGGGGGGGGGGGGGAGGGGGGGGTGGAGGTTGAGAAGGTGGAGACGAAAGCCTCAACTGACACATGCTTCATGGGCCGGATGTCCGAGAAAGTAGGTGGCAGTGTTGGGGTAGGCGGGGAGAGATGAAAGGGGGTAGTGATCGATCCAGGAGAGATGAGTGGTCAGAGGGATGGAGAGGGGGAGATCAGTGGAGATCAAGACATCGAATGTGCCCTGCAGAGTGAGTCGGGCCAGAGGGGAGGATGGAGAGGGAGCCACAGAGGTCACGGAAGAGTACAGAGGAGGAACAAGGAGAGTCTAAATGGATATTTAGGATGACCCTGACAGTGTTCCAGAGAAACAGCTCTGAACAGCCAGTCGTCCATGTAGGGGTAGATGTGAATCCCCACCCTCAGACTTGCTGCCACCACAGCCATAGGCTTGGTGAAAACCCTTGGGGAGGAGATAAGCCCGAAGGCAAAAATAGAAACTGATAGTGAGAACCGCCAACCACGAACCTCAGGTACTTTCTGTGCTTCTGATGTATCAGCACATGAAAGTAAGCATCCTGAAGGTCCAATGACACCAACCAATCCTGGAGTAGAAGGGCCTGAAGGATCTGCTTAAGAGTTACCATCTTCAACTTGCCCTTCCTGAGGAACTTGTGCAAGCATCTCAAGTCCAAGATGGGTCACACTCCTGCATCCTCCTCGGGGATTAGAAAGTAAGGAGAGTACCAACCTTGGTTCCTCGCTGGTACAGGTACCAATTCTATTGCACCTTTCTCCAATAGAGTGGGAATTTCCTGTTGGAGGAGTGGATCTGGAACCAAGATTGATCTTGCTCTTGGGGGGCAATCAGGAGGTCTTTTTTTAGGAATGGGAGGCAGTAACCATTTGCTACGTTTTGTAGGGCCCATGCATCCAAAGTTATGCTTTGCCAATTCTAGCCATGGTAAGGCAGTCTGCCCCCTACCACAGTTTTGTGGCTGAAGGAGTAATTTTGCTGTTCCACCTGCAGCTGAGGGTAACTCAGCGGGTGGTGAACGTGGAGTTCTTCCTCCTCTACCTCTTCCACAATATGGTGTTCTTTGACTTTTGTGAAAGCTGACCTCTACCTCTAGATATGGAGGAAAAGAACAACCTCTCCATCCTTGGCCTGTAAATGGAGCTTGTCTTATTGCTGCCCCTAAACATTTTGCTGCAGCTTTAGAAGCTTGCAGTTTTTTTAGTTTAGTTTATTATTATTTATAGGGCGCGCCATACCCTGGGGCATCAGGGCGCACAGGACAAGAATATGCTCAGCTTAGTTACAAGTACATAATAAGTAATAACAGTGCAAGGGTATCATACAATGTACATTATATAGTATGCATAGATATACACGGCCGGAACTAGGTCCAGAGCCAACACAGTTTTACAGGTGTGGATATACTATCGGGAGTATACAATAGTATATACATTAGTAATATACATACAATATAGAGTATACAATAATATATACAGCAGTAATATACAGGTATCATTCCAGTGACATTCCAGTGCAGAAGGAAGTTGAATTAGATAGTCTGGAATAGGGGTGCCAGTGGAGCTTCAGTTAGTTTACCAGTGGAAACAGTCAGGGCAGGGAGGTTAGTTAGGCGTCATTTACTCTCAGCCAATTGATCAAGTTCTGCCTGAATTTTGCAAAGGGCTGGGGTTCTCTGATGCCAAGGGGTAGTGAGTGCCACAGTTGTGCTGCCTTGACTGGGAAGCTCTTTCCTCCTATAGTCGCAAGTTTAAATCGCGGGACTTGTAGGCAGTTAGCATTTGCTGTTCTTGTGGGTCTGGTCGAGGTTCTAGGGTGTAGCCTATCCTTAAGGTATGGTGGTGCTTTGTTGTAGAGGCACTTGTGGGTGAGGGAGGCAATTTTGAGTTGAATTTTATCCTGTGTGGATAGCCATTTATGTTGTCTTCTTACCGAGGATATATGCTCCTTTCTGCTAATCTTGAGAGCTGCTCTCAGGGCATTATTCTGGAGGACCTGGGTTTTATGAATAGTCTTTTTATTTGCCCCAATGTAGAGTCCATTGCAATAATCCAATTTGGAAAGTATGAGGGCTCTGGCGAGCGTGATGCAGCTGTCTGTAGAAAGGAATTGTTTCCTCGCTCTGATGAGTTTGCATGTGTATGCGGTAGCTAAGGCTAGGGAATTAACTTGTTTAGCAAAGTTCAAGGTGGCATCTAGGTAAAAGCCTAGGGTCTTCACTTCCTTAGCTACTTTTATGATGTTCCCATCGATGATGAAATTGGCATAATCCGGGCTGAGTTTGGTTATGTATGTCGGGGTGCCTAGGATAATGAGTTCAGTTTTGTCATCGTTCAGGCATAGGCCGTGTGTGGCCATCCATGCCTGAACGATGCTGTAGACTTTATTCACTAAGGCCAGATCCCTGACGTAGTCACCTGAAAGCGGGAGGAGGATCTGGGTATCGTCTGCGTAATTAGTGTAGGCAATACCCAGATGATCCATTTCGTCAAAGAGTGGCTTTGTGAATACATTGTAGAGGGTGGGTGACACACAGGATCCCTGAGGTACCCCACATGTTATGGGGATCGGGTCTGCTGAGGCTGAGGGAGAAAAGACTCTCATAGTTCTGTTACTCAGGAAAGACTTGATCCATATTATGGCCTCTTTGGAGAAGTGGGCTGCGGAGTCTAGGTGGCTACATAATACTGTATGGTAGACTAAATCAAAGGCCGCTGAGAGGTCTAGCAGTAGGAGAAGGGCTGCTTGGCCGTTGTCTCTGCATTGATCTATTTGGGCCTTGAGATCGATTAGGGCTGTCTCAGTCCCATGCTGTAGGCGGAATCCGGATTGTCGTGTTCCAAGTAAAAGGTTAGATTCAAGGAAGTTTTGTATTTGCATGTATGCCACTTTGTCTAAGATTTTTAGAAGAAAGGGCACGGTCGTGATAGGCCTGAAGTTAGTAGGAATGGCCGGGTCAAGGGTTTGCTTCTTTAGGAGTGGCAGTACCCAGGACTCCTTTAGGTTATTCGGTACAGTGCCTGTGGTAAAGGATGAGTTGATGAGTTTGGTTATAAATGGCGATAATTCTCTCGCAGCATCCTTGATTAGTTGGGCAGGGCATTGATCACCTTTACAGTTGGATGGTTTAAGTCCCAAGATAACTTTTTCTACCTCAATGGTCGATACCTTAGCGAAGCAGAAACGTAATTCTTGTTTAGGTTTAGGTTTTAACGGTGGACCTATAGTCTGTGGGATGTGAGGTGTAAGAGAAGCTTTTTTGAGGGCAATTTTAGTTTGTAGATTGGCTACTTTGTTGGTGAGGGCCGACTGTATGCTGGAGCACCAATTTTTATCCTTGGTGCAGTATTCTTGGGGGGCAATAGGAGTTTCCAGTTCTTTAAGGATGCTGAACAATTCTCTGACACTAGATTTAGATTGTGATATTCTGGTGTTGTACGTTTCCTGTTTGGCTAGTAAGATGTCTTTCTTATATTGGGAAGATGCCTTAGCTAGGTTGAGTTTGTTTTCGGGTGAGGGAGAGAGTCTCCAGGTGGTTTCAAGATTTCTTTTGTTTAGCCTGAGCTTTTTTAGGTGAGGAGTGAACCATGAGTTGAGATGTTTCATCGGTTTACTATTACGTAGCTTGAGCGGAGCTATGTGGTCAAGGGCTGTGTTGATAGTTTCATTAAATTGTTTGACTAGCACATTTGGATCCGTGTCCGCTGGGAGCGAGTTCAGATGTGGTAGTATGATGGGCAGCAATTTTTCCGCCGTCATAAGTTTTTTGTTCCTCGTGGGCATGGGAGGGGCAAGTGGGGACTGAGTCGTGGCCGAGTTCGTAGCTACTGTGAATATTAATAGATGGTGGTCAGTCCAGATCTGGGGTACAGTCTCTGTGATGGTTACTCCACAGTTATGTTCTGCTATCCAGTCTAGGATGCGGCCTTTGTCATGAGTGGGAAGGTAGACTTTCTGGGAGAAACCCAGTTCTTCAAGGATCAAAGCTGTAGCTGTGGACTGGATATCCTTAGCATCATTATAGCCTAGGTTGAAGTCGCCTAGCACTATTGTTTGGGAGGTGCTTTTTAGGTTGTTGGATATGGTTGTAGATCGATCCTCAGCGAAGGTTCCAGTAGGACCTGGAGGTCTATAGATAAGGATGAGGTTCAGTGTTTGGGAGTTAGCGGTGGCAATTTTGACCGCGAGGCATTCGCAAGATTCCGAAATAGGGGTTGTGGTAATTCTCATGTCCAGACTAAGCTTGGCTATGAAAGCTAGGCCCCCACCTCGAGAGGTGTGTCTGTCTGCTCGTAAGATGGTATAATTGTCTGGAACTGCTAATGATAGGGCAGGGCCTGCTGCATCATGAAGCCACGATTCTGAGATAGCCAGGAAATCGAGGTTGTCTGCGAGAATTATGTTTGAAATCTCTGTTGCATGTGCTACTAGTGACCTTAGCGTTAATGAGCGCACCTTTGAGCTGATGTTTGTGACTTTCAGGTATGGGGTTCGTGGTACTGAAGCTCGCAGTGGTGATAGATTTGGAGCAGTTTTGTGTGAGTTTTTTGAGATTGCTATATTTATTAGTATATTCTATAATTGGCTTCGACAGTAGATGTTTTTTTTTGTGGAGATTGAGTTGTTCAATTTTCTTGGCTGGTAATTCGTGCAATTTAGGTAGGCGTGCGCGAAGTTTAAGGTTTCTGTCTGTGGTACTACAAGGCATTTGTAAGATAGTATCTTCTTGATATTGGTTCATTATAGGTCCTATGATTTGTTGTGATATCGGCATGGTGTGGTATGGGAGGTGGGTAGGGAGTGGCCTGGTGCTGTGGGACAGTATGCTAACTTTAGTAGCTAGGCTAAGTGATAATGCTCCTAATATGATGGAGGAGGTGATGAGGCAGGGTAGCTTAGCTATCCTACGGTTGGCAGCAATAGTTTGTTTCACTAGATTTAGGGAGTACATGCTAACTGGTTAAAAGTGAGCGGCCTGGATGCGACAAACAAGCCAGGTGCGGTTTGGAATTCAGGTACATGTAAGAATGCTTAGTGCCGTTAAGCTAGGAGCGTCTGACTGGCTAGGTACAAAATTGAGATATTTCAGTGTATTTCAAGATAGCTAGGTATAGGCGGGCTAATTGAGGCTAACAGACATTGATAAGTTTTAGGGTGGCAGGATGTAGATAGACTAGGTGGCATTTCACAGTATACAGCAGTCTGAGTGCCCCTAGAATCAAATATGCAGGATATAACGTAGCTAGATTCAAATGTCAGGCATATCAGTGAATGCAGTGTAAAGTACAGCGCAGCTAGATTCAAATGTCAGGCATATCAGTGAATGCAGTGTAAAATACAGCGCAGCTAGATTAAAGTATCAGGCACATCAGGGAATGCAGTGCACAATACAGCGCAGCTAGATTTGAATGTCAGGCATATCAGTGAATGCAGTGTAAAATACAGCGCAGCTAGATTCAAATGTCAGGCATATCAGTGAATGCAGTGTAAAATACAGTGCAGCTAGATTCAAATATCAGGCATAATAGTTAAAGCGAAGAGCAATATACACCAGGCTGAGGGGTGTGCAAAGTTAGGTAGTTAATGCAGATAGGCAAGACAATGTAAAGATCAGCCAAGTTGAGTGTACCACAGTGAACTGCTAAGGCATGGCGAATCATAAACAAGACAGAACAACCTAGGATAAGGTGCAACATAAATCAGATATAGTCATTTTAGCGACCATAGGGCACCACATAGATCAAATGTAGACCATTAGCGACCGTAGGCCAACATATGGTGCAGCAGGGTTGCATCTAAGTTCAGAGTGATGCATCAGCTGAGAAGCAGTTATGCGACACATGGTAGGTACATTAGGATAAAGATGTAATGCAGTGAGGCCACATTGCGCAGACTTAAATATGAACTATAAGTGCGGGAAGCTCCTGCTTCACACTGCTCCTGCAGTGGAGGCGAGGCTCCTGTTCCTCCGGTGTTTTAGAGTGCTATGGCGACCCGGCGCCCAAGCGGCGAACAAAGGCAAACAAGGCCTTTTACTTCTGGCCTTCTGCGACTGGCCGGCTTCCTTCCGCCTGCCGGCGGATGTGTCCTGGGTAAGTAGGTTGCTCAGCAACTGCTTTGAGCCTCGATCTGAGGCCGCATTGCGCCGGCCTTTTTGGGACCAGGCACGGCTCGGAGAACAGCTGATCGTCGGGTACGGCGAGTGTGGGAGGCAGCTGGGGGTGGGTGAGGCGCTTGCGTGGTGCTCACCATGCGGTGGGGGTGTAGGTCCACTGACCTAGGGGTGCAGGCTCTAGTCCTGTAGGCTGCCGATGAGTCCACGCATGGGTGGGGGAAGGTGGATGCTTTGAAGCAGGGGGAGAAGGGCTCCTGCCCTCTCGGACTCCTGAAGGCGGGTGAATGATAGATTGCCATCAATTTTAGATTGCCATCAGCCTTCTCCCCAAACACCAAAGTAGTGTCAATCAGCATGTCTAGCAGATGTGCCTGAATATCCACTGAAAAGTCACATTTTCGTAACCAAGACATACGTCTAAGTACTGTGCTGGCAGCCATTGCTCTACTGACCGAGTCCACTGTGCCTAAACTACATTGTAGGGATTGCCGAATGGCATCTTTGCAATCTTGTATCAGGCTAAAAAAGTCTTCTCTCTCTTCTCCCTCTTATATGTGCTCTGCTGCTATAGAAGCCACACCCCAAAGGGTATGTGGGGATTTCGTTAATGCACTGACAACATTGGCAGATTTTAGTGCCAACTTCCTGCAATAAATACTCTTACCTAAAGAGTTAACCTTCCTATGTTCGTTATCTGCTGGCGCAGAAGGATAGGCTGCAGCCTTTGAAGAAGCTGTTGCTACTTGAACCACTAAGATTTCAGGCGTTGGGTGCCTGTTCAAAAATGGAGGGTCTACGGAAGCAGTCTTGCATTTGTTTGTTAATAACTTATTAACCGATGGAATAGAATCTGGCTTCAACCAGTTCTCCATTACCCTTACACTCAAGGCTGCATGAAATGGCAATACAGCTTCTCTAAATGGCCCAATGTATAAGATATCAGTGAGATCATCAGTCTCCACAGTAGCTGCAGGTCTGGACCATCCCAGATATTCAGCGGCTTTACCAATAACTGCACTGTAAGAAGGATCAGTATAACCAGATATTTCAGCATTACCAGATTCTGTCTCTGGTGAGGTTTCCCAGCTACTGGTTTCTTTAATGTTTTCACAAGATTCTGCATCTTGGACTCATCTGAAATGAATTCCTCTGGAACGTTTAGAGTTCCATATTCATACCCAAAAGGGTTCTGATCCTCTTCATCCTCGTCATCTTCAAAGATTGAACCCATCGGCCTAAAGAAATCGGATCTAGGAATGGGATGGAAGAATTTCGGATGATTCGGAATAGACTTTGCAGTCAAGAGCAAAGAACGCTCTGAAGCTGAAGGCGTCAAAGGCTTTGACTGCTTATTTGAAGATGTCGAAGAATGCATCAGCACTTTATGTTGCTTCGAAGGCTCAATATATATTATATGCCTCAAAGGTTCTGGTGACAAACACAAATGTTTCGAATCCTTCAAAGAAGGGTTCAATGCAGTTAGTGAAGGTTTCCAGGTAACAGACACCAGCTTTTTCTTGTGCGTCGAGGCAGATTCCTTTGATTTATGTCGAGGAACCTCTCTTCTCATGCTGATAGTCTTACGAAAAGGGGACACACTGGAATCCATACTAATCTCAATAGATGCCAATGGGTGGTCACTTTTCTTTGACTCCTTTAAAAAAGGCACACACGGCAGAGCGTTTTTTTTTAAAAATGTCTAAAATTTTTAAGCAGAAGTTTTCCAACTCTGCTGGAGTCAAGTTCTTTTTAGGGAAAAACTGTCACAAGAGGAAGACAATGAGGACCTGCAACACCCTTTTTATGGGAAGAGGATGAGTGTAGTGAACCAGATATCAAACGTCTCGAACTTTTGTTTACAGGAGAGACATCTCTCGAGTCAGAGGAGGATTTCCTCTTCGAAGGGGTAAGGGCCAGAGATTTGGGGGAAGGCTTGCCTGCATAGAGTTTCCCCTTCCCTTACCGCAAGGCCTTAACTGTCATTGATTGACACAAGCCACTGTCGTCGACCTTGTGGCCCCGATCCCAAGCACCACTGACAGATGAGGTACGGTTCTGCAATCAACCTCTTGGCCCCACAGTGTGAACACCGCTTGAGGCCAGTCTTCGGTGTGGAGGCCAAATCGAAGTAAAACACTTTTTTTCAATTGTTGAGGCGAGTCGCTCCTCAGCACGCAGCAATGCGGAAAAAAAGGTAACGGTCAGCACGCATGGCACTATATACCAGCGTTGACGTCACAAGGGATGCTACGCCAAGGACCAAGATCCGACACTGCACAGCGCTCAACCATATGAAAACAAAGTTCCAAAGCAAGTTGCAAGCCAACTTGAATATATTAAAGATGAGGAATACGCAGGAGGACACAATCCAGAAATTATACATCTCAATCTCAAAAACTGGCTGTACGTTTTCTTTCAAATGTCTAGGGTGATGACTAAGATAGTGTATGGTATTTTTCACATCTGTCGGTTTTCGAAAAATGTTTGTGGACATCTCATTGGGCACAATTTCAATTTCTACATCCAGAAAGTGTAATTTGTGATTGCCAGTCTTCATTGTGAAGTTTATACAATTGTGTATGCAGTTCAGATAGTTTAGAAACAGTTAATTCTTCCATATGACCTTTCCAAATTGCGAAAACATCAATATTCCTTTTCCACACAATGAGTCTGGAGAACCAATAAGGATGTTGAAGGCCATGTGCATATTGAAAAGAAAACATGAATATGTTGGCATACACTGGGGCCATAGCCGACCCCATCGATGTGCCGGATGCCTCTGAATAGTATTGAGAATTGAAGCAAAAAAAGTTTTTGTGTAGAATTATCTTAGTTAATTCCAGGCCTGACCATTATCTTCTCATAGCAGGGCCCACTAACGCTTCCAACCCCTTCACATGGGGGATTGATGTATAGAGGCTCTGTACATCGAAGGAGACTAGTGTGCAGTCTGATGGGAGTTGTCCCAGTTCCCCAATGCATTTCAGGAGTGTGATGTACCCCAAGGTATGCTGCTGTGTTCTGAACAATAGGTTGCAAGACCGTGTCCAAGTAGTTGGCCAGGGGGTCAAATACACTATCAGTTCCAGATACTATAGGTCTTAATGGCGGGTTGCTGAAGTGTTTATGGATCTTTGGCAGGCCATAAAACACTGGTGTTACAGGGAAACTAATTTGTTAAAAGGGCTTTAGTCTTAGTGTTGATCCATTCATAATGTAGTGCTTAGGTGTGTCATTGATATCATGGGTTTAGGGTCACCATCTATCTTAAGTATCTTTGTCATCAAGCATATCTTTAAAGCGGGCGTTGTAGAATGTAGTATCCATGATTACTATGGCACGCCTTTATTTGCGGGTTTAATCGTGGGTGTATTGTAATCTGTTCAATGTGTGATGATTGCTTTGTTGTTTGCGAATATTATAGTGTTTCATCTAATACTTTGAGAGTTTTATTGCTTGAGGCTTACAGAATTTCTTTAAAGCATAGAGAATGACCTTGTCTTCCCCATTTCCTTTTGTTTTGTTTCTCTTTGGGATAGATGGAACACGTTACTTACCTGTAACGGTTGTTCTCCAGCATGGGTCTAGCATGGATTCACATGCTCATGAATATTCCCCGTCAGGCCGGGAATCCTCGGTATAGAAAAAAATCTATCAGTTTCGTTTCTGATCTGTCTTTCTTAGTAGTAACCAATCACTGGTCTCAGGGTCATACTTCCCCCAGCCAATGACTGCCCTCTCCCTAAGCCCCGCCTCTGGCAGCCATCCTCAGATTTGGTAGCACGTAAAGTGTCAGTATGACCAAGTGAAGAGCCGCAGAGGGGTAGGCGGGAGGGTTCGCATGTGAATCCATACCAGACCCATGCTGGAGAACAACAGTTACAGGTAAGTAACTTGTTCCTTCTCCAGCATGGGGTCTGGCATGGATTCACATGCTCATGAATAAGAGATCACATAGCAGTACACACATGCACAACCACGGGAGGTGGCAACAGGCTCAACATTAAGCAATACAACAACTCAACATTAAGCAACTCTTACTTCCTCACCAGGCTCACCTTAGGCGAACAGGTTGCGCAGCACTGCTTGGCCGACCCTGGACTCCTCCCTTGAGTCCCGATCGACGCAGTAGAATCTTGTGAAGGTGTGCGTCGACCTCTACGTCGCAGCCCTGCAGATGTCCAGCAGGGGCACACCAGACAGGAACGCCGTGGTAGCAGCGATCGCTCTGGTCGAATGGGCTCTCGGACGGCCGGGAAGCGGTCGGTTTGCCAACCGGTGACAGTGCATGATGCAGCCGGAGAGCCATCTGGAAATGGAAGTCTTCGAGAAAGCCTTCCCTTGATTCACAGTCCCAAAGTACACAAACAGCTGTGACGTCTTCCGAAAACTCTTCGTGCGGTCCACGTAGAACTTCAGCGCTCTAGCTACATCCAGCGAGTGCAAAGTCCTCTCGGCCGGCGACGAAGGCGACGGGAAGAAAACTGGTAACACCAAGGGCTCGCTAAGGTGGAAGTCCGACGGCACCTTGGGCATAAAGGAGGGGTGGGTCCTCAGCATCACCCTCGTGTCATGAAAAGTCAAGTATGGAGGCTTGCAAGATAGGGCCTGGATCTCTCCCACTTGTCGTGCGGAGGTGATGGCCACGAGGAAAGCGGTCTTCCATGACAGGAACTTCAAAAGCGCCGAATGCATAGGCTCGAATGGGGCCCCCATGAGCCTGGCCAGCAACACATTAAGCTCCCACGCCGGGGCAGGAGCCTTCACCGGCGGGAATGATCGGAATAGTCCCTTCATGAATTCTTTCACCAGGCGATGAGACCACAAGGACGCCCGTCCTGTAGTCCTGGTATATCGGGAGATTGCAGCCAGATGTATTTTGATGGAAGCGTGAGCCAGTCCAGCTTTGGCCAGCGACAGTAGGTACGGCAGTACTTGAGGGGCCGTAATCCGCAGAGGGTTAATCTTCTGTGCACGGCACCAGAGAGAGAAACTCTTCCATTTATGTCCGTAGCACTTGAGAGTTGAGGATGCCCTGGCCTTTGCAAGAACCTCTCTGCAGTCGGCCGGGATGTCGTACCCTCCAAACTCTAGTGCTGCAGGAGCCAGGCCTGCAAGTTCAGCGACTCCGGGTTGTGGTGAAGAATGGCGCCTCCTTCTCTGGAGAGAAGGTCTGCATCCGCCAGCAGCTTGACTGGTGGGGACGTTGACAAGTCCAGAAGGTCTGGGAACCAGATCTGTCTCAGCCACGCCAGTGCGACGAGGATCATCCTGCACCGGGACCGCTTGAGCTGGTTGATGAGCCGGAGCAGCAACGGCAGCAGAGGGAACGCATAAAGAAATAGGCCGTCCTAGGGGAACGAGAAAGCATCGCCCATGCTCCTCGGCTGGGGGAACCTGCTGGCGAACCTCCGGCACTTGGAATTCGTCGCCGTCACGAAGAGATCGATTTGGGGATCGCCCCATCGTCGGAAGAGTCGATCCACTTGATCCTGGCATAGTTCCCACTCGTGGCACGAGCGCAGCTCCCTGCTGAGTGAGTCGGCGATCGTGTTTTTTATTCCTGCCAGATGAAGAGGCACCAGAAACATCCCCTGGGCGACGGCCCAATGCCACAGATCCTGGGTTTCCTTGGATAGGACAGGGGACCTGGTTCCGCCCTGCTTCCGGATGTAGAACATCGTGGTGGTGTCGGTGAAGATCCTCACCACCTTGCCCTTGAGGGATGGAAGAAAGGACCTGAAGGCCCAGAACACTGCGCGGAGCTCCAAGATGTTGATGTGGAGAGACTTCTCCTCCGGGAGCCAAAGGCCTCTCGCGTGAAGATCTCCGGAGTGCGCTCCCCAACCTTCCAGGGAGGCGTCCGTCGTCACCGTCACCTGGTGAGCTGGGGTCTGAAAGTCCGTGCCCACCGACAGATGGGAGCGGGTACCCCACCACCGGATCGCCTGACGGAATGTCTCGTTGAGAGGGATCCTGTCCTCGAAGCTGCCCGTCGACTGGACCCAACGGGCATCGAGGAACTCTTGTAAGGGGCGCATCCGAAGCCTGCAAAGGCGCACCAGATAAATGCAGGAGGACATCATACAGAGGAGGGATTTGATAGATCTTACCCTGGCCATGTCCGTGGCCAGCAGACACTGCACCTTGCCCAGAATGGTCCTGGTCCTTTCCTCCGACGGCGAGGCCAGCCGCGCCACTGTGTCGAGCTTGGCTCCCAGAAACAGGGCAACTTGCGACGGAACCAGGTGGGATTTTGGAAAGTTGATGGAGAATCCCAGGTCCGTGAGCAGCTGGACGGTCTTTGCAGTGTGCTCCACGGCGAGCTCCCTTGTCCTTGCCCGGATGAGCCAGTCGCCCAGGTAGGGGTAGACGTGGATCCCCTGTAGGCGCAGGGTGTTCACTTGGTGAACACCCTGGGTGCCGACTTCAATCCGAACGGGAGGGCTTTGAACTGGTAGTGCCGCCCTTGGACCACGAACCTAAGGAACTTTCGGTGTCTTTTTAGAATGGGGATGTGGAAGTACGCATCCTCCAAGTCCAGCAACGACAGGAAATCGCCCTCCTCCAGCTGTCCCAGCACGTGCTGGAGGGTGACCATATGGAACTTCTGTGCCTTGATGTACTTGTTCAGTCGTCGTAGGTCCAGGATGGGGCGCCATCCTCCTGTCTTCCTTTTTATACGAGGAAGTACCTTGAGTAAACTCCGGAGCCCCGAAGCCTCTTTGGGACGAGCTCGATGGCACCCTTCTTGAGCATCGCCCTTACGTCCAACAGTAGTTGAGGGACGTGATTTTCCTTCCTGGCCACGGGTGAAACGCGAGGGCACTTCTTCTGAAACTTGAGGGTGTGCCCTTGGGCCAGGGTATCCAGCACCCAACGGTCGGTGGAGATGGACTCCCACACGCTGACGAACCTCGCCAGCCGGCCTCCCACCGGAGTGCTTCGGCGGGGGCCCGACCCCACGGTCGGTTCAATCTTGTTTGGAGGCCGCCTTGCCTCCTTGACCTCCCTGTCGATGACGACGGGCACCACCTGACTTGCCGCGTCCCCTGTAGGCTTCCTGGGACGAAGATCTTGCCGCTTGGCGGTACGTGGAGGAGCCACTGCTGGATCCTTTGGAGGCACCTTGTCTTCCTCCGGAGCTCCGAAAGGACGGTCGTCGTTGTTGGAGCACTCCCAGTGCCCGGGCAGTCTCTGTGTCTGTCTTGGTGGCCTAAAGGGACTCATCAACCGCCTTCCCAAACAGGTTGTTCCCGTTGAAGGGCATGTCCAAAACCTTGGTTTGTACGTCTTGGCGGAAATCTGTGGCCTTGAGCCATCCTCGTCGTCTCAAGCAAACGCTGTTGCCCAACTGACGGAAACCGGTGTCGGCGATGTCCGTTGCCACCGTGATGGCATGGTCCGAAGCAATCTCACCCCCTCCTGTAGGATTTCAAGGGCCTCAGCCCTTTTGGCGTCCAGAAGGAAGTCCAACAGAGGTGCGATTTTGAACCACAACTCCCTGTTGTAGCGGGCTACGATAGCCAGGGCGTTGGCCGCCTTGATAGTCGTCGCTGCGGATGATATGATCCGGCGTCCCATCATATCCAACTCCCTTCCCTCGCCGTCCGGCGGGGAAGTTGATGACGAGGCCGATGCCCCCCCCAGCTTTCTCCTTTGCCGCCGCCGAGACGACCGAATCCGGGGTAGGTTGCGCCCGAAGGCACAAGGGGGCAGCGTCGGGGACCCGGTACTACTTCTCGTACCGGTCCCTCTTTGCCAGCGCCGTGGCAGGGTTCTTGAGGAGGGCGAGCCCCTCATCCCAGATGTCATCAAGAAGCGGTACGGCGAGGACCGTCTTCCTTTTAGCCTCGCGCTGTTGGTAAAGGAACCCTTCCTTCTTCTCTTCTGGGCAGAGCTGGAAGAGCTCGGATGCCCTGGAAATCATGGCATGAAAGGATCCAATTTCGTCGGGCGGGGACGCCTGAGCAGCAGGTGACGGGGGACATGTCCCGTCGTCACCTCCGTCGTCATCTGTACCTGTCGTAGCCGTGTCCGTGCCTGTATCATCCCCATGGGTAGTAGACCGGGGGGAAGGCAGAGCAGGCCGCAGAGGGAGAGGTGGCGTAGGATGTGTCGTTGTCCTCTTATGCGGTGGACTTTCCGAAGGTCCTGGCTCCGGTTCCCCCGTCGGGTCTGGCTCAGGTACCTCTGTTGGGGGGAGGGGCAACCTTGTCCTTATCTCCGAACATAAGGACTGAATCGCTGACAAAATGGCCGCCGAAGTGTCCTGCGGCGCCGGAAACGATGGGCGCGAGGGCTCTTGAGGAGCCTTGTCGGCGACCCAGTCGCTCTCGTCATCGCCCTCGACGGGATCCCTCCCAATGGGCTGCGCCTCTTCCACGACTTCGATGAGCTCTTCTTCAGAGGTCGTGTCCGTATCCACATTCTGAAGCTGGCATCCAGGGCAGGTCCTGAACAGCTTCCCGGGCGTCGAGCTTCCTTTCTCCTGGGCCATGTCCAGGGTAGGCCTCGGAACTTCTGGAATCCTCCAAAAGCCTAACTCAACGAAATCTTCACCCTTGAGGGGTGTAGAAAACTCCGAAACGGATCCCCGTTGATCGGATGTAGAAACGGTGGAGCTTGAGGCTCTATTTAACCGAAAAATGAGAAAAATCTCTGAAAAAAGCGCGAAAACGCAGCAAAAGCTCGAGAGCTACAGCACGAGGACTCCCAACACTTGAACGTGCGGTAAAATTCTGAGGATGGCTGCCGGAGGCAGGGTTTAGGGAGAGGGCAGTCATTGGCTCGGGGCAGTAAGACCCAGAGACAAGTGATTGGTTACTACTAAGAAAAAAAATCAGTATCAGTTTCGTTTCTGATTTCTTTCTATACCCAGGGTTCCCGGCCTGACGACGGGGAATATTCATGAGCATGTGAATCCATGACAGACCCCATGCTGGAGAATTATTGAGTTGATAATTCCGATGAGAAGCCAGACCCGGTCTGATTCAATCTTAATGAATTACCCTGCAGATTATTGACTCTCTCCAAAGGAGGCAAGTCCTCACATAGGTTATTTTCAAGTCATGTTTACAAAGACAATCACATGTCTGATTAGCTACAGTGCTTATTCGTTACCCTAATTGTGCTCCTTCTCTTTCTTTTGCAGTGTGAAGTTTAAACTCTGCTGTTTTCTACAAGCAGAGAATAGACATTTTACACAAGGAATACACTAGCCAGTGGGATCCCACCAGCAACACAATCCAGGTGAATGAGGACTCCAAGACCACGGGAGAGTGTGTTATACAGTTTATTACATTTTTAGTTTGAGTGACTAATGAGATTTAATCTTTCTAAAAAAAATATTTGTTTTATTTTGTAGATCAGGAACATAAGATTCTGGAATGATAATGTGCACCTGAGGTAGGGTGCAATGAACAAACGCAAAGAGCTCAAGTATTGACAATAGCGCGTTTTATTAAACTAATTGTGTTTTTCAAAATCTTTTTCTCTCAAATCTTTTTCTTAATATACTGCATACATTTCTATAATGTTGACTGTTGATTCAGTACAGCAGTGTGAAGGGAGGCAAGGGTCCTCAAATCTGAGGACTCTTCCTTTCTTTATAGTCTACATTGTGCCAGGGTTGTTCCACTCTCCCCCGCACCCTGAGTTTAGATTACATTAGATCTACCTTACATAGACACATTTATTTTTCACATAGGTATATACTCTGTATATTTTCCTTTGTAGATTTGGAGATGTGACCGCTTACTTTTTCCTTCAAGTAACTGGGTTTCAGGCCCGACACTTTACTGGTGGGTCAAATACATTCGTGAATATGGTTTCAAACAAGGCCACACAGAAAAACATCTTAAATTAGGTCTACTAGTACGGAAAAAATACACATGCCAAGTCGATGTCTTGCATTTTTCTTTTGTTTAGTTAATTTCTCACTACAGTCCCAGATGGCAGAAATTGCTTCAAAGTGATGTACAGTAAGTTGAAACTGCAAGCACAGGCCAGCTAGTAAAAGCATGAATCCCACCTCACCCTCAAATGCCCTATGGGAAACCTCCCCTAGCAACAGAGGCCAAGTGTGTCATTGTGTACTGTTAATGGTAGAACAATGTGGTGTTTGTAGGGCCTCCTGCCTTTACAATACCACCTGATGAGTTGCAATCAAATGGGATATCTATGGCATGGAGTATACAGAATATATGCATTGGTAAGTAGCCCATTTCTACCTCATGCACTATTTATATGCATTAATTGCCTTACATCACCAAAGCAATTCATACTCTTAATTAGAGGGCATGTTAAAAACTATTTCTACCATATGCCTAATGAGGTGTCTGAAAACCAGTCCGAGGCAATAGGTCCCTCCTGTCCCCCCCGTAGGCCCGATGTTCCTTCAATCGTTTTTGAAAATATGGAGATGTGTAAAGCCTCAAGTTTTAAATTTGGACACTTAAAAGTAAAATTTCTGCTTCATCCCACACAATTCCTTCTCCAAGATATTTTGAAAACAAATTTGAAGATCAGAGTGGAGTAAATATTTGTAACAGATATGTGGATTTCAACCATTTCAGATGGCAAAAGAGGAGCAGAAATGCAATAGTTACTCGGGAGAAACGCAGGCGCCATAATTTGTAACCAATATTACAAGTGCAAAGCACACTACCCACTTCATACCATTTGCTTCTCAGGTCAGTTTCACTTAATGTCTCTCCCGCCACACCTATCCCTCAAACACATCACTACACTCTTGCACGCATTTACCTTGACTACTGCCCAAGACCACCTCTATCGAGTATTACCCTCCATCTTCATACTTCACAAAATCATCAACGTTGCTCTCCACATTCTATAACCTTCCACTCTTTCGCACCTTTTCTCCAAGCCTCCACACCAGCCCTGCACTTTATAAGCAACTGCTCTGTGGTCTAATTTCTACTACCGGTCTAAGTCAACAAACTGCATTTTCCCTCTGACCGCTAACCCGAAATCTTTAGATACTCCTCTGTTTATATCCTTTACTGAAATAACGCACAACCTTTTCACTCCTGATCACTCACCTCTCACTTCAGATCCTACTTGGCCCGCATCACTGGAGCACACTATACTCTGCACAAATATCACCAACATACATGTCTTCAAATTAATAAACATCTGCTCATGAAAAATGCACCATTCTCAATCCAATGTGTCCTACCCACCTCTCCCTCAATCCGACGTCCTTACTTGCACGACTCCCCTTCCCCTATTTATTTTCTTCCATTTTTAAAAATTGTGAGGTGTGGTTAACTTTTCCCTCGTTTTTGTCCTATGTTGCCCTCCCTCCTCCTTCCCAAAATGCCGACTTATCCATGCTCATCCTAACTTTGAAAAGCAAAAGACTCAGCAAGCAACATATTTGAGCGATTACAGTATAAATCTAATGCAGTGCTCAAAACCTGCACTTGCTACTTGCCATTGGCTAGTAAGAAAGAAATGTGTGCTGTGTGTATGTGCACAATTGAGGTGGAGTGTGACTTTATGGCTGGCTAGTAGCTTGCAACTAGAAATATTTATCACAGTCTAATGTACACGTTTCTGTTCAAAACAATGCATTACAAACTAAAAAATATGATCCCACCTATTCAAACCCCTCAAACCACCAACACTAGCTACAGGTTTAGGTCAATGTATCACACCACCATCCCACACACAGCATCTGCTTTGGGTCAGTCAGCTTTAGGTAAGTGCCATAATGGTGCAACTGCCCTGTTATTAAATATCCAATATTAGTACATGAAAATTGTTCTCGACCACCTCTCAGGCAATCAGAATGTTTACAGTGCAGCCAATAACTACTGATATTGACTGCATTCCGAACATTCCCATCTTCAGAAGCAGACAGGGAAACAATGCAATTTCCTGGCAAGATTTTGTTTCAACAAGACCATTCCTCTCTGGGAGGACCCTTTTTATTTGCTGCAACAAGCCATTTAACGCATGAAAGAGAAAACATTGGAAAAGGCTTTCACTTTCTCATAGAGAAACCATTTCCTTTAACTCTGCATTAATGCTTGCTCATGTTAAGCCTGTTCCAGTTCAATTAATTTATGACAACCATGTTCGTTAAAGGAATGGTTTGGTCAAAAAATGTTATTGTCCCTACGGGTCTGCCATGTGTATTTAAGCCTAAGTCGCTCGATTTTACAAAAATTTCCTATGGACCTTACCCGAGTTTGTCCATTAAACGCACGTGAAAACAGGCACCAGGGTGCTGCCATTTTGTGATAATCCTATCACTTGCCCCATCGCCCCAGCTGAACTGTTTTTGCGGCACTAAATCATATCCCCCGCCTCTGAGCCCGTCATCAGCAGACGCATACCGCCCATTTCACAACGCCAAAGCAAGTCTTGTGTCAACAATCGCTGCGCTTCAGCTAATGACGCGTCGCCATGGAAATGGCAAGACGCCCCTTTCCTCAATAAGTATAAACAGACAATACACAGCAGCAGATTTCCGATTCCATTCCTCTCTCTGTGTTACTTTGAGTATTCTGTGACTCGTTTCTGTGCTCTGGTCACTACCTTTGCCGCTTGTAGCCTGTGTGAACACCTGTACCATCGCTATAAATTATTTTAGTTTGTTTACCACACAATGGCTACAATAATGCCCTACATGTACGAGCCCGAGTATACCGAGGAGGAACTACTGGAAAGAGAAACACGCAAAAACGATGGGGCTCCGGACGGCAGTTGGCATGACAAATCAACGGATGAAGACACTGGTCCTAGTCGCATCGACAGTGTTTCCACCTGGTGCACATGCAATCGGTGCAAGCTAATGCCAGCCGAGGAGGAGAACTGCTGCGAAAACTCGGGATGCGTGGCCTACATTTCGGAAGGCGAGCCACGACCGCAATGATCACCGAGCTGCCAGACCTCAGGGCAGCCTGCCTCACACGGTCAGTGTTGAGGATAATGATGGTGCTATACATGAACTTCGCGCAACTGTTCGTCCTCGTAATCCGAGTAACGAGTAAGTATAATCTGCTTGAGATGCCACTACTATTTCATGGTCATCTCCTATATCCAAAATTACATCTATATATCATTGTAACGCATGAAAGTCGTTCAATAGTGTGCAGTGTCTAGATGGCATTTGTCCGAGCAGAATGCCATTAGTTACAAGAATTGGCATTGACAACAAACGTTTAATCACCTTATCTTGGTCATTTAAAAACAGTTTGTATCATTTTTCACAGGTGGTACCGGCTGGTGGCCTATCGTTCCTTTACATGGTGGCTTCATGGGAGGTTTGGACACCGCGTTCAAAGAGTAATACCCGCCTGTGCCGTTCGTGCCATAAGAGAAACTTTCCCGAGTGACAATGGTCAGTACAGGGGATTTTCCCTCGCTGTGCTGCAACCTGACCTGTACAATGTGTAAAGTTTTGTATTTTTGTGCCATCAAAAAAAGAAACAAAATAAAACACCAACAACAGCCGTTTCGATTTTTTAAATGAATCAAGTGTGTCTCTATTCAGCAGTCTTCCTGTGCCTTGTCTGCACACCCACCGGCCCATCCATCCATCCACCCCCCTCCCCTACCAAAGGCGAAGTATAACTATATAAAGTATAAAAAAGTGGTTAGTTTACCAAAAACAAAAGTCCATAACAAGTCCAGTGGATGCGCACTGCCATGGGGGGTTGTCAGGGGCCGAACGGCCAAGGTGCAAAACAGCATGTACACTTCAAAAGGTATCCCACGCCAAGAGCCCATCGCTCATATGGCCTCCTCAGACTCTGTCTCCAGGCAGGGCTCCCCCTTGAAGCAGGCCGCTCCCCTGCAATCCACTTAAGTGTGTCTCCATTCAGCAGTCTTCCTGTGCCTTATCTGCACACCCCAGGCCCATCCATCCCCACCCCCCTCTATCAAAGGCGGTTCGTGCCAGTGGATGTGGCCTGCCATGGGGGGCTGTCAGGGGCGCGAACAGCCAAGGTGCCAAACAGCATGTACACTTCTAAAGGTATCCCACGCCAAGGGCCCATCGCTCACATGGCCTCCTCAGACTCTGTCTCCAGGCAGGGCTCCCCCTTGAGGCAGGCCGCCCCCCTGCAATCCACATAAGTGTGTCTCCATTCAGCAGTCTTCCTGTGCCTTATCTGCACGCCCCAGGCCCATCCATCCCACCCCCCTCTATCAAAGGCGGTTTGCGCCAGTGGATGCGTGCTGCCATGGGGGGCTGTCAGGGGCGAACGACCAAGGTGCCAAACAGCATGTACACTTCAAAAGGTATCCCACGCCAAGGGCCCATCGCTCACATGGCCTCCTCAGACCCCATGTGTCTGGCCAGGATCACCCCCTCCCCCCTTGCTGGCCGGCCCCCGGCAAACCACATAATACCACAACATACACACGTCATTCATTCACAAACACACCCCTGTTTGTAATACTTTATAAACCACTTGATATGTCTTATGAGAACATCTTTGTGCTTTGCAAGTCAACTCCTGAACGTGCTACCCGAGAACCACTGAGATCTATGCTAATCTGCTTGTTGTCGTGCTATCTGTGAACTTCTGTGACCGCTTCGAGCAAACTCGTCAGCGTGCTACCTGTGGCCATCCACCTTTTCTCCCGCAACATACTGCTCTGCTTGCTGAATCCAACTGTTTGTTGGTCAAGGTAAGGCCATGTATCCTAGTTATATTTCGCTGATTTTTAAATTTCTATTTGCGAGTAGAGTACTCAATAGTGCTATGTTCATTGGTCTCATTGATATTGACTTGAGTTTACATTGTTATGCTATCAATAGATCTATTTATTTTCATCTGGGTCAATTGTCATCGAATTGCATCCTTCGGGGGTCCAGTCTATAATGTAAGCATGTTTCCTTCTCGTGCAAGACAGAACATCCAAGGGATGAGTCACATGTTCAGAGTTTAGTCACATTTATAAATTTCTGCAATTTATGTAAATACTAAGCCGCACATGATGAACTGGTATAGTTCCTGCGACCAAAACAAACCTTGCATTGAACATTGTATGGTTCATTTACTTTTGTATCACATTTTTATTCATCAAGATTGTATAATAATGTCGATATTTACTTTTCAGAATTTTCAACAATGCCTGCCTGTTCGATTAGCGGTTGCCCTTCGAAGACCCATGCTAAATCTGAAGGCACTACAATGCATGTATTCCCGAAAACTGTTGATCGAATAAGAGAATGGGTCAGGCATTGCAGATATCCACTGGATGAGCTGGAAAGTAGAGTCCAACAACTCTTAGAGGACAAGAGGGGTGATCGATACCGCATCTGCAGCCGGCACTTTTCCTCGAACATGTACACAACATCTTGGGTAACAAAGAATAAACGGCGAAAGACAAGAAAATTGCTCGCGAACGCTATTCCCACTATTCGTCCACATTCCGCCACTGGTGAGTCAAGCGTCCGGATTTAGCTTTAGGCCTTGCGGTAGTGTGTAGGTAGCCGAATGGATTCATTGATATTTTAGGTGTTGTGTCCCTTGTAATACTTTCGGCATTGATATGAGTGCATAGCTTTTTGAATAATGACATTTACCAATATATTCTTTTTCAATTTCACAACCCAAAAAACGAAATCTATATATGGGCACAGGGAACTGTGCTATATTGCGCATTTTCAATAGCATTACTCTCAAGTATTCCGTCTCCTTACATGGCAATTTTTAATATTGGCATTTCATTATCAATAATTTACCTTTACAACTGCTTGACTATCCCTTGAATCTGAAGCAAGAACATTCTACATCCGTGACGTGCTCGCAGTTATCAACCACTTCTAGCGCATATCAGGTAATCTTACTTGGCTATTCTGCTACAGACTTGTTTTATGCATATCAAGTAATATTTTTATTGTATTGTATAATTATTTTACCGAATGTTTGATTAGTGCTTTCCAACTGATATACACCTTAGTTATAGTCCACTGGTGTTTGTTTTCAGTTATGATTAGTGTTATCCATAGTAATGCAAGTACTGTCTTTCAGGGAGATGCTGAAGCGTCCACCACATTGACAACATGCCTAGATGTTCTTCAGCAGCACGAGGTATGGATACTGACAGCTCCATCGAACTAGATCATCAGAGCTGGAATACTTGTCGTTTGATTGGTCTACACAATGTTTCATTCGTTGTTAGCCATTGACATGTACCTGTGCGGTCGACCCCAAGTGTGTGTTATGTTTTCAATGTTGTAATCCTTACTAATGCAAGTACTATGTTTCAGGCAGTTGATGGAGCATCAACCCCTGCACTTGATGCGGAGCCTGACATTCAAGTAATTCCAGGGGAAGTGGAAGCGGGACCTTGCGTATACGAATCGGCGCAACAGCTTTTGGAAGTGCGCACTACATTTACAACATCCCTATATATTCTTCGGCAGCACAAGGTATGGATACTGACAGCTCCATCGAGCGTCGTCATATAACGTGATTCCATTTGCTATACTTTCTTCCCTATTAACGCAAGTACTGTGTTTCAGGGAGACAACGGAGCTTCCACTACAACAACATCCCATTTAGATGATGCAGATGTAAAGAAATCAGAGAAATAAGTCGATGAAATCTGATCATATTTAGATATTCCTTGATTCTTTTAGACAATGCATCATTTGTGGTTATCTCTATGTACCTGTGCCGTCCAAGTGTGTTATGTTTCCAATACTGAAAACCATACTAATGCAAGTACTGTGTTTCAGGGAGACGACGGAGCTTCCTCTACAATTACAACATCCCTTGTAGGTGATGCAGATGTAAAGAAATCGGAGAAGTCGATGAAATCTGATCATATTTAGATATTCCTTGATTCTTTTAGACAATGCATCATTTGTGGTTATCGCTTTATATGTACTTGTGCCATCGACCCCAAGTGTGTGTTATGTTTCCAATATTGAAAACCATATTAATGCAAGTACTGTGTTTCAGGGAGTTGCTGATGCCTCCTCTCCAATACAACCATTCATGGCAGTCCATGCAGAGCCAGAGGTATGGATACTGACAGTTCCATCGAACAAGATCATCAGAGCTCGAATACTTCGATTGTTCTACAGAATGTTTAATTCATGTTTAGCTATTGAGATGTACCTGTGTGTTCGTCCTCGCGTGTGTTTTATGTTTTCAATATTGTGATACATAGTAATGAAAGTACTATGTTTCAGGGAGCCGATGGAGCGTCATTCCGTGCTGTCTATGCGGATCCAGAAAATATAGTCGTTGCAGCGCAAGAGGAAGGGAAGACATGTAGAAACTAATCGGAGCAACAGCGTGCAGATATTGAAGTTCGAGTCAAGAAAGTTGCAAAGAAAAGAAACAAAAATAAGATTAGTTACAAACAGTTCATAATTTTAGGAATGGTTTTGTGTTGGGGACTTTATTATGTTTTTTTCCTCTCAATTGTACTATACTTTATATTGTGTTTAAAATGAACATCCCTTTTCCAATCTGTCCTCTAGTTACCCGTCGGTGTACGAATTAAACATTCACAGACAGTGAAGCAAATGAGAGATGTTGCTTGCCAGACCATTTACACTATGGAGGAACTATTAATTTAGACGCGGCGTGTTGAGACTCGGGATGGTCATGTCCAATGGCCAGAACATGAATTGAATGTGGCAGGAGAATCCAGTAAAGTTGTATTGGACCATTGCTACAGTTCGACTGCACCACCAAAAGAAGATGATACTGAATGTATTGAAGATAGCTCTGAAGTAGTCACAGATCAATTCACACAATCTACACCCATCAAAAAAATGCCACCGAACAAGCTGTCGACAATGTTGTGTTCTCCCATCAATGCTGAAGTAACAGATGTTGAAATGACAGAGAATGAACCAGCAGCAGCACCCAAGGATGCATCAGAACTTGATATCAGCGATATTTCTTTCGAATTTGTTGATATGTCCTCAACGGCACAGTCCGAAACAACTTTCACGCCGGATGACAGTCTAATGAAAGAGGGCAAATACATAGTATTCGACAGTTGTTTGATGGATATTATAAGTATGCTGAAATGTGGGCATTCATTTGGAGGGGAAGTATGTGGGGAGCCATTGATTCATGTGACTCGTCAAAAACAAGGCAGTAACGTCAAAATGCATGCCGCCTGTAGATTAAATCATGCGTTCTCATGGTTTGCACAACCGATGCTGGGGAAGCTGCCAGCAGGCAATCTACTGTGTGCAGGTGCCTCACTTTTTAGTGGGTCCAGTTTTAGAAAGTTAGAGTCTTTCTTTCAGTTTGTGGGACTCCATTTCATTTCTAAAACGCAGTACTACAAATACCAACATGATTATCTGTTTCCGGCCATTAGTGATGCTTGGAAAATTGAACAATTGTCTCTAGCAAGTACATTCGAAGGGAAACGATTCAGGCTAGCCGGCGATGGACAGTGCGACAGCCCTGGATTTTCTGCTAAGTACTGCACCTACCACTTTCAGGACATGGATAGTAAGAAAATTGTGAGTTCGGTGGTCGTGCAGGTGTCCCAATGTAAATCCTCAGTGGCCATAGAGAAACTAGGATTTATAAAATCATTGCAATATCTACAATCAAGGGGAATGCACATCGACCTCATAGCCACGGACAGACACGTTTCAATTGCCAAGACAATGAGAGAGCAGTTCCCACATATTAAATCAATTTGATGTATGGCATCTTATCAATCAATAAGAAAACATCGGCTGCAGGGAAAAAAAAGGTTTTGAAAGTATTTCACAGTGGCCCCAGCATATCAGCACCCATCGCTGGTGGAGCTCAAAAACTTGTGAAGGGTCAGTGGAAATCCTACTTGAAAAATGGCGGTCACTGATGCACCACTGTACCAACGTTCACCGCTGGACAAAAAAAACAACATTTCCACCAATGTGAACATGGCCCTTTGTCCACAGAGGAGGCACGGAAGAAGAAGTGGTTGATTGCATCTTCATCTACACACAAAGCCATTGAGAAGATTGTTTTCGATAAAACTATCAAGAGATTTGAGGGGACTGACAGAATTCTGTCACACAGGAGAATTGGAGGTGTTCGACAATATATGCCTAAAGTACAGGCCAAAGCGATTGCATTTCAGCCTACAGGGCATGAAACATAGGACTCTACTAGCAATCTTGGCCCATAACGAGAATGTGGGTCGTGAACAGTTTAGGACTACGGGAAATGTAGGGATGCCTCGCTACACTACGACCTTTGGAAAAAGAACTAAGAAATGGGGGGTAAAACCAGTATATGAGGAAATTGAGTTTGACTTTGTTAAATGCCTTATTGTTAGTGTACTAGAGAAGCACAGATATGGAATTTTGAGCGTTTCTGTGCAGAGCACTGATGCATTGCCACCAAACATTGCCACTGTGCCATGTCCACCCAAAGCAGAGCTCATTGAGAAGTTCAAATCCCAGTTTAAATAAATCATTGTAATCTGATTGTCTTTTTGAAAATAATGTTATTGTACAGTGTGCATACAAAGTATGCTAACCCTAAACCCTCCATTCACTATCCTGGGTGGCGAACAACATGGGTGTCATCTTTGACTTCTCTCTCTATTCACCTCACATCGCTGACCTTGTGAATATGTGTATGTATATATTTTTGTTGCTGTAACTAAGTTTCGCAATCTCATGTAAATGCTGCGCACTGTTAACCGAGGGGAGGCTTGCGTATTGCAAATAATAAAACAAATAAACCATAAATCTCACTTTCAATTCATCGGGTACTTTATACTTTCCCTGACCTTCCCCCAAAAAGTCAATGTCCCCATAGTTATGGTTCTCTAGTGCTGCAAAGCTAGCGGACAACGAGGACAAAATTGGGGGCCTTAGAACGCGCCAAGCGAGGCGTTGCAGATGGGAGAGAAGCCAGTTCGCATTTGCACATTGAGGCCTAGTACAAACACGGATTCGAAAATTCAAGTTCTCACATATGGCTTTAGATGGGATGTTGCAAAGTAAGAATGTACGCTCATGCAGAGTGAAGGTCAGCATCTTTGATTTTTTGCTCGCGGGCTGAAGAGGCCCGCAAATCGCACTGGCAGTATAAGGTTCTATTGTTTTTTGACCTTGAGAGACAGGGACCATGCCGAAAGAGCTTCATTTGAAGGGGGGGGCAACAACGTAAGAGACGATAAGGGTGAAAATTCTGAAACTAGACCGAGTTTCATGTTAGTTCAGTATATGAAAAATCGTTGGCACGAACACAGTGGGATTTACGGACTGCATTACGCAGAGATACAATGGAAATGGCAAATATAATGTAAGTAACTCTTTAGACGCTTTTATACCGGAATAAATGAATGAATGAAGAGCAAGTACAACATTTGTGGGGTCGTCTTTCTACCGGGCACATGGGCATGCATGTGCCCATTCGACACGCATGTAGACAAACAGTTGTTTCTCAGTGTTTCAACGATAAAAAAAATCATTAGTTTGTGTGTTTCCCTCGATTTATTTCGTTAGTTTTCGCATTGCTTTTAGAGCCAAACATACTCCATTGCACTATCCTCGCAAGCAAATAGTTTCAGCTCGCCCGTAATAAATAAAATGAATAATAGTAATAAAGATCGGCTGGTGAGACTAATTTCAATTTATCTGTTTTCTAAACAGGTACATCCTACCGTATTGCCACTGCAACCTATTCTTGTTAACAACTGCACTACATTGACCATCTTATGGGACGATCGCCAAGGAGCCATATGCCCTTACGCGGTACTAGCGGCTAGAAGCAACATATCGACCTTTACGGTGGCCTAGTGCCTAGTTGATGGAACAGCCTTGCAGTTCACCGTGCGTCCAAAGTGCTTCTTTTAACGAAAACCAAAACACCCCGTGTACCATAAAGGAACAGCGCGTGACTCACGATAAACATTTCCGGATTTGCGGATCGAGAGAAAAGAAAAAAAATTCCATTCCGATGCCAATTGCTGAATATTCTCTAAACATTTAATGTCAAATAAATGTACTTTACCAAATGTACCGTATTGCTGTTTGATTTTAAAGTACAGTTTCATATTCCGAATTGTGGCGCGCTGTGTTGTGAGTTGATCCGTGTTGGTTTCCGGGTTCTGTGTGAAGTCACGTAGACGACGACTGGGCGCGTTTGCCTACGCAGCACAGTAACGTCACGGAGAGAGGCAGGGAATATGAATGTTTTGATAATGTCAGGCTCAGAGGCGGGGGATATGATTTAGTGCCGCAAAAGCAGGTCAGCCAAGGCGATGGGGCAAGTGATAGGATTATCACAAAATGGCAGCGCCCTGGTGCCCGTTTCGCATGCGTTTAATGGATGAAAACTCTGGTAAGGTCCATAGGACATTTTTGTAAAATCTAGCGACTTAAGCTTAAAAACACATGGCTGTCCCGTAGGGACAATAACATTTTTTGACCGAACCATTCCTTTAAGTACTACAAAAGTAAACCATATTAAATTTACTAACTCAGTTTATCATTTGACTTTAGTCACTCTTAAAGTGACATTTTTTACTTTTCCGAAAACTCCAAACCATGCATTTCAACTACAACCATGTGCCAATAGCTCACAGATCACAGCTCACAGATCTCAGGAGGGGTCATTATCGCTTGGGATAATGACCACTCCCCAACTTGTGGCCCGAGCGAAACTTGGTGGCAGGTAATTATGCCGCAAAAACAACCCCATCCTCAGTCTAGAAGGTTACATTAGAACAAACACTGTCAGCACACTGCCCGAATCCCTACATAATAGCATATGCTCGCTACAAACCCAAACCAATGGCATTTGCCATTTATATACTCAATATTATGCTGCACTCTCGCTTAAAGCTGCGCCTCATTTCTTGATTATTTCTCAATCACTTGAGGCGCCTACATGCAGCAATGATATTGTGAAACCTTTTAAAGCTAAAGATTAAACTTACTTTGTTCTTTCCCGCTTCCCGTCTATGCCACCATTTGTTTGCTGTTGCTATACAATCTCTCCCTGGAGACTGGAAAAAGACTCCCCTAATGGGAAAAACATTTTTGAGTCTACACAACACAGGTAGAAAATGCAATCTTATTTTCCCTGAAATGAACACAGTGCAGCTCCCCCTTCAAGCACTACAACTCTTTCACAATGAATGAACTCCCTGTGTAGATCAAGCAGGAGGATGGTGTCAAAGAACAGATGGCATAAACAACACAACCAGCCCTACAGATAAGGGGTGTACGGGTCAATGTCACTCCCTACAAATAGGCAAAGATTCCAAATAAAAAAATCTAGGGATTAAAAAAAAATACTACCAATAAAAGAAATGGTAAATGGACACAGAGGAGCTTGTGCCCCTGCTTTCACTGCAACAGATCCATGGATGTGTTTGGATCAGTAGCTCGTATAGTACCACACAAAGAGACCACTATAATTATAGAAAGGGTAAAAAATATCTTAATGTGCATGAATAACTTGGTGAAAGTAGTATTTGGCAAACAAAATCCGTTTTACACGTGAACATATTTTTACTTATTTATAAAATACTCCCATTGGGAATGGGACTCTTACTGTTTGTAATCCCTAAAATACTTCCAAATCCTATCTGGAGCAATGCTCACACCTATCTGTATATGGGGTAAATTTGAACAGTAGAGCTGGTGGAACCAAACCCTGTGGAATCACTGGGGAGATGTCCTGAAAGGTGGAAAACTAACTATTTGGGGAGGTTTACATTTGAGAGACGAATCGGTCCAAGCCAATCATGTTGCTAGCATTACCATCTATTAGCCCATGTATTCAAAGAGTGCCCCGTGGTCAACCACAACAATGTCAATCCCTTCCAACAGCTAATATCCATAAACCCACCATGATAAAGATTGGTTGCTATATGACTAGGGTGGTCTCTGTACACCGCTTTGTATGGAAGCCTGTCAAGCTGCCAGTTTATCTGCTTTTAGGTCTTTCTGAAACTGGTCTTTAATCTCACCATCTAAAACATTGCCTACAAGAGACAGGTTTCTTATTGCCATGAAGTAATAGATTTGCTATTGCCTATTAAAACTCATTCAGCACTACAAGTACTTATTGTAAACATAAATCAACACAAAACGTTACTCCAAAAGGTCCACATTTGAGATTACTACGGGCGTGCAACTCTGAGGATAATGAGGCTTTCAAGAAGTCCTCAGTCAATTCTCATTTGACATAACTTGACAATTTTTAAAATAACCTTCTGTGACATGGTTTATATCCCACCAGCAAGTCTAAACAAACGCTCTTCTGCAATCAGAGTGAAGATATTTTAAAATTTGCCAAAGAAAAGGAGTCACGATATCACCAATATGGAACACATTTTAACTTTCCTTGATCATGTCTGTGTACATTTGGAACGGTTGAGAAATACAACTCAAGTTATCTGCTTAACATGCAACTAGCAACTAACCCACGGTCAACTTGAATGATTAAGGGGGGGGGGGTGCTGTTGAGCAGCCCGAAAATGGCTGCCTAGCCCTGGAGCTCTGTGTACTTCGACACAAATCCGGCTGCATCTGCGGTGTGCCTGTGTGCCATCATCCATTATTCGCTTGAAATATATATAACATCCTGCTGGATGCCTGGTGGTAATTTCAGGCAAATTCCGACCCCAGAGGACCTACCCTGACCGAGTGCAACCCTCAGCCCAGTGGCCCATCCGGCCTGGTCAGACGCTCCGTCGCTGCAGCGGATGGCCCCCCTCGCTTCCTGCCGGCGGCGCTCTGGATCCCCGTCCGCGGGTGCCCTGCGTGGCATCTCTGAGTGGCCGTGGCCCCTCCTGCACCCAAGACGACTAAATCATTGAGCCGGGCCACGGCTTGAGAGGCGCGGCTACGCCTGCACCGGCATCCGTGCCACCAACTCCCTCCCTGGGTCTGCGGGCCTGAGTTGTGGCACCAGGGGACATTGCGTGCTCCCGGCCTCTGGAGGGGCCATTACCTGGACTGGTGTCTGCCCCGTTGGGCTGGGTGCTCCGTGTCTCCGACACGTTACGGCTGGGCACCCTTCCCCGCGCTCTAACACGGATGCCTACTGATTCGGGAGGCCGCACCCCGTGGGCTGGGACTGCATGCCCGCGGGGCAGGTGAAGAGCTGGGGGGGCTTCATATGTGTGTCTACTTGCTGTCTGTGCTGCCAGTCCCACCCCCATCCCTCCAGTCTACATAACACCTGCCCTGGCGAGGCACCGGTGCAGCATCACCCCACTCCATTGAACTGTCCATGGCCCTGGGGGCATTGGCCAACCTCCCCGGCGCAACTGGCCCCTGACTGGTCTGGGCAGTGAGGAGTGCAACAAGGTGGGGACCATGGATAAGATTGCAAAGGCAACACCGAGGGCTGAGCCGGGATCTGCATTGTCCATCCAGGAGGAACCCGAGCCAGGGTCACACCCCAGCCCTTCAGCCCTTGATCTTATTACAATGTTTGGAATCAATGGCCAAGAACTTCGCCTTCTTCCACGAGAAGCTGGACGATATCAACGCCAACGTGGCTTCACTTAAATCACGGGTTGACCAAGCCGGGACTAGGATCACAGAGGCAGAAAATAGAATTAGTGCGAACGAGGATGGGCTGCACACCCTTCAAGACAGTTGCCACCCTGACCCGAGACATGAAGATCGTGAAGAGCGATGATTTAGAGTCCCGATCACGTAGGAATAACCTTTGCATCACCGGGGTACCCGAGAATGCCCTTAAGGGACGCATAGAGGTGGCTGTCGAGAACTTACTTAAGGAGTTGCTGGGCAACCCTGTACTGTCCCCGTACTTTACAGTCGAGCGAGCGCACTGGGCCCTTTCACCACGCCCTAAGCCGGGAGACTTCCCCAGGCCCATCATCGCCAGAATCCTCAATTACAGGGACAGAGACCTTATCCTCCGCCTGTCACGCGAGAAGGGTGATCTGCACCTCGACTCTTATACCATCAGGATATTCCCCGACTTCTCGGTTGGCATGCAACAGGAGAGACTTGGCGTCAAAAAGCTGTTGAGAGAGCATAACGTCCCTTACGCAATATTGTTCCCGGCTCGACTCAAGATCACCTACAAGGAAAAACTTTTTTTTTTACCGTCCCGGAGGAAGCGTTGAAGTTTATAGAGTCGCAGATACCGCTTCCCAATGTAGTGGACGACTCCATGGACAACGACTGAGCACTTGCCAGTCTACATTCCCGTAATCCTAGTCTGACCATTAATGTTTGCTTATGAATGAGATGATGGTAATGTTGACTTATCAATCTAACTTCGCACATACAATTCCGTTTCTTGCAGCAGTCACACCGAGTCAGTTCCTCTCGTGCTGCCTTTATCTGCTCCCTACCAGACTTGGCTTAATTTGGCACAGGACTGTACTTGCATCTGAAGTTTTATTAATTGGTTTCATGACGCTAGAAACTGTCTGTATATGATGTTCAATTCTTGAATCAAGTTCGGCTCTTGCTGCACTCATTGGCGATGTATGATATGCATTTATTATGTGTACCACTAACTCACGTACCGATCTTTGTACTCAAAGTCCAATGCTTGCTCATGTGTCGACTGCACGGCAACAGCGCACCCCATTGCAGTTGCAATTATGTTCGCGGGGTTGCTGGGGGGTGTTGGCCCCTGTTGGACCAGTAGCGTGGTGGGTCCATGTTGGGATCTACCGGCTAACTCCTGTTTTTGGGGAAGGTTTGACTGGGGGAGTTATTTTGGAAAGGGCGGAGGCAGACCGGCTTATCACGTTACATCAGAGTACATTTAGAATAACAACTCAGGCTACAAACATACCACGACAATGGAGCTGGGATGTGCATTAGACATCTAAAATGCACACTACCATAATGTCCTGGAATGTTCGGGGTTTGAGCAATCACACCAAGGCCCACAAAATTATGGCTTCACACACACGGCTGCAAAATACTGCTGCTACAGGAAACCCACTCCAAGGGCCCCCCTGGCAATGAGTATGGCACCATCATGGGGACCCTACAGATATTTCACCACCTCTTCCACTCGGGGCAGAGGTGTATTGACAATGATTCACAAATCCATTAAATTTGTACTGCATAAGACCTACATTGACCCCGATGGTAGATACGTCATACTACACTGCACAATCGCCAATAGAGAATACCTTCTTGTAAATACATACGGTCCCAATGTGGACACCCCCGACTTTGTGGACACAGTGGTTTCTATACTGCTGGTATACGTAGGAGTCCATATCATCTGGGGAGGGGACATGAACATGATATTGGACACTAGGCTGGACAGGACTGGGACTGCCCCCAGACCACTGTCTAGTGCAGCTCGCAGGCTACAGATACACAGCACACCACTTGATATCCAGGATGCTTGGAGGATACTACATCCACAATTACGTGAATACACCCATTATTCTTCTGTCCACGATAGCTCCGCCAGAATAGATCTGTTTCTGATGTCAAGTGGGACGATGGGAAGGGTGGAGCGCAAATACTGTCTCGTACCCTTTCTGACCATGCCCCGATTACCCTATCGGTGGAACTGGGGACCCCTGCCCCAACATGTTATACATGGCGATTCAAGTCTGCTGCCCTTGGGAAAATTGTTTTTAGGGCGGACATCCTAGTCCTATTTTGAGCGTAACACTCCACAGGCCACTACTGTGGGTGTCCGCTGGGACGCCTTCAAAGCCTTCATCAGAGGAATGTCCATCTCCAAGGAGGCCGGAGTACTAAAGACGATAAGGGCGGACCACAGCCGCTCTGAGTCCCGACTACGAGAGCTGAAATGGGATTGCTCGACGTCTAGTAACCCTGCTACCCTCGCCCTAATTAGCAAAGAACTTCAGTCATTCAACGCACACGCCACTAGGGAAGTCCAATACTTTAGCCGGCCACAGGCAGCTCGGAAGCATGGAGAGGGCGATAGACCCGGTAGAATATTGGCTACGTTAACAAGGGGGGAAATGGGGTCAGGCCCAGATCGCCTGTATTAAGGACAAACGAGGGATTAGACAATGGTCAGGCCAGCAGACATTGGACATCTTTACTGACTTCTATACAAACCTCTATTCCCAACCCACCGAACACAGCGAACAGCAGATGAGGAAGCTTCTCGATCAGATACCCACAGCCTGAATCTCCCCAGCAACCAGGGACCTGCTTAACTCCAGATCCTACTAGACGAAATAGTGGAGGCCATATCTAATATCCCTATGGGCAAAGCACCGGGTCCCGATGGGCTAACGGCCGAATTCTACCAGGAACACGTAGCTATACTGCCCCCCCCCAAGCTACTGGAAGTATGGGATGAATCCCTCTGTGAGTCTGCCCTCCCCCCACCTTGTGCGAGGCCGTCATAACGGTGCTACTTAAAACCGGTAAACCCAGCGATGAATGCGGCTCATACAGGACCCTTTCGCTCATGAACCTGGACACCAAGATCTTCGCCAAAGTAATTGCAAACCGCTTCCTCCCAGTAATGACACACATGGTCCACGAGGACCAGGCATGCTTTGTACCCGGGAGATCCACTTTCCACAACATTAGGCGATTGCTAAACGCCATGGCGCGAATCGATCAGGGCGCGAATGCGGTTGCAATCGCACTCGATGCTCAAAAAGCGTTTGATATGGTGTCCTGGAGATACATGTGGCTAGTGCTGGAGACAATGGGCATTGGCCCCAATATGATCAGATACATCAAACTATTATACACCACTCCATTGGCCAGGGTTCGAGTCAACTCCCCGACATCCGCTTTGATCCCACTCTTCAAAGGCACCCGACAGGGATGCCCATTCTCCCCAATCCTCTTTGCCCTGGCGGTAGAGCCAATGGCTGACCACATCAGAGCACGCCACTCTCGCAGGGGAATACGACTGAAAGACACTCCCGAAATTATCTCTCTACGCAGACGATGTATTACTGTACATTAGGGACCCCGCTAGCCATCTCAATCCGATTCTGCGAGATACCACTCGCATAGGCACCTACTCAGGATTCGTGATCAACTACTCCAAATCGGAGGTCTTTCCACTCACCAACTCCACCCAACAGCTGGCCACTGAATACCCGCTCCGATGGTCACCTAGCAGGAATAAGTACCTGGGGGTCCAGGTGTCCCTAACCGCAGACACATTGCTGGCGGACAACTACCTGGCCACATCTCAGCTAGCCGAGTCCAAAATGGTACGCTGGCGCTCTCTCCCATTGTCATTTGCTGGGAAGCTCTCATTAAGATGATACTGCTCCCCAAGTTACTGTACATATTTAGCAACATACCCATCTGGCCTGGGGGACATACTTTGCGAGACTTCACAATCTGTGTGAGCAGTTCCTATGGCACTCTGGTGCGTTACGCAAAAAATGGTCAGATATAATGCTCCCATACGAAAGAGGGGGATTCACCGCCCCCTGACAATGTATTGGTTGGCGGCACAAGCCCAATACGCCTCATTGGTATCCAGGTACTACCCTCCCCCCGCCCGCATGTCAAACTGGAGACCCTGGCTGCCGCCGGAGGTAATCTCATGACACTCATACTGCACTGTCACTACGCACCGGACTCTCCCATCGACCCGGTCAGCACCACAGTGCGTGCCTGGGGCAGTCTATTCAACACCACGGCAGAACAGCACCCCTACTACAAGTGGCTTCCCGTCTGGGGGTTCCCCGGGCTGGAGCCTACACACGACACGGCTCTGGCGCGACACTGGGGCACACTGGGCTACCAAGGCCTGACTCTATCCCGAGGGGCGATTCATAGACCCAGACATGGAGGCAGGACCATTCCGGATCGGCACTAGAATTCCTACAATACTACAGGCTTTTTCGTGCTGCATGGCCTAATTTCCCCAACGAGCCCCTCGATTCTCCAGGGATTGCATACATAGCTAACTCTGGTGGTGCGCGTGGCATCGCCTCCTCTTTATACAAACTACTATTGTCAAGTGCCCCGTCTCGACCCTCCAGGGCACGCAGTGAGTGGGCAGTTGAGTTGGGCCTTGAGGTATCCGATTCCCTATGGGGGAAAATGTGCCCACACAATAATAGAGTCTCCCTCAACTTCCGTTATCGGGCTATGCAATACAAATTATTGAACAGGCTGTACTACACCCCCTTTAGGATCTCTAAATTTGCCCGCAATGCCCCGCACTCCTGTCCGAGTGGCAAAGAGGAGAATGCGGACCATCTACATATGTTCTTCACATGCCGTAAATTGGGGGAATTCTGGGAGAGAATCTTGGGTACACTGTCTGAGATCAGTGAAACTGGTATTGACCCTGACCCGTTGGGAGTCCTCTTCGGGGCGTGGAAAACTGACGGGGCTAAACGTATGGCCAAATTCTTAAACATAAGTTGCATGGTGGCTAAGAAATGTGTACTGCAAAATTGGAAGAGATCCTCTCCCCCCATATTTCAGAAATGGTTAAATTTGCTCACTTGGTCCCGAAACTGAAGAAGAGTACCTTGAAATGCTTCCTATTCACTCACGCCCCAAGAACATTTGGACTGCTTTTAATAGCTACCTTCTCAACCAAGAGGAGAGCACCTCAGCAAGTAGCTCCTCTATGATCTCACAATAAGGGCTTTAATTGTTATGGTTCATTATGAGTTTCCACTTACCAACATGTTGTAATGCTGCTCACATTGTTACTGTTCTACTCTGTATCTCCATTTAAGGTATTGTTTGCTCTATTGTATGTGTCTGCGCTATGCCTCTGCCAACAAAAATAAAGATTAAAAAAAAAACTAATGATTTAACTGCTGCTCTGGCATAATGAACACATTTTCTTCTTCATAGAGGTCATCTTCTGCTTGATGGGGCTGATAACCTATAGAAGAAAATGCATGTTCCTCCTCTTTGGAGGGGTGATAAATGTCTTGTATTGTAGCATAGATTTAGCACATATTTGAAACATCTCCACCCTTCTACATTTTTCAGCTTATGTATTTGGTACTGAATTTCTGGGTTGGTGTTTACTTGCTAAAAAAATAAATAAAGAGTAAATGTGGTTGAACCCATGAAACTGGAAGCATTGGTATGACAAAATGTAACTATTTAAATGTATATTTAAATGTAAATGTAATGAGTTTCATTTTATAAATTCCAATTCTTATAACAAATCCCTAAAAAGTAGCACAAGAAAAGATGCCTCAAATGAAATCTTGCAGTATACAATATTCAAGTACACTTGATGCTGATGGCATTGCACCAACAATGTACATTACATTTGGGAGGTTGGCAGGAGGTGCTAAATCACTACAACACAAATCTATAAAACATCTACCAGCTACACAGAGTAATAAATACATTTGCTTATTTACATTACTCCAGCACCTACATGTCAGACGGCAGGAGTTAAGAGTCTTCAAGCTGCTCAGTAAGCACACTCATGAACAGTGCAGTCCAATACCTTCACACTAGTAGAAACCCAAAGTATCACAAGCACATATGTGTCACAGCATGCAACGTTTGATAAATTGTCAACATTAATCATTCTCAGCCCCTTTTCATACGGATAGACTAAATACCATACCTCTACACTTGGGCTAAGGCTATTTGGCAAGATTTCTGAAGTCACTGTTGTGCTTGGAAGGCTGGAAAAATCCCATGTATTAACTGGCAAAGCAGGTTCAGGCGGCTTGGAGTTATCAATACATTTTGGATTGTCCAGTAAGGTCACTTCATAAAATTCTTGAATATCTGATAAAGTGAAGAGCAGAGCAATTATTTTTTTAATATTTATTGTGCAGTAGCCAAAAATTGACTTAGCACATTTAAACAGAACAGTACACAAAGATAAAACAAGATAAAATTCATCAATCACTATACATACTCTGAATATCACATTTAGACAAGACATACATCACTCGAAATCAAAAAGGGAAAAAAAGAAGAAAAAAGAAAAAAAAAGAAATTCAGAGCAATTAGTTTCCAGACAAAGGCAGATGAAGTCATAACTTCATTTTAGGAAAGAGCTTACAAAAACAACATTTTTCAAGAATACATTGACAATGTGTCTTGGGAACAGTCAAATGTACCAGTAATTGCCTGCATATCAATTTATTAAACAAATGTTATTTTTTAAAATAAAATACATTATTTTTTTTCCTAAGACTTAGAGTGAATTAAAAGTTAAGGCGTCATAGCAGAACTGTTCTGGCTATCTGGGCTCTCATCCCTTTATATGTTACATTGCTTGTAACTCGTAAGAACTGAGCAGAGCCCAAGCATATTTGGGTGCGTTTTCATAAGAAAAGTCAATATCTGTGGAATTGGAGTTTAGTTTTCCGGTTCTGTATTGCAACATGTATGAAGTAACTAACAATGAGTTTGATTGGTAAACAAACGATTACTTTAAGCCTACATTCAAATGCCATATCTTCTCTACATCCTTAGAGATACCAGCATATAGACATTCAGTTGAAAATCAACCCCTACATTCTGCATTTCAGGATGGAGCTAAATACCATCCTCTTCAAGGAATGGCTCCTCCCAAACACCTAGGTCCACACAGTCTACTACTCCCCACCTAACCTGAGACTTGGCGATCTGCTGCCGCATCCCCCCACCAGTTTGCTTGTAGATACCTTGCTCACAAATTGCCAGCTGTCCCCGTCCCCCATTGTTGGCTCCTCGCTCCCTCACTGCCAACTTCAAATTATGAATTGTAAAGCGGGCTATTGCTTCCTGAAGCTAGGTCAGTGATAAATATCCTAATAAAAATAAAAGATTAAAATTAGAGTTCAAAAAAACAAATCTGAGAAACTGAGGAATTAGAAATGCAATGTCCTTTCTGGTATCCAACGTTTTAAGGTAAGCTTTGTGTATTGGCTCAAAAGATGCTCCCAATGAGTCTTTGTAACACTAGGATCCCCACAGAGGAGGTCGGGGGTGGGGGGGGGGGGGAACAACAGTGGGTGTATTTTTTAACTCCTTCCATGAACACTAACAACTGGAACTCCCCACCAAGATGCTTTATGTTGAGCTATAAATGAGGTGGCAACACTGCTAGGTGTACTTTGAGTTTTAGACTAGCCCCAAGTCTGAGATAAAGGAGGTAGGCTACAATGTGTGTTGGTAAGCATTCAATGGGGTCGATGTTTTTTGAGTACAACAAATAAAACATTTTCACTTGTTTTAATAGCTTGTGGTTGGTTTTATGGCCTACTTAATATTTGCACACATCTTGGTGGCAGACGTTAATGTCAAAATTCTATGACTTTAGGAACCATGCTGCTAGTCATGGTTTGCAGGCAAGGATGTGGGAGTTTGCCCTGTTGTGTTAGAAGATTTTGCGCTGGCTGTAGTTTGAATGGTGGTTGAATCGTCATCTTTACAAAATGCCGCCATGGTTGTCTTGCCCAGATTTGTGCAATTAGTATCAGAGTTATGTCTATTAGTACCTGGCGAAGGGGTTGTGGCGGCCTCCCAGTAAAAAGGGGAGGCTCAGAATGCTGGCGTTACCAGACTGTAATCCCGCAGCCCTGAGCCTCCTCAGGGCTGGCGGCCACCATTTCCCGTAGCCGGAGAATGAAGTAAGTCTTTCCCCTCCCCCATCCACAGAATTCCCTCCCCGCGCCCTCCCACTTACCTTCTTTTTGGTCCATTTCTGTCCCCAGCGCGTGTGCTCCCGATCTGCATCAAGCCACCATGGAAAGGAATAGGACTACAACGTAGTCCCTTCTCTCCTTTCCATGGTCGCCATTTTTCTTTGATTAATTTTGTCCTTATTTTTTGAATGGCCGCCATGGAAAGGGAGAAGGGACTACATGTAGTGCCTTCCCCTTTCAATGGCAGTCATTTTGTTTCTTTACTTATTTTCCAATAATTTTCAATGGCTGCCATGGAAAGTGAAAACAGACTTAGGTTTCCCTTCCGTGGTGGCCATTTTTTGGACTTTCTGTTCCCAAACAGCAGGGCATTTCGGAACAGGAAAAAAAATGCTCTTAATACCCTGGTTTTACGGGCTGGGGTACTTATGGAAATAAGCACCAAGCCGGGGGGGGGGTCGAGGGGTGCATCACCACTTCAGGTAATGCCCCGAGGGGCCTTCGTTAAAGCCCTTGTGTCTGCTCTGCCCTTTTTTCTTAATTAACTTATACACTACTTTGCAGAGCAGAGAGGTGTCAAGGGGCGGGGCAGGAATGTAAGCAAATGGCCCTGATCAACTCATCCATAGGGCATTCCCTAGTGATCACTTCAGGGTTCGAAACTGAGGGGAGCTGCAAGCTATTTAGCTCTTGTTTGTAGCCTAGAAGAGCTGAGCCTGGTGAGCTCGACACCAACAGCTACCAAGTGCTACTTTTGACTCCCCTGGCCAACTGATGCCATACAAACACCTATGTGAATTGACCTCTCTGTGTTTAGGACATTCTATAAACAAACATTAGGAAACAGCTATACAACATTTAGAGCATACAGCATCATTAATGGAAAAAAATATATGTTTCCATCTTATGTGGAAAATCATTTTCAGAACGCTATACAATAGCTCCTGGTTACCCAGTAGTAGCTCCTGGTCACGGCTTAATGCTGGAGACCCAGGAGTTTTTTAGTTCCTGCTTACCCAATCTTAGTTTCGAGCCCTGCCCTTCTGCGGGTACTTGGATGCAAATTTTGGGCATTTTTTTGTTTTGGGCTATTCAAATCAGATCTACTGTCCCCATGCCAAACATCTTGAAAATGTGTGTTTATTTGTGGTTTTGCTGGAAAACCATGCTTTGGCTGTTCGCTAGGTGGTTGTGATCGCCAGGGATGTGCTGTACTTGAAAGTAAAATCCTCTTGATGCACCTAAGCCATATATACTGGGATAGAATTTACAGTATTTTGGAGTGCACTCCTTCCCCTTTATGTATGGCCATTGTATTATCTATATTGATGAGAACACATTGTAAAGCTTTGTTTGAAAAGATAGCAATGCCATCTTTATTGCCTGCAGGTTTAGCACATTTATGTATTGTGTAGTTTGTGTGTCCATGTTCCTTGTACAGCAAGTTCTTGACAACGGGCCACCCAATCTAGAAATGAGGCATTGGTTGCAATTGAGCCGGCACTGTTGGGAGTTTGAAGAGCCTGCCTTTTAAGAGGTTTCCTTTTGTGCATCAATGCAAAGCACTTATTACCTCCTTTGTCAGCTAGATTGCCCCACTGGGCCGACACTGTGAGCCACTGTTGGATTCTTCTCACGTTTAGGCTCATATGCGGTACTATATAGATGCAGGACGCCATCATGCCCAGAACTTTCATAAACTGTCTTACAGTTATTTGAATGCATGTCTGGAAACAGGCGATTTTGGTTAAGAATGCTTGGCCTTTTTCCAGGGAAAGATAAGGAATGGCTTGTTCCGAGTCTACAATAGCTTCAAATAACTTTCTGGGATGGAAATGGGTTTGATTTTGATTGTGGTGAAACCCAATTTGAAAAGTAGGTCTAGCAGTGTATAGGCAGCTTGCCTACAACTCCCTAGTTTTGTCCAGTTGTAAAGATAGACAGCAATGGGAATAATTTGCCGTTTTTGGGAAGCAAGAACTAAAGTGAGTAAATGCCCTTGTTTACCTTGTTCGGAGGGACTTGCTTGATGGTGCGCCTTTGTCGTAGGGCCTCGATTTGCTTTTCTAAGAGGACATGATAGTCTCGCAGCAATGTTCTGCTGTGCGAAGGCAGGTTGCGTGGGATTTCTATCAACTTATGCAATGTCGGTTTGCGACTGTCTAGCACCCACTGGTCTGAGGTTACCCCTTGCCATGCGTGGGTGAATAATGATACATACTCCCCTATGTGAGTGACATGGGAGGGGACATGAATGCACGAGCCATTGTTTAGCGGCGGATGTTCCTCTGTAGGTTTGTCCTCTTCGTCTGTGCTGTGCCGTGGTTTAGAGTAGGAACAAATGTGTTGTTGTTGAGTGCCTGAATACCAGCTAAGGCCCCAAGTCTTTTGGCACTGGGTTGCTGGTTGGGAATGTATTGGCTCGAAAGGAATGGCAGTTAGCTGGTGAGCCCCTTAGTTGAAACGATCTTCCTGAAATCTGTCCCATAGTTAAGGGGGTTGTAATCTTTGTCCACCCTCTAGAGAGGGTGGACAAACCCTAGAGGGTTTCATCCATTGTCTTGCCGAATAGAGACATCCTCCGGGTATCAGGTAATAAAATAGCAGCAAAAATGTCGCCAGTAAAAAAATAAAATCATAATAAATAAATAGCAGCAAAAATGCCATGTTTGACCTGGTAAAGGTGTACCCCAAGGGTGCTCCCCGCTTCCCTTAAATGGTATAATTGGTCTGGGGCATTGCAGGGGTCCCCTGCATCCTTTAGAAGATTGTGGCGCAAAAAACACAGCATTTCTGCTGCAATATTTTGTATTCACAGCCATTTTGCCGGGATTTTGAGACATGGAACCATCCTCCGCTGGAGGGTGCAAAATTTGCACTTCCCTCTAGCTATTGGATAGGGATATTTGACTCTTGGCAAGTAGGAAATGGCATGTTGTCCGTTTATACATAGCATTGAGGTGGCAAGTGACTATGACTTGCGAGTAGTGTGCAACTTGAAGTTTTGCACCCTGCTCTATTGGTTTATCTAATAGGGTTACTTGCGTTTGTTTTGAACCCCGATTCCCCTCAGGTCTCGAGGGTTACTGTGATAAAACATCATGCTTGGCCAACGTCCTGCTCGGTCTAGTGTATTCTTCATTATGGCATTCATAGTCTTTTCCCTTCCTGAATGATTTTTCGGAAGGCTCCCTGTAACTGTGGGTTTAGGTTTTCCTAGCTCCCCCATATTTCACTGTGTCTGATTATATCGTGAGAGAAGTGCTGTGGTATTAGCAATCCTGACACTAGATACCACCGAAATTCCTGTTTGCATTCAAAAGTGAATATACACCTAATCTACTTATCTGGAAGGTACTCTACAGCCGACATAGGTGTGTTTGCCCTTTTCCTTGCTGTGGTGACCATGGGGACCATCAGCGATTCAGGTGCAAGTTAGCCCCGGATGTACATGGGTTCAGAGTAAGATGGTTTCAAGTTTTTCTCCACCCTGGCGTTTAGTGGAGTCTGGTTTGGATAACTGATGAGCGGGGAAATGCAGCGTGATAACACCTTTCTCTCTTACAGGATTTGATCTATAAAGTTAACATCCTCGTCTGGTTCCTCTGTGAAGATAACAAGCCGTTCAGCTGCCCTCTTCAGGTGGTCTGAATTTTGAAAATGATTCTCTTTTGGGAATGATTTGTCCGATCGGGAGATCGATCTCATCTAGTTAAGGCATTATGTAATCATCAGGATTAGGTCCTGGTAGTCTTTATGCAAGTCTGTATCACCTTTATCTTCAAATTCCTCAAGGTCCGAGAAAGGGTCAAAATCCTGGGGGTCATTCTTGACCAGATGCTGAACATGAAATCTTATGTGGGGTGTACGGTCTCAAGAGCGATCTATTGTATCAAAATGTATGTGTCTTCCTCAAGGCTGGTGAAAGTGTGCGCGGCTCAATTGACCCACCCCTCATAACGAAATTTGTGAACCTGTCCTTCAAGGAGGGAGTGGCGCCAAACTATTAAACAGACCTGGATTTCGATATATATAAACGTCACTTGCAACTTCTGCTTTGTAGACAGTATTTAAAATGGATTCCTATGGGATCCGTATGTTTTTATCATCAGGTGACAAAAACAGGAAACCTCCAGCAAAGGCTACTAGGTGGCGTGGAATCTGTGACTTGACTTAAATGGACTATGCTACTTTCACATTTCAGGTGAAGGGCCCCCCCCCCCCCCAAGCCTTTTTAAACCCACCATAACTTTGTGTGTGTATGTATTCTAGGGCGGTGGTCGCCGCCCTATAAATAAGGTAAAACTGAGTTACATAAGAAACCGAAAAAAATGAATTGCTAATAATGTTTCACTTATGCAACGGATTTTGCGGAAGCTTTGCTCACACAAAAAAGTTTGTCATATTTTGCTCCCCACCTCCCTGAGGGGATTGGGTAGGGGGGGGGGGGGCAAAACAGCTTATTTATGCAGTTTTTCTGAAATGTGCAGCTATAAAACTATCCATACCCGTGGCTATCTGTAATCCATACTAAAATAGCCATCCGGGACTCCCATCCATGCAGTAACTGGGACTGGACCTGCTTAGTTTTAAAGCGAGGAAGGGGCCAGACACTTCAAGCCATGTTGCCTGATAAATTAGCACACGTTACAAGATGCTTAGAGCAGCATGGCATGAGGGGCCAGCCCCTTCCTCACTTTGAAGATAAGCAGGGTCAGTCCGAGTTACTGCACGGATGGGAGACAGTTTACAGTCCTGGATGCCAGATGTTTTCTTAGTGTGATAGGAGATATTTAAAACTAAGAAAACACGGCATCTTCATTTTCTTTGGAACCATGCTACCGTCAGTCGTTGAAAGTATTGCACTCTAAAGGTCAAGCTGTCATGAGGCCCGCATGAAAAGAGCTGCTCTCTCTGGGTAAGGAGCAACCAACAGGGCGAGTTCCTTAGTTTACATACTCAACCTAAGAGAAATACACTTGCCCCAAGGTGACTGGTGACAAAATATTTAGCACTGCTTTTTGTCAAAGTGGTGCATGTCGCCATAAGATAAGCACACTTCATATTTGGTGCAATACTGTCAAGCAAGCACAGGGAAATTTGTATTTGCCATTTACTAAAAACAAAGTGCCTTTTCAGTAAATGAAAAATACATTTATAACATCCCCATTGCTGGCAAGGTAGTGTATCAACTTGCCAATAGAAGAACACTTTCTGGGCAGTTTATAACTTCCCTCCCCCTGGACGAATCCTCACCAAACTTCGCAAAAAAAGTATATGGCCCACTCTGAATTTTGGTGAGGTTGGGTGAAGGGGGGGCAAAGTTATAGGGGGGGTCCCAAAATGTCTTTTTTCCCCCAGACACACAATGGGAAAAAATGTGTCGCTCCTACAGCCCAAACCGCTGGACGGATTTTTACCAAATCTGCGGCAGGTCCAGGGGCTTTGTCCCGAAAGCGTGCTTTTGTTAATTTGGTGTAAATCCGTCCAGTAGTTTATTTAAACGACCAAAACGTAAGGCAAAAAAATTTGTGATATCTAGGTCCGCTCCGCGGACACACTTCCCTGTTCGCTCCGCGGAAAGGACACCAATTGGATGATCGGCTTGCCTCATGTCCGCGGACACTCGACATGTTCTCCGATTGGCTGGGATGAAGCGTGAGGTACGTCAAATTATTTCGATGTGCCCGCCATATTGGATGCGCGGACATGCACTGAAGTGAGAATACATTTTGGGGAGTGTGTTGGTTTGTATGAGTCCTTGGAGAGGGTGGAGGAGTAAGAGATGGGTCAAATGCTGTATTTGTTAAGGTGGGAGAAGGCTGCGATATGTTTTTAGTGTTCACAGTCATTGTGGTTGTTAGCAGACATAATAAACACGGGGCGTGCTACTGGCTATTTTAGGTTAGTACATTTTTTTTAGAATGTTAAAGTGCATAGTTTTGAGGTGGATGTATTATATGTATATGTATTTTGGTTGTGGTCATTTGGTAGGCGTTTGTTTCTATGGGTGCGTTATGCTGCAGTGGTTGTGGCCAGGGCCTAGAGTCTTGGGTGCATGGTCGAAGGCTGTAGGCCGTAGGCATTGCACCCAAGACACTGCAGCATAACTCTAAAATGCTACCAAACATTTTGATTGTGGTATGTGGGCTGCTTAGGGGAAATAATTGAAGGATTTGATGGGGTCACCGGCTTATTACTCAGTAGGTGATTACCAAGTACTGGGTGATTCTGTGGTGTTTGGAGATGGGAGAGTCTGAAATAAAGTAAGGGTTGCAAGGCAGGACCTGGTGCTTCTGTTGCACACTGAAGGGAAGGGGGGAGATGTTGCATGTCTTGCTTTACAACACTGTAAATAGTTGTAGATGTCATAGATATGACTGCACCTGTGTATAGTATAATGCTGTTGTGAAATCTAACACGGAACGGGCAACCAGCTGGAATGAGAGAGCTGTGTATATTGGAAGAACAGTTGTAGAGGCAGTGGCGTTTCAGCTGGGAGCCTTTCAAATGATATCGGCCATCTGTGTGCATAAATAAAGATGCATGTACTCACCTTGGCTGCGTGTCCTTTTAGAACACACTAGAAAGCCTTTTTCCATAATTATACTGTTATTTCTCGCATCTATTAACATGAAATGACACTTTGTTAGATAGCTGTGTGTGTGGTGTCTGATTACCATTATAAACATTCCTAAAAGCAAGTTCAAATGATTGCAAAATATCCAGAAAGTGTATCTACATCCAATGCACTGTAATACATTAAATGCTGTTATGGTTCAAATGTGGATAAATAGGTGGCAGCGGTTACACAAATGACAGAATGAAGAGAATAACAGTTTCGGAGTGTGCTGCTGAGTGTGACTGCAGACTTTGGCAGACCAGAGCCTGACCCAGAGTCTGTCCACCACCTCCATTGCTTTACTCGCTGGAACTTCCTGTTTCTTCTACAAATACACACTCCAGCCACGGAGCAGTTGCGGAGTGTGCTGCTGAGTGTGGCTGCAGACTTTGGCAGACCAGACCCTGACTCTGAGTCTGTCCACCACCTCCATTGCTTTACTCGCTGAAACTTCCTGTTTCTTATACAAATACACACTCCAGCCATGGAGCGGTCGCAGAGTGTGCTGCTGAGTGTGACTGCAGACTTTGGCAGACCAGGCCCCGAGTCTGTCCACCACCTCCATTGCTTTACTCGCTGGAACTTCCTGTTTCTTCTACAAATACACAGTCCAGCCACGGAGCGGCCGTGGAGTGTGCTGCTGAGTGTGACTGCAGACTTTAGCAGACCAGACCCTGACCCGGACTCTGTCCACCACCTCCATTGCTTTACTCGCTGGAACTTCCCGTTTCTTCTACAAATAAACACTCCAGCCGCGGAGTGTGCTGCTAGTGAGACTGCAGACTGACAGACCAGACCCTGACACGGACTCTGTCCACCACCTCCATTACTTTACTCGCTGGAACTTCCTGTTTCTTCTCCAAATACACACTCCAGCCACGGAGCAGTTGCGGAGTGTGCTGCTGAGTGTGACTGCAGACTTTGGCAGACCAGACCCTGACTCTGAGTCTGTCCACCACCTCCATTGCTTTACTCGCTGAAACTTCCTGTTTCTTATACAAATACACACTCCAGCCATGGAGCGGTCGCAGAGTGTGCTGCTGAGTGTGACTGCAGACTTTGGCAGACCTTGGCGGGACCGCGCGGGACACCACTGTCGCTGCCCGGGGGTGGGGGCTGGGGGGGATGTCTCGGATCCCAATTGTCTTCATCTACCACACCATAAATCTCATCATCATCACTTCTACGAAGCCCACGAATAACTTGACTTGTTCAGGTCAGTTGCAAAATGGAGGTTCATTTACAGACTAGAGCTCCCTCGGACTTGGAACCGGGTTTGGAAGCGAGTCAGTCCAGGTACGGCGCCCTCACCCTCACAACATCACGCTGCAGCCAAATCCCTTCCTTTTGTTTCTTTTCCTCCCCGAAATTCCACCCTTCAGACCTCCCCTACCTCTCCTACTCCCTCCATCCTAATCCTGTCCACTCCTGTATCTGTACCTGTCCCTGACATCCCTTTCCCACCCTTCCCTTCAACCCCTGCTGCCTTACCCGACGGCTGCAGCTCTGAGATCAGAAGGAGGAGACGGACAAGTCCGCCCGCCGCGTCTTTCGATTGTCGAGGGAAACATCCGCACGCAGACACTATGAGGAAGCTCAGCGGGGGCAAAACAGCGGTTTCCAAGTGGGCCCCAAAGCATGCTGCCTCCCCGGGGCTGCTGGACTCGCTGGTTCAGCCCACAGATCCAGCGCGGAAGACAGCGAGGACGACGGCCGCTACAGCGGCGTGTGAAGGAGCACTGCACGCCGACTCCTCCCCCAGCCCGCCTCAACGTTCATACGACTTCACCGGGCAGCCTTCAGGCCAGCACATGCTGTCTGGCTGCGCTGGAATGGAGGAGTGGCTGGCCCCCGATCATCGTTCGAGAGGAGACGGGGACCCGGGTCCCTCTGTCTGGACTCGGGAAATTGGCAACGAGCGCCCTTAGCGTCGACAGTGGGGCGGCTCCTTTTTTTCAAGACCGTACCGAGCACACTGCTAATTAAAAAACAAGCCAAAACTGAAACTGAAACCCTGTTACCTGAGCAATTTCACAACCAACTAATTCGAACAAAACACTTTGTAGAATTTAAGGATACCCTATTCCAATTCTGAAGGACCTGACTAGTCCGAAGGAGGCTCCCTATTTTGCAGCTCCAGATGCCAAATCAGTGATCACACGGTAAACCTGACAACTTCCTTAAACCTGAAATCTCTACCACCAGGTGCTGTTACACTCAACAGGGGAAGGGACGCCCAAATGAAATCTGGAGCCTCGGAGGGACTCACTCCCCCCCAACCCTCCAGCACGTTGAGAGGAAACCTTCCAAGTAGCCAAGGAGACGGTTACTCGATACAATCCATCTGTGCAACCAAAAAATCCTAAAGAAAAAGTACCTGTTGAGGACCAGAAGAACTTGACAACTATTACATATACCAAAAATCACCGCACACGAACAGGTTCAGAAGACAAACTGTGAAATCCACGGCTTTGTTAAGTAAAGAAATGGGCCCTAGAAAATGCCCTGCATAGCCTCTTACAGCGGCAGGTTTGAGTGAGTTTTTTTAAGAAGAAACTGGAGTTGGTTGGATTTTCAACACAAACTCTCCGACATCGAAATCTTGGATAGCTTAATGCAACAAGAGTCAAGTATGAACCCTACAACATTAGCGACAGGGAGTCCCATCATAACATCACGGGCAGTTGAACTTCAACCATCACACCTGTCGCTCTCAACTATCCTTTCAAAACCATCGACAGGGACCCCCCTCACAATACCACGGGTTACACAACCCCAACTTTCACTCCCGTCGACGGAAGGTTTTCCTCCTGTAAGATGGCATTGTACAAACAAACATCAGCACCAGAAACGGTTGGTCAGCTGCCCAAAGAGACCCCTGCCGTGACGGCAGCTTTGCCACCCACAGAAACTGAAGGTCTTAATGACACTGTCTCGACACAAATCCAAACGCAGTGTCGTGATCCTTCAGAAACCAGTGCCAACCGGATTCTACGTGGCAGCGATCCAAGAAGTACCTTCACAGTCGAGGCCCAGGGGCCGTGCCTGTCTGCACCCTCAAGTCTTTCTTCACAGGTGCAAACTACAAAGTCCCTGTCGGACAGGCAAAGTTCTGGCGCAGTAAAAACCAGCGGCCTTAACAATTTCACCAATCTTCCTCTCACCCCAATTCAACCACGAAGAATGAGTGAAATTGACAACTCGTCATCGCAATTGACACCCGCGCATAAAAAGGCGGACCTGATGTCTATCATGTCCACGGTGACAATCGCGCTGGCCCCTTTCAGCAAGCTGTATGAGAGCATTAATGATACTCTACGTGACCAGACGTCAATAATAGCCCTGATGTAGTCAAAGCTGAACTACTTAGGTGGTTACATTGTTGGAACCGAGGGCAGCCTGACATCCAGAATAGATCAATCACTCAAATTGGCTCTTTCCAGAACCCTGTAACCCTCCCATGACACAGGAGAAGAAAATGGCAACAGAGTGACTCAACAGACCCAAACTATTGCGGACATTACACTGCTTGTAACCCTGGATCAACCCGACGTAGCAGACCTCCACCTCCAAAATGACAACATTTCAGTACTGAACTGCTCACCGGAGCCACTCAATGCCATAATCGCAATAATAGAAGACAGAGATCAAACGCAAAGATCTCCCAAGTGCAACTACTGTAAGAACAAAAACACAGGTGTCCAATCCCTTTTCCTACACAAAACTAGAAAGTCAACAGAAGGAAAATACCAACAAACTGGACACAAACTGTAAGGTCTTCTCCTATGGCATTTTTAACCAGCAAAAACCGGTGGACCACTTCGGTATGAAGCAAAACAAAAAAAAAAGACAGTAACATTACAACGTACTTCAATTACAAAAAGTCAAACTAAACAGGCGGAAAGAACGCGAGACACAACATCTAAGCCTCAAGTCGAAAAACCTGCCTCGTTGAACCACCAACCCATCATAAATTCACCGGAACAGGAGAAAGTGGCCTACTCGGCAATGACTGTAGAAGATCAATCTGATTGAAGTTAGATTACCATCGACGAGACAGGCTTTGAAATCAGCACAAGAAAAAGTTCAAAGCGAAAAGTCGACGAGGTATTTACTCCATCTACCAAACGGGAACCTCCTATTAAAGTAAGATTGCATGACCAGTCTCCACTCCAACCGTTGTCTTCGAAAAAACGTTCTAAAGACCATTCTCGATCTACAGAAAACTCAAGGCACTGGACGGCAAGCAAAAAAAGCGGTGACTCAATGATCAAGACACCCTTCAACTCCAGGAGAAGACCTAGATCTCGGTCCGTAAACCTCCATTTTCGACACACTGACTCAAAAACCAAACAGAAAAACTCCAAACACGCAGAGCAAGCAGGAGTCAGAGAAAGACTTTCATCTCGTTCACAGAATTATCATGCAGCCGCAAACATCAAAAATACAATAAGACAAGAGAGAAACGGACCCAAAGACCCAATCAAAGCAAATTGTAAGCGACTGCGTCTTAAGACTGAAAAGAATTGGTTTGAAGGTCGGAGGAGAAACACTAAACAGAACCAATATTCTGAAAGTCTTAGCCCAAATACCAAGTCTGCGATGCATACGGAACAGCGACCTATGGATGGTGGAACCAGCACAACAGGAAGAAGCGACTATTCATACATTCGTCTTAACTCAAAAATCATCAAATTCCAATTATTGAAAGAAACGGAAAGTCTGTCTTTTTTGGGCTATGAAGTAACAGAAATCAATCGTCCAAATTAACTTGCAGAGACGGTCAGACATGGATTCCAGAGACTCTACAAACGTGTTGATAAAGTCTGACGCTCCTCGCACTCATTACATCAGCAGGATGGATCACCTGCGTACTCACCATTACGATCGGTCTAACGAGAGATCTGGAGAGCTAACTTCAGAGCTGGATTCTGCTCCTCTGATTAATCGATCGCGTAGGTTGCCTAGGCCTGACTGATCTGCCGCCCGGCCTCACCGACTGCCACATCAATTCCAAAAACTGTCATCACGGAAAAACCTGGACGGACCTGGGGGGGAGATGGGGGGCGGCCTTGGACCTGGTACAAGTCTGACACGAACCAGAATCGGAAGGTCTAGCAACCACCAACCCGAAGAGGGAACCAGCTTACGAGACGGACGGAAACAGGAAAATGAATTTAAAACAACCTTAGGTAACCGCCTAAAATTAGGATGTTGGAACACGCGAGGTTTCGAACATTTAACCAAAGTGAATGATGTCAACCTAGGCCATTTTGACGTCCTGTGCTTGCAGGAGACATGGTTGACCTCAAAACCCCGATTGGATGGATACCAAATTATCTTTACCGCAGCAAACAGAGGTTCCAGGACGACCTTCGGCAGGTCTCATAACTGCATTTCTATCAGGATCCGGAATTGAAGTGATTGAAGTCTTGACTTCACCTAACTGGATTCAGGCGATGATTCTAAACTGCACGAACACGTCGGACGATTCCCCGCTTCGAAAAGAGGGGAAAATTCTTTTATTGAACATTTACTGGAGCCCAGAAACATTTAAGGAAGAGTTTGAAACTGTCCTAAGCCTGCTGGACGAAGCTGATGGAAAAACCCAACACCATACCACCATCATAAACGGCGATTTCAACACAGCATGGGAAGGCATTGGATGCGAACCTAAACAGCAAGATCAAACTCGCCGGGTAAGGATATCGGACAAAGGCTTGCGTGAAATCAACTCCCAAAACTCCTCTTTTCACCACAATGTAGTGACCGGCGAAAAAATTAGCAGAAGCGACCTGGATTACACTCCATTACTGACAAGGTTTTTGATTCCAGTCACAAAGTTCTCCAAACCTGCGGTTGGTCATTCGCACTCATACAACAGGGACCTTGTGGAAAAAAAGAATGCTCCATCGACGCTTAAAGAAAATTTACCACAAAACACCCTCTGTAGAAAACCTTAACCTATGGGTATCGTCTGTCCATGACTACAAGAGTTGGCTTAGACATTATCGGCATAAGCTGTACCAGAGCGACGCAGAGCAAATGTCAGTCATTTGTGGAAACAAACCAAAAGAATTCTGGAATTTCATCAAGGGGACATCGTTGGGCACAATCCTGTGCAGTTCCCTTGGGGAACACTGCAAAAAGATTAAGACTACAGGAGCAGCAGTAAACCCAATTGGTAGCAGTCTGCACCACCCAGAGTTACCTGGTAGCAGTGGCTGAGCAGTCAGACTTCTCTCAAGAAGAGTAGGACAGTATGCAGCGTATACACAATAGGGCCAAAACACAGAGCAAACAAACACTGACCAGAGCTTTGTATAAAAAGTAGATAGTCATTTCTTTAAAACACACTTTAGGTAATACACTAGCACTCTCAATGAAAAGTAATCTAAAACACAGTCAGGTAAGTATACACACTTCCCTTGATAACTATCAGACAAGTCAGGGTTAAAGCACAACTATTTGTTAAGACAGAAGTGAGCGCTTAACCTAGATGGCACTCCAATAGTTTAGGTTAAAAAGGGAGAGAAAAGGCAGAACATAAAATAAAACAGTTCCCAACACTTTTAAGAGTTCAGAGCAAGGGGAGAAAGGTTATACTGTAGAGCCAAAGTTCATAGGCTAGGCCCACTTTAAAGGGAGCCAAGCAAAATGTGCCCAGGATCACACAGTTAAAAGTGCACTGAAAGTCTTTGCAGAGTGTTCAAAAGAGGTTGGGGTGAGTCAGAAGATATAGTTAGAAGGCCTGAAGCCAACCCAGTTTAGAAGCCAAGGAATTAAGGGTCACCTTTAGCAATCTGTAGAAAGGGAGGCCAGGCAGGACAGTACCTTAAAGAGGAAGGAAGCTCCAGCGGGGGCAGTTGTTCCTGGCAGTGGTTGAAGTTCGTGGTTCCGACCAGGGGAAGAGACGATCTCGTCGAGGAAGAAACGTGGAGTCGTTGCACTGCACAGGGATGAAACCAGCCGCGGAGTTCCCGATTAAAAGGTGCGGTCCTTTTATTCACGGTCAAAAGTGGTGAGCTTCGCTATCCGCCCGCCGGGGTGCGTGGCACGGATGATTCGACCAAGGGACGTCTTTGGAAGGCGAAAAGAGTGAACTTGTTGTTCCTACCAGCTTCTGTGGAGAAGCCTGCCAAAATAGTGGAACAAAGGGCTCGACCTTGGTCAGAGTTACAGAGACGGACAAAAACGCCATTTTAGAATCGAGTTCTGGCAAAAAGACCCAACCGGTGATTTAATATTAAATAAACCGGCGGTATCTTTAATATTGCACCAAAAAAGTGGTGCATTTAAAATGAATGGGAAAATCCCATAGAGAATATTCCGGTGGAATATTTTGCGTGGTAACCACTGCCACCAGCCAGAAACTCGACGAGAGGGGACGGGACAGTGCCCCCTCAAAAACAGACCCAGGGGCAATCGAATTACCCCTTACCAGTACTTGCACAATATGATGGTTTGTACTGGTTCTGTTCACTATTTTGGACTAGTAAAGCCAATGGTGAGTTTACATGCCCTGGGAGACAGTAGTCAGTCCCAGGGTATGGAGTCTATGTTTGGGGGTCACTGTGACACCCCTGTGCTACTGCACTGAGGGTGCTGTGTACCACAAATACAGAAAAACAGATATCATATGGAGTAAAAAGGAACCCCATAAGCACATAAGTCAAAGACATACCTCAAATCATGCCTAACAGTGGGAGTAAAGGGGTCTCACTCTTAGCAGGAGAAAAGAAAAAAAAATCCAGTAAAGCTCCTGGGGGACTCGCTAGGTTTGGGAAATTAGCCTTATAAGAGAATTCTCCCTAACAGACTTTAAACAAAACAACCGGGGACATCCAGAATAACGTAGGAGAGGCCAAATGGATAGCCCATTTCTCAAACCTGTTTGTGCCGACAACAGACCATTCCCTGTTGGTCCTTGCTTACAGAGCATTAAAACAAGACTACTAACAATGGAACATCCCCGCTGACGACGCAACAATTCTACTTAAAATTAAAAAATTGAATAACTCGAGGGCTCCCGGGCCAGACAGCATCTGCAAAGCGGAGCTCAAGAAACACCCTGAACTGTGGGCAACTATAATGAGCAAGATATTTGACAACTAACCATCTCCAGGATATTCCTCCTCCTTGGAAAAAAAGGCATTGTGCCTATCTTCAAGAGGCTCGACAGACGATGCCAGTCGTCTTCGACCAATGACCCTCTTGGACGTCATGGGCAAGGTGTTTGCATCCATGGCACTGGACGCATTCCAAACTTGGATTCAAGAAACCGGCCAAGCAGACCCTTTCCAGAATGGTTTCGTCAAGAACTCAGACAACAACTAACATCCTCCTCTTGAGTTCCCTAAAAGCCAAAGTGGTGCAGGGTGGCCCTACCATCTACATGGCTTTTATTGACCTGGTCCAAGCCTTCCACCAGGTCAACAGGCAGCGCCTATGGGGAAAACTAGAAAGCACAGACTGCCCTCCAGCGATCTTGGAACCCATAAAAGCCTTACATCATGGCACCTCCATACGTGTGCGCCTTAGAGCCGAGGGTAGACTGTCTAACGAAACACAGACTTCACAGACTTCAAGAGGCGTAAAGCAGGGTTGTCCTCTTGCACCTGCCCTGTATAATGCCTACATTGCATCACGGGAAATCAACAGACCTTGTCAGATGCTTTCCACCTTCGCTCGGAGGTTCCAAGATAGAGCAACTACTTTACGTGGACATCATCATCTTGATGGACCAAACCCCCATAGGCTTGCAACGCCAACTAGACCACCTAGTACGCCATCTGGCAGAAAATCTGAAACTGAATGACAAAACTAAAATATTAATACTGGGAACCGCGGCCAAAAGAAAACAAATTCCTGTGGAGCTGTGAGGGGAGGAACCTCGAAACAGTCAGCGCCTTCAAGTACTTGGGCATCATGATCAACAATGACAAGGAGGAACTGACTATGCAAGACTTCCTTTGGTCAAAATTGAAAAATCTTACGGCAGAAGCTAAAGCAGTGGACAGGAAACACGGAAGATTCTCCATCATTCCCATCATTAGATTCTATAAATCCAAGGTCGTCCCTGCTCTGATTTACGGCACCGACGCAATGCCTTTGATGCCGAATTCAATCTGGGCAAATTATGAAAGCTTTTTTTGGCGAGGTGCATTGGGGCTTGGCTACTTCTACACCGATAGCCCTGATAAGAAGAGAAGTCTGCCTAACTTCACTTTTGGCCCTAAAGATGAGAGCCAGCCTCATGTTGTACCGCAAAGTTAACGCTCCGAAAAACAAAGTCTTGGACCTTATTCGGAGAGAAACCGAGTGTGGTAATAATAGAATGCTTAGTAGATGGGAGCAGTCCAATCTTTCCATCTTGCAAGAACTCGACACCACCAGGGAAACTGTTCCAAAACCCAAATCAGGTAACAAAGAAACTCTTTGAAGCTGACTGGATAAACACTTTGGAGGTTGCTAACAACTATTCATTAACAGCAAACTTAACTAGCACCCCAATGAAACTTAACGAGGTGTGTGGTTACCTTTACCAATGCCCCGATAAGCGCCTAAGTAGAACCTTTTTAAGGTTCAGACTGAACCAACTAAAAACTAATGAAATTTTAGCAATACGTAAACAATCCACCTCAAATAACTGTCGATACTGCTAAACACCAGACACCATAGAAACTACTAAACATCTGGTCCTTGAATGAAATAGTCTTACTGTAATCAGGCACCGCTTCCTGGCCCCAACCATTAAACAACTTCCGCACTTTAGACTCGGAAAACCTATGGGTCATGTTGACCAGCAGCAACAATAAGCGATGTGTCATTGGACTGTCCTTGTTCTTGAAGGCGTTGAACCTATGAATCTGGACCTTTTGACGAGAGTTATTTTACTCTATCAGGAAAAGACATGAACTATACTGGAGATCAGATTTATTTTGTAAAAATTGTAATACAATTAAATAAAAAATAAAAGAATTATAAAAATAACAGTTTCCACATTACAGTTAGTAATATGGGTAAACAAAATGTTGGAGAGTAGACAGTTTTGCAAGCGACACTAGATCATAGTAGATGGGAGAAATGAAAGTAAGCTTTTTTATAGGTTATACAGGGTAAGTGGAAGTTACCCTGTTTATATGTATTTATACAAGAGCTGTACATGTACTGTGCAGAAAATATTCATAACTGAAGTTTGTGTTAATGTATGTGGATGAGTATGAATCTGCAAGCAGAAGTATTGGAGAGTTTTATAGTAGTTGTTGCTGTAGGTGCGTTGCAATCACAGCACAATTGTACTCAGAGTCATCAACAGTACATCTTAAGTGCTGAATTGTGATGATGGAGTTTGATGTAGAGTTCTTGGACGTGATTGGTGGATGGTTGTGCGACTGCTTAACAGTAGCCAATGAGGGAATGGTGCAGAGAGTGAAGTGGAAAGGGTAGAAGGGCTGCCACAGTGATAAGCGCTCCACGGACAGCGCGGCTGTTCGCAGATAGGACATGCCACATTCGGGACTTTGCTGCATATCTGGCATGGAAATAGGACAAGGGGAATTAGCCAATCAGGTGCTGAGGGTGTCATTCATAGGGAGAGAGGGTATTCATTTTTTTCATTGCTGTATGCTGTGAAGATGGCTGTGGTTGCTGAGATAGACAGATTAGAGTGTGGATAGTGGGAGATCATTCGATTACTAATCTGCAGTGGTACGCAAACATGTGTGGCATTTCAGACAATGTTGGAATGCAGGGAGTGGAGGCCACCCACTGGTGTGATGGGCCAGGGAAAAATGTGCAAGGTGTTTATACACTTTGTAGAAATATGGCTCATTTTAACATTCCTGATATTCTGGTGGTAAATTGAGGAGCAATGTATTTGGGCTATCTGGGTGCAACAAGTTTGCTGGGTGCACTGAAGCAGTTGCTAAAGGAACGGATACACCTGTTTCCATCTGCCAAGATACTTTTTTCACTAATACCACCTAGGACTGCATGGATCCCTGCTCATGTATTTAATCCTCAACAAGACATAGCAAGAGGTCTTGTTAATGAAGGACTATCTTGTTTTATGTATTCTGTGGGCATTTCATTCCAAAATGAGATCCATTTGGAAGACCGTGCATTTTTTTCTTGAAATGGAATGACTTTCACAGATTTTGGTCATGAAATATTTCTTGGTAATATGCAGACCTCAATCAGGAAGTTGTTGTGAAGTCATGTAACAGATCAAATCTGAAACAAGCCTAAAAAGAAGCCCGAGAAAATCTGGGAAAAAAGGCTCTTTTCAGAGCTAACCTCAAAGGGGGAGTGGGACACACTATTTAAATTTTCATTCCCAACCCTCAGATTTTTCGATGTGTCCGTGGAGAGTGTGGTTGTCCGCAGGCAGCATGTATTAGATACAGAGATTTTGAGGTTGAGAGGGATGCAAATGAGACGTAGCACAGGAAGGGATTGGTCAATAGGGTTTACTGGGTGTGGTGTGTGAGCAGAGAGTTTGTTAGAAAGTCTTTCATGCGAAGAGAAGAGATGGCTGTGTGTTTCAGAAAGCAGATGGTCTGGATTTTGGGAGATTCATGGATACATTGGTTGGCGGTGCATGCAGATCGCTGTGGAGTGGCTGTACACATCTTGGATTTCCTTATGTGGAAGTGAACTGGCATGGAGTGCGTGGAATGAAGTGGCTGGATTTGGTACCTGTGTGCTACTTTGGTGACTGTCATCCAGACATCATTATTATTCATTGTGGAGGGAACAGTTTAGGACATGTGTCTGGAATCTCTTTGCAATTTAGAATGAAAGAAGAACTTGGGGAAAGTCATGGACATGTATCAAAACTGAGTAATTTTTTCCTGTATTGCGCAGAGACAAATGTGGCTGCGTTGTTCTTCATTTGGTCCACAAATGGAGAAAGCAAGGCGCAATGTTAACAAGGTTGTCTGTGCCTTTTTGCGAGATGTTGGTATGTCCTCTTTTCACAATGAAAACATTATGTTTCGTAGTACACACATTTTTCGCAGAGATGGAGTACATCTCACTTATGCCGGCAATCAGATTTTTCTGCGAAATATACAAAATGCATTGCGACCTTTTTTGGAATTAGAGCAATCCATTTTGCAGTAGGTGTTGACCATTTGAAGTTTTCGAAACACAAAAAACACCACAAAAAGGCTCTTTTCAGAGCCACCACTTCCTCCCAGAGAAAAGTGAATGGTTGCGACAGGGCAGCACTGCACAGATTTTAGATGTCCGCAGACTTCTAAAAATGCACAGGGTTCAGCACATTTCATTGACACTTCTCTTTTTTGAACTGTGAAAGGCGGCTCTGAAAAAAGTCTTTTTTATTTGGTTTTTGTTGTTTTATATATTTTTTGGTTTCTTAAACATGATACACAAGGAAAGGAGGGTAAGAAAGGGACACCAACCACAGGGATAAGAAAGGGCATGTGGAGAGAGGAAGATGTAGGGTGGGCCTTATTCAGGTAGGTAGCAGTTCTTCTGATGCTCGTTGACCAAGGTCTCGAAAGCACTTCAAAGGTTCTCCCCTGCAGAGTACTGCGTCACAGTACATGCACAATACTGTGACCTTCGAAAGGTAATGATCAACAGCATCATGTATGGCCTGCGAAGCAGCTGGAGGGATGCGCTGCCCCACAAGAGTGTCTCTTGTGGTGGCAGGAGCGGAAACTGAGGATGTTGTAGGGGAACTCAACCTACTACGTTTATCGCAAGGTACAAACTTACAAATAGCCCCACCGTGGAACGATTTTAGGTGTCCCTTCATTGAGGTAGCAGCATAGCTGTACAAACCCGGTTTCCCACGACTCGGCACCATCTTGCACTGGTTGCAGGTCACTTTGTGTGCACGTGCTGTTGGTACTCCAACAGTGGTAAATAAGCTCCACACCCAAGATTCACAGTGAGAACTAGTAGTAGGGCCTTCCACTACCTCAACCTCTTCATCACTCTCCTCTGTATCCTGACGCCTGTTCCCCTCTGCGGGCCCTCTGGGAGGTGTTGGTGGTGGAGGGGTTAGGGTGTTGCTGAGACAGCAGTAGCACCAGAAGCAGCCATGGCTGCCATCAGGATAGCTGTTTCAAAGAGCAAGAGCAATCTGATGCAACAATGAGCAGTCTGTCCTGGAAGCCCAAAAACAGAATAAGGAGCAGCTCTGGGGTGTGGCCTTTTATAGGGGTAGTGGGGCGTGCTTCGCGAACACCCGCGCTGTCTTAGGACACTACGAACACCAGGAAAGGGCTAAAAAAAAATCCAAAATGTATTCAGATCGCCAGGGACATAGTATGGGAGATGTGCAAGAGTGAACTTTCCCACGAAAATACCTTGGATTGCTGAAAAAGACACTTTTTAGGTGTCCCGGGGCCCGGACAGTGTTCGTTATGCTTAGCGCGGTCACATGATGACATCGAGGACAAGGTGGCGAATGGGACGGCTGTCCGTATGACACCAAATGCGCAGGTCGGGTCTACGCATGCGTGCGGGTGTTCTACGGACAGTGTTCCAGTCACCAAAGTAATTAAAAGTACGACACGTGCGGAGGACAGTTGCAGACCGGCACGATGTTCGTAGGGGCAAGGGTGTGCTATGCATGCGCGCGGGTGTTCTACGGACAGTGTTAAGGTCCCCGACCAAAATAAATGTGCGTCAGAACTTTGCAGACAGGTGGACGGGCTATGTGTTCTACGGAATATTCATTCTGGTTACGGACAATGCGAACAGGGGGAATGTTCTTAGGACACTATTTTGCAAAGCTACAAACATACAGACGTCTTTAGTGTTCTACGGACAACCCCCCATTTTGACTACAGCCTATTCAAACAGGTATAGTGTCCTTAGGACACCCCCATTTTGGTAAATTAAGGACAGGCTGACATATTGTGTGTCCTAAGGACACTGCCATCTTGATTGAGGACAGCGCAAACAGGTATAGTGTCCTTAGTACACCCCCATTTTGGTTAATTGAGGCCATCCCGGAAAGCCGCGCTGTCCGCGGACACCCTAACTGCCTTTAAAAAAAAAAAATAGACAGGAATATACTAAGAACACACTTCATATTTTATTATTGTACAAAAGTATAAAAATTACAAAAGAGAGGGGGGAACCAGAAACTTAAACAAATACAGGGGAATTAGGGGTTTAGACCTCATGGATGGTAGGTGAGGAAGGGACTGAAGTCTCATTGTAACGTTTTTCTTTCTGGAGAGGTTTTGGGGATAGTTGGCTAGGACATGGAGGGGGAACACGTACATGTGGGACAGTGATATTTAATGTGTTCTTTTATATGGCCCTCCACAAAGTGTTTTGAAAGAATTACATTTTTCATGAACAGATCCATGTTTAGCTCCATTCGCTGCAGAGCATTTTCTAACGTCTCTCTTGGCATATTATTTTTAACGTCTGTACGGTCTGTTAAAAAAGAAAATGTGTTAAGTACACAAAGAAATGGTTATTAATTGGCTTATATAAAGAAGTGTAGTGTCTACTATTAGTATCACTGTCTTCACTCCTGTCATCCCAAGGAAAATTTTCTTCCAGCCATTCCAAAGTACTAGACATTTCTGTGTAAAAAATAAATCATTCGTTTTAGTGTACCTAATACAGAAAGTTTATAAATATATACAATAAATGTAGTGTACTCACTAGTATTACTACGTTTTGCAGTTACTGCTGCATAGGTGTCCTGTTGATTTGTGCTGTGGAATTTCTGTGAGGTAATTCTGTTGGGAGGCATATTTATTGTGTTTTGGTATATTCCACTATGTTGCATATGCAATGTAATTGGACTTTTACCATCTTAAATACACAGTTTCAGTTCTTATTTATTATTGAATGTAATTTATGTGCTGCTTTTTGAATATGTTTAGTGTTTTTTTGGATGATATAACAATGTAAGATACCCCCTGAGTTTTTGGATAGTGTTGATGTTGTCCGAGTCCGTCCGCGAACAGGCGCATGGTCCCCGGACATCAGACCCACTAGCGCAGGTAGGGGGTTCAGTATATTATATGTATATAAACTAAGGGCTTCCTAGTAAACATTATCAAATTTACGTTATCTATATATCTATTTTCAGTGAAAAAAACTTTGTTACAGGAACGTTATGGTTAAGTTGTGCTACTAAAAACCTATCAAATTCACTGAAAAAATGTTTGTTAAAGGGACATTATGGTTCCAAGTATAACTGAAAAACCCCTGAAATTCGCCAGTTATTGTAAGCTAAGCAACCATAACTCGCGCCACCACTGTGCACTGCTAAGACTAACATTCAGGACATCAAAGATGACATCACAAATGTCACTGACGACATCACATGTGCATTTAATTTTCATGAAGTCTGTACAAGGGATTCTTATTGTAATGTGACAAAAAAGTGTCAAGGATCATTGGAATAAATATCATGAGGTACGTAGTGCATCAAGCAATGCATTGATACAAATAGCATTCTATTATGAAGTTCTTTCCAGTATACTAAGCTACTCATGTAGCAACATAGGCATTGTGTGCAGCATACATGATGTAGGTGCAATAATAATCTTGCAATGCTGAATAGTGAAATGATAAATGCTTTCTAATTAGAGTTTTGCATACTGTGAAACATGTAATAAGTAGCTAATAAACCCCATTTACTACATAATTGCATTATTACAGATAAAACACAAACAGACAAGAACACATACAAATATGAGCATATACAGGGAAAGTGAAGTAAGCAAAAAAAACACCAGTACTACCAGACAGTCTTTATAACCTAACTGATTATCTTCATGCACAGAAATGATTGCTCTGCTTCAAAGCTACTACTTCCTCTATGTATATGTATCACATGATGTGAATGGAACCTAAGGAAAGTAGTGTGAGTACAATGTATACAAATATGAGCATATATGGGGAAAGTACAGTAATAAAAAAAACAGCAGAAGTATCAGAAAGTGTTCCTAAACTTACTGATTATCTTCATGCACAGAAAGGATTGCTGTCTTTCAAGCCTGTGTCTTCCCCCATGTATGTTTCATATCATGTGACTGCACCCTAAGGGAATTATTGTAAGAACATATTTGAAGGATAAGTCTACTAATATGGTACCTTTTGAATTTTTAGCTCCTGACTTACTGAAAAAACCATGTGGCCTAGATATGTCAGTAAAGGAAAAGGAGGGAGCCAGACATGTGATGTCATCAGTGATGTCATCAATGACATTTGTGATGTCATCTTTGATGTCCTGGTGTTAGTCTTAGCAGTGCACAGTGGTGGCGCGAGTTATGGTTGCTTAGCTTACTATAACTGGTGAATTTCAGAGGGTTTTCGGTTTTACTTGGAACTATCCTTTAACAAAGTTTTTTTCTGTGATATATATATATACATATATATACACACATATATATATATATATATATAGAGAGAGAGAAAAAAAAAACAAGCCCCTGCGCGGTTGTAACACTGCAAAAAACCACCCAGTGGGCATGTATAAAAGTACTCCAGCACACAAGACCTAGCTATTTAAAATGTCATGTTTATTATTGCATAATACAGCACATTACAAAAAACAGAGGTGAAATCATTCACCCCCTGTGACAGACGTAAGGTTGCACAAAGCACTCACCCCACGGGTGGAAGAAAGTCACGCGTTCCGCCCGAATGCTCAGGCTTCCTCAGACCTATAAAATCCAAATGCAGCATGCACATCATAGAGTTTAAAAAGAAAGGCAGTTCCAGAGCGTCCCCACTCGAGTCTCATCACGTGCACAACAGTCATGTGACCGCTGCGAGTAAGAGTAGTGATATCTTTCCAATACTATGACCTCCATATTGGAATAGTCAGAAACCTATGAGTATGGTACGTATAATAGCAAGTTATGTGAAAGTTTTGTGCTAGGAAATCACTAAACACATTTAATGACTGCCGTAATGAAGACTCGACAGTGAAGACGCTCAAAACTGCTAGTTTAAAAATTATTATTAAATAACAATCGATGTGTAACATATGTGCACAAGTGTGCCTATTCATCATTTGATGACTAAAAGCAGCTCAGATGGCTGCTATTAGACATACGCCCCCATATCGGGCAAGTACTTCCAAGCCAAGGGCTACGAGCAAAACGGCAGCCACCAAATCATAAGTGGGCAAATGCCCTATTTGTGCAAATCGTACCTATAATCAGTACTATAACACCGGGCAAGTGCCCCTTTCCCAGGTAAATATTTCATGGAGGAATAATGCTCCAGACATGCGATCTTACGTGTTATACACATGCTCAGATAAAACCGAAGTTAAGAGACAAGATAAAACGTTACATAGTCTAGCTCCTCCCAATGTGAAAATAGAAATTCCTATGTCTATATAACAGTACAAAAGGATAGCAGCCTAATTTCATCAATGAGCAACTAGATTAATTAACCATGTGCAAATAATTCCTATGTCAATAATACAGTACAGGGGGATAGAAGCCTAAATCAATAAATCAGCAACTGAAAGAATAACAGTGAAGAGATGTCTAAAAGTTTAACAAAGGTAGTACAATGGGCATAGTATAAATAGATCAGTATGGTATACATAAATCTAAGCAACATACACATCATGATTCAAAGGTGTAAACAATCGTCATAATAAAAAAGCTCATGTTTGTAAAAACACATAGTTCAGCATCTATATTTAAACCTTTCGGTTTCAAGGTGTCAAACTTACATACGAGTGTCGCTTCTAGTTGCGTCAATCTCAATTCACGGGTGCCTAATCTTTTATTTAATGGTATATGTATGGACCATATACCATTAAATAAAAAACCGAAAGGTTTGGAATTTATAGATTTGGATTTTATAGGTCTGAGGAAGCCTGAGCATTCAGGCGGAACGCGTGACTTTCTTCCACCCGTGGGGTGAGGGCTTTGTGCAACCTTACGTCTGTCACAGGGAGTGAATGATTTCACCTCTGTTTTTTGTAATGTGCTGTATTATGCAATAATAAACATGACATTTTAAATAGTTGAGTCTTGTGTGCTGGAGTACTTTTATACATGCCCACTGGGTGGTTTTTTGCAGTGTTACAACCGCACAGGGGCTTGTGTGTTTTTTTCATGTTAACGAATTTGGCTAAATTCGTTTTTCCAGCACCAGCCACTCAATGAGGGAGAGCCATTTTATTAGCTAAATTGGTTTATTCTATATATATATATATATATATATATATATATCTTTTTTTTTCAGTAAACAAATTTTGTTAAAAAGGGACGTTATGGTTAAGTTGCGCGACTAAAAAACCTGCATGCATGTGTAGCACACCCCTGCCCCTACAAACATTGTGCATTCGCCAACGTGTCCTCAACGTCATCATGTGACCGCACCCACGCTAAACGCAACGAACACTGTCCGGGCCCCCGGACACCTAAAGTGTGTTTTTCAGCAATTCAAGGTATTTTCCAGGGAAAGTTCACCCTTGCACGTGTCTCACACAATGTCCCTGGCGATCTGCATACTTTTTGGAATTTTTTTAGCCCTTTTAGTGTTTGAAGTGTCCTGGGACAGCACGGGTATCTCCGAAGCACACCCCAGCACCCCTATAAAAGGCCACACACCAGAGCTGCTCCTTAATCTGTTTTTTGGGCTTCCAGGACAGAGATTGCTCCTTGTTGCATTGGATTGCTCTTGTTCTTTGAAACAGCTGTCCTGATGGCATCCGTGGCTGCTGCTGGGGCTACTGCTGTCTCAGCAACAACCCCCAACCCATCCACCACCAACACCTCCCAGAGGGCCTGCAGAGGGGAACAGGCATCAGGATACAGAGGAGAGTGATGAAGAGGATGAGGTAGTGGAAGTCCCTACTACTAATTCTCACCGTGAATCTTGGGTGTGGAGGTAATTTACCACTGATGGAGTACCAAAAGCATGTGCACACAAGGTAACGTGCAATCAGTGCAAGATGCTGCTGAGTCGTGGGAAACCGGGTTTGTACAGCTATGGTACTACCTCAATGAAGCGCCACCTAAAATCGTTCCACGGTGGCGCTATTCGTAAGGTTGTACCTTGCGATAAACGTAGTAGGTTGAGTTCCTTTGCAGCATCCTCTGTTTCTGCCACCACAAGAGACACTCTTGTGGGGCAGCACATCCCTCCAGCTGCCTCGCAGGCCATACATGATGCTGTTGATCCTTACCTTTCGAGGGTCACAGTATTGTGCATGTACTGCGACACAGTACTCTGCAGGGGGGAGAACCTTCAAAGTGCTTTCGAGACTGTGGTCAAGGAGCATCAGAAGAACTGCTACCTACCTGAATGAGGCCCACCCTACATCTTTCCCTCTCCGCCTGCCCTTTCTTATCCCCGTGGTTGGTGCCCCTTCCTTACCCTCCTTTCCTTGTGTGTCGTGTTTAAAAAACCAAAAAAAATAAAACAAACCCCCCCCCAAAAAAAGGCTCTTTTCAGAGCTGCCCTTTCACAGTTCAAAAAGAAGTGTCAATGAAACGCACAGGGCCCTGTGCATTTTCAGAGGTCCGCGGACATCTAAAATCTGTGCGGTGCTGTCCTGTAACAACCATTGCACTTGTCTCTGGGAGGAAGTGGTGGCTCTGAAAAGAGCCTTTTTGTGGTGTTCTTTTGTGTTTCGAAAACTTCAAATGGTCAACACCTACTGCAAAATGGATTGCTATAATTCCAAAAAGGGTCGCAATGCATTTTGTATATTTCGCAGAAAAATCTGATTGCGAAAAATGAGTGTACTACGAAACATAATATCTTCATTGTGAAAAGAGGACATGCCAACATGTATCAAAAAAGCACAACAGCCTTGTTGATATTGCGTCTCGCTTTCTCCATTTGTGGACTAAATGAAGAAGAACGCAGCAACATTTGTCTCTGTGCAATACGAGAGAAAATTAATCTGGACTTTGGAAACACGTCCATGACTTTCCACAAGTCCTCCTTTCATTGCAAATTGCAAAGAGTCCAGAGACATGTCCTAAACTGTTCCCTCCACAATGAACAACAACGTCTGGATGACACTGTCACCAAAGTAGCACAAAGAGGTACCAAATCCAGCCACTTCATTCCACGCACTCCATGCCAGTGCACTTCCACATGAGGGAATCCAAGATGTGCAGCCACTCCACAGTGATCTGCATGAAACTCCAACCAATTTATCCACGAGTCTCCCAAAAACCCAGACAATCTGCTTTCAGAAACACACAGCCATAGCCATCTCCTCTCCTCTCAGGAAAAAGACTTTGACAAACTCTGCTCACACATCACACCCATAAACCCTACTGACCAATCCCTTGCTCTGCAGTCTCATTTGCATGCCTCTCAGCCTCAAATTCCCTGTATGTAATACGTGCTGTCCGAGGACAAATCGTAAAATCTGAGCATGGGGAATGAAAATTTAAATAGTGTGCCCCATTTCCCCTTTGAGGTTGGCTCTGAAAAGAGCCTTTTTTGCAGGTGCTTCAGAAACACCTTTTATTTTGTATTTGGTTGTTTTTTTTTCCTGATTTTCCTCCAAAAATCTTCACATTAGCTTCTCCAAAGCAACCAAAACAGCATGGCATTTCCCATAAAAGGTAAAGACATGCCATCTTCTTTAAAGTAATCAACATTACCAGAGTCAATGTTCTCATTGTTGCAAAAGAACATGACCGCTCTAGTCATAAAAACAAACATGCCTAGGTTGATTAAGCACCTACCAACATTTTGCTGAGGACAAAACTATTGTCCCATACTGCCCTACCAAAGCAGAAAAAAATAACCTTCGCATTTGGAAGCACTTTCATGACTGCTTGAACCAAGTTTTGCAGATCTTGCAACAAAGTAGGGGCACTGACCTAGCCCAAATGCAAAGCACCACAGTGCAGAACATCCATATGTGGACTATAATACCTAGCCATATCCTGACAAACTTCTAGCATTGCCTGCAAATTAAGGTACAGTGCGCACCACACCACTTCCATCCTTTTGTGTCAAAATGGTTAGCCACATTCCTAGATGCAGCATACTGCTCCAAACCATTCACAAACATACCTCCAAGCTCCACGTCTGCCATCTTCAGTACAGACAGCCTCTCTCAATACGAAGCAGAACCTCAACACCTGATTGGCACATCCTCAAAATACACTCCCATTTCATGCCCTGAAGTCCCGGATGTGGCATGCCCTGTCTGCGAACAGCCGCGCTTTCCGCGGAGCGCGTAAGCAACACTAGGGCAGCCCTTCTACCCTTTCCACTTAATTCTCTGCACCATTCCCTCATTGGCTACTGTTAATCAGTCACACAACCATCCATCAATCGCATGCAAGACCTCCACACCTAACTCCATCACAATTCAGCACTTTAGATGTACTGTTGATCATTCGGAGTACAATTGCACTGTGACTACAAAGCACCTACAGCAACTACTAGTAAACTCTCCAACATTTCCATTTGCAGATTCATGCACATCCACGAACACAAAGTACAGGTATAAATATGGTTTGCACAGTACATGTACATCTCTTGTATACATGCAGATAAACAGTAACTGCCACTTAACCTGTGTAACCTGTAAACAAGCTTACTGTCATTTCTCCCATCTACTATGATCAAGTGTCACTTGCAAAGTTGTCTGCTCTCCAAATTGCTTTACCCATATTTTTAACTGCAATGTGCAAACTGTTATGTTCTTCGTTCATTCTATCATTTCTGTAACCACTGACAGGTATTTAACCACATTTCAATCATGATAGCATTTAATGCATTATAGTGCATAAGATGTACATACAATTTCCTTTCTATACATTCTCCATATTTCACATATATTCCATCATTTCATCTTCCTTTACAAATGACTATGTTAATAATCAGAAACACACACAGCTATCTAACAAAATGTAATTTCATGTTAAAATATGTGAGAAATAACAGTATAATTATAGAAAAAGGCTTTCTAGTGGGTTATAAAATTACACGCAACCAGGATGAGTACACGCATCTTTATTTATGTACACAGATAGCCAATATCATTTGAAAGGCACTGAGCTGAAACAGCACTGTCGCTACAACTGTTCTTCCAATCTACACAGCTCTCATTCCAGCTGGTTGTCCATTCCGTTATAGATTTCACAACAGCATTCAACTATGCACAGGTGCAGTCATAACTATCACATCATCTACAACTATTTAGTGTTGTAAAGCAAGACATACATCTCCCCCCTACCCTTCAGTCTGAAACACAAGCACCAGATCCTTCCTTGCAACACTTATTTTATTTCAGACTCTCCCATCTCCAAGCACCACAGAATCACCCAGTACTTTAGTTATCACCTACTGAGTAATAAGCTGCTGACCCCATCAAATCATCCTAATGTATTTCCCACACCTTCACAAATACATACATTGCATACTTTTCCATACAGTTCCTGCCATTTACCCTGTAAAAATAGCAAACAAAGCATACGATTATTTCTACTATCTCCTAACATCCAATAACACCGCCTTACAAAGCCAGGTGTGCACTGTGCCCTTCCTATTGTACCCATTTCTAAAGCACATTCAACTAACACATTCTAAATTAAATATACAGAATGCACGTAAGCAAAGAAAAGTGCATGTGCATGCTATGCACAGTTATCAGAAAGCACTACTACTGCAAAAACAAAGAAATCCATGTCTACATTAACAGCGTCTGAAGTACGAACAAGGACTCTTTCCATCCAAAAAAGTAAGTGCTTCCCCTCACCAATCCACACATCATCTCACTATCCTATAAACACTATTGCACTACTACCAATCAGTACTCACATTTTTGAAAACATTTCCCCTAAGCAGCCCACATACCACAATCAAAATGTTTGGTAGCATTGTAGAGTTATGCTGCAGTGGTTGTGGCCAGGGCCTAGAGTCTTGGGTGCATGGCCTACGGCCATGCACCCAAGACTCTAGGCCCTGCCCACAACCACTACAGCATAACACACCCATAGACACAAACACCTACCAAATGACCACAGCCCAAAAACATAATACATACACCTCAAAACTATGAATTTCAATTAATCTAAAAAATAATTACAAAACAACGTACAAACTCTTCAATACATACCCTCTTCACCCAATACTAACGACCCAAAACCAACATCATACTAAACATAAATAGCCAGTAGTGCGCCCAGTGTTTAGAATTTCCGCGGACAACCACAGTGACCGCAGACACCGCAAAATCACAGCCTTCTTCCAGCCAAACAAATACAGCACTGGACCCATCTCTTACTCCCCAACCCTCTCCAAGCACTCGCACACCAATATACTCCCCAAAATTGGATTTATGCTCACTTCCAGCGCATGTCCGCGCATCACATATGGCGGGCGCATCTAAACAATTTGACGCACCTCACGCCTCATCCCAGCCAATCGGAGAGCATGTTGCGTGTCTGCGGACACGCCGTAAGCCAATTATCCAATCGGTGTCCTGTCCGCGGAGCAAACAGGGAAGTGTGTCCGCGGAGCGGACATAAATATCACATTTTTACTTGACGAATTTTCACATAATTTACAAAAGCACGCTTTTGGGACCAAGCTGCTGCTCCTGCCGCAAATTTGGTGAAAATCCGTCCAGCGGTTTCGGCTGTAGACACGACAGTCATTTTCTCTGCATTCAGTCTATGGGGAAAAAAGGCATTTTTTAGGCCCCCCCCTATAACTTTGCCCCCCCAGACCAAACCTCAAACTTTCGGAGTGGCCTATATACTTTTTTTGCAAAGTTTGGTGAGGATTCCTCCAGGGGCAGCAGAGTTATAAGCCGCCCAAAAAGTGCTCTTCCTATGGGTTTAGCAACTTAACCACAACTATACAGCCGCTACTGCGGCCTGAGCCATCTCTCACCGTAGTGACTAACTTACTCTTAGTCTTTAGTCCCCTTTCTTCCATACTGCATGGGCGTCCCTTCCAAGGGACAGGAGACAGAACCTTTTTCACCAGAAAAAATCTTCTTCCCATTTAAATTTAGAGGCGCGCTCGGGTGCGGCCCAAGGAGCATGCGCTGCCCCGACTCCGCCCTCCGGCGCCACACCTCAGTCCCCATCGACGCGTCGACAATAGACTTAACATTGCCTAATGACACCAGTATTATTAGGGGGGGATGTATGGAGGAAAGGGGACCATGAACTAAGAGTACATTAGTCACTATGGTAACTTACAATTACTCTTACGTCCCGTCCCCTTCCCTCCATACAGCATGGGCGATTACAACTGAATGTAGCCCCAGGGTGGAGAGGAGACCCTCCTCAAGCAAATAGGGTCCTGAGAACCGCCTGTCCGAAAGCAGCGTCAGATCTAGAGCCGGCATCCAAACAGTAATGCTTGCAGAAAGCCGAGGGAGTGGCCCAAGCAGCCGCCCTGCTTATGACTTGTCAAGGGACATGGCGCTGGAATGCAACGGCCATTGCCTTGGGCCTAACTGCGTGGGCATGCATGTTGGCCGGAAGTGGCTTGTGCTGGCTCTCATACGCTTCTTTGATGACTGACCATCCAGCGGGATATGGAGGCCCGATAGCCTGGTCTTGAGTCTCCGAAAGGGTGTCCGATTTACAGAAGCCCTTGGTCCTGTCCAAGTAGAATTTCAGGGCACACCTGACATCCAGGCAGTGCAGCACTCTCTGCGCTTCGTCCTTAGGATCGGCAAAGAACCTAGGAAGGACTATTTCCTTGTTCAAGTGGAAAGCAGACGGCACCTTTGGCAGAAAAGTTGGGTGTGTGCGCAGGACTACTTTGTCCCTGTGAAAGGTTGTATATGGTTCCAAGGCGACCAGCGCCTGGATTTCGCTGACTCTACGAGCCAAGGTAAGGCCGGCTAGTAAGGCTGTCTTGATGGTGACCAGCCTGATGTCTGCGGACGCTATTGGCTTAAACGGTTTGTGCACCAGGGAGCCCAAGACTGTTGAGGTCCCACACGGGGTGCAGCATCTTGACTGGCATATAGAGCCTTGCAAACCCCGTCAAATGTTTGACGATAGGATTGGAGGAGAAAAAGATCCCCTTCTCCGAGTTCCTGTAAGCCCCGATGACTGCGAGGTAGGTACGGCAGGTATTCACCTGCACACCAGAGTGGGCGAGGTGTGCCAAGAAGGAGAGCACATCACCAATGTACATGCCAGGGGGGTCAATTTCCTTGGAGCCTGCCAGTGGCAGAATCTGGTCCATTTACGTTTATACTGAGCCCTTGTAGCCTTGCACCCTGAATGAATTCCAGATTAGCCTGAGAGAGGATGAGGTGCCGCAGCGTTACCTGCTCAGGGACCATGCTGTGAGGGCTAGTTTCTGTGGCACGTGGTGGATGATCCTGCCCCCCCCGCCCCCTGCTGCACCACAAGATGTGCTGAGTCCGTCGGGAGGTGAATAGGAGGCATCTCCGAGAGGCTGAGCAGCTCCGAAAGCCATGGCCTGCCCGGCCACCATGGAGCTCTTAGAATGATGTTGAGCTGGCAAGATTCCTTGATATTGCAAATCACTCTGAATCAGTGGTGTGGCCGAGAGGGCGCGAGCCTTCAAGCCATTCCACTGAAGCCGAAATGCATTGCCTAGAGATTTGGGGCCCTGTCCTTGCCAGGAGGCGAACTCAGGGCACTTCTTGTTGTGACAGGTGGCAAAGATATGCACCTGGGGATGACCCACACCTGTTGAAGATCTCCTGAATAACGAGGTTGTTTAGCTGCCACTCGTAATTGTCCGCTCCCAACCTGCTGAGCCTGTCCCCATCCAGGTTGGATTCTCCCGCGAGGTAGATGTCGTTTTCCAGGGCCCACTCCCACATGCTGATTGCCAGTCTGCACAGGAGGAGGAAATCTGGTGCCTCCAAGCATGTTGATGTAGTACATGCTGGTCAAGTTGTCTGTCTGGATGAGGACAAACTTGCCCCTGAGAAGTGGTAGAATGCTCCGAGCGCTAGCCAGATGGCTAGCAACTCTGACCAATTGATGTGGTATTCTTGCTCCTGTCGAGTCCAGGTGCCGTGGACCGAGAGATCGTCCCGAGTGGCTCCACAGCCCTGGAGCGATGAGTCTGTGGCGATGGAGGCCTGTGGGGTGGCTGGCGGAAAGCGCTAGCTCGTCCGTAGGTTGCAGTCCCTGGACCACCCCGTTAGGTCCGGGTGGAGAGAGGGTGGAATGTTTATCATCTCGGATTGGGAGCCCCGCTCCTGGTTCCATGAGGCCGCAAAATACAACTGAATCCTCCTCATCCTCAATCTTTTGTGTACAACGGCTAATAGGACCGCCGCCAAGAGACCCAGGAGATGCTGGTACCACCATGCCGAGGTCACCTCTCTGCAGAGGAAGTGAGTGGTGGCCCTCTTGATGGCCGAGATCTTGTCCTCCTAGGGAAATACCTTCTCGTAGCACGTGTCCCAGATGAGGCCCAAGAATGTCAGAGTCTGCGTGGGTTGCAGCTGAGACGTCCTGAGATTGAGCGAGAAGGCCTGATCGTGCAGTGTGTTCATAAGGGCATGGGAAGAGTGGGGAACCGCTTCCGGAGATGTAGCCCTGTCGAGCCAGTAATCGAGGTATGGGTAGATGTGGAGGCCCTGCGCTCTGAGGAGGGCAGCCACCGTATTTATGAGCCTGGTAAAGACCCTGGGGGCTGCTGTGACTGGGTGTACTACTTGGGCGTGGTCTTTGTCAAGATGGATAAAGACTTGGCCGTTGGTGAGCTGTTTTTCTTCTTGCCAAGCTCTTCGTCCATGGCAGAGTGGAAGCGGTCCCCACCCTTGAACGGTAGATCCAATATGCGTTCCTGGACATCCGGGTTGAACTTCGTTGCCCGGAGCTAGGCTGTCATGTCCGTGGCGATACAGGTGGCACGGCTAGAGGTGTCGATATGGGCCACGGTGGAATTCCACAAGGTCATGGCCACCAGCTTTGCCTTTGCCAGCCCCAGCTTGCAAAGTGATTGGCTCTGCGTAGGGAGTTCTGGGAGGAAGTCTGCAATTTCCCGCCATAACCTCCGGTTAGGGGCAGCCATCATGACATCGGCATTGGCTTGACGGAGGTGCAGGGACGCGTTGGAATAGAGTTTCTTTCCGTACGCCTCCACGATCTTCTCCTCCTTGCCTAGTAGAGCTGCAGAGTAGGAAGCCGAGGACTACTGAGGATTGGAGTATAATGATGCTGCATCGATCACCCAGGAGTGGTGCTGAGGATGGGCCGAGAGCAAGAGTGTAGCCCCCTCCATCTGCCTGTACTTGGCGTCCAGGCGTCGATTGACCGGCTGGGCCGAGTGGAGCTTAAGCCAACCCTTCTTGGCCAGGGAGGCTACATCGGTCGTCAGAGGCATCCCTGTTTTGGGAGAGGAGCGTTGCATGAGGACTTCAGCCAGAACCCCCTCTGCCGACTGCTCGACCTCGGGCTGGGGGAGGCCCAGGTATTCTGCCAGCCCAGCAAGACGTTCGTGGAAGGCCCTGGCTGAGGATGGCATGTCCAGATCCTCCTCATCATGATCCATGTCCTGCGGATCAGGAGGATCCTGTGGAGGAGGAGTTGGAGCCGGAGGCTGATGCACAGGGACCGCAGCCGGGGGCTGAGGAGGCGGCAGAGTCTTGTAAAGAACCGCCTGAGGAGTCTGGACCACCGGCTGCACCGGGGCCATAGGTGGAGGCGCTTGTGGTACTGCTAGCATAGTCGGGAGGACTGCCCTGATGGCGTCCTTGAGGACAACCCCTACCCGAGGTGACTTCATGAGACAGATGAACCTCTCAAAGAAACCCTCTTCACTGGTCTGAGGGGGGTTAAGGGGTACTGACAGGGTAGCCAGGGGCTGCATGAGCCGCTGCATACCCTGACGGTATGGACGCAGTGGGAAGCTGCCCGGCGCATAAGAAGGATAGGCTGTCGGCCACGTACCTGGTTGAGGCCAGTCCCACCTCGACACACGTTCTTCGCCGAACTCCTGGAATGGCGTTCTACGGGTCCCTCTGTCTGGTGCGGCGACCATCTCGTCGAGCTGCCTGCCACGTGCCTGCGACGTGTTGCTCGGCTCACACTCCTCCAGGACTCTTGTATGTGGATCACAAGGCCTACCCTGCTCCTCTGGGCTAGGCCCGGTAGGTGTGACACTCTGGACCCGGGGTCAGAAGAGCTGCGTTTAGGCACCCCCTCAGACATATTGCCGGTATTAGGGCGTAGCCCCTCGGCCATATTGCTGGTACAAGGGCAGAGCCCCTCGGATGACGATCCAGTACAAGAACCTTCCGGTCCCTCAACACTGCCACCAGGAGGATCAAAGGATCTATGGGCCGGTAGCTGGAGCAGCCTCGGTGCACGTGCTGGTACAAGGACGTTAACGGTCCCTCCTGCGCGGGAGAGGACTTGAGAAGGAGGCTCCTTTGTGGGGTGCGATGGAAAATAGCGGCCCTACCTTGGGCCTGGCTCGGTGCTTCACAAAGTTCTTGAGGTCCTCTGGAGGCAACTTTTGGAAGTGCTTCCATCACCTGGCTAATCTGTTCTTCAGTGCTTTCGATGACAGCGAGCCACACGCTGTACAAGCTTGCCAACCGTGGTCTGGGCGAAGGCAACATAGGCAGAGGGCGTGGGGGTCTGAAGTTGGGAAGAGCCCGTTGCAGGATGGACACCTGCTGCAGTGGTAGCGTGAGTTATGGTTGTGTACCTTACCATAACTGGACAATTTCTGGGGGGTTTCCGTTTAACCTGTAACCATACGTCCCTGTAGCAACATTTTTCCATTGAATTTCATAGGTTTATTAGTGCAACTTAAACATAACAACCCTTTAACAATGTTGTTAGTGAATTTCATAGGTTTTTAGTAGGGCGTTTTAACCATGTTTTATAATAGTTTTTTTTTCAGAAACGGTGATAGGGTTTGTGTGGGAGCAAGGGGCCATCAAGCCCCCTCGCATCCTCTACTTCTCAGTACAAAACTCTGACCAAGTGCCTGCAGTAGTGGGTTCGCCCCTTGCCCTTATGCAATGTTAACTTTGGTTGACTTTCGCATAGATGGGACCACTGAGCAGGACACGGGGCATCCATTTTTGTACCCCCTTTCGACTCCATCTTGGTGACTAGGCCTCACTGCGATAGTACAAAAACGCTTCCTCCCCCTTTTCTTGCAGCAGCGCGGCCAGGGCGCAGGGCCCCCACCCTCGTTCTCACTCCGACTGGAAAACTCTGTGATTCTATTCTCACGCTGAAGCCGGAGGTGCTTGCAACACATAATAAATGTAACACATCACTCTTCCTCTGAGATCACTGTCCTGCATGTGAACCAGCATGAGCTCAGCACATAGCTCGTCCATCTCCACAAACGTGCCCTTGCCCCCACACCCTCACCCCCTCACCAGTGGAAACTTACTGCTAGCGTGACCCTGTGTCCCTGCAAGATATTCCTTTTATATGCCAGACCACTGACCACGCCATGATGCCCACCCAGCAGATCCCCAACTAACATTAGACCCCCCCTGCTGCAATATATTGTTGCCTACTACTAACAAATGCCACATACCAGAGATTCTTATGATTGCAGACCTTAACTTCAACCAGTGTATTATAGTGGTCAAGACCCTTAACCTAAGACCTGTATAATCCAATGTTATTGATAGTATAGCTATATGTGTGACTTTTATAGAAGACATGATAAACTAATGAAATACTTTGAACAATTGTTATTTAGTGCATGCATTTTTGAGAATATATTAGGTGAGCTTAGATAGTGACCACCCTGCCTCCCAGCGACCTGACCTTCACCCATGCGGAGCACAGATGACGGACGTCAATCCTCCCGTCAACCAATCAACCAACCCGGAGGAAGAGATGCCACCCACACCTGAGACCACGTGTGGACTAACCAATCCAGGACCAACGTAGTATCCTATGTTAGTTGCGTCATTTACCCTATAAAATGTAATGTAATGATAACTTGTGTCAGAGCGCTCTCAGAGGTCTTTTGAATGCCATTCATTAGATAAACCATGCCTTGAACTCTCGCAGCCTCTCTGTGCCTTATTCCCCATCTGGCGTGTGTCGTTTTATTCTTTTGCATGTATAAGTCACGGATGGCACAAACATTTGGTGACCCCCTGTGACGTGATTTGGAGAGGTGCCTCGAGGCCCACACTGTGCGCCGAGATCCGGGACGCCCCCAGCAAAACCATCTCCTCCGCGGCCGACCAGCCTGTACGCACTACGAGAAAGGGTCAAGGGTTCCCGGTTGACGAATACCTGACTGAAAAGCTGCTCGCCGAGGCGGGCTACGGCTTGGTTGGGGTGCGGACCGGACTGGGGTCAGACCGAGAACGGTGACCCTCGGATTGCCTGACCGAACACGGTAAGGGGGAAAGTAAGGGAACAAGGGAACAGGTGAAAGTGGGTTAAAGCCGAGAGTAGGGACTGTGTGCGTGATGCTGAGGCTTTTCTGGTCTGTCCTTTATATGGCCATTAGGTTTTGTGAAAAAGTGAGAAGAGGTATCCTAGCCCGAACGGGGTAGAAGGCGCGCCGCGTAGCATCGTCTTGTCCAGTGCAGATAAATAAGTCAAGTTAAGAGAAAAAAGTAGGGGTCTCGTATATTGAGTAGACTCGGAGTAGTTATTTAGAATATTCTTTTTCCGTGTAAGCAAGAATTCTTGGGAAAGAGTAAGAGGGTGTAAGAGGTGGGGAGTGAATGAGAAGAGCAGGTAAAACGGGAAAAGGGAAAAAGTGTTCAGTTACGGGAACAAAGGAGAAATAAAAGCGCGCAGGTAGTGCATGTTATGTGTTATATGTTTTTGATTTTTGTCCATTTTTGTGTCGCATAGTCGGAATATTGCAAGTGATTTGTTGGAAAGAGGTCATACATGCTAAAAGTGAACTATTGAAGATAGAAATGCAATAGGTACAAAGCTAACATTGAATATTGATACACAAAAACTGCCAATAATTGAGAAACGCGTGACATATTGTTGATCTATACAAGGTGACAGGTGGTAGGAGGGTGTGATTAGAAGGGAGGCTCAGGTGCAAACACACATACAAGTGAAGGGAGAAATATCATCATGGGGGGGGGGAATAACACCGTTCGCTCATATTTGCCAGCACCTCCCACTATATAGTGATAGAATACAAAAATACCACGATCAGCGGGTGACAGAGATAAAAGGGGATAGCGTGACACCAACTTGGCCAGAGGGAGGGTCGTTCGACAAATGGGTGCTAGATTTAGTGTCCACACACTTATTGGCGAGATATAAGGGAAAACAGTTGCAGAAGGGAAGTGCTAGACCTGTGGCGAATGTTTGAGGAAATTGCCCCCACAACAGAGGTAAGTACAGAAAAAACAATCGAAAAACCGAAAACGCAGGAAGTAGTAAGCGGAACGCCGAAGGCTGAGTGCACAACGACCACAGCTGAGAATGACAACCAAAATATACCCCTTAATGACAAGACCAGCAGTAGGATATAGCGAGCCTCTGTACATACCAGTGTGCACCACCCCCACCCCCTCAAACGGAGCGGTAGCCACGGCGCCACTACCATACGATAAAGAAGGCCTTTAGGGCCCAACGAGTGCACCCCCCGTGCATTTAGCGCGGCTAACCAGAGAGTTAGACCAACAATTAGCGCATGCGCAAATAGAAATAACACGATTACGAGCACTGTGTGACAGGGGCCAAATGCTATGGCAGATCTCACACACCCGCTAAGTGCAACAGGGGAGTTAGCCCCAACTACGCCAGCGCCAGCGCAGTCGGTATTGTCCCAGGGAACACCCACATCACAAGGGCGTGAAAAAGAAAGGCGTTCAGGAGAGTTCCTGTTCCATCTGAATGATAAACCAGTGAGAATTATACGCCCAGCCACCCCAGAAAGCCAGCGCGGAGAAGGACAAGAGGGGGATGGTGAGCAAGAAGAGGAAGTAGAGGTGTGGAGCGATCTAGACGAATACGAGGAAGGAGTGGCAGCTGTAGGATCCCCACTGCCACATCATTTCGATGACATGGATCCACAATCGCCCCCACGATGGCAGGGGAGATTAAGGCAGCAGGTAGGGAACATGTTGGTAAGGTAAAGAAAGGGACGGTAAGTAAGACAGGAAAGAAACACAAGTTGCAGATGCCGCTGATACATAAGGGAGCAGGTAGGCCACATTATATTCCATGGGCCTAAATGGACAGAAACAACCTGTTGAAGCTCCTCCCCCCACTTGCGGGAGCGGCAGGGAAATGGATACATGCATTCGAGAAAAACATGGCATGAGTACCATTAGCGATAGGTGATGTAAAGAGTTTGCTAGTGTCCGCCATCGGTGATCAAGCAGACGCTGTGTGGGAAAAGGCAGGGTTCCCAGGAGCGACAATGAGTTGTGACCGCCACGATGGATCGCCGTTCAACAATGTTCGAGCACAAGTATGGGACGCATTGCGGTGCACATTTCCAGATATTCCAGATTTACATTTAGTGATGCAATGTACAATGGAGGAGAACGAGAATCCTTTGCAATTCATACGGCGAGTGCAAGACTTGTGGAGAAGCGAAGCTGGCACGGCGTGGAATCAATCCACTGCCCTGTTCTATTTTATCATCAAAAAAGGGCTCCCAAAGGAGGTACAGAAGGCCTTGGACAAAATAGCTGGGATAGAAGCCAAAGGTTGGCCTGAAATTCAGGGTATAATTGTACACCACTGTAGGAGGATCAAAGAGAGAAAAGGAGATAGCACAAAAAAGGTTGGCAGACGAAGCGAAACTGGTGCAGAACAAATTGGTGAAGGTCGCTGCCATAAACGCTAGCGTAGCTGCTGAGAGAGAGAACGAGAGGGATGAAAGTGCGGGAAATAGACCAGTCGGAATAGCAGCGCTGTGGGCCGCAGGAGAACAAGAACTGTGTAACGGAGAGGGGCCACAGAGAGGACAGCAGTGGCAAGAAAGACCAGCAAGAGGAAGAGGTGGGTACTGTGGCCAGAGAGGGGGGTTCGGAGGTATGGGGAATAGAGGATTCGGGGGGCAAGGGATGAGAGGGGGACAGCAAGGGTCATGTTGGAATTGTGGAAGATGGGGACATTATTCAAGAGATTGCAGAATGCGGCCTTCAGGGACACCCACCCATGGACAATGAACAGGTATGGGGATGCCCACACCCAGGTAGCCCCTACGGATTAACGAACAAAGGGGAGGGGGCTGAAGAGTGAGTTAACAGGGAAGTCCCCTTACTCTATAAACTTGCCACCACAAAATGTAGGGCAATTGCCAACTGTATTTCTTCAATACCAAAACATATCTGATCACCAAACAGGCAAAACTGCCTGTTTTATGGATAAAAACTACTGTGGTTGAGGGCAGAATTATTTTTGAAGAGGACAACAAAAGTCTGCTGTTGGTATTAACCATTTGCAGAAAAAGGAACAAGGCTGTGAGAGAGGACAGAAAAGGGATAGACTTAAATTTCTAAATATCCCTTCCTCCTATCCAAATCTGTCCCTGTGTGGCGCTGGTATATCACCTACAAATAGGAGACAGAATAAGAAGATAAACTATTCACTTCTAGTTGTTGTTAATAACATCCAGCCTTGTTGAAATCATGCTCCTCAACCACTCTCTTCCACTATGTGTCTGTGTTGGAAGAGACCAATAACCAAGATAGCACTCGGTAGTGTGGTGGTTGAGTGTGTGCACATCCACTGGGTTGTAAAATCTTTAATGACCCAGGGATTGTGTAGCAACCCCACACACCAGAGTTTTAAAAAAACAAAAAAAAACAAGTGAAGGCAACACCAACCCAAACACAAATTGTGCCTCCTCACAAGTTGTATTTTTGAAAAAACAACATAAAGACTATCCTCACTTCACTATGAGTTTCCCTAGATGTTATTGTTACTGCATATAGTGGAGTGAGGTAAAAAAATTGCTCATATATAGAAAATTGCATTTGTATCTATAGACTGTAGCAATTACTGTCTACCGGTTTCAGCAACAGCATGTGTAATGTGGTCGCTTTCTTCAGGACAGTCTTATGGTTTTCAACTACAAGGTAGGTCTGGTGGGTACCAATAGTTTGTTTCAAACAAAACAAAGAAGGCGGGAGAGTTACTTTACCACCTCCTTAATGTGTCTTGGATGGGACAGACGGGTGACCCTGTGTAATAAAGAACAATAAACACATGTCACTGTTTGGTAAATAACTGCCACTAATGGTTTTTGAATGAGCAGTGTTATTAGTACTGTTCAGACTTCTAAATACACAACACAGGGGGTGTGGTTAATCCCTCCATATTATCATAAATTCTTAATTCAATGTTAGTCTATAGTCCATAAATTCTTATTTCAAGGTTAGCCCCCACTTAGCATATTACCGCCTCCAGATGTTATTTTGTAATACTGACATGCCCATGACAATTATTTGTAATTTCTTGCTTGTTCTGATTATCAGAACAAGCGAGAGACAATTGACCACGACGGTCTTTAGAAAACCTACGGACCGCAAAGCTTTACTGGATTATACAAGTTTCCATCCAAGAAGTCTACGTGAGAACTTACCCTTCGGCAAATTTTTACGTTATAGGCGCAACTGCTCAAGCTTACAAGAATATGACATTCAAGCACAGATTCTGGCAACCAAATTATCAGAACGGGGATACCCTAAAAAAACATCAAAATGGCCACAAAAAGAGCCCGAAACATCCCCAGAGATATCACCTTGCAGGAGAAAACACGCCCAATAGGAGAAAAAATAATAACGGCAGTGTTTAGCTATTCCAATAAGGTGAATCAAATTAAAAGAGAAATTATGAAACTTTGGCCATTATTGAATATGGGCCCAGTGATCCTCCCTCTACCACGCTTTGCCATCAAAAAGAGGAAAAATTTTAAGAGACAATCCCATACATTCTTACATGCCACCTCAGTCAGTCCCAAAATCAAACCACTCTTTGGGAGACAACTCCAGCATCCGGACATTCTCCATGTAGCCAATGTAATGTCTGCTCACTTACAAAAAGTTCACACACCTTGGACCTTGGTCTAACGACTCCATGGCGGCAACGGTCACTGACCAATTGTAATACCCCGAATGTTATCTACATGATTAATTGCCCATGCAACAAAAAATACATAGGCATGACCACAAGACCTATAAAAAAACGCATACAAGAGCACCAGTCGTGCATAAGAACAGAAAGAGAAAATGCTCCAATGGTGGAACATTTTAAACAAAAGAAACACAAAGCCAATGAAATTACATGGACAATAATAGAGAAAGTGACCTGTCCAAGGCGAGGTGGGGACATAGCCAACCTGCTCCTAAAAAGAGAAAAAAATGGGTCTTTCGCCTCAAAACAGACCAATTTGGTCTGAATGAGAATATCCCTTGGCAAACTAGCTATGATTAGCTAAACCCTACAAGGTACAAGCTACAAGCTTTGGATGCCGGCGTCAAGGAGTAATTTGCCTCAGAGAGCCATTTCTTGTTATAAAAGGACGAGGTATGCAAAGAACAGATGGCACGATGAAACTATTGAATGCAGAGCAGAAGCACTTCAGGGACTGCCTGACGCGTTCCAATGGATAAAAGGAGTGTGCACCCCTATCTGGTCACAACATGTTGCTAAGCTAACATGGATTACAGCACTGGAAAAGCCTGTAAAAACACAAAAAGAAGTACCGCACGAACTGTGCTTCTGTGGGGAAGGAAAGGTGAACATGGGGGAAGCAAGGAAATGCAACAAGACAGTAATAATACCCGACATGAAGAAAGGCACCGCAGCCCTCATGGACATATACTGGGTTTGTGGCAAACAAGCATACCTGCATCTACCAGCATCCTGGAAAGTTACTTGCGCCTTAGTCACTCTCCATACAGCCCTGATGGTAATACCAGAGAGCCATAACCAAGGAGCGGCGGGAGATTCGGCTGGCAGATCGGCAGCAGGGCAATCGGCTGGTCCATCGGCAGCGCCCCAACAAGAAAACACAGAACTTCCATCTTATGAACTGTTGTCAGAATACGAGTTGAAAACAAAGTTGTCACGAAGCAAAAGATTATCCAACTATATTTCGCCTGAATCGTCAAAACTCCTTGCTGAGATACCACAAAAATACAAGCTGTTCTCATCTGCAGAGCCATTTTTCGCATCGCTCCTAGCACCAGGGCTCCAAGCATGAGCAAACGCCAAATGGTTACAAATAGTGCGCTGGGAGCTCATCCAACTGACCAACGACACAGAAAAAGGATTCAACGTTATAAAAATAGAGCTCCGCGCCCTGCGCGTAATGACAATGCAAAACAGATATGTTCTAAATCTCCTCACGGCGATGGACAGTGGTGTTTGCCGAATAATCAGGGGGGCCTGTTAAGATGCAGATAACGGGACACTCTCATATGTGATAACAGCAGTCCACAATCTAGTTGACTATGAGAACAGAGGGCGGAGCAGAAGAAAGTACATGGGTTGACAACTTGTTCAGCTGGATACCATCATGGGTAAATGTGATGATGAAAATACTCGTCCCCATCATCGTCTTTGTGTTCCTATTCTTCTGCGTGTGCCAGCTTGGACTCCGGTGTTGTGCAAAAAGCATGCCTACCTCGACTATGATGATGGTAGCAATGGGCCGACCGACAACGGTAGCAACTATGATAGATGCAAAAATACAAACATGTGAACATAATCCTCCAAAGTACAGGATGACTGCCATATACAGGCAATATGGGGACAGGGTCAATAATTTATACCACACCACAATCAAGGAACCAACAGAATTGCAATGGTATAACGAGGTATGGGCAGATTTGGACGGGGTTGGTGGGATATACTTAACATGCACTCCAGATGGATATGCAAGAAGAGGGAATAGCCTGAGAAGTGTATGCAGAGCATGGATGTCAAAGGGTACCCCAGCCTGCTGAAGCAGAGTACTACTGAAGGGAGAATGAAAAGAATAAAATGTCATAATTCGTTACTTTAGAATTAACGAAAGGGGGGAATGTGTGGGAGCGAGGGGCCATCAGGCCCCTCGCATCCTCTACTTCTCAGTACAAACCTCGGACCAAGTGCCTCCAGTAGTGGGTTCGCCCCTTGCCCTTATGCAATGTTAACTTTGGTTGACTTTCGCGTTGATGGACCACTGAGCAGGACACGGGGCATCCATTTTTGTACCCTCTTTCGACTCCGTCTTGGTGACTAGGCCTCACTGCGATAGTACAAAAACGCTTCTCTCCCCTTTTCTCGCAGCAGCGTGGCCAGGGCGCAGGGCACAGGGCCCCCACCCTCGTTCTCACTCTGACTGGAAAACTCTGTGGTTCTATTCTCACGCTGAAGCCGGAGGTGCTTGCAACACATAATAAATGTAACACATCACTCTTCCTCTGAGATCACTGTCCTGCATGTGAACCAGCATGAGCTCAGCACATAGCTCGTCCATCTCCACAAACGTGTCCTTGCCCCCACACCCTCGCCAGTGGAAAATTACTGCTAGCGTGACCCTGTGTCCCTGCAAGATATTCCTTTTATGTGCAAGACCACTGACCACGCCATGATGCCCACCCAGCAGATCCCTAACTAACATTAGACACCTGCTGCAATATATCGTTGCCTACCACTAACAAATGCCACATACCAGAGATTCTTATGAGTGCAGACCTTAACTTCAACCAGTGTATTACAGTGGTCAAGACCCTTAACTTAAGACCTCTATAATCCAATGTTATTGATAGTATAGATATATGTGCGACTTTTATAGAAGACATGATAAACTACTGAAAGACTTTGAACAATTGTTATTTAGTGCATGCATTTTTGAGAATATATTAAGTTAGCTTAGATAGTGACCACCCTGCCTCCCAGCGACCTGACATTCACCCATGCGGAGCACAGATGACTGACGTCAATCCTCCCGCCAACCAAGCAACCAACCCGGAGGAAGAGATGCCACCCACACCTGAGACCACGTGTGGATTTACCAATCCTATGTTAGTTGCGTCATTTACCCTATAAAATGTAATGTAATGATAACTTGTGTCAGAGCGCTCTCAGAGATCTTTTGAATGCCATTCATTAGATAAACCTTGCCTTGAACTCTTGCAGCCTGCTCTCTGTGCCTTATTCCCCGTCTGGGGTGTGTCTGTTTTATTCTTTTGCACGTATAAGTCCGGGAGGGCACAAATAGGTTTTAGTAGCGCAACTGAACCATAGCGTCCCTTTAGTAATGTTTATTTCACTAAATTCCATTACTTTTTAACAGGATACGCTTAGTTTGTATAAATGTACTGTACAGCATACTGAAGCCGGTGGCTCTATACTAGTAGCCACAGTGGTTAGGAACACTGCATCTGTTTGCGGACATCAGGTGGAGTCCAACTTGTCAAGCAAGAGAGGGGTGGTCCTAAAAAGTGGTAACATGCAGCAACGACAAAAAACAGAAACAGCAGCAAGTGCGTGAATGGGAAGGGAAAATGCAGAAGCTGTACAAAGTCTGTACTTTCGCAACAAAGAGCGCAAAGGCATAGGGTATGCAGCATAATGGAAAGCACCAACAAGAGAAGTGACGTTTGCCTTCATCAATGTTACCGCACACCTGATTCACAACAATCCAAGAAAGGATTTATGTTGTAATTGCACAGGCCCGGTAGTGTACAATAGTAGGCAAGCATGATGTTTTCTGTTTGTGCGCAGCAATGGCTACCACTTCTAGAATGGCTGGAGGAGAATTTTGAAGAAATGACAGAGGACGATAGCCCCATTGGTACCCACCGCAATGTGAAAAGGGAAAGAGTTACTGCATGGGCAAGCACTCTATAATGCCTGGATGAGAATTTCCTGCATGATGAAATGAGTGAGCATAGTAACCCCATAGGTAGAGACCGCAGTGGCAAGAGTAAGACTATTACAATATAGTACTTCATGTAAATTAACCACATTTGTTGTCCTTTAACAGAACACACAGGAATGCAAAGGAGTACATCAGAAGCAGCACCTTTTGCACAGCAACAGACGGCCACCGAAACTGAAGTAAACGCTGGACATATAAAAGTACACCGCCTGGACGCCAAAATGGATGAACTGGTGCTCCAATTTGCCGCCTTGAAAACCTTTGGAGAAGAACATGTTATGGGAAAATAAGATATCACTGCCTGACCTGCACCTGCCCACCTTCCGCATTTCCCAGCCCCCCCCCCATCCCTGCAAATTGCATGTCATGAGACGCTTCGATGAGACCTCAATCCCTTCTTCCCCTCACCAGCAGCTTGTTGAAATGGCAAAATCTGAAGTATAAATATCTGTTTCTGATCCCCCTTCCCTTTCCGAATAGTGGCTATGAATGTGTGCTAATAAACATGGATATGTTAATGTGTACTTATTGTACATGTGCCTTTTCCTTTGTTTTAAGGCCATTGTAATTGTGAACGGCACAGCACTAGTGGGGATGATTGCAAGTGAGGAAAATGGAGGAGTCATACGACCGCCACACTTGGCTGCCCTATGGCGCAATCAAAATTAAAGCATCCGCAGGACGCCAGTGTGGGCCGCATGTTTGCATGCACAGAACAGCCTATAAGTAGTTTCAGGACCGTACGTTTCACAGTCGCACAACTGCGCACATGCGTATCTGGTCCTATGGCGCCTGGTAACACCTTGCCTGGTCAAGATACGCGAAGAAACGTGTGATGTAGTAGGTGGAAGCGCGCACCCATGTCCTGAGAGTACCTTGGCACGTAAACATTCCACCTACTGTATCATGCTCACACCAAGCTCATGTAGAAATGTTCAATGCACATGTGCCGTACATTTAAGTAGTCCGGGAATGGCAAGAGTATCCGTAGGAGAGCTATGCACGTGGCCACAAAGTATTACGGCCAATATACATCCCGCAGAGAGGCGTCCAAATGGAGAACAATGGCAACATCACCATGGTAACAGAACAACGCTGAGCATGGTCCCTTATTTGGTGGACACGAGCCAGATCCGTGCACAACGAAAGAGGACAATTTTCTGCAAAGTATGGAGTGTGACAGTGAGTGTACCCTTACAGAGATCCTACACTCCACCTTCTGCATGTAGGTATTGTAGGTAAAGACATAGGCCCACTTTGCAGCGTCACGTGCTCCCCAACAGTCCTATAAAAAAGGGCACACACCACAAGTGCGCTGCAATCCCCGTTTGGCTTTCCAGAGAAGAGCAGCGGTGCATATTGTTTCGTGCAGAAATTGCTTTCTCACCAATTGTGTGCCTGCAAAGTACCTCTCCAAGTAATGACCAACAGAGCTCCTGCTACTACCTCTGACTAAGGAGCACCCACACCCTCACCACCAACACCTCCCTTCTGAAGGTCATGAGCAAGGAAACAAGCGTCAAAATGTGGAGGGACATAGAAAACGAAACGAGAATAAAATAGAAGGAATCCCCATTGCCTGCAGCCAGCGTGAGTCGTGGGTGTGGAAACTATTTAGGACCGTTGGAGATGCGCCAAAATCTCATGCAAACCAGGTACAATGCACTGAGTGCAACATCAGTCACGAAAAACCTGGCTTGTACAGCTATGGCACCACCTCCATGCGGCGGCACCTGAAAGTGAACCACCAGGCAGCTGTTCGGAGGGTTGTCCCCTTCCAAGCAGGCAGTAGGTTATTTTCCTCTACAGCATCCTCCGCATCTGCTCCTGCCACCACTAGGGACACTCCAGTGGGCCACTGCATCCCGCAAGAAGCCTTGGAGAACATACCCACTGCAACAGACACGTACCTTTCAACGGTCACTGTATTGGGCATATACTGCAAAGCGGTACTGTGTAAGGGGGCGGGGAATTTTCAAAGTGCTTTTGAGGCTTTGGTCCGGGAGCATGACAGATTGCCCCCTACCCAAGTGAGGTTCACCTGACATCTTCCACTCTCCACGTACGATTTATAATCCCTGTGGTTGGTACCCTTTGCCAAATCTCCCTTCCCTTGCTGGCTTTTATGGCGTGTCTTATAACAGGGAACATGCTACAGAACCGGGGAGGGGGAGGACTAGAAGGAGTGGGAACAAAAAGGCTCTTACCAGAGTCACCTTGCACCGTTGACAAATAGAAGTTGAAAGAAAGCATGTAGGCGGTGGCACAGCCTATGAGCACCGCGTACAGAGATGGCAACAATGGGCGACGGGACTCCGACAAAAGTATTGTAGGCATTTGCAAAAAGAAGTGGTGGCTCTGAAAAGAACCTTTTTGTGCCGTTTGTGTTTGCAACATTGGAAGTGGTGAACAACCACAGGGAAAATGCTTGCTAGACGTGCAGAAGTGCTGCATTGCATTTTGGATATTACGCAGAAACAGCTCATTGCATGAACTCCATCTGAACGAAAAATGTTCTTACTACGAAACTTAATGTTTTCATTGTGGATGACGAACATGCCAACGTCATGCAAAAAAGCACAAACAGCCTTGTTCACGTTGTGCCACGCTTTCTCCATTTGTGGCCCACACAAGGAAGAATGCAGCCACCTCTGTCTCTGGGCAATGCGAGAAAAAATGATGGCAATGTTTCCAAATTCACACATGAGTTGCTGAAATGTCTCCTTCATTGTAAACTGCAGTGAAATGCCGCTAACATGCCCTAAACTATTCCCTCCACAATGAATAATAATAATGTCTGGATGAGCGAGCATCACCAAACTGGCACAAAGAGGACCCACATGGACCCACTTCATCCCACGGATTACGTGCCAGTGCACGCCAACATTATGGAACCCAAGGTGTGCTGCCAGTGCACAGCGTTCTGCATAAACTTGTACTCAATGTATCCAGGAGTCGCCCAAAAGCCATATAGAACGGCACAACCAGACCAATCTCCACTCCTATTTGCAAACACACGTTCTGGCACAATCTGTTGCTACACACCACACACAGGAAATCATATTGACCAATCCCAACTCCTGCTCCAAGCCTCCCTGAAAACACCTGGATATAGCACATGCGCACCTCCAAATGGCGCAGCTTTTGCCAACATATTGCCCTGTGTGGGGGGCTGCACAAACACATTTTAAGCGTCATAGAAAATGGGTGTCTTGGAAGTTGTGAAACGTGTTTGGTTCTAATTTTGCTAAAGCGGCATGTAAAGAAAACCCTTTTTGTCTGCTCCTTGTTAGGTATTGCTCTCTGCTTTTTCTCCTTACATTATACTACACAAGTGTCTGCAGTGTACATAGTGCAACAGACGACTAATTTCAATAGGGGGTAAAAAAAAAAAAATTATATATATATATATATATAGATATATATATTTTTTTTTTTTTTTTAAATCAACGCCACTATCAAACGTCAGACTAGTAGCACTATGGTTCTCATGGGCACAGAAGAACATCCTAGCATGGAACAGAAAAGCCTACATAGACCGGAATCAATAATCCTTAGTGCCATTTCCATGACAAGTACATTAAGAAGGACAGCATGCAGCAAGTGCGCTTTGCCCAAGTACCGCGAGGGCCACGCCCTGGGAAAGCAGGGTCAGTCCTCCTTCCCTTTCCAGTACTCTTACAAGCACTCCCTGGTTGGCTACTGTTGAACGATTACTTACGCATCCACCAATTACATCCAAGAATTTAATTTATAGCAACAGGGTACCTAGCAGTGAATCTCCATAACATACTCCAAATTCATTCTGTTATTTCTCTCATCAGCTACCATTAAATGGCTCCTACACTGGTAGGTGGTGACAAAGTTGGCATAAAAGCCATTGGTATATGGAAATGCTTACTGTGTTCTTTTGTTCCGTCAATTTTACAATGCTTTCCCCGATTAACACACCTCTGATCAAATTTACAACAAAAAAAGAAATAAAATCGCACACAAAATGATCAGACAGCCTTTCCCACCAAACTAAGCCAAGTGCATACATTGCAAGCATAACGAGGTTCCTGCCACACATCATAGAGAACAGTAGTTAAGCAATAAAAAAAATGTATGTGTGCATTCACAACAGTAACATTCATAAATATGCATTAGAAATTAAAGCCCAAAAGCAATACCTGCACTCATGTAGCAAGCATACATATGCAGAGAAGTACATACAAATGCACACACAAAAACATTCTGCTTTGCACTCTTTAAATCTTTCCGCACCTTTTTGTCACCCTTCCACAATACGAAGTACTGCATTTTGAAAGTAAATGGGCCTACACTAACACACACGTGTTTCATAACAAGTCATACAATACACTCCCAAATAACCCACCTACCCCCTAAACAAACATGCATATGCTCCCAAGTGCCCATTCATATCGTAAACCTTCCATTTATACACACTTCGTCTTCCTGCCAAAACATCCCCTATAGTTTTGAAGAATGTATTGCACAAATGTAAGCACTATGCCATTAGCCAACATTTTGTTACCATCTTCTTATACAGGTGCAATATCCACCTCTCCGGAAAGCCACTTGAGTGTGCACTTCAAAATACAGCCAGCAATAAACCTACTCTCAGCAAGCAACAAAGTACGTACAATACCATCATACTGTTGTATGTCTTACTAGAAGAGTACACTATTGTATTGTAGCACATAGATGTGCGGCCATCCACCAATATGTACTTTGTTACTGATGACACCTCTACAGGCCACCATTAGACTAATCCCCCACATACTAAGATACTGTCCACAACTGAAAGTTAAACACCACTGCACAGTGACACACTTCGTTAAATGCCTACCCTCCTATTGACCCACTCATGCACATTGCACACATACATTACAGTTTTTGCATACCTACACTTCCCTTTCTTCGCCAACAGCTACTACACAATGCCTACCAAAATGCAACTCTGTAGAAAGCAATGCAGAAAGAGAGCCACGCAACCTAAAAACACAGAAAGCAGCCACGCACTGCAAGCTGAACGTGAACAGAAATTTGAAGAGGTAATTGAGTCATTAAGGAAAACTGATGCATATGAAAAGAAAACCACTAAGTACAGTGCAACGCACACTGCTGCGAAGAGAGCACGTACAAATGGTAATGTAACCTCAAGCAAGCATTCTAAAAAAGTAATTTTACAAACGATGTTGCGCCACAGAGTCCTTAAGAACCTTATAGAAGGCAGAAATCACGCTCAACCCTCAAAAACTACTGCAGAAAAGTCATCCTAGAAGCTCTTGTAGACAGTGCAATGAGCGTGAAACGGAAATTGTTTATAGTAATTTTGAACAGAACGAAACCACTAACAAGATTTATTGGTGAATTGCAAGCACTACTTAGAAACAAACGCAATGTCAGCATAGATACTTTTGGCCGCATCTGTACAGTTGAGGAGTCACACCACTAACACAGAGCCATACTTCAATGAAGAATCACACAACCAAGAACAAACCAAATTGCCTTACATCGGAGTGGACAAGGGTATGAAGAGATACACAATACCATAATGGAAGAGGAAACGCCGCTTTCAGAAATATCCCCATCAAACTTAAACGTCACTCTCCATTCCACAAATGCAACACGCCTCACCTACAAATGGTCTTGCACATCAATGCTTAATCAAAACTTTGCAGCAATTCCTCAATCATTCGGTCAAAGGCAACAACAAAAAATATGAAATAAATACTACAAACTATGGACTCCTGTCCAGTGCGCAACTACACTGGAATACGAGGATATTCCTTGGCCTGTATTTCTGGACCTGGTTGCAAAAGCACCTTCCACCGTACCCAAATGTTAGCAACCCACCGTCAGTCAGAAATCTAGTTTACAAACTGTACTATGCAAAAAGTCCAGCTTTAGCACTCCAACATTTAAATGATATTCTCCTACACGGTACAGCCAAACAAGTGCTTGATGAAATAGAGCACATCCAAAGGAAATATTGTGGAACTGAAGAACACTTAGAAACATACCAGCATTTTCAGACAACAGTACTGACAACAGTGCAGCTATCAACATTTTATATCGCACACACAGAAAAGAAATACAAAAGTTCAAAAGCACATCTGCTGAAATGCCAAACCAAGTATGTGTGTGTTGTCATAGAACTTTCTATAGAAAGAGCACCAAAACTATACATATAATGCAGAAAATAGAAGGCAATGAGGAATCCCAATGGTTTCAATTAGCTCTGTACCTTATAGCTGAAAACAAATACAAAATTATGAACACCTCCATACTGTGCACATACTGCACTGCAAAACTTGACAATAACCAAAGGCCTTCACAGGCAATTATTAATAATTTGGAACTATTTCCACTGCCAAACGCACTGCAGCAGCTTAATTTGTATGAGACCATTATAATCCAAACAGTGCACCCATTTCAAGCAATAATACGACTTCAACCGAAAACTGCCAAATTGCCTTCCTCCGAATTACCGAGAGGCATTCATGGTAAAGTAGTTTATTTACCATTAGATCTCAAAAAATGTAGACACTCTACGAGTGCAAAGGCCAATACACGAATCTTTGATTATCCTGGAAAATGGTGTACCTACAAAAGACAAAAAATGTGGAAGCAACTAGTGGACTTAACCAAAGTTAGGGTAGCGATGCAATACCTTAAAGAAAACAATGAATACTACAAATGAAATAAACGTTCAAGAAAACTTGAGAAAAGCAACCAAAATAATTCAGGACCACTCAACAACTGGCCAATTTGAACGTCTAGATCCTAGTGCAGCCTTCAATATTTTAGACCACTATACAAGTCACCCACTGCCCTCCAAAGACACCATTGACGATGCACTAGAAACATATCAAATACGGCAAACCAAAGGAGCGCCAATCAGTATATGGGAAAAAAGTGTGGAAGCACAAGCCTTTCCTCTACTCTTCCCGACTGGAAAAGGTGGAATATATGATGAGAGGCACACAAATGAGACCATCAGAATACTGCTGTTTACAAATGTATTCTGAAGACCCTAGATTTAGACAGAATGTGGAGTACATATTCCACCTGCTCTTTGAAAGTGAACTGGTAACGCTATGTTATGGAGTTGCCCACACATTAAAAACAGGTTCCCATTTTCAAAACATGTCTGCTACACACCTACTTCAAAAAGGTGCAAGAGAAGGACGAAGATTCACAGTCTAGTATTACAAATCTCTTGGCAAACATGCGGGGTACGAAAGAGTACTGGTTCTGACGCCACGGAGATTCACGGTCTATTCTACGCAACCTTGGGCCACCTGGTTTTGTCACTTTAAGTTGTGCAGAATATGCATGGGAAGACTTGCACACTTTTACATGCATAGCAAATAAAATCAAAATGGGTGTAGACATAAAAACACCAAGAGAGTGTTACTCTCTTGATTCAGTAACTGTTTCACGCTACTTTCATCATCACTTCCTTGCCATGCTGCACTTCATTTGCAATAAAGCACTTCCTCCCCTCGGAGAAGAGGAACACTTCTTTTGGAAAAAAGAATATCAAGGCAGAGGAGCACCACAGCCCACATGCTTTTGTGGATTAAAACTGCTCCTAAATTTGGAGAGTGATGAAACTGTTTTGCAGTTAATTCACAAATATGTCACTTGCGAAATCCCTTCGGAAAGTACATAGTGACCTACGAGCACACATTTTGCAATTCCAAAGACACCAGTGTGGCAAGTATTGTTGACGCAAATATAAGAACAGAGGCAAATACTACACAAAATGTCGCTTTGGTTTCCCTAGACCAGTTTCAACAACAGGCCAAGTAAACAGCTTCAGGTCTTCGGTTCGACAGTGTGAAAGGAAAATCTTCCCATACTGCATAAAAAGGAGCAAAGCATCAAGGTACATCAATGATTACAATGCAATTATTGCCCTCGTATGGAATGCCAATGTTTATGTACAGTACATTGCAGACAAGTCCACTGCAGTTGCACGATATGTCACCGCCTATTTCACCAAAGCAGAGAAAACAGAGCTCAAACACCTCTGGGATGACATATCTTCTGACAAAACACTGGCACAGAAATTGTACAGCTTTGGCATTAAAATGCTGTCCCATAGAGAATGTGGCAGCTACAAAGCCACTGACCGTTTAACCGGCACCGCCTTATATGGATTGGGCGTGGGGTTGCAGGGAGTTTCCCGCCCCCGCATATATGACCTAATTGACTATCTAAATTAGGTCAATTCTCCCGAGATCAATTGTGAAAAGGTCAATTGGCATACAACGATACTTTCAGTCCACGGCAGAGATTACCTGCAAATCTTGCAAATGCCTACTTAATATTCTTGAAGCCAAAATGTACTCATTGATGTACAAACCTAATATACCTTACTCCCCAGCACCAACCAGTACCTTCGTAAGTGGACAAAAAATGGGTTTCCTTCCACACTGTCGACCTAAAGCAACTTGGCATACTGCAAGCATTGACGAAATGCACTAAATTGTGTGTTGGACATTTCCATCCCCAATGAACCCAGTGAATACACTCACACAAACAATACGCGTACACAAATCACAAATCACAGTAGAAGTATTTTCCACATGATACATGAAAATAAAAGTGCTACGTATGAGTGTTCAAAACTATCCTCGGTAACCTCTGAAACCACCACGTACACAACCAGTCACCAGCTCTCCAAGAATAGTTATACAACTTCAAGACATATGGACCTATCACGTAACTCCATAATGGTACACTCAACTTCAGAATGTACACAGATTTCCAAGTAGCAACAAGAATGCACAACCTTCTAAACGTACCCTTTATGAATGGGACACTGAACAGTTAGAATAAGCCACCTGGTATCTAACTGCAACCATAAAACAACAATGTTATTTGCAGCATTGAAACAACCCAACTCAACCTTCAACAACTACTGTGCTACAAACATATTGTAACACACTTCCAAAGTATGAGCAGTTACAGTACGCCAACATGTATGTAACTACCATCAGAATTCTGCAATAACAGTACAATGCCACAATACTTGCAAACCACCAACAGCAACCAAACGCATAAAGAAACTGGTACAAAAAGGAAGCAGGTAAACTTTTACAAAATACCACTTGCTATACAACGCCACCCATCCTACCAACATGTATAGGCTACAAATCGTAAACCCTTACATTTCCTCCTACTTCAAGAGTACACTTTAAAAAGTGCTGTAACCACTCCAAACGTGACTATCATTAATTGTGCACCATAGTAGCAAAGACATTTGGATTTTTCTTTTTTTTAATCCAGCATGGATTTTATTTCTCCACAGACAATGATTATGCAAAGGAACACAGAAACTGCGCTCATTGCACAGTACACTGGTTCAAAGCATAGTACTTAGGAACTACTATTTTTGATGGTCCACAAAGTAAAACATTTATGCTATGTAGTGGCCTGCAAACTAACGAAATACCTGCTCTAACCTGTTCTCTTTTCTTTTCCCACAGATAATGCAGCAACCAGGACAACAACATTTCACACTCGAAACACAAAACACAGTACAGGCCCTCCTCAATCCAAACAGTAAGTCTGCAACAATTGCTATTAATCTTCTCTAAAAGTATACTGTGTGCACTTATTTCTGCTACACATAGCAATGCCACCATTTGCTATGCACACCTATATTACACTACGTAGCTTGCGCTTACGCCCTACACGCTTCACTACACCGTGTACAGTGTGGGGCCTCCTGCCATGCACTCAACATTCTACACCCTGCCCACAATTGCTGCTGCACTGTACAACTATGCATACAAGGGGGCGCTGTTGCGCACGCGGAGAGATGGTCACTCCAGTGTGTGCTCTGGAGACATCCTGGGCCTTAATGTAACCAGCATTGCCTGAACAGGATGGTTCCGCCTGAAATTCACCACAGGTGCTCCACTGATATAAGAGAACATTTCTGGAACGTTTGGTCTAAATCCGTAGCACTGGACCCGAGTTACACGGTGAGAGAGCAACTATGCGTCCAGCGGGAGAAGCCAGCCCATGCCGTGGCGCAGGGGGAGAAGTCCAGCAGTGAGAGGACTTGAGGACTGGAAGCCGAACGGTGTGGCCCGCTAGCACATGTAAGGTGGTCGCAGGTGCTCAGACTCTCGTTGAGCGCCTGCAGACCCAACAAATTCAGCCTCTCGAACGGGGGTTGTGGCCGGGCAGAGGAGCCCAGAAGCATCTGAACAAACGGTAGGGGGAAGGGGTGCGGGTGGAGGGTGTGTACTACCCGGCCCGCCTCACAGCGACCCGGGCCCCTACTGGTTGTCCCCCACCCAGCTGGCCGCCCCCACCTCCCCACCAGATCAACTCACCGTGAAGAGACTGATCCAGAACCCAGCCGCCCACCAGCATAGACACCTGGCTCTGCGGCAAGGCCGGCGCTGCGAGCCTGTCAACAATTATAGCGGTCGCGAGTGCCAACAATGGGGCCGCTCCTCCATCCACCGCCCATTGCTCTGGATGAGCGTACATTTCCTAAATTCCAGGCAACGCCGCAGGAAAAACAAAAAAATAAATCCCAGGCAAAGACACCCCACAGCCCACTTCAGCATTATGACTAACTGCAGTACTGATCCTCAAGCAAAGTCAGCTGCACTAAGCCCTTGCATCCACAATCCAAAGCACACTAGTAGCAGCCACCGCTCTCAACGCCTCAAGGCCATGTAGGGACTCTACCTACCTCCAGAGTGGCACCCCACATGTATCCACATGCATCTCACGCTGGACACACCGCAAAGGGGGGGCTCACCCACTGACACTTTGGGGACAAGCCATTGCAGTGCCCACTGAGCAGCAACTAAAGCAAAACTAACAAAGGCCCCCATGGGCTGGCCCAACCTAAGGCGCCCACCCCCAGGTGCGGAGAGTTACATTCTCAGACAGATCACGGCCGTGGAGAAAGGGAGCATGCCGAGGCGCAGTTCATCCCCGCCTAAATCTGAGGGGCATTTACATACCCACGCTATCATCGAGACAAACAGAGGTCATCCTGCAGGGCCCAATGGGGGTGTATCCTGGACCCAAACAAGGTCCATAATCTGCACAGGACCCATAAACCCCCGCCCTCTAGCCACAATACACCGTAAGAACTAACAGTACTGCTGAAGGCAACAAAAGACAGCAACGGAGAATAGCCTCATCAGTCTTCACTGCGTAACGGACAATAGTAAGGCACGGACGGGGCGGAGAGCCACCTCCCCTAGCCCAAACACCCTACCTCACCAAGCATGCTATGAGATCTAATGTAAGCGGCACAACCCTGGTGCAGGGCAATGAACCAACCAAAAGCAGAACATCTACAAGGACCAGCCCCAAAGGAGCAACAATACGATGCCCAAGGGCTTCGGTCCCAAGAAAGGGAAAGGAGCTATGGACAAATATACAACGACAGAGGGGCACAGAAGCCACGATGTCCACGGAAACACTGCAAGCACAGCCAACTACAACTGCTCCAGCGATGGACCCCCAGGCAGTTTGCCTGGCTATGCAGCAAGGATTCTCCTCTCTTAATGAGAAATTAGACGGGATAACTGCCAACGTCGCCTCCATTAAAACGCAACTGGACAAGACCAAAACCTGTATCACGGAAGCTGAGACACGAATCTCTAACACGGAGAACGCATTGGAGGCATTAAAAACTACAGTGACAACAATGGCAAAGGAACTGGGAACGGTCAAAATTAAGTGCGAAGATTTAGAAGCTAGATCCCGACTGAACATCTGTATAATTGGTATGCCAGAGGAAGCCCTGAAAGGGCCCATGGAACAAGCGGTGGAAAAACTCCTGCGCAATCTTCTGGGAGATACCGGATGGTCACCTAGGTTCATTGTGGAGCGCGCAGATAGATCTATGGAGTCACATCCCAAGCCTGGAGCATACCAGAGTCCCATCATAGCGTGCATGATGAACTACAGAGACACAGTCTTAGTGTTGAAAACTGCCAGAGAAAAACAAGAACTGAGATGGGAGGCCAATACTATTTGCATTTTCCCAGACTACACATTGGCGGTACAGCAAGAAAGAGGTCTATTTGCCGGGGTCAAAAAACTATTGCGCGAATGGCACATCCCCTATGCTATGCTATACCCAGCCAGGCTAAAGCTACAGTACCAGAACAAAACCTACTTCTTCACATTCCCTGAGGAGGCGGCAAACTTTGTGGAGACTCATATCCCACTACCAACTCACCAATCAAGAACTGAAGAGGATTCCTGAAGTGATGAGACCATACGGCAACAAACAAGAAGGAACAAGGACGAGAAAACCGGGGCTCCCCCCCACCCCCTTGGGCGAGCTCCATAGAAATTACAGACCCAATTTAGTCTACCTATGTTAGTGTCGTGAGCACTTGTACTGTTCATAATGAGTTAGAGCAACATGCGGAACTGGCCGCGACGAATGAGAACATAAGCATCTGCGGCCTTGGATGTCGCTACAGTCCCCCTGTAGCAGGTGCACTACGAGTTAGTGGATGGGAAAATGGAGGGATATGCAGGCATAGTTAAAGTTCGGGGAACAATGAGGGTGGGGGAGGGGGAACGGGACAAGTTTGTTGGGGTATAGTTTGGGAGAAGAGAGAACTATAATAAAAAGTACACATGTATTGAGCACTAACACAGACACAATCATACCAAAGATGGAACATACTAACCACAATTACATACATATCCGAGAAGATGGCTAAACCAGGAGACGAGGATATCAAAATGTTGAGCTGGAATGTCCGAGGGCTGGGATCCCAGATCAAGAGAAGGAAAATTATAGCATACATCAATAGATTGGGCTTCAAGATAGTTTTCTTGCAGGAAACCTATTTACTACACCAACAAGCCTGAAAGCTCGCTCCGAAATGGAGAACACATCTATACTATACATTGTACTCCAGCCGTGCGAGGGGGTTAGCGACCCTTATACACAAAACTTTACCATTTGCATGTCTCGACACAGAATGTGGTCTTCAGGGCGGATACGTTTTGGTCCATGGTACCCTCCATGACAGGGAGGTGGTACTACTTAATATATATGGCCCAAATATAGATGAACCTGGCTTCTACTCCACTTTATTTGGGAAACTTTTGAAATTTCCCACGTCTCATCTGAAATGCAGCGGCGATATTAACACCATCCTTGACTTACATCTAGACCGCACGTCGGACCAGCCGAGGACACTGTCTAAATCTGCCCAAATGATACTCGCCCATATGACTGATTTGAACTTTAGAGACGCATGGTGCTCCTTAAACACCACCAAAAGGGGGTACACGTTCTACTCTTCCGTGCATGATATGCATTCCAGAATAGACTTATGGCTAATCGCTAACGACACATTAAGCTGGGTTACTGATGCTCATATTTACCTCAGGACATACTGCGACCACTCACCTATACAGCTAACATTACGAATACCCGACATAAAAATAAACAGACCACCCTGGAGGTTTAAATCAGCTGCCCTCCAAGATCTGGTCTATAAGACGACATTAGCCCAGCATATATGGGAATACTTCGACATTAATGAGGGCTCTGTGTCCAGTCAAGCGGTATTAAGGCAAGCATTTAAAGTCTGTATCAGAGGCACTGCAATGTCCACTGAATTCTGAGTCGTCAAAGATATCCAGAGGGACCTAGCACGCCGTGAAACAGATATCACCAATAAACAGACCCAGTATGCACAATCACCATCCCCACAATTAGGACTGGAGATTAAAACTTAACGAATTTAAAGAAGCGGCCGATCGTGAGAACTGCTCCTTCGACAGGCCCGCAGCAGCACAACGATATGGGGAGCGCGAGCCCCCTGGGAGACTGCTGGCCAGAATGGTGCGAGGCGAGCGGGGTCCGACCACCATCCCATGCATAAAACGAATATGGTACTGTGACCATAGACAGGCAAGATGTTATGGGGGCATTTTATGATTTCCATAAACAGCTATACTCCCCTCAGAGCAACGCCACTGATGAGGAAATAAACCATTCTCTCTCCCACATACCAATGACATTAGTAGCAGACGCCACCAGGAAGACCTTTGAAAAGCCAATCTCAGAGGCCGAGATATATGAAGCTATAAAAACGCTACCTAACAGGAAAGCGCCAGGCACCGATGGCCTCGGGGCAGAATGCTACAAGGAATTCAGCCAGCTCCTCGTACCCAGGCTATATGCAGTATGGACAGAGGCCTTAGAAAAAGGGGAATTTCCCGAAACCACCAGAGAAGCGGCCATCACCTTACTGCTTAAGCCGGGGAAACCACTGGAAGAATGCGGCACCTATAGACCACTGTCATTAATAAACACTGACGCTAAAGTCTTTGCGAAAATAGTGCCCACCTGGCTAACCCCATTAATGCCCTATATGGTCCATGAGGACCAAGCGGCATTCATCATGGGTAGATCCACTGCAACAAATATTAGACGTTGCCACAAGATTTTGAGGGCAATACCAGAAGAAACACAGGGGGTGGTGGTCTCTCTGGCCATGCAAAAAGCATTTGACACGGTATACTGGCCCTTTTTATTCAGGGTATTACAAAACTACGGGTTTGGCCCTAACTTAAGTATCAATGGCACCTTATCTGATATACTGGAGTTATTAGGAGGCACCAGTCAAGGCTGCCCATTGTCACCCCTCCTATTCGCATTGATGATAGAATCCTTGGCGGACATACTTAAGGCCCGTTCGAGCCACAGTCCATGCGCGCTGTGGCTCGAAGGCAAATTGGAAATCATCACGTTGTATGCTGATGACATTTTATTATATCTAAAAAAAACAGACTGCACGCTCGGGAAGGTCCTATCAGAGGTCAAGATTTTCGGCGAGTTCTCCGGCCTAAGACTCAACGCTTAAAAGTCAGAAAGGTTTCCACTTACAGAAGCAACGGTTGCACAGACTGAGCTTCAAGGTCTCATTTGGAGCCCGATACACATTCAATATCTGGGGGCATATGTGGCTAGGACTGCTCAATTATCCCGTGCTCTGAACTACAACACCTTGGCCGATGCCCTGTGTGCCAAAATGACACGCTGGAGCGCCATGCCAATCTCAATGATGGGGAGAATTGCCCTTATCAAAATGATAATTCTTCCACAATTCTTCTATTTATTTAGCGCTGTCCCAGTATGGCCAGGTCGAGCACTGTCCGCAAAAATAAAAAGTGCCTGTACCACATTCACATGGGGGGGACACTCCAGATTGAGTTGGAGAGTGCTAACTGACACATACCCACAGGGAGGCTTAGCGGCGCCTGATTTTGAATTCTATTACTTAGCCGCACAAGCACACTACACCACCCAATGGGCTACAGACTTCCTCAATCCTAAGGGCACATTGAACGAACACCACCTATCAAAACCCGCCAGACTACTCCACAATATGACAATGTCACACCCCAAATGTCACAATTCCATCGACCCCCACACAGGTCACAGCCACAGCTTGGGCCGATATATATGGTACAGATAAGCTATCCCACCCAAGCATGCCGATCTGCGGCAACCCCCATATACCACCTACTTTGGATAAGGAGGTAGCTACACATTGGGGCGCCAGGGGTATCGTCCAGTGGGGTCAATTGTTCCCAGAGAAACACTTTGTGACCTGGGAAATCCTCAAAGACATAGTAGGCGACGCAGCCAAACACAAGATGCACTATATGCGCATAAAGTCATCCATTGCAAACCTATGGAGCACCTTTCCAGCTGAGCCAGCGATAAACCTGGGTCTGGGGTACATGTTCACTGTGGGGAAATGGAACATTTCGGCATCCACACTGTACAAGACCATTACTCAGACCCGCCCTCCAGAGACAACACCAAAATCAAGTGGGAACAAGACCTGGGGCATCCAATAGGGAACAACCAATGGCAACAGATATGCACTTTGACCAAACATCATGTAAAGCCAGATATAAACTAATTCATTATAAAATTGTTCACAGGACACATTACACTCCTGCCAAACTGAAACGCATATACCCCACAGTAGTAAGTACATGCTCAAGATGTCAATCCGAAGATGCGGACACTTTCCATATGCTGTGGACATGTATAAAACTGAAAGAGTACTGGGCGGAGATCTGTAAAGCGTTAGATGAGATAGCTGATCTGCCTATCGAATGGTCACCAATGCTATGTTTATTGGGAGCTACAGGAAAGATGAACCCAACTTGGCGGAAACTACTGAACTTGAGTTTACTAATAGCTAAGACGGCGATATTGCTGAAGTGGAAAAGCAACACCCCGCCAATGAAGAGAGACTGTGATAGAGATAGGATATGGACAAACGACACCAAGGAACTATACATAAACTCATTACAGGCCACCTCTAGACCTAGAAATATATGGGACAGATACAAACAATACCTGTCCGACAAAACTGAGGCCGACGAGCCAGAATAATATGCACTGCAACTTATTGTAATGTAAATGTTTTGTAATTGATACATAATGTGTATGAGTCCTGTGTGCAACAATAAAGCTTTTTTAAAATACTGCATACAAACATCTATCCACATACTACTAACCCCACACAACACAACCACATACCCCTTAGCCACTGCAGTTGACATTGGCTGCCATTTCTTCCACACAATACATAACCTGTTTCCTACGTACACTGGTCATCTAAACCTATAATAAGTGGACATACTGAATGCACAGCACTACAGTAACCTACCCGACAATCTGCACAATCACAACCATACAACTTGATGAATGCATCCATACATCTTACGTAACTGCTGCAACATTTGGCTCCTTGCTTTCCAATGGAACATGTAGGCCATTAGGTAATTTTCATAGTTATGTACACCATTTCCAAAATATGGTATCCAACACATGCTAGTGAAGCGCATGAGTCATAGCTCGGCAGCCATATTGCCACCACTGTGTTACTGCTTAAGTTTTCAAACTTCTGTTTCCCTTTCTTATTGTGTAAAGAAACCACAAGTTGAACACCATATCCCCCCTTACACTGTTTGACAACCGTACACACCAACTCATAACTGGTCCTTAGGCACTGTAAAAGCACATTTAATGTATATTGCCATATGTGCATTCACGGAACCATGTATACGGCACCATCATCTCTACTTGTACGTCATACTACGTTCACCGTAATGACACTGCTAACATTCGTAAATGCATGCTACTATCGAAACACATTGCCGACGGATTCTTTTTTATCCCCAGCATCATTTGACAAAGCACGCTTCCCTCCAGCCAACCACTGGCCGCGTTCAATGTTCGCCGACAGCACGGCATACCGCAGGCCAATGAGAATTTGTTCCGCGAAGCGAACAGAGAAATGGGTCAGCGGAGCAGACTCCGATATCACTAACTTTTTGGGACGTACTGTTCAGTTCTTTGGTGGAAATCTGACCAGTACTTTTGTTGCAAACACACAAAAGCACGCTTTCTGACCCAAGCCACCGGTCCTGCCGCAAATCTGTCCAGTCGTTCGAGCTGTAGCCGTGGCCAGGTTTTTGCGCGGTCAGTCTATGGAAAAATCATTTTTTGCCGATCCACCCACCCCTCCTAGAACATTGCCCCCTGCACGAAACCTCACCCAACTTGGTGAAAGAATTCAGAGCCGGCCATATACTTTTTTGCAAAGTTTGGGGAGGATTCCTCCAGGCGAGCCAAGTTATAAGCAGCCGAAAAAGTGCTCCTCCTATGAGTTTAGCAATTTAGCCATAACTACACAGCCTCTACCATAGATAGATAGATCTGAGATCTGTTGTACTGTCTGATGTGGGATGTCTCTACCCACTAATCCAAGCCCTGCAACATTACTGTGCATTGCTGGCAGGGGAAACCTCAGAAATGGCCACTGGAAAGCATGCTGCTCGCTAGAAATCACCAGAAAGTGCGCAGTGAAAAAGCTGAAAAATAGGCCACCATCTACTTTTGCCTATCTCAGTGGTAACAGGAGATCACTGCCAAACCCCATCATTTGGCTGCCCACAGAGCGAAATCATTGCAAAAGAAACAAAGCTGTTTTCAAAAATCCGTTTTTATTTGTTTTCAAATTTGCAAAATTCATGGCTCACAAACCACCCAAAAAGATCCAACCTCCTTGTTGGGTGGTCAACATCATTCGCCTTCAAGAATCTACATAAATATAAGGTCCACAGAAGTATGTGTTATCTGAACAAAGTCCACTTTTGAGGATTGCTTGCTGGAAGAAATCTGTCAAAAATGGGTGTAATACCGTTACTCACCTCTATCAGAAGCCGGCGATTTAAAACCATCATGTGTAAAGTTGTACATTGAGCTCAAACTATGCTAAAGAAAGACTTGCTATCAGAAGCTTAAGAGATGGATACAATCCATAACTATATTCTGAAAAGGCTTGAAGTAAGAAATTGTTTGATGTATTTGTGAAAAATGCGAGTTATATTTTAAGGCAAGACCATTTTTAGATATTGGGTTTAGGAGTTAAAGTTTCCCACACTGTGCTTCAAACAAATTCCACACCTCCTCCCTGAACAAAGGAAACTTACCCCTGCCCTTGGCTAAGAAATTGACAGGATGTTGTGAGAAGGAACTAGGAGGGGCACCCTGGCCTATTGCTCTGAGTGAAGACAAAGGAGGCCTTGGGCTGAATAGGAATGCTAATTCAGGTGTGACTAACAAACTGCTGGCAGGAAGAAGGACGTGTGACCCGCTGAGTCAGCCCAGCTCTGGAGGCGGACCAGACTGAAATGTGGATTTAACATTGGATTAAATATATGTTTTAGAAAAATGCTTATAACAAATTGCACTGAAACTGACAAAAATGTGAAACTTTTAGAATGTTAAAAGGAAAAATGTGCTCACAGTTTAAGACTAGGGTGGAATCCGTGCGATGTTCTGAGATTAAACCCCGGAATTTATTCATATTGTATCTACTGTGTTTATGCTAGGAACATGAAAAATTACAGAAATGTGCTCAGATGGGATATGCATGCATGTATAAAAATTGGTGCAGAACTAATAGTGAGAAACCCACCAAAAGCGTGAAAAAGTCATTTCTGAACCAAAGCTCTTAAGATGAGAGTTGAACAGAAATGTACCTTAGGCAATCTGTCATGTAAATTATGTAGTATTAACAAGTTGTGCATATTTTAAACATGTTTTTTATGAAAAATAAGATATACTGTACGGAGACAAAGGGGAGGGTTTTTCTCCCAAGCCATAAACATGACACAGGATGACACGCTGCTCCTTTCTCCAATCAGGGGACAGGGAATCCTATGACCTATCACATCGTTAGAGGGTTGGGCATAGAGAATCAGCCTCCCCACTTTGGAAATACATAAATAGGGACTGCTGAGGACAGGCAAGACACACACTTTCCACTTCTCAACTGATTTCTTGGCGAAGCACCCTGCAGGAAGATCCAGGCTCCAGACGTAGACCAGAACTTAGAATCCAGACTCCAGAACTTTGCAGCAGGAAAGCCCAATCTCAAAAGCTGAACCCTTAACAGCAGGCCTTCAGAATGTTTTGCAACCTGATTCTAACCCCTAAACTTGGCCTTACCAAACCATTCAACAGCTGGGCTGTGCTGTTTTGCTATTCTAGCCAAGAACCTTGCTAGAACCCAAGATCCAGATCAGTCCAGCAGAGCTGTATCCAGAACCCGTCAGATCCAGTCCAAGAGGCCACGCAGACCAGAGTGCCAGAGACCTGTCCAGTGGTGAGAGAATCCCAGCCAAACCCTTGACCAGATCTTTGACTGGGCCCATTCCACTCCATTCCAAGCCAAAGGAGTGAGTATCCAGTCTAGAACTGTACATAACCAATCTCTTAGTTTAAAGTAACCCAAACCAACAATTTCAACCTATCCAGAACTGCCTTATAGAATCTTATGTCCATCCTGCATTCTTCTCATTATATTGTCTGTGATAATTGTAGCAATAATCATCTTTGCGCTGATATTTTTCTGAAGCGGGACAAGTGTTTTGACGGACAGAAGTCAGAGCTGAGGCGCCTCTGTTCTGGTGGCTGCCCGTTGAGTGCCTTGCTTCTTCATAGCCCCTTAGTATAAGTCCATATTGATTCCTAATCTTTAAAGCGCAATCTTTCATTTTGAGATCTTGACTTTATTTCTAAAAACTCTACCTTCACAAAAACCTCAAACATTTGAACCGCACGTCCTAGAACTGAAATATAACTGTCATTTTGAGGCTAAGATCCTAAGCTTTCCAACAAACCCAAAACGACAGTCCAATTGTTTATAGTTTTTCCGTAATCGCGTTTCCCGCACGCGGAAAAGTTGCTGCAAATTGCGATTTAGCTCAATTTCACCACTTGTCAAAATAGCCATTTCTTGTTTTCAACTGCTGAATTTCGTTTTCAATCTGATAATCATTCATGAATCATTGCTAGTGTTGACCTGAACCAATCCAAAGTAACTATCACTTATCCTGAATCTCCTTTAAGTGAAGTAAAATCATTTTAGCATTTTTCACATTCATTGCAATCACACTCAAGTATATTGACCAGTTTTAAAATCATACCCGTTCTCTCTAACCTTGCTGGGGGAACTGGGATTGAACTGCATTATTGAGTGCATTTCTGAAACCTGTGTGCCCTTATTTCCATCTCTTCATATTGCATAGTGGGGGGAGTGAGTAATAACAGGGGGGAAAAAAGTGATTATGTTGTCTTTTAATTGAAATCATATCACGTTTTATTTCTGTGTTGCATTCTTTCCCATCTTGCATTTCCTTGAACTCATACAAAGTATTCTCTGCTACATTATTCTCCTATTCCTACTCCAAACTGATTAGATTGTTGATATTGTAATATTACCCATTGCTGATCACTGTCATATTCATAAGTGTGCTATTCAGATATTATTCTATTTATAAAAGTGTGATATATATATTGTTCAATTCTGAAAATAAACCCTTTTAATTTGCACAACAAACCTACTTCTTGGCTCAGTGAGGTCAGGGAGATCCAAAAGAGGGGCGTATATAAGGGTTCATCATTCAGATTTAAAAGAACTTTGACATAAAAATATATAAATAAGGGCTTCCATTGGGCATCCCATACTAGGCATTGACTTAGTTGGAGTGCTGGATTGAAGTCACTTACAGATTGGGGGCTCGTAGCTGGACTTCTGGATTAGATCTACCACGTGTGCAGCTTAATACAGTGTGCTAGCTAATAGGATACATAAATCCTGTTGGGCTACCACGCTGCAAAAGCACCCCTCAAAAAGGAACACTCTAAGGAAACGGTCTGTTTTGCAAAATAAAATAAACTTCTGTAAGTCAGGAAGGAAATCAATTTCCAGAATGGCGACATTGGTAGACATCAAAATAGCTAGAGAGCACCTCTTACATAAGCTATGTGTGAGATGTGAGTGGACTGAGCAGGACCAGAATGTGTGGTTGCAGGCAATCACACAACAGGTCGCTGCCACTGGGTTACATATCTGGAGAGATCAGGGTCCATTACATGTGGCCCTGAGTGAACTATATATGGCCCCTAAGGTCAAGGATGAGCACAACAAGATTGCCAAGATAGTGGCATATTCATATTTATCTACGGGAGCCATACAGGACAAATGTGCTGAAGGCCAAGATCTGTCAAGTAGGCAACTGATGGCATTAGAGAAGGCCCAATCTGATCTTGACTCTTCTGAGCAGAGGCTGCAGAGGAGCCAGGAGTCAGAAAACTAAAGTAGGCAGTATATAATTAAAATCAGAGGATATGGGTATCCTGCAACAGGAAAGGGCAGACCAGGATACCAGAATTCTGGCCTTGCAGAAGGAGTACCAAGAAGGTTTGGACTCCCTACTGCAGAGCCAGAAAAAGCTGGAGCAACAACTGGATTTCAATAGGGCATGCACAGAGCAGGTAGTCACCCTGCAAAGCCACCTAGATAGAGAGAAGGCAGAGAGCAATACATTATTTTTGAAAGACCTGGACACCCAGGCAGAATTTGAGGAAGAGCACCAGAAAGCTGGTGCCCTTCAAAAGGCAAAGGGACGACCTGGCGCCACAGAGGCAGGCTCTTGCTCAGGAAAGGGACACCTTAGGCCAGGAGGTCTGCCACTTAAAAGGGAAACTGGAAGAAAATCACCTGGCCCTCCAAGGACTGGGTGACCTCCAAAAAGAGCATCAAAACTTGTTAGAGCACACCAGGAGGGTGGAAGATGCTCTGGCAAGAAAGGAGCAGGACAGTAGGGACGGGACTCAGGAGGTAACCCTCCTGCAGCAAAGACTGGCCCAGTATTCAAAGACAAACCAGGAACACAGAGAAAACGAGGCTCTGTCAGCACAATGATAGGCTCCAGCGGCAGGTAACCATGCAAGAGACGATAGAGTCTAGTAAGGCCTTGATTGAGGAACAGAGAGCTCAGGCTCTTGCATGGCAACAGGGAGCAGGGGCTGATAGAGATGAGGTTCGCTGGGAAAGGGAAACACCTGAGCATAATCTCACGAACCCTAGTACCAAAGGCCTTCATCTCTCACAGTCCCTGGACTCTGCCACCCCCCCCCCCCCCCATGTCCCCTGGCGCAAATGAGCCCAGGCCCACGGGGATGGCAAATTACTATCCAGTCAGAAGTATGGGACTCATGGACCAGAACCTCCCAGGCATGGATGAGCGGGCATCTGGGTATGGGCACCCAAGTACTGTGAAGTTTAGTGGGGAACGCCAGGAGAGTAGGCCCATCAAGGGCAACCTGAAAACTTCTGCCCAGTTAGGTCAGTGGGGGGGTACCCATCAAATCCTGGGAGCAAGGAGGAATCAGAAGACTCCTCTGAGCGCCCCAGGATACAGGAGACTAGGTCCCCACATTCTGCCAGCCATTCCCAGGCTCACAGAATCCGGGAGAACCTAGAAGATCAGACGGGCACCTCTGGGAGCAGTGCCTCTGAGTCAGAGGATGAATGGACCAGGGTTACCCGAACCAAGAAGGCCGATAAGGCAAAAAGGGCCTTGATTAAGGACCCCTAAGGCAATAAGGAGCGTCATCACGCCTTATCACAAGAACGCCAAGTATTCTGTGTGGGAACACTTAGAGCTCTTTGAGCAAATGGAGACTTTCCATTTGAAAGACAGCAGTAGCTGCATTCAGTACGTAAAATTGACATTCTCCCCAGAATACTCCAGTTTCTTTGCGGGGCTGGAGGACCAAAATCATTCAAGATGGTCAACATATAGGGCGGCCATCTTAAAGCACTTTTCTGTTCACAGAAATCCCCAAGAGGCTCGCAAGGCAGCCTACAATTTACAATGTGGGGAGGATCAGGCCCCACAAGAATTTGTGCAGGAGTTGAAGCGTGCCTTTGCGCAGACTACCAAAAGGGTGCGCACGGACAGCAAAGAATTTGTAAATACGTTTTTCCATGCCTTACTCAAATACATCATGACCCTCTGGTGAGAGATTTTCATGAGAAAAGATCACTAGACTGGGTCATTGAACAGGCCACCCTAATCTATGAGGTGCAGAAGCCCATAGAAAATAATAATGCTCAGAAAAGCCCCAAACCAACCAGCACCCCTGCCGCTGCTAAGGTGGCAGAGGTAAAGGTTGCCCCCATTTTAGATTTGGAGATGGGGGGCCTAAAAACCTGCCTGCTCTGAATAATTCCAAGCCCAGAAGGCCCTCGGGCCAGTCACAGACAGGGAGCCAAGGAGGTAGTCCCACAAATGGGATCCCTCACTCCCCTGACTATGTAAGTCCCCGCTACAAGGGAAACCGACCCATCCTGGGTTATGTGTGGACTCCTCCAGCCCAGGGGGGGGGGGGAGGGGAGAAGAGATCCAACCAAGCACCTAATCCAGGGAACCTCCCTCCTAAATCCCCCCAGGAGGGCAGAAATTCCCCAAATCCTGGGCCGAACTTTTTCCCCAGGTACCCACAGAACTTCCAACCCCAAAAGCATCCATCCTTCTTTCCCCACTTGCCTGAGTCCAGACAACCTAATCCGGGAGAGTGGAGGCCAAGGGTGGAGGCATACCCAAATCTTCCCAACCCAGGGTACTACCAGAGAAGGGATAGCTACCCTTCCCGGGATCAGCCAAGGGGAGAAAACAGAACACAGCATCAGCCTGAGCGGGTTTCACAGCTTGAGTGCCAGGTCCAAAACATGGCACAGGATCTGGGTCGCATGCTAAGGGCTCAACAGAACCCTCAGATGAGCATGCCGTCGCAGAATTCCCCAAACTCTGGACCTGGTGCTCCAGAACAATGACGGGGGCAGCACCCCGACAACTCACCAGTTCCCAGGGACGAGGCACAAGGGGAAGGGGGTGTAAAGCCTGGGAGGAAGCTTCCTTACCCGCTTGTAAACAGCCCCTGGAAACCCAGGAACTAGAAACAAAATCTCCTGCCCCTAAAAGTCTGCCACCCAAGGAGCAGAGAGGGGGTAGGAGAAACAAATGACCCAAACAGACCCATTTTGAGGAGGAGGTACAAATCTTCCAATCTGAAGGAGAGGGATCCTCAGAGGATCCTGGGAAAAGGATCTTCTCCTTCAGAGATGGGGGAACTCCTCCCAAAGAAAAATGGGTACCAATGGATTCAAATCCAGACTGGGCAGATGTGGGTACTGAGCTAGCGCCGCCCATCAGCCAATCCCAGAACCAACAGCATCAAAATCCCCTGGTTCAAACCCATCCTGGTGCCTGCCTTCAAAAAAGGGGGGCGGCCCAGAACCGGAACCGGGGGAACCCAAAACTTCTCTCATCTCTAGTTGCCACCTTTGTCTTTCAGATTCCCAAGACTCTCCACAGAATTCTGCCCAAATCTCTTCTCTCTCCATGTTAAAAACCAGAAAACTAACCCACCAGTTGTCCAAAAATGTGCATTATCTGTGCCCCCTTGCGGAGAAAGATGGAAGATACTATGCCCCGGTTCAAGTACAGGGGCAGGGTACAATTTTGGCACTGGTGGACACTAGATCCCAAGCTACCCTTCTGTCCAAAGGGGCCTTTGATTAACTGAATTCAGGAAGGGGGGAGAATTACCAAATTCTGTTCACCTCTCTTCCTGGGCAACTCCAGAACTTTGACGGGAAGGAAATTCCCATGAAGGGGACTGCGGATTTGAACATTAAAATTAGGTGACACAAGGTGAAACACCCATTCATAGTAGTGACTCCAGAGGGCACCCCTTATTTACTAGGGAATTACCTCCTGAGAAGGTTGTCACTCCTAATAGATTGCATAAACAAGGTCCTCTGGACCCAGACTAGCCGACCAATAAAGTTAAAACAGGGTGTCAACCATGTTAGTTTAAACGGCACATGCCACATGGTTGAACAAAAATCTGACCAAGTAGAATTTCACTTCCAGAACAACCAAATTCCAGACGTGACAGTAATAGCAGTAGGACAACAGACTGGTGATTGGGGGGAGGATGGGGGGGCCTCTCTATTTCTGAAAATCAACCTTCCTTCCAGTTTAAGGTGGTATTCCACACTGGAAGGAAACACTCTGAAATTCTTTACCAATCCACAGACATTCCCACTCCTAGAGTCCAGAAAAATGTGAAATCAGCTCAGAGTCTGGCTGATATTCAGCAAATTGGAGAGCAGTTGTTCATCCCTGTTCAGTTAAATGAAGGGAAGGACTCTATTCTCACCCGAGTGTGTGTGAACAACGGTAAGAGCTTCATCAGCAAAGCCATGTTCCACCAACTCCCAAAAGATCCAGCCATTCCCACATTTAACCTGAAGAATGGGAAATGGATCTGGAAGCACCCAATTCCAAACATCTCCTGCCAAGCAGGTGTATGATCAAAATCTACATTGGCAACAAGAGCATAGTCCATAATTGTTGGGTCGTGCGAGACGTCACTGCTGCCTTTTACTTAGGCAGTGACATTCTCAATCGCCTTGCCATTAGTTTGGACCTAATAAACTTCAAAGCTTGGTCCCGATTAGCAGGTAATCCCATAGGCTTTGATGATCCAGAGAAAGCATTTAGGTCAGCCCAACTGCTGCCTTATGCAGTTGAAATTCAGATTGGAGAGGAAGTCACCATCCCAGCAAGGACCCGAGAATTCTCCCTGGAAGTGAAAGTTAAGGACAGAAATTGAAAAACCCTGATGCTTATCTTCATCTAATTGCTTCTCTCCAACATCAAGGGTTGGGGGTAAACCCAACACCACTAGTCAATATAGGACATGACACCATTCCAATAGAGGTGGATAACAGCGACTTAAAAAGAGTATCACTCTAGCCGCAGGCACCACTATTGGAATGGCGGTTGATGACCGACATTTATCCATTGATTTCCGAAATTAACTGTTAGGAAACAATCCCCAAGGACTGTTTTGACAGTGGCAGTGATGAAAACACAACACCAGACAGGATCTTCAGCCAGCATGGGGGGGAACTTCCTGGTGTACACTTCCTGCCCTTATGGTAAGGAAGAGGTGACTTGTGACTTCAGGAGGGATGAGGTGATTTTCCAGGTCCATGAGGGCTGCCTCCCTCACCTCAAGCCACCAGTCCAAATCAGCACTCTGACCAGGGACTTCTCCATCCAGCTGGAGGAGGCCGCTGAGATAGCAAAACCAGAAGTCTTTCCAGGCTTCAGGCAGATGGTTGAAGAGAGTCAACCTAGCTGATGCCTGTGAGACTCTGGAGCAGAAGCAAAAGTTGGAACAAGTTTTCTTGGATTTTCAGGATCTCTTTGCGGTGGACTCATATGACTGTGGTCGCACCGACATCCACAAAACAACAATTCCCACGGACCCTGGCATGACTCCAGTGTTTGTGAAGCAATATCGCTTGCCTCTCGCATCAATGGAGTCCCTTACTGAAATAATTAAGAACCTTGAGTGCTGTGGGATAATCCGTCCAGTCCGCAGCACCTTCAATAATGCGGTGCTGGGGATATTGAAGCCAAACGGCCAGTGGAGACTCTGCGCCGACCTTAGGGAGCTCAACAAACGGGTCCATACTTCCCGACGGCCTCTTTCCTACATTGACCAAGGGCTGGCCCAGATCCAGGGGGTCGCAGGTATTCACTGAAATAGACCTGACCAATGGATAATTGACTGTACCTGTCAGTAGGGAGGACCAATACATGCTGGCTTTTACCTTTGGGGGGCCAGCAGTACACATGGATCCGGACTCCCTTCGGATACCTCAACTCTGGCAATGAGTTCAACATTTTTCTACATAAGGCCATGCCCGACCTGGGTGAGAGGGGTAACCTGGCTTATGTAGATGTCCTCATCAAAAGCTCAACTGTGGATGAACACATAGCGGAGATCATTTATGTTCTGACACAGTTGAGGGCTGCCTGAGCAAAACTTTCCTTTTAAAAAGCACAGTGGTGTAGAACCTGTGTTCATTTCTTGGGGCATGAAATTACTCTTCAGGGTCTCTGTCCCCAGGAAAAGTGGAAGCCCTCCAGAAACTGAAAGACCCCACAACTCTGCGGGAACTAAGGAGCCTCCGTGGACTGACTAATTACAGCAGAAAGTTCATTGAGGGCTACGCAGAGATCACCAGACCCCTGATTCATCTTTTTGGGGGGGGGGGGGGGTCAAGTGGGAATGGGGTCCAGAACAATCCAAGGCAGTAAGACAACTCAAAGGAAGCCTCTCACAAGCGCCTTGCCTAGCTTACTGTCATGATGCCCGCTCCCGGGAAGCCGGTTCAAGCCCTGCGTCCCTGAAAGCGGACATCCAGTCCCCAAGGAAGGACCCAGCAACCCCATATAGGGGCTCTTTGGTCAGTGTCCTGGCGCCTATGGCGCCAGGCTCATAAAAGACATCAGTCCTGGCGTCATAGGCACCAGGCTCATTATGGGAGTGCTTGGGTGCACTTACCTGATGCAGACCATGCTGCAGGATCCCGGCCTCCTTGATGCCTGAAAGGAACTACTTTACCTGTGGGACTAATTTACCATCCGGGCGTGGTCGGGGAAGGATACATACCTGATTGGAGGAAGGATACATACCTGGAACTTCTTCCAAGGCTATTTAAACCCCACCCGAACAGCCACACGTGCTTCGCGTTGTTCTGCATCTATCAGCTGGACGCTCACCGTGTCTGCTCCTGCATCCTGACTTCTGCCACGCCTGCCAGCATCCTGGATCACCTGCAAAGGAAGAGAAGAAGAGAACAGAAGAAGGAAAACTCCTTACCTGCTAAAACCGCATCCCGGAGACATCTCGCCGACAATCCTGAAAAGGAAGACTTTAATTTAAAAGCCCATCGCGTCGATCGCTGCAGCGCCGCATTCCACTCACCTTTACAGGGCGCCTCCATGTTCAGCAGCGATCATCCGGATTCGCAGTCACGCCCCAGCGCCTAGGGAGAAAAAGACCAGAACAAAAGGTGAGAGAGAGAAGGGAATAAGGAAAGCCAAATCTCCATGTTAAGACTTACCTGTTGATTCATTCCTTCTCCATTTCGGGTCCGCGCCGCATCCTGGCATTTCCGGACCCCGGCCCCTAAGGGTAAAAAGAGACATCAGCGTTAATGCGCGAATGAAAAGACAATACCAAAAAACGCTCATTAAAGACTTACCTGATTTCTACAAGGATTTCACCTCTCATCTCGGTTCGGTGCCTGTTCCCCGGCATTCCGTACCCCGGCCCCTATGGGGAAAAAGACACTAGCATTAGTACATTAATGCATGGACACAAGGGGAACCTCTTATCAAAAAAAACTTACCTGGAAGCCAAGCAAGTTTGGTTCTCACCAATCCGAAAATCCAGTGAAGTAACTGGATACCAACGCGCCCCTGCATCAGAAGCAGGATGGAGAGCTTGTCCTTCCAGACCCTAAGGTGAGACGCTACGAGGAATCACAGAAGGGTTTCGAGGAGGGTGAGAGGGGAAAGTGGGAGGCCGATTGCATTACCCCGCAGACAGTTAATCCCCTATTTTCGCCTACAGAAGGATACTTCTACGAGCCAGACAAGCCAGATTTGGGGGCCCGGTCCAGTCCGTCTTCCGAACCCTGCGCATCACCTTAGAAGAGGTCACAGCAGCGCGAACCAGGCCAGCGCCTCCGTGGGAGTCAGGTGAGCATTACACTTAACCTGTCAGAAAAAAGGAGTTCTTCTTGGAGACAGGGTTCTCTAATACATGCTTGACTGCAGTATTATACCAAAAGCATGACAAGGTCAATAAAGTAATCTCCTATGCGAGTAAAACTTTATCTTCTCTGGAGGAAAAATTCAACGATTGTGAGAAGGCACTCCTGGCAACGGTGTGGGCATTGAAGAATTAACGCCCGTTCATCCAGGGGGAACACATAGTGGAAACTACACACCAGCCTCTGCAATATCTCCAAAGTGACAGAATCCGGGCTGGAAATGTGAGTAATTCCCTAATTACTTCCTGTATTCGGTCAATGCAAGGCTTTCCCATGGAGGTCAGATATGGCCAAAACAAGAAGAGTCCCCTCGCGCAAGGTCTGGCTGACTTGCATGATTGTGCCAGAGAAAACTGTCTTGAGGACGAAAGTCTAAAAATCAAAAACAACATGGAGGCATACCTCAATTCCCCCCACAAAGTCTTTGAAGAAGACAAGTGTGAGGGAATGCCCACTGTCTATGTGGATGGATGCTCTTACCATGTTGACAACAGGGAAAAAGAACTTGTGGCCGGCGTAGGGAATGCATGGGTGAATGAGTCCCCAGAACCCTCCGATGGGTACAAGATCGCTCCCCGAAGTAGTCAAGTGGCAGAGTTGATGGCTGTGCATCAAGCCATCCTCACTGCTGTCCAACATCATGAACTGGTCATAATCACTGATTCGAATTATGTATGAAGCGGGTTCATGGAGCACCTGGTTAACTGGAAAACCAGAGGCATGCTATGTGCTAATAAACCTTTGAAACATGGGAAATTAATTCAAAATATTGATGATCTGGTCACCTCGAATGGGATGACCATCTACTGGAAAAAGATCAAGGGTCATTCCAAAGTAGAGGGACCAGACAAAACTGGAAATGACTTCGCTGATCAGATGGCCAAAACCGGGGCCATCCAAGAGAGATCGAGTCCCTGTTGGAGGAAATCCAGGTCACTGCTATCACTAGGTCCCAGACAAATGCTCACAATGATCTCTCAACTGCACAATGGAGTAAGGAGACCCCAGATGCCGATTTGATTACGGCTCAAAAAGGGGATCCAATAATTGCTAAGTTTTATCAACACATTGAGGACCCTGAGAACTTTCCCCTCACGGATGCCGATTACATAGGGAAAGAGGACCTCAGAGTGTTGATGAAATGTCCAAAAATGTTCTGAATTCAAGACGGTTTGTTGGTGAGGAAATCCCTAGCTTGCCAAGATCAGTGGGTGGTTCCTACCTCATTCTGAAGCCTGATGTTAAGTCACACCCATGATGCGGCCACAGCCGGTCATAGGGGGTTTCATACAACACTTGAAATCTTGAGAGGTTGCATACTGGCCACACATGGGGCAGGACCTCGACCAATATTTGAAGAGGTGTCTTGTGTGTGCACAATTTTAGCCAACATCCCTCACACACAGTGCGCCTCTCCAAAAGAGGGGGATGACACTGCCATGGTCAGATTTGCAAGTAAATTTCATTGGGCCCGTGATTCGCTCCTCTAGGGGAAATAAGTACATGTTGACCGTGACATGCTTATTTACTAAATGGGTGGAATGTCTCCCGGTCCCAAACTGCAAGTCAGAAACAGCAGCTGCCCTGATGATCAACCACATCTTTTCGTGTTTTGGACTACCCCAAAGGATCGAGTCAGACAGAGGTTGCCATTTCACCAGTGAAGTAATGACAAAGATGTGGGAGATACTTGGGGTTAAAAGGAAGCTACATATTGCTTACCGGCCAGCCACTAGTGGTGCAGTAGAACGATACAACAAAAACGTTGTGAGCATATTAAAAAAAAGTGTGGCAGATTCTGGGCCAAGTTGGGATATTCGATTACCTCTTGTCCTAATGGCCATCAGATCTAACCCTTCAACTGCAACTAAAATGTCACCGTTTGAGCTGACGACTGGGCGCAGGATGGTGCTTCCCCAGCATCTGCTCTACAGGACCCAAGAGCAGACATTGATCAATGCCTCCACAACTCATGAGTATGTTGAAAATTTAAGAAAGCACCTTCAACATGCTTTTGCCTATGCTCAGAGAAATCTAGAAAGATCAGCCAACAGCACTATGAATTAAAGACTACCAGGAAAGAATACAATGTAGGAGGCCGGGTCTATCTATACAATTTCCAAAGGAACCAGGCCAAACAGCTGAAATTTCTGCCTACCTGGAAGGGACCTTTTGAAATTGTAGATCTCACCAGTCGCCTACAAGACCTGCATCCCCAAAGGCAGTTTGGCAGAAGGGGGAAGATAAGTGGGTCCATATTAATCAACTAAAGTGTTGCCATCCTAGGCACACTCTGCAGCAACTGGAGGAGTCTTCTGGAACCCCAGAGGAGGCCACTCCAGATCCAGCCACTCTTGCATTGGATGCATGCGCAACCTTGCGTGTGGCACTAGAACGATGCAGAAAGCCATCATTCCGAGAAGGCGCATTGACTCTTGAACAGTTATCTGATGACCGGCTATATAATGAGGAACCTCTCGTTGGAAGGGAACACTAAGGAGTCTTCTTTTCAAATGATTGCACCTAGGAATTGTTTTACATTTGTGGTGTGTCTCCTGTTATGAGGCAATCATCTACATAAGGGTACACTGGGATGGATGGCCTGTGTAATTGGGCTACACAGAACACAACCGGTTGGTGCTAACCGGTAACCCTGAGATGCACACCTGGGGGGGGCTGGGGGGAGACGGAGGTGGGGACATAGAATCCCAAACGACTTGAAGTCTAAATATGAAACAAAAGACCAAACAAAGGCACTTCTCATTAGAGACCTGAATCACAATGCTGTGTTTTCGTAAGTATGTTTAACAATTAGATTTGATAGGTTTCAATAAACAAAATATATTACTCATATCCACATAAGTGGCAAGTAGGACAAAGAATGATGGAGTCAGGCACGCGTGATCACGTGACCACGCGCTACCCCATGGCAACATAAATAGCGTACTAACACGGCCCGCGCAGATGTAGCCCTCTCGCGCGCGGCTCGTAATACGGACTGAACTCTGCTCAGAGGTAAGCCCCCTGCAGCCCACCTGGTTTAGCCACTCCCCCTCTCCCTGTTGTCAGACACGCGGGCCCTTGTGATCACCCGGGATGTCCTGGATAAATGTTTGCTAAACTTGTAGCGACAACGCCGAACGCGTGTCGCGTTAGACAGGAGATTTACTCAATTTGGTTAAAAGAATTAGTAACGTTTTGTACTATCACCTTTCCGATCTGAAGTACTCAGGCATCAAGTAAGACAATAATTATTGTCCTTTGGCCCCCAGGTATCGGGCCGTCTCACCGTTCATGATTAAGCCACCAGATCAAACGGAGCGGGTAAGCTTTTTTTCCCCCCTCTTGACACACCAGTGCAGTGTCTTCTAATAGTTCGAAATGACAGCATGTGATATTTACCGCTGCTTTCCCTCTTTCTCTCCTCCCTCCCTCCTGTTACCCATACAGGGAGAGGACGTCAAGATATGCAGACAGTGCTGCTTTATGAGACTAACAACAGGCACACACCCAGATGTCATGTACAAGCCCTGATGAATGTGGCCCACTTATTTGCACCACAGAAACCGGTCGGCTAAGAGAACGACTCTAACCTAGTGCAGAACACGTACCGCACAGTTTTTGTTCGTTCCATTTGAGGTTACCCTGTTAAAAGTATTCAGGGACCCTTTCTTTATCCGAAGTGACCTACCTCAAGAGAGACCTTCGCTGAAGAAAATTCTTCACAATTTTAACTAATTTGTATCTGCACCTGCCTACCCAGAGAAAACCTAATAAAATTAATGTTTATCTTCATTTGGGGGGCAGCTAACACATGCCAAAGCCAAGGTGGTAGAGCATGTGTCTTTTAGCACACCATAAGTGCAAAAAGAGACTATTCGGAAAGCGCAATTAGGCATATTGGCCTTTCTTTGAAAAACTCTACAAATTGATATAACTGTTATTATTAGTGTGAAAACGGAATTGGTCAATACACAGTTGCATTACCCTAAAAATAGTCCTCCTTTTGATTTGGTTTAGTTCTTCTTACAGCCACGGGCTGTGGACTAGAACTTGAAGTATTCAAGTACCCAGACCATTTTGCCTGTTTTCTGTTTAGCAAACATACCAAGACACCTGACCCACACCTAACCGCAGTACAACGATGGCTGAAGCGAGATGCCTAGCTTTTGCCGAAGAACTGGTAGATACCATACTGGCAATTCCTTCAATTCTGGGAGACGAAATATCCCTTCCCACACCAGGGATGGCAAATAATGAATGGAACGAGCTGGAGGTCCTGAAAAAACAGCTGATAAGAACCGAATTGCATGGGGCAATAATGACTGAGTATCTACGAGCCCATGCAGCCCCCGTGGGATTGATCATTCGGATAGAACCCAGAATCTTCCTAGAACACTTAGAGTTCAGGAAGGACTGGAGTTATATCTCCAATAAATGCACCAGGGACTGGCTGATACTAATCATCAGTACAGCCAAATCAGTGTCCGAAAAATTAATGAAGGAGATAGAAGAAAAACAAGAGCGCCTTAAATCTTCGAATTTCCTTGCCCAATATAAGAAAAGCCTGGAGGACCTAGAGGCCACAATGAAAGAATTTAGAGACTTCAATCTAAACAAGAAAGTCACCAAACTCAAGAAAGATCTGGCAGCCTACACAAGAAAAAATGTACCCTTATATCACAGATGCATACTATGAAGACCAGAGTGCTAATAACACCTCCACGCCGGGCCAACAAGTAAACCAACATAACAGAAAAAGAATCCACAATAACCGAGCAAGACCAAACCAATGGACATTCTCAAGTGGAAGCTCGGGGAGTGGATCTAACACCTCAGGATCTAATAGCTCATTGGGGGAACAGCCCCAAACATTAATGGTCCATCGAGACCTTTTTTTCCAAGAGGGCAAGGAAAAGTAAAAAACAGAGGGAGAGGCAATTGGCAACCGCAAGTGCAATGGCAGAATCAATCTACCCGAGTTACCCGCAGCAAAGGACGCGGCCAAGGACAGGCACTAGCACTGAACGAATGAACCACCAGCCCGTAGTACGGTCACAGGAAAGCACACCTCGAACAGAAAGCCTAGTGATGAACCTTTCACAATATAGCCTGTCTCCAGAAGAAGCAGCTCTACTTGAGAAAGAACTTTCATTTGTACCCACAGCCGAGCATGACCCATTCCAAACCAGGATCGAAATTGCACAACTTGTTTCAATCTGATTTTTCTGACAATACTTCGGGCAAATGACACCCTCGGAAGAAAAGAAGGCCACCACCCTGAGAGGGGAAATCCACATTCTATCCTCCACCCAATGCCATCACACCAGAGTCTATCACGTTTGAGAAAGCGCTCCTGAAGAGACTGGAGGAACTGGAGCGAGAGATTATGCTGGGATTCAAGAACTTGTCCAAGAAAAACAGACAGGCACTCCAATCCTTATCCAATAATGATGCCATTACCATAAAACCAGCCGACAAAGGGGGTGCCACAGTAATAATGGACACCACGGCATACCACCGTATGGTGATGGAGCTCCTTCAAGACCATGCGAGCTATAGACAACTTGGAACGGACCCCACTGAAGCTATCAGACAGCTGATAGTACCAATTCTCGAGGAAGCAAACGCTGAGGAACTCATCAGTAACAAAGAGTATGAATTCCTCAATCCAAAATACCCCAAAAAACCGGCCTTCTATGCCCTCCCCAAAGTGCACAAAGGAAGGAATCCACCACCCGGCAGACCCATAGTATCTGGGATAGGCTCAATACTTGAACCACTGTCACAATTTGTAGACTACTTTTTGAAACCTGAAGTTACAAAGATGCGTTCATATTTGAAGGATACCACAGCTGTGCTAGAACTCATTAAGGACCGACCGTTTGATCCCACACTGAACATTCTGGTGACACTAGATGGTGACACTAGATATTGAATCGCTCTACACGAAGATTCCGCAAATGGCTACACTCAGAGTCATTGACAAAATACTACGGGAAAGAGACCCTCCGATGACAACCCCAGTCTCCCTGGTGATGCAATTGGCAGAGATTGCCCCAACTAAAAACTTCATCTACGAGAACTCGTTCTATGAACAAATCTCCGGGACCGCAATGGGAGCTACCTTTGCCCCGAGTCTTGCGAACCTTTATGTAGCAAACTTTGAAGAAGCAACCATCTACAATCTAACCAATCCATGGCTACCCAATTTGGATCTTTGGGCTAGATACATCGACGATGTGTTACTAATCTTTAAAGGTACCGAACCAGAACTTGCAATGTTCATGATATGGCTCAACGGGCAGAACTCTTTTCTCAAATTTTCAGAGACACACAGCACTGAATCTGTACACTTCCTGGATCTCACTCTGGAGATACGGAATGCAACCATCATCAGCACAGTATTCAATAAACCTACGGACAGAAACTCACTTCTCACATATGGAAGTTTCCACCCCACCAGTCTGAGAAGGAACCTACCATTTGGACAATTACTTAGATACCGGAGAAATTGCTCCACACTAGCAGACTACAACCAGCAATCAGCAAGCCTCGCAGCCACACTCCGCAACAGGGGTTATCCTAAACGAATAATCAAACGAATAATCAAACAGGCACGAAAATGAGCCAGCAACATCCCACGAGAAGTCACTATGGAATATCATGCCAAGCCCAATGAAGCCGAGAACACTATAACTGCAGTAATGAGCTTCTCCCCAATTGCCAACAAAATCAAGAAAGAGATTGTGAAATTATGGCCAATTTTGAACCCCGAGGTTTGCATTTAAAAGAAGGAAGAATCTACGTGACGCCCTGGTACATTCATATAGAGAAAAAGAACCCAGATTCATGGACAAGAATTGAAAAATTGCCCATCCCGACAAGAGGTGGGAACCTACAGAACCTACTGTTCAAACGTGAACAACTTTGGATATTCCGGCTCAAAACCGACAAAGACGGATTGAACGAACCAACCAGCTGGCAAACCTTGGCTACTTTATGAACCAAACTGCCAGTTGGTTAACATTCATTCTGACCGATTGTTGCGGGGAGGTTTTTGATTCTGATGCACTCTGGCTTGGCGTTCCTGATTGTGTTCGTGATAAGTGCTGTATGTGTGAATGGCTGCCTAGGATGATACATGTAGGCACTAGCATCGATAACAATGATGGGAAATTGGGGATTCATCCCACTCATAACACTTGATGTTGAGTTCCTGGGGACCCGCGGCCCGCGGGGTCTGACCTGGCGATGGCCGCCGCCTCCTCTCTATGGGACGGCCATGCCAGAGTCAGGCACGCGTGATCACGGGACCACGCGCTACCCCATGGCAACATAAATAGTGTACTAACACGGCCCGCGCAGATGTAGCCCTCTCGCGCGCGGCTCGTAATACGGACTGAACTCTGCTCAGAGGTAAGCCCCCCTGTAGCCCACCTGGTTTAGCCACTCCCCCTCCGCCTGTTGTCAGACACGATGGCCCTTGTGATCACCCGGGATGTCCTGGATAAATGTTTGCTAAACGTGTAGCGACAACGCCGAGCGCGTGTTGCGTTAGACAGGAGATTTACTCAATTTGGTTAAAAGAATTAGTAACGTTTTGTACTGTCACCTTTCCAATCTGAAGTACTCAGGCATCAAGTAAGACAATAATTATTGTCCTTTGGCCCCCAGGTATCGGGCCATCTCACCGTTCATGATTAAGCCACCAGATCACACGGAGCGGGTAAGCTTTTTTTCCCCTCTTGACACACCAGTGCAGTGTCTTCTAATAGTTCGAAATGACAGCATGTGATATTTACCGCTGCTTTCCCTCTTTCTCTCCTCCCTCCCTCCCTCCTGTTACCCCTACAGGGAGAGGACGTCAAGATATGCAGACAGTGCTGCTTTATGAGACTAACAACAGGCACACACCCAGATGTCATGTACAAGCCCTGATGAATGTGGCCCACTTATTTGCACCACAGAAACCGGTCGGCTAAGAGAACGACTCTAACCTAGTGCAGAACACGTACCGCACTGTTTTTGTTCGTTCCATTTGAGGTTACCCTGTTAAAAGTATCCAGGGACCCTTTCTTTATCCGAAGTGACCTACCTCAAGAGAGACCTTCGCTGAAGAAAATTCTTCACAATTTTAACTAATTTGTATCTGCACCTGCCTACCCAGAGAAAACCTAATAAAATTAATGTTTATCTTCATTTGGGGGGCAGCTAACACATGCCAAAGCCAAGGTGGTAGAGCATGTGTCTTTTAGCACACCATAAGTGCAAAAAGACTATTCGGAAAGCGCAATTAGGCATATTGGCCTTTCTTTGAAAAACTCTCTACAAATCGATATAACTGTGTTATTATTAGTGTGAAAGTGGGACAAGAGTTGCCATACCATTGCAGTAACCTATAGTGCAGCAATATCGCTCTTAAAGGAGTTGCCCTAAGATTAGAGTGCCAGTCAAAAGCGAATAAAACCTAATGGGGCAATGACTGGTAAATGGCCGCTAGACCAATTAATCGACCGCTCTGGTCAGTGCAACGACAAAACGTTGCACTAAGGGTGCGGAGGGCCAGACCCACCCGCATCCCCAGTCAATGGCCCAATGCTTCGAAATTAAATAAGTAAAACGTGCGCAACGAATAGGGCAAAAACGCAGAGATGGTATAAATACCTAAGGGTCATCTGGCCAAAAGGTACAGTGTAGGTTGAGTAGGATAGGTTTCTATGATAATGGTGACAAAAAGGAGCGGGCAAAGAAATGTATTACAGGGTCTATATAACTGTTGGAGACTTTAAAGCTATATTTGCATGACCTGTCAGTAGGTTGGTGGAACTATATGCTTATATAGCTCCACCCACATCCACATGCAAAGTTGGATATATGAAACAAGAGAGGCCACAACAGTGACCAAAAGGTATCTGGGTCTCAGTCTCCCCGCTCTCGGGCTGAGGGGCTCACAGTCTATTTAGCTGAATTCATACTGTGATAACACTATGACGACATTGAATATCTCTTAGGGTCATTCTCGTATGGATGATCCTACTCACAATCTAGCCTTAAAAACTTAGCAACATCTTGAGGAAAGTGCAGCGATATAGATCTCAATTACATCCCCAGGTGAGTTTGAAATTTAGTATTCAGACAGAGTGATGTTGCCATATTGTAAAGCTCAATCACATTTCAATGAAAGTATAATGTTCAAACAAAGCACATATTCAAACAAAGCACATGAGATCAAAATCACAGCTCATGCCTCTCAGGCTGAGGGAATCCAGAAGATCAATCCATAGGATGTCCCTCTGCAACAGTCTTTTGTGGACATTTCCCCCTCTGTTATCTAATTTCACTTGTTCCAAAAGCACACATTTTAGTTGTGCAACTGAATGTATCGCTTCTACAAAGTGCATGGCTACAGGCGATTTTAGGTTCTTTGTGTGTATGTTTGACTTGTGTTCCACCCACCTAGTCTTTGCTTTCCTCATTGTCATTAAGGGCACTTCAAGGCATACACTACGTTCGATGAGTCACAGGAGCAAGAACTATTTAATAATATGGGTTTCCCTGAGTGGGGATGTGCGATTGTATTGCCTGGGATTATGTTGCTACAGTGTTGGCAATTGTGGCAAGGTTGAGTTCCTTTGTGTTGGGTCTGTGTAAGTGGGCTGCCACCACTGCCAGTACATTTGTGAATACCTGAGGCACTGAGGCTATGCCGAAAGGTAGCACTTTGAACTGGTAGTGAGTAGACCCTACCTTGAAACATAAGTACTTTCGGTGTGCTGACAACATTGAAATATGAAAGTATGCATCTTTCCTGTCTAACGTCGCCATGTAATCCCCTTTTTTAAAGAGGGGGATTACTTCGTGCAGGGTTGTCATTCAGAATTTTTGTGGTTTATCATGTGTTTGCGGGGTGCAGGTCTAACAAGGCACATAGTTAAGTAATTTTTGGGTACAAGGGAGTACACTAAAACACCCTTGTTTACCTTGTGTAGGGGAACCAGCTCCTTTTTCAGGAAAAGATTGCATTTCTGCCTGAAAGTAACAATGTATGCTCTTGTGGCATTCTTCTTGATCTCAGCAGATGGTGGTGCAGTTTTTTCCAGAAATTCTACGGAGTAGCCTTTGGACACGGTTGACTGCACCCACTGGTCTGTTGCGATTCCCTCCCATGCGTGGGTGAATTGTGAAATGCGACCCCCCCTACTGGGGAAACATGGGAGGGCACTTGAATGTAAGCATCATTGCTTAGAAGGTGCTAATGAACCTATAGTGTCTGCAATTCTACCCCAAACTTTCCCCCCAGTTTATTTTTTGTATTTTTTTTTTTTATTTGTATGGTTGATAAAATCAACCTTTCAAATTTCACATCACAAACAAAATAATACAGTGCATTTTTTTCATTTAAAATTATCTTTCAGAATTGACATTACATAAGCAACATCATAATATAAAGAAAAAGACTAAATCAAAATTATAACTAAAAACTATGACATTGCAACAGACACGTTCCAACCTCAAGGCTCACTGCATATATGTGATAGGCAAGGAACTGATTCAACAATATGCACCCAAAATTACCACTGGTGTAACACTTCAGATTATGAGAAAGAAAATGAGAAAGGTACTAATCAGGAAATATGTCATCCAGAAACTGTGCAATGGCTATCTTAATTGATAGCGAAGTTGACGAAAAGATGCATTGCCACATATTCTTTTGTATATGCGCATTTTGGTTTTCCAAAACATTTTTGAAGTACGTCTTCCTAATAGTGGTCAATTGGGGACAATAAACCAAACAATGCTGCAATGTTTCTTTTTGAACAGGATTTTTATGAAATCGACATTGATTTTCAACTTTCGGAATTAGGTTTCTGCGAGCCAAAACATCTAAGGTCGGCCAAAGATTCAGGCGGAAGCAAAGAAGCTTCTGTCGAAGCTTTGGACAAGGAAATTTGACCAAATAGTCGGCCATAACTCTACAACTTTTATGACCAAACAAATTTCGATCAAAGTCCTTGTAGATTAAGCATTTGTTTTGGGTTACACACCAGTCATGCTGATGGATTTTCATTTTTGCATGAGCTTCATTAGTTAAAAGCAACTCCAATTCAACAGAAGCGTCAGGCAGTGCATTGATAGTAAATTCACACCAGTTCCGAGAGAATGTCTGGTTTTGGTTGAGTAAGTGAGCGGCCACCTTTCCCAAGATGTCTGAACGATCCAATGACAAGAGACATTTACGAAAGAAGGCACAGTATATTCAGGTAACATGAGAACATTGATAAAGAGCCCAGTTCAAAGCGAATTAAAGATAGAGGGCTACTCATTGGTAAATGTAGGTCTTGCTTTCAAAATGATTCTTCTCATTTTTCCCACCATGCTGCAGTTTTGGGAGTTAATGCTTCAGACCCATAAGTTCGGATTGGGAGCACCTTCTGAAGATAGAACGTTAGCACATGTTTGATTGTGAATTTACCGAATTTTCCCATTAGCACTCTTGCTTGGCCAACTAAGGACCGTAAATTGCCAGTGATCTCTAAGTTATACCCTGAATTTGCTAAAGTGTCCACAATTCATATGCCCAAATACTTATAGTTAGAAACCTTTTCAAGCGTGACATTGTGTAATCTCCACTTGAAAGGTTTAACTTTGCAACCTGAGTGCCATTTGCAGACCATAGTTTGTGTTTTATTGGGATTGATTTTCAAATGATTTCTATCTACATAGGACTCCAGACCATCCAAGAGTTTGTGCAACCCAATATGGGTTTTAGAGAAGAGAATTAAATCATCTGCATAAAAGAGGTAGGGAATCCTGTGTGCCCAAACTAGGAGGGTCGCTTAAAGTTTTACTTAGGGTAACTCCCAGATCGTATATAAAGAAGTTGAAAATTGATGAAGCCTGGATACACCCTTACTTCAACCATCTATACGAGGAAAATTTCGAAGTCATGTCACCACTCAAAGCAAGTCTAACCTGCATGGATGCATTGGAATGTAACAGTACTATTAGGGCTACCAGAGAGGGCGGACAATTGTGTTTGACCAATTTGTGGTAAAGGAGGGTTTGATCAATTGAGTCGAACGCGACCTTAAACCAAAAGCTAAGAACAAAGTTTGCTTGCGTGCATCGTGGTCAGAAAGAAGCATGTGCAACGTGATGATATTAGGAATAGTGCCCAATCCAGCCACAAAACCCGTCTGGAAAGGATCATTAAGCTGGGCCTGCATGGTCCACTTATGGAGATCTCTCAAAATTAAACGGGAGACGATCTTTCAGGAGCATCTACTGCCACTATTGATCTATACCTGGACGGCTCTTTCCTGTCCCCCTTTTAAAAAATGGGGACAATGATTGAATGAGTCCAGGTAGATGGAAGTGTTTGTGTCTTCATGATCAGGGTAAAAATTTGAAACTAAATTCGCGCCCAGATTTCAGGGTGGGCTTTTAACATATTATTGGACAGGCCGTCGGGCTACAAGCTCCAGACCGACTGGCCTTTTTAATGAAAAAAAAGAATGTCATCCAAGTCAAAGTTTATATGAAAATTGGACGGGAGGCAGATAGAATCTAAGGAGGCTCCACCCTCTGGCACTTTGTAGAGATCAGAGAAATACTCGATCCAAGCAGATTCAGAAACTTCATTAGCTTGGATAACAGCTTGAAGACCGATAGTAGCTTGGTTAAGAAAAGACCAGATTTTTGTCATGATGCCTACCCCCTGGCATCCGGACCAAGCCCATCAGCCCCGGGAGCAGGCATCCAGATATTTATTAAAACCTCAGCAGCCCCGGCTAGGGGCTGTCTGGGTTCAGTCCTGGCGCCTTAGGCACCAGGCTCATAATAGAAATCAGTCCTGGCGCCATAGGCGCCAGGCTCATAGACATTACTTACCTCATGCAGACCATGCTGCAACTGAATCCAAGCCAACGTGAGGCTTGGATGGGACTATTTTGTTACAGGGACTATTTTTTACTCGGGTGTGGTTCTGGGGAACTTTTTACCTGGAACTACTTTGGAGGCTATTTAAACCACGCCCGATCAGCAAAACACACTTCGCGTTATTCTGCATCCAGCAGCGTAACGCTCACCATGCCTGCAGTCAGCATACAGTCTTCAGCCACGCCCGTCTCGAATCCAGAGCTCCTAGCAAAAGAGGAAAGAAGAAGGAAAGGTTAGAACACTGACAACATTCAATCCTTACCTGATTCCGGATCCATCACATCTTCGAACTTGAAAAGGACATTATTTCTGCACGCGTCGCTTCGCCAGCTGCAGCGCCGCGCCATACTCACCAGTCCTCACAGCATTTTTCGATCCGCCGCTGCCTCCATCATTTTCTTCGCCGAACTCCAGCACCTGGGAGGAAAACAAGAAAACAAAAGAAACAACAAAGTGAGCCAAGAGAGCTGACGAATACAATATCTTACTACCATAGTCTTACCTGATTTACCACCGGAGGCATACATCTTCATTTGCTGCACCTATAAAGGGAGAAAACAAGTTAAACGTATTCAACTCTTACCGAACAGTGTTGGGTAATACAAACTCTTACCTGAATGCCATCAGCAGCCTCCAGGCAACATTCTTTTGAACTAGTTGCAATTCAACAAGGGAATGGAATAAGAGTGAACATCGGACATATTGAACTCTTTGAACTATATAAACCCCGGAGTCAATATTCCTCCGGAACTCCTCCAGCACCTTCAAACCAGTGAAGTAACTGGTATCTACGCGCCCCTGCATGTCATGCAGGATGGAGAGCTCATTATTTAAAAGCATAAAGTGAGGTTACTAAAAGGGGGTGTCGGAGGTGACAAGAGGGGAGAACAAGAACAGTGGGAGGGGGGCCATCACTAAAATCCACGGGTGGCTAAATCCCTTTCTCCACTTGCAGGAGAATACTTCTACGGATCAAGCAGACGAGATTAGGCAGGCCAGTCCAGACAGTCATCTCGGCACTACGCATCACGTTAGTGGAGACCGCAGCTGTCCGGGTACGATCGACGCCCCTGTGGGAACCAGGTGAGCGTAATTTTAGCAATGTTTTTACTTTGTACAGCAGCCAAAAGCAACTGGCTATCAGTGTGGTATAATTTGGCACGCCTTGCTTTACCCCAATTTTTATATTTAGTTCTGATGTATGAAGATATTTATATTGGATGTTGACTGGTAGCTTCAACGCTTCCCTTTTTGTTGTCTAAACAAACGCTTACGATCTCAGATTTCCATATCGAAAACATGTAATGTGGGGGTGCGATATGCGGATTTTGACAAGGAACCAGACACTGGAGACCGAATGGCTTGGATCATATCAGAATAGCAGACATTGGAAGAGCTGTTTGCATATTAATTTGTGACTTCATAGGTCAAGCGTGCTTGAAAGGAATCCAGAGCCTTTTCCGCCCATCAGAGCTTGTTGCCCGCATTGTTAACATAAAACTGGCCTTGAACAATTTTGTCTCTTTCTAAGCTAGGATCAATGTGATACTGCCAATTGGCAGTTAATTGTTTATGATCACTCAGATCTGAGTTCACAATTTCAAAGTCCATGACATCAGAAAAAAGACTAGCATTCATATACATATAATCTATAGTGGACGAAGAGGCACCCCTTTGCCATGTCGAACCCGGGGTGATATCAGATTTGAATGCTCCATTAAGCCTAATAAGATTGTGATGTTTCACAAATTGTATCCATTTTTTGGTACGAGTGAAATTATTTTTATTGCTGGTGGAGATGTAATCAAGATTGAAATCGCCTGCAATCAGAGGTTTATGTACAGAGCCATCCAGAAGGATTATATTCAACATATCACTTAGGGCTTTTAGGAAGCATTCATCTGTGATCCCCACCGGATTCCAATATAGGTTTATGATGGCATACGTTGTTATAACCAATTTCAACCGGGTCATTTGAATGAATGCATTAGGGGAGGCCCACGGGGTAATGCTAATATTGATATCGGCTTGAATTGCAGTTAGTAAGCCGCCAAAAGGTCTTCCACAAGATCCCTTGCCAGCCGCAATTGTAAGTACATCATGAGCATCCCAAATAGGGTCAGATGTTAGCCAAGTTTCTTGGAGCAAGAGTAACTTATATTTACCTAAAGAACTGAAGTCATTATTCAGTAACTTGGAGTAACCCCTGGTATTCCAGCTTATTACAGGAAATGTGCTTGCTTTCACTACTTGGACTAGTTAATGCTGAGAATGTGTCTCAGATGGAAATCTCGGCCCTCTCTGCCCATAGGTGAGACTTTCGTAAATGGCATGATCAGATAGAATGGAAGACTGCTGGTGCTGTGAAATCTGAGCATTATCATTTGCTTCCAGAGAAATCTCAAAACCTAAATCACACAATTGTCTTCTTGCAGACCATACAGCATTCTGGATGACTCAAGATTGCATTCAAATTCTAACTACATGCATATTGCAATTGTCGAAAAAGTCCAAGGTTAAATCATGTGAACTAATGTCTTCTAATGCTGGTACATCGACAACAATGCTCAGAATGGAATTGCGATTTAATACATATTGAGGACACGGAGGCGGCCTACATTTCAGCAATAGGCAGAAGTTTGTCGGCCGTTTTTGTGATGGCCGAGAGGCAACGGGCGCTTTACCGGGCACCAAAGGCACAGATAAATTGGAAGGCAATGATTTAGACTTTTTTTGGAAAGCTACTTGCAATAGTTCAGGTAGTTCAGAAGCTATTTCCGCCAAAAGATCGTTTAGATGCGCTAGGAGTCACTTGAGAAGCAGGTGGATAGAGAGAATCAATACTTTGCTTGTTGTGCAATGCAGCTGGACGGGTGGATTGAGCTGCGACAGGGACAACTGCCGGAGACACCAGTTCAACTATAGGCGGCAAGTCCTTATGTTGGGGTAATTGAGAGGAAGAGAGGTTTTTGAGCTGAGACACCGTGACCAGACATATAAGCGTCAACCGCACGGCGGATCTCTTGCTGATGGAACTCTGAAGGCAAGCTCGTGCCCCGATTACTTATAGGGCAAGGACCTGTAAGAGGAACTTTGGATGACACCGGCTGGGCAGCGTTAGAAGAATCCACACCAGCTACCGCTTCCACCAAGGCATCAAGCGGAGCATAGGGTGGAATGCCCAGCGGGTTGAGAGCTGGTGTACGCGCTATGGCCATTTGGTGGTATCTTTCCGATACCGCCGATGAGGCAATGAGAGCGCTTTTTTGAGAGACATGAATGTGGCGAAGGAAACTTTTCGTTTTTGACCAATTGTCCTTCTTAGCGGCTACTTGGTTTTTTGATATTTTGCACAGAGTTTGAGGAGCTTTTGGAGCCTTCAGTATTTGCTTTGGAAGTAAAAATTGTGTAGGGGACACTCACCGACGGAGTTGCTCCAACACATGACAGCGGAGCGGAAGCAATTGGTGGGGGTAAAGCAGAGGGGATTGTTATTCGTAATAATTCCTTCAATGAAAGGCACTGCCAATGTTGGAGGGGTCTATGCTAAGGAAGACTGAGCACTATTGAGGCGTGCAGGTACCTGCACATCAAATGAGGTTTGGATGCCTAGTGAGGCTGTTAGGGCCAGAGGGCAATCACTTACAACAAAAAAAAATGCACCTGTATCATGTCCCATTGATGTAACAGAAAGGTGGCATTATCTTGCCAAGCTAGAATCTTGTCCAATTTTTGAGAATGATCACACAAGTTATTAATCACAGAGTCAAAAGGTTTAGATAAAGTTTGCAGCGATACATGCATAGCAGATAGGGTAAGGTTAACCATATTGTTGTTCGCCACATCAGTATCTACTTTGCCAGACAGCACCGAGGGCCCTGCACAGCGGCGTGGAGTAGGGGCAAGGTACGATGCTTCAATGGCCAAGCAATTGAGTTCAATGTTCGAGAACATGATGGTGGATTGTGACAAATTGAGGGGCGAGCCTTCGAGAAGTAGCTGTTGAGACCTCTGATTCATTCAAATCCAAGTTAATGACGGCAACATCGGAGGGTACACAAGCAGCCGGGTCAACTTCAGCAAGTACTGGGGGTGACGGCGGCAAATTGTGTAACATTACGCTGTCAGATACAGAGATACATGACACCAAGCTACCACGGATAGGAGAGGTGATATGAATGGTAATGGTTTCGACTACATATAAATCTCCCAATTAATTGATACCATTGGCGCCCTAGTGTGAAGCGATCTCATAATCTAGCGTGGGCGGAATGGGTTTGGCTCCCCAGATTGGCATAGTCGGATGTTACAACGTTTCTGTCCCTCATGTGTCGGCGATCTTGGCACAGGCCAGGCATGTTACGAGTGCCGGGTCTGTAGTGATGAAGCGTTTGGAGGAGCTAATTCGGTGTCAGGGCCCGCATAGTGTGTCGAGTGCTGGGGGCAAGGTACGCGGTTGCCCATTGTGACGCATAGTGTGCTTGGGCCACTAAATACATTTAGAAATCCAGTGCTGTTAATCCCCCTTGAGCATATTGGTCGGTGAGAGTCCGCCAGCTCAATCTTGAGTGTCCGTCCCACACCAATAAAATGCATGCGCTCTTAATTTTTGAAAATAACGCCCTATCTGGACATACTGGGACGGTGCTGAACAAATAAAACAGTTTCGGCAGGATTATCATTTTGATGAGAGCGATTCTGCCCATCATTGATATTGGTAACGATCTCCATCGTTCCATCTTGACACACAGGTCATCTGCTAGCGTTTCATAGTTCAATGTTCAGGATAGCTGTGGCGTTCTGGCCACCTGTACGCCCAGATACGTAATATGGATCGGACTCCAGTAGTGGAGTTCTACTGGTCTTGCAAGTCGCATATGTCAGCAGAAAAATGTCAGATTTAGCGGAATTTAGTTTGAGGCCAGAGTATTCCCCAAACGTTTTGACTACCTCAAGAACCCTGCCTAGGTTACGTTCAGGATTCCTCAAATATAGCAGTACATCGTCGGCGTATAGTGTGCCAATCTCCACTCTTTCTGGCAGTTGTAATCCAAGTCTGCCGTATCTAGACCTCATTAGGTCCGCCAACAGCTCTATTACTAATGTGAACAATAGGGGTAACAGGGGGCAGCCCTGGCTTGTTTCTCCCAGCAGCTCCAGCATTGCTGATAGGGTGCCATTGACACTTATTCTAGCATAGGGGGCGAGTATACAGCACCTTTACCCACTTTATGAAATTGTCGTCGAACCCATAGTAATGTACCACTCTAAAAAGAAAAGTACTGTATCGCAGGCCTTTTGCATGTCCAATGCTACCGCCACGCCCTGTAGGTCCTCCGGTACCGCCGTCCGTATGCTGTAGCAGCGTCGAATATTCGTCGCCGTGGACCTGCCCGTTATAAAGCCCATCTGGTCTTCATGAACCATCTAAGGCATCAGCGCCGTTAAATGTGCAGCCAGGTTCTTGACCAATATCTTGGCGTCTGTATTTATCAGCGAAAGTTGCCTGTACGAGCGATCCCTGCCCAAAATTTGATTGCTATGTTCTTGGATATCCTTGGCTTCGAAACGAGCAGCGGGTATTGAAACCCCCATGCTTGTATGCTTTATTAGTAAACCGGCCTAATGATTTAAGAGTGTCATGCTCTTTTGGGGCATTGTCCAAGGTGTCCTCAACAGCTTTGCCAAACAGTTTTCTATGGGCATATTAATTAATTTGGCTTGGGTTTCTGGGTTGAAGCATGAATGGCGTTTTAATAGTGTACCTTCTGCATTATTCTCCCTCTGTATCTGCGGCATCTAGCAAAATTGTAATATTATTGGCAGCCTGCTTTCCTTCTCAAACAGTTTTTAGGATTCAAGAACATAATGTTCTGGAACAGAATCTAATTGTTCTTGAAGAAAACCACATTGGGCTCTGTTGTAGCTGGCAACTAACATTGTGTTGTTGGCTAATCTAGTATGGTATGCCGTTGAGGTTGGCACTTTTTTTTACCTAAAGCATAGAGCTTTTTACTTTCTTTCACGGGGGAACTTCAGCTGTAGACAACAGGGTACCAGCTCTCTTCCATGCTGTAGAGGCAACTAGGGAGTCTAGTTTTAAATGACCCTAATATATAAAGGCTAGCTGCCGGTTTATAGCTTTTTTTTCAATTCTAGGATTGACTGCTCTAGTGAGAGAGGGAGTTTTTAAAGATGGTAAAACCTGTTTAATTGATTGCCATTAAAGGAATATATTGTCCCACAGACTTCTTTTCGTTGAGTTTATCATCTACGAAATCTGTATCTAATTCAGACTCATGAGTTTGAATTTTAAAATGGTCTGCAGCTTTCTTAAACAGATAATTGAATAAGATTTGGTCATCTATGGGTGAGTTTGCAATGGGTTCGTCTGGGACATCGGGCGATAGCAGTAAGTAATCATCGGGGTCAACATACATTATACCTTCACTGAAAACGTCATCCTCCACATCAATATCAATGACACTATGTTGATGCGTTTCAGTTACACTCTCTACCCCAAGTCGTCTTTGCTGGGGGGATCCAGTCGCCCATGGAAACATTTTTGTTCGATGGGGTGTTTTAAAAAAAATAAGCCAAAGACGACAACTTGTCCATGGTTTCTTCAAAACTGTTTGGTCCAGGTGCCCGTTCTTGCAGTTTCATGTGAAGGAAACACTAATGCGCCTGGATTAACAGTTTGGGAACCCTCATCTAAAGCCTCGGATAGACTTGATGAAGTCTTGGTGTATTCTGAGGTCTTCGAAACACGTTCTGTTGGTGTTGACGGTTGTTTTTTTTACCTGCACTACCAGACAATGGTTTCAGCACACATTTCTGTGCAGGCGTATATGAAACCGTGATTGCCAAGGTTTTAGGCGGGGTAACTGACACTGTTTATTCTTCGAATCATGCATTGAGGATGTAGGTCCAGCAGACTTATGACGTGTCGAGTCAGTAGCACTGGAACTGCTCTTTGCTACTGCAGGGCCTACTTTCGATGTTTTCACTGAGGTGTGGCAGGGGGTTGTGTGTTTAACATACTTGTGTGCGCCCTTGTGTTTGTGTCAGAGTGCTTTGTCACCAGGTGTTGTCTCTACAGTAGAGAGCCGAGCACCCACACAAGGGAGTCTGCAGTCTCTTCGGTGTCACTTAAGGCCCCGTAGCTGCCATGTTTTCCCTCCGACTCCTCTGCACTGGTGGGGCAATCTGACATGCGTCCATCCTTTAACGCCTTCGGACGAAGGAGTTTACATGAGGGGCACTGCTTTTCAAAGTAGTTTCTAGGAAGACATTGGTTGCACATGTTAATGTGAGTCTTCCCACAGACGTTTTCTGATGCAAGAGGGGCAAAACTCGAAAGGAGTTTTTTCCATGATTGGAAATAAGGGCAACTAGACGATAAGCATAAAAAGGGTAGTGTGCGTAGAGACATTCTCTAAATGTATATGAAAAACACTGATTCACTACTGTGAAAGCTGCAGCCTGGTGTAGGTTGAAGCCAGCGAGGAGTCTTAGACGGCCGTTTAGAAGGTCTTCAACCACTTGAACTATCACTTGATCAGTCGAGCATTGAAAGGCAGTGTCGAAAAGCGGTGCCGATACATTTATAGAATACTGTTTAGCTAGTAACTTCAGAGAGCGACTCGCTAATGGCGGGGGGAAAACAATCGAGGACCTTGCCGCGTGAAGGACCATGGGTACAGTACATGTCACTAGGGATAGTATTACAGACACGCATCGAACTTCGAAAACAAGTTAACCAATACTCTGCACCAATCACTAGATATCGGCCTATGCAAAGCATACGATTCTAAGCAGATCCACAAGCCTCAGAAACAAATCATCTTTGTTGCTTGCACCTGCTCAGACTGACACACCCCTGCTCAGACTGACACACCCCTGCACAGGCTGACATGCAGTGGCTGGCACGGAGCACAACCCCAAATCCCCTTGAAGTCGAAAACAGGTCATCGACTAGGCGCACCAGCAACACCATCCCCACTGCGACGTGCACAGCACCCATGATTTCCCCCCCCCACATGCCGAGGTCCACAGGTTAGCTCTGTCCTGAGGATGCATGAAGTCTACATTGGACTGTTAGTGTCAACTAATGACGTGTAGAAAGTCAACTTTGAATAAACAGGATTTAAAATGTTTGTGATACCTTCAACTCCCATAGCGAGGAGGACTGGCAGGGCATGTGAATCTAAGCAGGTACGAGCAACGCAAAGACTATTACAGGAAGGTAATTTTTGTCCTCCAAGGTGTGTGGATCCGCCTATAATCACATGCTTTACATAGTCTAGCAAGCAGTATCTGATGAAAGTGGTGGGTGAACTCACTGAACAGAAGCAAACAAATGTAAATACTGCTTCTCCCACCTGTGAATTATTTCTTGCTTGTGCGTCAATAGAATGTTGTGTGAAAGTGTGTACTGAACTCCATGTAGATGCCTTACAAATAGCCTCCAGTAGCACAATCGCAATGAAAGGCAATGTAGCTACTGTACAACGTATAGAATATTCCCAGGGTGTGAAACAAACTAGGCAAGAGTTGAGATCATCCAAGCTTCAGAGCAAATGTAACCTTTAAGAAGAACAAGTTACTTTCTTACCTGGTAATGTTCTTTCGATGGGATGGTCCGACGACGTATTCCATATCTATGACATGTAATCACCACAGCTGTGCTGCTTCGGAAACTTTTTTCTGCGTCTGCGTCTGCGTCGATGACGTCGATGCGCCGTCGTCGAGGACCTCCTCCGACGTCTGACGTCATCCGATGTGATAAGTAGGACGCACGACGCCCGTAGCCTCAGTTGTAGTTTTTCTTCCCCCAGAACGTGTGACATTAGTCAACTGCCAGTCAGACACACAGCCTTGCGGAACGTAAGCTGCAATCGCAAAAGAAATTCTGCAGCGGGGAAGGCAGGGCGGGAGCGATATGGAATACGTCGTCGGACCATCCCATCGAAAGAACGTTACCAGGTAAGAAAGTAACTTGTTCTTCGAGGGGATTGGGTCCTCCGACGTAATCCATATCTATGACAGACTCCCAAAGCAGTACCAGAGCAAGGAGGAGGGAAAGAATTTAGAATCAAAATTTAGAATAGCCAATCAAATAGAGCAAAGGACCGCCTTGCCAAAGGCCAGATCCTGTCCTCGGATGGAATCGAGGGAATAGTGATGTATAAATGTATGTACTGAAGCCCAGGTGGCTGCATCACAGATGTTGCGAGTAGGAACACCCCTCTGCAGGGCAGTAGATGCAGCCATACCCCTGGTAGAATGGGCCCGCAAGCCAGCCGGTGGGTCCTTACCCGCCAAGCGGTAACACTCCGAGATGGGCAAAACAATCCAGCGAGACAAAGTCTGTTTCGTCACAGCTTGCCCCAAACGCTTTCCAGCGTAACCAATAAAGAGTTGATCGTCCACTCGGACCCGGGACATGCGTGAAACATAAAAGCTTAAAGCTCTCCTAGGATCAAGCCTATGGAGCCTCTCCTCATCCTTACCAGGATGCAGAGGAGGATAGAATGCCGGAAGAACAACCTTCTGGGCCAAATGAAATTCCGTCACTACCTTTGGAAGAAAAGAAGGACGAACTCTAAGGACAACCCTGTCCTTGTAAAATACAGTGAAGGGTGGCTTAACTGAAAGTGCCTGTAACTCACTCACTCTGCGAGCGGAAGTAACCGCAACTAAAAACACAGTTTTCAGAGTTAACAGCCTCAAAGGGCAAGAATGTAAAGGCTCAAACGGAGCACCCATAAGAAACTTAAGAACAAGGTTTAAATCCCAACTGGGCACCAGGAAAGGCGACGGAGGGAACACATTAGTGAGCCCTTTCAGAAACTGTGAAATTAAAGGGATTTTAAAGTAAGAACACTCTTCAGATGAGCGCTTAAAGATGGACAGCGCCGCCAGGTAACCTTTAATGGTACCCACTTGCAAGCCCCTGTGGGCCAAAGAAAGTAAAAAGGACAGAACCATGGGGATGCCACATGCAAAAGGATCCACATTCTGAACTCTGCACCAGTCGCAGAACTTACACCAACGGCACAGAGACTTTGTTGCTGGCCTTCGGGCCGAAAGCAACACCTCCATCACGTCTTCAGAGAGGTCCCAATCCTTATACCTCAACCTTTCAGAAGCCAAGCGTGAAGGTTGAGGGATCTGACCTCTGGATGGAGAACCTGACCCCCCTCCCGTGAGAGCAGATCGTCTCGGTAGGGAAGACGACATGGAGGGCAGATGGACAAGTCGAGAAGGTCCGGGTACCACGTCCTCCGAGCCCACGCCGGAGCAATGAGGATCATCCGGGAACCCGAACTTCCGTAACCTCTGCAGCACTTGCGGGATGACGGGGACTGGAGGAAACGCGTACAGCAGCGGGAATGACCACTCCACCACAAACGCGTCTCATAAGGCTCCTTTTGGAGGAAATTCCCGCAAGCAAAACCTTTCGCACTTCCGGTTGACACTGGAGGCGAAGAGATCCACTTGAGGGGTCCCCCAAAGGGCAAAGATCTCCAGGAGAATCTCCTGAGCCAACTCGTGAGAGATCGCGCTCTGCCTGCTCAGAGCGTCCGCCGTCACGTTTTCGTCTGCAGCCAGATGAACTGCAGAGATCGAAACTTCCTGCTGGATGGCCCAGAACTCGAGCTGCATCGCCTCCCTGCACAGAGGAAGTGACCCTGCCCCCCCCTTTTTGTTGAGGTAGTGCATGGCCACTGTGTTGTCCGTCAGGATCAGGACACTCTTTCCTTGCACAGTCGGCAGAAAAGCCTTCAGGGCTAGCCTGACGGCCCTCATCTCCAACAGATTGATATGGAGTCTGGACTCCGACAGAGACCAACGACCGCTGACTGTCAGCCCGTTGGCATGAGCTCCCCATCCCGTGAGGGATGCATCCATCACGATCGTCACCTCCGGCCAGGGAAGCCAAAATGGAGCCCCCTTCATCAAGTTGCCTTCGACGGCCCACCACAGAAGGACCCGGGAGACCGAGGGCGGCACCTGAACCGGGTCCGACATCCTGACGGAGGACTGCGACCATTGCGTCTTGAGTGCCCACTGCAAAGATCTCATCCGCAGGCGAGCCTCTGGCACCAGAAGAATGCAGGATGCCATGAGGCCGAGCAACCTCAAGAACTCGAACGCTTGAAGCTTCTGGGCATGCTGAAACTTGTGCACCATCTGCTGAATGTGAAGAGCCCTCACCTGGGGAGGAAAACACTGCCCCAGGGAAGTGTCGAGCACTGCTCCGATGTACTGGAGCCGCTGTTTTGGCGTCAAATGGGACTTCTTTAAATTGAGGGAGAAGCCCAGCCTGTGAAGGGAGTGGCAGGTGACGGACAGATGATCCAGGACTTGCTCGGGAGAGCTCCCCCTGATCAACCAATCGTCCAGGTAGGGGTAGACGTGAATCCCCCCCTTGCCTGAGATGCGCTGCCGCCGCCACCATGAACTTGGTGAAAACCCTCGGGGTGGAGGTCAATCCGAACGGCAGGACCCGAAACTGAAAGTGCGAGTCGCCAACCGCGAACCTCAGGTACTTCTTGTGCTTGGGATGGATCGGCACATGGAAGTAAGCATCCTTGAGGTCGAGTGACATCAACCAGTCCTGAAGCTGAAGGGCCTGGAGGACTTGAGAGAGAGTAACCATCTTGAACTTGTCCTTCCTGAGGAGTTTGTTCAAACCGCGCAAGTCCATGATGGGTCTCAATCCCCCGTCTTTCTTCGAAATCAAAAAATAAGGGGAATACCATCCCTTGTTCCTCTCCGCTACAGGCACCAGTTCTATGGCGCCTTTCTCCAGCAGGGCTTGAATTTCCTGCGCAAGGAGCGGATCCGGACTCTGCAAAGAGAGGTTCCCCGGTGGATTGTCGCGAGGCCTGTGCCGAAAGGGAAGACAGTAGCCGTGGGTTATTATCTCCAGAACCCACACATCTGAAGTAATGGCTTGCCACTCTACAAGATGCTGCGCCAGCCTTCCCCCAACCTGCGAACCATGGGACATGGCCTCATGACTGAGTGGGAGCGGCTGCGGCATTACCTGAGAGCAAAGAGGCAACTGCCCGAGCGGCCTTGGCACCACGGGTACCCTGTCGTCCACCTCTGGTACCCCTGCGTTGGCCTCTTTGACTGCCAGCTCCTCTCGCTTTACTGAAGGACGAGTAATAGCGAAAGGAACCACCCCTCCACTGCTGTCCCCTAGGACGAAAAGGCAGAGGTTGGCGAACTGCAGCGCCCAACGACTTCGCTGCAGCTTTTGAGGTCTGCAACCTCTCAAGGCTCTCGTCAGCCTTGCTGCCAAAAAGGTGTTCACTGTCAAAGGGCATGTTGAGGAGCCGGGACTGCACATCAGGAGCAAACCCCGACTTCCGCAACCACGCAAACCTGCTCATCACGGTGCTCACCGCCATGGACCTACTGACGCATTCAGCTAAGTCCAAACCCGACTGAATGGACTCACACATGGCATCCTTACCATCCTGGACCATAGCAAGGAAACCATCCCGTTCGTCCCCTTCGGGAATATGTTCAGCCGCTAACGCAACACAGTTCCACAGAGTGTGTGTGAAACGAGACAAGGCACAAATGGAGTTGGCCGCCTGAAGAAAACACTTTCTTCGCCCAGCCATCAAAACGTTTGTCGTCCCTATCAGGAGGGATGGTAGGGTACGATGCCTGCTTTGCAGGGGCCGTGGCCGCCTGCACCACCAAACTCTCCGGAGTGGGGTGCCTGGTCAAGTAGCAGGGGTCGCTACTGGCTGGACGGTATTTTCGCATCAAGGATCTGCCCACAGCCGGGAGACTCTCCGGAGCAGTCCAAGCCGCCGCCACCCTTCTCTGTAAAGCCATATGGAACGGCAGTACCGGGTCAGTTGGGGGACCAACATCAAGGAGGTCCGTTAGATCATCCTGCACAAACTCCCCTGGGGGTGCAGACCATCCCAAGTACTCAGAAACCCTAGCCATAAGGCGCCGGTACGAGGAATCTGCATGAGAGCCAGGCTCAGGCCCACAAAACTCCACCTCTGGAGAGGTCTCCAGTCCACTGGCATCATGCAGTGACTGCCTCAAATCGTCAAACTGACTATGGCCCAAGAATTTCATCTGGAACCTGACTAGGAACCAGGCCATCAGAATCCTCATCCGCCGCTGAAATATATTCCAGGTGACGAAAAGAAGGCACCCGAGAGTGCTTGCTCTTAACAAGAGGCTTCCTAGGGGGTTCCCCCGTGCCACGGGGTACCTCCGACACGAAAGGCGTCGAGCGAATGGGCGCCGGCGTCGAGAGAACAGGCATCGGCGCCGAGAGGATCGGCGTCGACCCCGAGGAAATCGGCGTCGACGTCAGATGCAGCGCCGCCAGCATCGGCGGCGTCGACACAGCCCTCGAAGCCGGAGCCCCGAGCGTGTCCTTCGACGACCTGAGCGTCGACGGCTTCGACGACTTCCTCGAAGCCAGAGCCTCGAGAAAGCCTGTCGACGCCCTCGACGTCGATGTCTTCCTCGAAGACCTCACAGGTGCACACGGTCTTGAACGCGTGGAGGACCGGGACCTGGAACGGGTACGTCGAGAACGAGTCTCCTTGTCCGAACGGGACCTCTCCCGTGACTCGTGCCGACCACTCTTGCGAGCGGTGTCTCTCGACCTCTCACGACCGACCCCACTCAGGGGCGCTGACGGCTTAGTACCCTGCGAATCGAGAATCGCCAGCATTTTCTTCCCGAAGGAAGCCCATTCCTTCGGCGTCGCACGGCTGGTGGGGTAAGCGACGTGCCGGGCAGAAACCTCCAAAGAGGACCTGGAAGACGACCGTGTCGGCGCTTCCGAGAATGCCTCGAAGAGGCTGAGGAGTGGCGAGTCCGACTCCTAGAAGGAGACCCACGAGACTTCCGACGACGCGGAGAGTCACCTCTCGAATCATCCGTCGAAAGCCCCGCAGACTTCGACTTCCGGGGCTTGGACACCCGACCTACCGACAACTTCTTCTTACGTTCGCGTAAGGCTTTGGACGTGAGCGACTGGCAGTCGATACAGTCATCCGTGTCGTGGGCCTCCCCGAGGCACCAGAGGCAGGCGTCGTGCGAGTCAGTCACCGACATCTTGGACCCACACTCCCCGCACTTCTTGAAGCCCGGACACGGGGTCGAAGACGAAGTAGAAGACATCTTCACATGAAGGATTTTCACAAAAACGAACAGGTTCGAAGAACCGAGAAGAACAGAACTCCAAAGAGTCGAGGCGTTAACCGAGCTTCACGAAGCAACACGTTCGCGGAAAAAACAGAACTGAGGCTACGGGCGTCGTGCGTCCTACTTATCACATTGGATGACGTCGGAGGAGGTCCTCGACGACGGCGCATCGACGTCATCGACGCAGGACGCAAAAAAAAGTTTCCGAAGCAGCACAGCTGTGGTGATTACATGTCATAGATATGGAATACGTCGGAGGACCCAATCCCCTCGAATGACACTGATCTCTGCATAGTAACAAATGGAGGGCATCTGGTGAGATAAGGCAAAGAACAACAATGAGGCCTATACAAATGTCACCTCACTAAAGGGGCTGAAGACACAAGATGGATTAGTGGACAGATGTAAAAATATGTCTGGACTTGTGGAAACCTCACAAACACTGGCATAACTCTGCTGAAGGTGCTCTCTAAGGGACATTCAGAACACAAGTTGTGTATTCAAATGAACACACATTTTATTGTTGAACCTACCACAAAAAGTGAACATTATCAGATGCGGTATGATGGCAGTTTACGCGTCGTCCGCCCCCAGGCATATGTGGCAGTCGATGGCGGTTACTCCCGGTGGTTCACCCTAAGTAGGGGTACGAGAAAGGGTTGTCCACTTTCTCCGATCCTATTTGCGCTCTCCCTGGAACTGCTAGCTCAGAGAATCCGAGAGGATCCCCCGGGTAGAAGGACTCACACTGGGGGGAGTTGAATACAAGGTTGCATTATACGCGGACATGCTTTTGCATATGAGGAACCCCCTAACCTCCATACCCAGGGTAATCGGGTTGATTGAGCGGTAGGGAAGACCACTCCAGTTTTAAGATTAACAGGGCTAAATCAGTCCTTTTCCCCCTGGATAGGGACAGGGATGCAGAGATAGCTAGCTTAGCCCCACTGGGATTACTGGTCAACCTGGGCACACAGATACCTGGGGATGAACCTCACGAGGGAAACGGGAGACCTCAATGCCCTTAAGATGGTGTGCTTACCAAGGTTCCTATTCGCGTTCCAAATGCTTCCGATCCAGATGCCTGAAGCCTTCCTCCGGGAGATAAAGGGGGCTATGGTGAAATTCTTGTGGCAGGGGAAAAAGCTGAGAATATCCTTTGAGGTTCTCACTTTACCTGAACATAGGGGTGTGGTGGGGCTCCCGAATGTGAAACTGTACTATAAAAGTGGCACAGCTAAGGTTCCTCATACCCCATCTCAGAATGTAGAGGGAGTACCAGTGGGTCGGTCTGGATAATCTCCACCTGTCCCCCGCCACTGTGGGGGAATGGCTGTGGGCACCAAGGGGCAAGCTGACCCACAAAATTCGGGACCACCCAATTCTGGGCACAATATGGGCACTTTGGAGACAGGGCATGGAAATACAAGGAGTAACGTCAAGGCCCTCTCCCCTTGTCACTTGTGGGCGCCCTGAGTACAAGACGCAATCCCGAACCCCGAAAGATTCCAAGAAAGGTTTGAGGCAGGCCTTAAGAGGGTTGGCCAATTGTGGAGGGATGGCTCCTTCATCACTATAACAGATCTGGAGGGGGAGCGTGATCATAGGGGGGAAATAAATGGAGGGACGGGATACAGAGGGACCTTGCTCCCTTTGAGAAGCTCTTCGATACAATACAAAGTACATGCCATCAAGCTCCTTCATAGGTGGCAATATGATCCAGTCAGGCTCGCCACAATGTTTCAGACTGTGAGCCCCGTTTGTTGGCGTCTATGTGGGGATAGAGCCGACTACTGGCATATGTGGTGGGGATGCCCTCGAGTAAAGGTGTTTTGGGACAAAGTGTTGGGCTGGATCATGGAACTGGAGGGTGTTCACCATGCCAAAACGCCCTTCTTGATCTTGTTTGGGATGGAGGAAGTTGAGGGTGAATTGAGCAGGTTGAGGGGGTTGGCAGCTACCTTGCTGCTTGCAGATCGGGCCTACCTAGTGATGAAATGGAAATGTGCCCAGACTCTAAGAGGGACTGGATCAATATGGTGCTGAATATATGTACCGTGGACAGAATAACCGCAGGACTTCATGGGAGGTCTGCACCTCATGAAGGCATTTGAGGGGAATTTATGAACAAATATTTGAACAACTGAAACAATGGGATGCTAGGCACAAAGACTGATGGAATGAGGGCAAGTACTGTGCTGACCAGGAGGTAAAAAGGAGGAGCACCACCGCCAGTGGGCTGGACTATATTCCACGAACGTACGAAAAGCTCAGGAGGCGGCCAAGGACATATGTGTAATACATTACTTTAATATCGAGACAACCAAAGGTTTTTTGGTGAATTTCTTGGGGCTAAAAAAGACACTTAACAGGAGGGGGTTAATCGGGGGGCGGGAGGGGGCGTGATTTGCTGCCTTATTTGCAAGGCCCAATGTTTCTGCTGTGTGTAAACCTATACTAAAATTTAAAAAACATAAGCATAACAGCATCTGTAACACAAAAACAATACCAATTCTATTACAAGACCAGAGGCGAGCATTATGCTTAATCCTCTTTAATCACTGCCCAACAGCAATTCAAAACGTACTCTTTTTTTTAACTTTTTTTTTAAAGAAAGTATGCCCAATCTGGCTTAAAAACAAAATAAACAAAACATAGTACAAGAAAACTGCATTTCCCAACAATCTTAGAGGCTCTGTAGTGCCTAGCCTCGGTATAGTCCTCCAATAAGATCCCACCGTTAAGTATAAACTCCGGAATCCTTAGGTACCTTCCTCTTCTTTTTTTGCTGACCCGACAGTTAAGTGCTCAGGATTGTTATGATTTTATTATGAAATGTAGCGTGTTGTGCGTTCAGGAGCGCAGGCTTAGCGGCGCGCAGGTTCAGGGCATCGTAGATGCGTGTGACATTTGGAATCGGAATTCAGAGTTCGGAGACGGCGCCCGGGAGAGGCATTGGACTGCTCCGATTCGGTGCACTATGAGGATTTAGGACCCCGCGAGTGACTTTGCTCGCATCGGGGGAGCCATCTCCTCATCGCAAATAAAGGCGCAAATCATGCATAATGCACGGAAGCCACGAAAGCAGTGACGAGGCATCAGAGCGCACGGCGCATGCGCAGTGGGACATTTCCTCTCAACGTTCGTTACTCGAAAGTATTGAACTTCACGCCTCCAAGCCAGTGCACTTGCAATTTAAGAGGATTTCGTTTAAAAAAAAAAAAACAAAGCATAAAACGCTCTAAACTGACACCAGACAAGTCCAGGGAGACTTAGAGAGTCATAGAAACCCTAAATGGCAGAGATGGCCAGTGACAGGGAAGAGGATTACTGGGAGGAGTACTCAGATCAGGAGCTTCAAGAGGAGGAAATAGACCTCTCTCAGACCTTTAAGAAAGTTCTGGGGGATTCCCTTGTTAAAGCAGTAGCTCAAGGGGTGCAGCCTATACAGGACAGGCTCCAGGTCCTGGAACACTTATTGGGCACGAAAGCTTGCAGAAAGGAAGATCCAGGTGAGGGGACCTCCACCTTTAAGCCTCTACAAGATCAGAATAGGGGTGTAAGGCGGCCCGGAAGAGGAAGCACCCTTCTACCCCTCCAGGCTTAGACATAGGGAAGAGAGAAAAGCCCTGTGAGGCAGCTGATGCCTTTGACAGGCTAAAGGACGTGTTCCTTGCTAGAACAGCAGTGCCTGGCCTCTTACCCCCTAACCCAGGGGCGAAAAATATAGGGGTCATACCTTCCTCATCGGACGAACATGATGATCAGGAGGAAGAGGAGAGAACTCCCTCTGGGAGTAGTGCGGAGAAGAAAGTATGACAGACAGAGAAGGAAGCCAGATTGCGAGCAGAATGTCCTCGGCCTGAGCTTTCGGGGAAGGAGGTGGAGAGCCCAGAGCTTGATTCAAAGATGTTGACCTTTATCACAAAGGCCGGTAAGGATGCGAGGAAAGGAATGGATTGCGCATGGCGGTCTTGTCAGGATAAAGTAATGGACTTATTGGGTCCCATAGCTAAAATGATGGACCTCGCAGAGGGCAAAGGACACTGGTGAGCCAGTGGACACGTACGTACTGGCGGGATGGGCTCAACGAGCCATGTGCCTCCTAGGAAATGCGAATACCGCTATTTCGGCAGAGAGGGGTAGGTCTATGCTCTTGAGGATAGACAACAAGTTAGGATATTTTGCCTCGTGCGAGGCAGGAAAAGGTGCGCAGGGCCTTTTTGGCGAAACATTCGTCAAAGAAATGAACAGATTTGTTGGGACCTATACTGCTCTCGAGAAGGCCCAAGCATCTATTAGAAAGGTGTTCCCCACTCGGGTTTTTGCAGGGGCGGCCGCAACAGAGGACGATCGTCCGGCCGCCATAACTTCATCAAGAGACCCCAGGGACCAAGGACTCAATATTGGGAGTCGTGCCAACAGGACGCGTTCTTCCCTACCAGAGGCAGAGGGTTCAGAGGGCGTCGAGGCAGCAGAATAGTGCCGCAGGTGAGAGCGTGCAGCGAGTTATCCCCCAGTGGGCGGGAGGACATTGTGTTTTATGAGCAATTGGCGCAAATTATCAGCAGATGCGTGGGTGCTTCAGACAGCTCAGGGATTTCACCTAGAGTTCATAGAAGAGCCTTCTCAGCCTCATCCCCCACAGCGCATGCGTTCCTCAGAGGAGGAGATAGCCCTATTGGATGCAGAATTAGAAGCTCTAGCGCAAAAGCAAGCGATAGAGAGGACGCAATCTCAAGCAGACAGTTTAAGCAACATGTTCTTGGTACACCGCAAGGGAGAGGTGAGACCGGTTATCAACCCGAAGGAGCTGAACGGTTGGTTGGTTTACAGACACTTCAAGATGGAGGGTATGCACTTGTTGGCGGACCTCCTGAGAAGGAACGACTAGCTAGCTCGTCTAGATTTGAAGGACGCATATCTCACGATTCCCATAGCTCTGACACACCGACGTTTCGAGTGGAAGGAGCAGATATGGCAGTTCAAGACGTTGCGCTTCAGTACCTTGGGCCATCACGGAGCTGATGAGGCCGTGGCTACCGCAATGAGAGAACAAGGTGTAAGGATGATCATATACTTGGACGACATCCTCCTCATGGCGGAGAGCAGGGAGAGACTCCTGAGGCAGGTTCGGTGGCTGACTGCCCTCATCTCCAGCCTTGGTTTCTTGATCAGCAAGGAGAAGTCGGAGCTAGTTCCATGCAAGAAACTAGAATTTCTGGGTTTCACCATAGATACGAGGACGGCCACACTAGCCCTTCCATCCGCAAAAATAAGATCCATAAAGAAGGATATGAGGGCAGCCCTGGGGAGATAGTTTATTTCGCTTCGGAATCTAGCCAGGATAGTGGGGCTTCCGGCGGCCTCGATTCAGGCGATTTTCCCCAGGCCCTTGCACTATCGAGCTCTTCAGAGGCTCAAGATCAAATACCTTTAGAGGGGATGGAGATCATCATCAGGTCCCGCTGGATGAAGACAGTAGGACAGAGCTGCAATGGGGGCTACACAATATGGAAGCATGGAATGGCAGAGCCATCTTCGGAGACCGGCCAGAGCTCATAATAGAATCAGACGCCAGCAGGTCAGACTGGGGAGCCAGGTGCGGCCACACAGAAACTGGAGGAAAGTTGTCCCCGGAGGAGCTAGACCTGCACATCAATTGTTTGGAGCTGCTAACAGGGTCATTTGCGGTAAAAGCCTATTCCAAAGACAAGGCGAGATGCTGTATTCTGTTACGCATGGACAAAGTATCAGCAGTTAAGTGTATCAACAAGCTGGAGGGAACAAAGTCCAAAATGATAGTGGAGATTGCCAAGGACTTCTGGCACTTCTGCCTGGACAGGAATATTTCAGTCACAGCGGAATATCTTCCGGGAGCGAGGAATTCTGTGTCCGACTGGAATTCCTGTTCTATTAGACTCGAGCGACTGGAGACTACACAAATCAGTCTTCAACAAACTGCAGCTCAGATGGGGGCCATTTCATACAGATCTGTTTGCCTCCAGACTAAACACACACATGCAGAACTACTTCAGTTGGAGACTAGACCCGGAAGCTCAGGGAACGGATGCGTTTCTGGGGTCTACAGGTCCATTACGCCTTTCTCCCCTTCGATGATAGCCATGGCTCTGGTGAAGGTGCGCAGAGACAAGGCAGAGTTAGTGATAACTCCGGAATGGAGTTCTCAACCCTGGTTTCCGATTCTGATGGAACTTTCCACGGATTTCCCTCAGAGGATCTTACACCGAGAGGATCTCCTAGATCCAGCAGGAGTGCCTCACCCCCTGATTCTGGAGAAGAGGCTGACTTTCTTGGCCTGCAGAATTTCAGGCGACGTTGGAGCTTGCCATGGCTTTCAAAGGAGGCTAAAGAGCTCATCAAGATTTCATGGGCTCCCTCGACGGTCAGGAGCTATAATTCCGCTTGGTAGGCCTGGGAGCTATGGTGCAGGGAGATGAGTATTCCTCCCATTTCAGCTGCTATAGAGCACATCTCAAACTTCCTAGCGTCGCTTAGCATAGAGGGGAAAGTATTCAGAACGATAGGGGTGTATAGATAAGCCATTTCGGCGGGTCATGAGCTGGCCGATGGAGTGCCAGCGGGTGTGCATCCAGCAGTAGTAAGGCTCCTCAAAGGTGTTATAGTAAGCAAACCCCCACATCCTAGATATTCGGTTATGTGGGATGTCACAAAGGTTTTGCACTTGTTGGAGCAATAGCAAAGCAACAAGCTTCTGTCAGGGAAGCAACTATCAGGGAAATTGGCCACCTTATTGTGTTTGGTTTCATGTAGACGTATTTCAGATATAAAAGCACTTGATAGACCAGAGAATTTTCTATCGAGAAGGAGTGGCATTCAAGATAGCGCAGCGAACTAAAACCAATTCCAGGATGATTACTTACCCGTATTTTCCTAATAACAGCAACCTCTGCGTAGCGCAATGTACAAAGCGATATGAAGCAGTTACAGCAGCGAATAGACCCGTACGAGTTGCTCAGCCGCTTATTGCGCGCAGGAAGCCTTACAAAGCTGTCGTTCCAGCTACTATTGTAAGATGGGTGAAGGAGATCATGGAATTGGAGGGGATAGACGTATCTGCATTTGGGGCGCATTCAGCCAGAGGAGCAATGGCTTCCGGAGCTTTTGCAGCCGGAATTCCGCTGCAGGAGATCATGAAAGCCGCAGATTGGTCCAGTGATTCAGTGTTTAGAGATTTCTACCTTAAGCCGGTAGCAAATTTGGCAGCGGTAGTGATGCAAAGCTTTGAACAAGCATAATGCTTGCCTCCGGTCTTGTAATAGAATACAGATTGCCCATGCGGTAAGCGCAGGAAGTCTTGATTCTATTAAAGACACGGATTCCCCCCCTACAGAATTCGAGAATGTAAATACTTTCATAATGTATTATTATTATAATTGAGATTGAGATTATAATTGAGATCTAGTGAGGAATTCCCAAACCCTCATCATAATCATTTTCTCGTTGGCCGTAGGTGAAGAGCAGAATAGTCTAGAATGATGAGAAGTTTTGGAAGGTCATGACTGGCAGAGTAGCTGAGTCAATTCAAGTTTTCTAAAGTTGGATCAGTTGACATTTTCAAGTATCAAAAAAAAAAAAAAAAAAAGGAGGAGGTAGGAAGGTACCTAAGGATTTCGGAGTTTATACTTAACGGAGGGATCTTATTGGAGGACTATACCGAGGCTAGGGACTACAGAGCCTCCAAGACTGTTGGGAAATGCAGTTTTCTTGTACTATGTTTTGTTTATTTTGTTGTTTTTAAGCCAGATTGGGCATACTTTCTTAAAAAAATAAAAAAAGTTAAAAAAGTAAGTTTTCAATTGCTGTTGGGCAGTGATTAAAGAGGATTAAGCATAATGCTCGCCTCCGTGACTTTAATAGAATCAAGACTTCCTGCGCTTATCGCATGGGCAATCTGTATTGTTTTGAGATTGTGGGAGTCCCCTGTTTAGACACCAAAATCACATTTACCACAATTATGAAGATGAACAAATGTTTAAAAAATAAATAAATATCAATAACCTCAAAGAAATATGCCACTGAATTGTCTCACATCTCAAACCGTCTGTCTACTAACAGATTTTAATAAACGTGGTTTAATTTTGTTAGCATGTTACAGTCAGTTACCACTCCCTTCTGGCTCCTGCCAAAAATACAGAAATTGTAATGAGCCAATGAAAGATGGAGGTGCATTCAAAGGGGGTGCCTGATTAGGGGGATACCAAATTAAAGGTTTTAATTCAGGAAAATAAGCAAAATCAGGATGCCCTATGTAAGGGTATATATTTAGATTAAATAATAGGCAGCATAGAGAAAAAGAGGGCTAGGATGGATTGATGACAGACACCAACTGGGAGAGCTGCGATTTCCATAGAGGCTGCAGAAAGAGGATCCCTATTCTAAAGGAGATGAGCTGTCCGTATTGGAACCTGGCCACATCAGCTTTAGGGACCTTGCAGATTGAGGAATTCCAAACAGCAAGCAATCACTTAGCCCAATGTAAATGCAAATGGCTTGATAGCCCAGTCTATGGTAACTCCCCAGGAGCGAGAGTAGCCTGGAAGTAACAAAGGGGTTGCTAGTTTTAAAGACACAGGCGCAGTGTAAGATTTCCATTGCCGGGCAGCCTAGAGCAACACGCATCAGGCCTCGCAATCCAGGCCATTTGCCCTCTGCAACCTGCAGGCGCACACAGCTAGTCATCCCTGGTGGCCTTGTCACGGATAGAGACATCTGGATAGAGACATCTTTTCTTTATCGATCAAGCGCGGGTATTCCCCATGTCCGTGAACAGGAGAAGAAGCCAACAAGGTATATCACATAACCAAGTCTATCAGCCTACCAGGGCCTATTAGAAGTGGTTTTCTTCCTAATCTTTGTGATTTCACTCTTACACATCTAAGCATGGATCTACTAGCGATGCCCTGGTCCTGACTAAGGCAATCTGACAGACACCCATGCCGAAATGGCACATACCACCCCCTTCCCCCTCACCCCTTCAACACAGTCACAATAGCTAACACACACCCCACAAACCACCCTTCCACCCCAACCCCCCGTTGCAGGACACCAGCAAAAGCAGTCCTGCACGACGCATTTCGTGCTGTACTAAGCGCTTCTTCACATACAGGGGGTGGAACTGGGGGGTGGGGGGGCTTAAAAGCATACTTAAAGTCCTTTCACTGTGTTCATAGTGAGCAAAGGCCAGTACCGACTATGTGACTCATGGCAGACATATTTGAATCGGACACTACATCCAAAGCAACATCATACCAAGCAATATAAAATGTACTCGGAACGAAGCCCTCAGCAAACCACAGTCAAAGTGACCAAAGTGAAGGGTGGATGCCTCGTAAGCACGGGGACACACGGGAAAGCAAATCAAAAGACAGACGGGAGAAATCCATCAGTGGCAAGACTCAAAACGGTCAGAGAAAATATGAATTTAAAATATGCAATGGTCATGTAATGCTCAATAGTGGAACCAGGAATGTCACCGAGTCCGTGGATAACAAGGGTTGTAAAGCGAATGTGCAAATAGCAAAAGTCATTGATAAAATGTATTAATGGATAGCAAAGAATTGACAACTATAAAGTGCCAGTGCTAGCAGCTATTACAATGCCTGTGCAAAATCCAACCAAAATGGTATGGTTATTTGTGCAAATCAGCAGAATTAAGTGCAGGTTCAACTGGTAACACTAGTGCAAAAACACAAGATCGAAAATGGCAGAAGCTAGCAGCGGTTTAAAAAAAATTAATGCAAAAACCAACAGGAATGATACTTTGATGTTGTGCTATGTAAGCAAGATCAAATAGAAATGCATCAAACATAGTACACTGGAAAAAACCAAATGCGATATGACCAAACAAGCAGTACAGATGGATACAAACATCAGGATACAAGTAGGCAAGATCACAAAAACACATTATGCATGACCAACAGAGAAAAGAACCCCTCCACCCCCAAGATACAACCCAAACTTATCCACCCTAGAGACATAATACTACCAAAGTAGCCCGTATGGTCTGCTACCACATTGTCAACATGCAAATAGACTCCAAGCCCAACCAATAATGCCAGGTATAACAATGCGGCTACCAAATATATTAACGGAAGACTAATGGAAGCAACCAATTTGACACCCCGTCAACAGCAGAAAAATACACAATATCAAACACAACCAACATAAAACCAAACATGTGAGAAAATGGAAGAGGAAAAGAAAAATAACCTGCAAGGTAAAATACATCAATTAATTGGACTCAAGTATACAGTTCCTCATCAACATTGTGCCCTCTGGGCACTTTGGTGTCAAAATCAAGAATATATTTTGTTTCCAACTGTCGCAACCCCTCTGGGATGTTTAGAAACGTGTGCTACTGCAAAAAACAGTCAATAGTTGGAAATCATGGTCATGTACTTCCTTGAAATGTTTTGACATAGGGTATGATGGGATCAGACTTTTTTTAAATGGCCCTTAAATGTTGCAGTATTCACAACTTTAATTTGCAGGTTGTACTCCCAACATACTATTTCTGACACGGGCAGCACAGGAAAAACCACAAAGGAAGTCTCACAATTAATCAACTGTTTGATCACACATACCGTGGCAGTGATGGGATAAATATAAGTCTTTTGGACACATGCATGAAAACACACTTTACATTTTGAACATTTGGTAAAAGCTGTAACAGACCCCTCAAGCTAATTGGTGGCAACAAGATTTTTCCACAATGGGGGTAGAAAGCTCAACACCAACATGTCCTTAAGGGATGGTGCCCGTTTGTAAGTCAAAACTCGATGCGTAGAAAGTAGTGAAGATAAATCCTTATCCATGGTAAGCACATGCCAATGTTTTTGAACAATTTGTCTGAAGAGCTGTCAAAAGTGATTAGGTTTGGGTCTTCACTGGGAGTGGATTTACTGGGACTAACACCATGTAGAAGTACATCCCTGTTCTCGCCTTAATATAGGCACTTTCAATTATCTTTTTGGCATACCTTGGCGCCAAAATGTTAGAGGCAGCCAAAACACAGCTTCCATCAAATTGGATGACATCTGAGCAGTTCCGACGATACTCGCTGTACGGAATACTGGACGGTTGATTACTCGTTGCATGTAAAGGGAGCCCACAGTTGGTGGATTTTTGGAATTATGTAAACCATTAATGTCCAGAGTGACAGTGACATCAAGATAAAAAATTTCAATGCAGCTGTGGTTGTCTGTGAATCTAAGATTTGCTGATGCAGGCAGGCAAGTTTCGTTTTTGTACACTAGCTGTTTGTGATAGTGCAACACTGTGGTGACTTTCGTGGCATAAAACTGGAGATCGCCTTTGTCTGGATTTTACTTTAATTGTATTTAAATAATTGAGTTTCGAGAATGCCGTCGGTTTTATTAACCAGAATGGTTGGGTGGGACTATTTGAGTATGGGGAATTAAATTGGCAGCTTCGCACTAGCAAAGAATCTACAATTTAAATCAAATATAGCTCTAAAACAGATTAAATTTCAAAACAAAAGAGACTGACTAATCACAGCGCATGAAGCAGGTCACTTCAAGAAAGCCAATCCCAGGAGACATTACAAAAGTCCCAAAGCTTCCTGGGCATAAAAGGGACTGGGAAAAGAAAGTCAGTAGGTGTCACAGACCCAGAGGAAGTAGACAGGCCATTCGAACTCCCTTAGATCTTATTTTAAATTTTAAAAGGATTGTAGACTTTAAAAAAAGAAAAAAAAAAATTTAAAAACGTATTCTTGGCAGGCATGAATATATAGCAATTACACTTAAGCAAAAAATAGACGAGAAAAAAAATGTCAGTACATTCATGCAAAAAGGTAATGGGTTCCAGATAAAACTCAGTACAAAGCCAGAATTGGCATATTACTGTTCATGTCACTCCTCAGTCTTTCCTCAATGGCCCAGCAGCATTTCACGCAGTTTCATCCCCGGAGGAAATCCTCAAAGGATTTCAGCCGTAGCCAGGAGACTGGCCAGGTATACCCGAAAGCCACACCATATATCCTTTGGTTTGGAGGTATTTGGCAGCATAGTAACATACATCTTCACAATTTTCCACCCAAACTAGGTCTTACAACCACTCCCCCCCTGCCCCCCCCATCCCCCCCCCCCCCCAAGCCCCTGTCGGTGGCACAGCATCTTTCCATCTCTTAGGTATTCATCCTTTAGCAACTATGCAGCCCACATTTAATAGGGATCTGGTTCTCCTCTCAGGGACCTGCTCCAAAAGGCCGAACAAGGCACCCATAGCTAGCACTGCAGTGTTCAATTCACTATCTGTGATGGGGGGGTCTAGCGCATAGTTCCAAAACACTATGGCAGTCCCAGAACATATGCAGGTGGCCCGCCTCCTCCGTATAATATTGGGGGTACTTACCATCATTGTCGGGTAGATTAGCTCAAGCCTATTGGGGTGGGGGGGGGGGGGCAGTGTAGTTTAGTCTGTGCAGTATTTTATACTGTATGAGCCTAAACCTGGCATTCAGCGCTACAGTCCCGGTTAGGGAGCATATTCTATCCCATTGTTCATCAGATGTCAGTTTGTAAGCCCCCCACTGTATTTTAGCAGAGGGTGTCCGCACTCTTACCCTCTCCAAGATCATCCCATATAATGTAGCTAGTATTCTACAACATCCCTAGGTTCTAGATACATATGCCAAAAGCTCGTCCTCAGGGGGTTCAATAGGGGACATTCCCAGAATCTGATCTCGCCGCGGAATCTATAGAAATGTAGAATTTCAGGTGTGGTGCCCATATGTCGTTTCCATGTCTGCATGCTAAGAAGGCGCCCCTCACCCCCCACCCCCAGGGAACAAATTCTCTAGCTTCAGGTAGATTGAAACGCGCACTGCCAAGGGAAAAGGGAAAATGCAATTCTGTTTTTTAGCATGAGTTTAATCGTGAGGTGAACAGCCGACACGTGTTTCAACCCCGCAGGTCGTTCTCAAGGCATGTAGTGGCTTGTCAGGATAAAGGACTTGAGTGGACCTTTGTTCAGTAGTACGTAATGGAGTATCGGTCACAAAAACATCAATCATCAGTTTCATTCATATGGTGTAATGAAGATTGCATTTTCTCCAGGATGGTAGCCATGTCCACTGTAAAGGGCAGCCCACCACCTCCCCCTGCTTCAAGGGCTCGTCTGTGCCCCAAAGAGGGTCTTCACTTTGCCTTTGCCGCCATGTCAGGGAATACTAGTTCCGATTGGCGTTTCAGGTCTTTCACCATCTGACGGGGTCCCTGCGGGGAACAGCACCAGCCCGCCCCTCACTCACTCCAATTTCAGGGGTGTGGGGGATTCTGGACCTGCATATAGTGTCAGTTCAGAGGCCAGAGACAGAAGCCCAGGACTGCCCCTTGGCAACAGGCCTCGGGGCAGTGCACGCAAGCTGGGGCAAGCAGCCAGTATCGAGTAGTGGGGGCACGAACCTTCCCAGGGACCCAACGAGTCAGGCAGTATGGGGTGTGCTGCACGGTCAATGCAGCTCCTGAAATGGCTGGTGCCAGCGTCTCACGCCACAGAGCACTGTCAGGCTCTACATGCGGGTCGCCATCACACAACCAACCCAACCTCCAGTAGTCACTCAGGGGGAGTTGCGTCGATGTACTTGCAGATTCAGCCACCTTCCGGGGGCGGGACGTGCTTTGCACCCACTCCCTGGTGCCAGCTCAAGCAAAGGCGCAGCTCCAGCTATTCCTCCACCGTCGCAGAGCCTCAAAACTAGCTATGCCGCTGCTCCATCCATACGTTCCTATGTGCGCATGTGACTCATGCACTAGCGTACCTCTCTAGTGATGGTTTTGGCAATTTCCGGGCGGGTTGCAGGACTCTCCTTTCTCTACCTTCTGGAATCTCTAGGGACCAGCTCCCATCTTAGTGCAGCATCACCTGGTGTCCCTGTAGACTTTTTTATAATCTGGTTAGCCTGAATGTTTACTTTTTTGCTGCCCATCATTGGACCCAGCCCTCCAGATAAGGTATGATTATCAGGTCTTTTTGCACACCTAAAGGTTGTGAAAATGACAGGTTTCATTTTCCATGCGTATTATTCAACATCCCATAAATCAACTTGGAGGAGTCATGCTCTTATTGTTTAATACTCTCCTCTGTTGATAATTCGGTGGCATTCGGAAGTTAATGTTTCTTTCCACCTTAGAAGCATTTTGCATGCGCTATGCACATGCTTTAGGGCACAATATTATTGGAATTGGTGTTCTTATTGAGCCTGATTTGGAAGACTAGGGCATAGGCAGATCAGTTGCAGCAGAATCATATGTTCAAGTTTGCAATATGCAAAGGTAATGCAGCATCCAGGCTCAGCAGTGAATTGCATGAGAATGTTAGTGTTTTCTCTTTGTTTCAGAAGCAAACTAGTGACATTTAATTGCTTAAGGTTCTGTGTTCTAAGGTTTTACGAGAGCCTCCGAGCAAGCAGTTGTGTTAGGCAGCTGCGATTAGGAAAGGCTTTTGGCATTACATATGAGGATGTGTCCTGTATAGTTTTAAAAGACTGATTACGTTTGTTTGAGCTTGCATGAAAGGGCCCAGTCACTATTGCGAGTCAGCAATGAGAATGGCTGGGAATGTGGTCTGAACTTTACTTTAAATTCCCCCCTCCAAAGGTATAAAGCCACAAGTGTGAAAATCTACCAGCAGCTCAATGACGGGCCTTTATACTTAAAATGGAACCGTAGCAACCCTTCCCAGCAGGACTATCTGATCATTTTTAAATATGACAGGGTTAATACTTCTCAGCAGTTCTGTATACACACTTTTTTGTGAGACTGACTATACCAATAAGTTAAAGTCGAGAATGCCAATTTCTCAGTGGGGCTGCCGTACACTTTTCATGGGGCAATATCAACTTTAACAGCTGATCTAATGTATGTTGGTGGCATCATACCCACACTTCTTAGCAAGACTGCTATATTTGTTTACAGTACCCGAACTTCTAAACAGTAGCAGTAATGGCACAGTGCCATCATGTGTTCAATCAAGTACTGAAGAACACTATATGAGCATGCTTTTCCAATCTCTAGAGCAGGTCTGACAGTGTGACTGATGTACAGTGTAAGACGACTCAATTTTGTGAGGAAGTGAAAACCCACACCCTTAAAGGCATGGTCTAGTAAAACATTTTATTGTCCCTACGGATCGGCCATGTTTTTTTAAGCCTAAGTGGCTCGATTTTAGAAAACTTTCCTATGGACCTTACCCGAGTTTTCGTCCATTAAAACGCACGCGAAAACAAGCACCAGGGAGCTGCCATTTTCTGATAATCCTATCTTTTCCCCCCATCGCCCTGGCTGACCTGCTTTTGCGGCACTAAATCAATTCCCCCGCCCCTGAGCCTGTCATCAGCAGACTCGTACCGCCCATTTCCCAACGCCAAAGCACGTCTCGTGTCAACATTCGCTGCGCTTCAGCTAATGACGTGTCACCATGGAAATGGCAGGACGCCTCTTTGCTCAATAAGTATAAACAGACCGTTTCACAAGACACAGCAGCAGATTTTCGATTCCATTCCTCTCTCTGTGTTACTTTGAGTATTCTGTGACTCGTTTCAGTGCTCTGGTGAGCTACCTTCGCCGCTTGTAGCCCGTGTGAACACCTGTACCATCTCGGTAAATTATTTTACTCTGTTTACCACACAATGGCTACAATAATGCCCTACATGTACGAGCCCGAGTATACAGAGGAGGAACTACTGGAAAGGGAAGCACGCGAAAACGATGGGGATTAGGACGGCAGTTGGCAGGACGAATTAACAGATGAAGAGCCTGGGCCTAGTCGAATGGACGGCGTCTCCACCTGGTGCACATGCAATCGGTGCGAGCTAATGCCAACTGAGGACGAGAACTGCTGCTGCCGAGAAAACTCGGGATGCCTGGCCTACATTTCGGAAGGCGAGCCACGACCGCAATGCATCACCGAGCTGCCAGACTTCAGGGCAGCCTGCCTCACACGGGCCATGTTGAGAATAATGATGGTGCTTATGCACGAACTTCGCGCAACTGTTCGTCCTCGTAATCCGAGTACCGAGTAAGTATACTCTGCTTGTCATGCCACTCCTATTTCATGATCTTCTACTGTATCCAAAATTACATCTACATATCATTGTAACGCATGTAAGTCGTTCAATAGTGTGCATTGTCTAGATAGCATTTGTCCGTGCAGAATGCCATTAGTTACAAGAATTGTCATTGACAACAAACGTTTATTAAACTTATCTTGGTCATTTAAAAACAGTTTGTTTCATTTCTTTTCACAGGTGGTACAGGCTGGTGGCCTATCGTTCCTTTACATGGTGGCTCCACGGGAGGCTTGGACACCGCGTTCGAAGAGTGATACCCGCCTGTGCCGTTCGTGCCATTAGAGAAACGTTCCCGAGTGACAGCGGTCAGTACAGGGGATTTTCTCTCGCTGTGCTGCAACCTGGCCTGTATAATCTTTAAAGTCTTGTATTTTTGTGTCATGAAAATAAGATACAAAATAAAACACCACATATATTTTAACAACGTTTGTTTCGATTTTTTAAATGAATCAAGTGTGTCTCCATTCAAGGATGGACGTCAGACATCTGTGCTCCGAATGGGTGAAGGTCTGGTCGCTGTGAAGCAGGGTGGTCACTATCTATCTAAGCTAACATAACATATTCTCGATAATGCATGCACTAAATAACACTTGTTCAAAGTCTTTCAGTAGGTTATGTCTCTATAAAAGTCACACATATATCTATACTAACAATTACCATTGGATTATACAGGCCTTAGGGTCTTGACCACTATAATACACCGGTTGAAGTGTGGGTCTGTGCTCAGAAGAATCTCCGGTATGTGGCATTTGGTATTGATAAGCAACAATATACTATCATTGATATAAAGGCGATATACTATATATTGATATAAAGGCAGTTCGCGCCGGTGGATGCGCGCTGGCATGGGGGGCTGTCAGGGGCGCGAAAGGCCAAGGTGCCAAACTACATGTACACTTCAAAAGGGGTCCCACGCCAAGGGGCCATTGTTCACATGGTCTCCTCAGACCCCGTGTCTCCAGGCAGGCCTCCCCTGAGGCAGGCCACCCCCCTGCAATCCACATAAGTGTGTCTCCATTCAGCAGTCTTCCTGTGCCTTATCTGCACGCCCCAGGCCCATCCATCCCACCCCCCTGCATCAAAGGCGGTTTGCGCGCTGGCATGGGGGGCTGTCAGGGGCGCGAAAGGCCAAGGTGCCAAACTACATGTACACTTCAAAAGGTGTCCCACGCCAAGGGGCCATGACCCCGTGTCTCCAGGCAGGCCTCCCCTGAGGCAGGCCGCCCCCCTGCAATCCACATAAGTGTGTCTCCATTCAGCAGTCTTCCTGTGCCTTATCTGCACGCCCCAGGCCCATCCATCCCCACCCCCCTGTATCAAAGGCGGTTTGCGCCGGTGGATGCACGCTGGCATGGGGGGCTGTCAGGGGCGCGAAAGGCCAAGGTGCCAAACTACATGTACACTTCAAAAGGTGTCCCACGCCAAGGGGACATCAGTCACATGGCCTCCTCAGACCCCGTGTCTCCAGCCAGGCCTCCCCTTGAAGCAGGCCGCCCCCCTAATACCACGACATACATACGTCATTCATTCACAAACACACCCCAGTTCCTAATACTTTAAAAACCACTCGATATGTCTCATGAGAACATCTTTGTGCTTTGCAAGTCAACTCCTGAATGTGCTACCTGGGAACCACTGAGATCTATGCTAATCTGCTCGTCGTCGTGCTATCTGTGAACTTCTGTGACCGCTTCGAGCATACCCATCAGTGCGCTACCTGTGGCCATCCACCTTTTCTCCCGCAACATACTGCTCTGCTTGCTGAATCCAACTGTTTGTTGGTCAAGGTAAGGCCATGTATCCTGGTCATATTTCGCAGATTTTTAAATTTCTATCTATTTGCGAGTAGAGTACCCAATAGTGCTATGTTCATTGGTCTCATTGCTATTGACTTGAATTTCCATTGCTATGCTAACAATAGATCTATTTATTTTCATCTGTGTCAATTGTCATCGAATTGCATCCTTTGGGGGTCCAGTCTATGATGTAAGCATGTTTCCTTCTCGTGCAATACAGAACATCCAAGGGATGAGTCACATGTTCAGTTTTTAGTCACATCATTTATACATTTCTGCAACTTATGCAAATAATAAGCCGCACATAATGAACTGGTATAGTTCCTGCGACCAAAACAAACCTTGCATTGATCATTGTATGATTCATTTACTTTTGTATCAAATCTTTATTCTTGAAGATTGTATAATAATGTTGATATTTACTTTTCAGATTTATCAACAATGTCTGCCTGTTCGATTAGCGGTTGCCCTTCGAAGACCCATAAGAAATCTGAAGGCACTACAATGCATGTATTCCCGAAAACTGTTGATCGAAAAAGAGAATGGGTCAGACATTGCAGATATCCACTGGATGAGCTGGAAAGTAGAGTCCAACAAGTCTTACAGGACAAGAGGGGTGATCAATACCGCATCTGCAGCCGGCAGTTTTCCTTGGACATGTACACAACATCTTGGGTAACAAAGAAGAATAAACGGCGAATGACACGGAAATTGCTCGAAAACGCTATTCCCACTCTATTCGTCCACATTCCGCCACCAGTGAGTCAAGTGTCCGGATTTAGCTTTAGGCCTTGCAGTAGCGTTCAGGTATCCGAACGGATTAATTGATATTGTAGGTGTTCTATCCCTTGTAATAATTTCGATATTGATATGATTGTATAGTTTTTTGAATAATGACATTTACCAATATATTCTTTTTTCGATTTCATAACCCACAAACGCAATGTATATATATGGGAACAGGGAACTGTGCTGTATTGAGCATTTTACAAGTATTCTGTCGCCTTACATGGCTATTTTTAATATTGGCATTTCATTATCAATCATTAATTTACCTTTACAACTTCTTGTCTATCCCTTGAATCTGAAGCAAGAACATTCTACATCCAGTTGTCGCCGTTATCAACCACTTCTAGCGCGTATCAGGTAATCTTACTAGGCTAATCCGCTACAGACCTGTTTTATGCATGTCAAGTAATATTTTTATTTTATCGTGTAATCATTTTACCGAATGTTTGGTTAGTGCTTTAGTGTTATCCATACTAATGCAAGTACTGTCTTTCAGGGAGATGCTGAAGCGTCCGCCACATCTACAACATTTCTAGATGTTCTTCAACAGCAGGAGGTATGGATACTGACAGCTCCATCGAGCGACATCATCAGAGCTGAAATTCTTGTCGTTTGATTGTTCTACACAATGTTTCATTCGTGGTTAGCCGTTGATATGTACCTGTGCTGTCGACCCCAGGTGTGTGTTATGTTTTCACTATTGTAATCCTCACTAATGCAAGTACTATGTTTCAGGCAGTTGATGGAGCGTCAACCCCTGCACTTGATGCAGAGCCTGACATTCAAGTAATTCCAGAGGAAGTGGAAGCTGGACCATGCGTATACGAATCGGCGCAACAGCTTTCGGAAATGCGCACTACATTTGCAACATCCATAGATATTCTTCAGCAGCACGAGGTATGGAGAATGACAGCTCCATCATGCGTGATCATATAACATGATTCCATTTGCTATACTTTCTTCCCTATTAACGCAAGTGCTGTGTTTCAGGGAGACGACGGAGCTTCCACCACAATCACAACATCTCATTTAGATGATGCAGATGTAAAGGAATCGGAGAAATAAGTCGATGAAATGTGATCATATTTGGATTTTCCTTGATTCTTTTGGACAATGCATCATTCGTGGTTATCTCTTTATATGTACCTGTGCCGTCGGCCCCAAGTGTGTTTTGTGTTTCCAATATTGAAAAGCATACTAATGCAAGTACTGTGTTTCAAGGAGATGTGGATGCCTCCTCTCCAATACAACCATTCATGGCAGTCCATGCAGAGCCAGAGGTATGGATACTGACAGTTCCATCGAAATAGATCATCACTGGTCGAATACTTGTCGTTTGATTGTTGCACACAATGTTTAAATCGTGTTTGGCTATTGAGATGTACCTGTGTGGTCGTCCTCACGTGTGTTTTATGCTAACAATATTTTGATACATAGTAATGAAAGTACTATGTTTCAGGGAAACGATGGAGCAGCATTCCGTGCTGTCTATGCGGATACAGAAAATATAGTCGTTGCATCGCAAGAGGAAGGGAGGACATGCGGAAACGAATCGGAGCTACAGCGTGCAGATGTTGAAGGTCGAGTCAAAAAAGTTGCAAAGAAAAAAAAACAAAAAAAGGTTACAAACAGTTCATAACTTTAAAAAAAATATTTGTGCTGGGGACTATTTCATGTTATTTTTCCAGTCAATTCTACTACACTCCATCTTGTGTTTAAACTGAACATCCCTTTTCCAATCTCTCCTCCAGTTACCCGTGGGTGTCAGAACTATACACACACAGACAGTGAAGCGAATGAGAGATGTGGCTTGCCAGACCGTGTACACTATGGAGGAACTATTAATTGAGGCGAGGCATGTTCAGGCTCGAGATGCTCATGTCCAATGGCCAGAACATGAATTAACTGTGTTTGGAGACTACAACAAAGTTGCATTGGACCATAGCTACAGTGCGACCGCACCACCACAAGAAGAGGTTATTGAATGTATTGAAAATAGCTCTGAAGTAGTTGCAGATCAATTTACACAATCTACACATGCCAAAAATTTGCCACCAAAAAACCTGTCGACATTGTGTTCTCCCATCAATGTTGAAGTAATAGATGTCGAAATGACAGAGAATGAACCAGCCGCAGCATCCATAGACACATCAGAACTTGATATCAGCGATATTACTTTCCAATGTGTTGAAATCTCCACAACGTCACAGGCCGAAACAACGTTGACGCAGGATGACAGTCTAATGAAAGAGAGCAAATACATTGTATTCGACAGCTGTTTGATGGAAATTATAAGTATGCTGAAATGTGTGCATTCCATTAGAGGGAAAGTATGTGGGAAGCCATTGATTAATGTGACTCCTCAAATAAAAGGCAGTAACGTCAAAATAAATGCCGCCTGTAGATTAAATCATAGGTTCTCATGGTCTGCACAACCGATGCTGGGGAAACTGTCAGCAGGCAATCTACTGTGTGCAGCTGCATCACTTTTTAGTGGCTCCAATTTTAGAAGGTTAGAGGCTTTCTTTCAGTTTGTCGGACTTTCATTTCTAAAGCGCTGTACTACATATACCAACGTGATTATCTGTTTCCGGCCATTAGTGATGCTTGGAAAATTGAACAATTGTCTCTAGCAAGTACATTCGAAGGCAAACGATTCAGGCTAGCCGGCGATGGACAGTGCGACAGCCCTGGATTTTCTGCCAAGTACTGCACCTACCACTTTCAGGACATGGATAGTAAGAAAACTGAGTTCGGTGGTCGTGCAGGTAACTCAATGTACATCGTCAGTGGCCATGGAGAAACTAGGATTTATAAAATCAGTGGAATATCTACAATCAAGGGGAATGCACATCGACCTCATAGCCACGGATAGACACGTTTCAATTGCCAAGACAATGAGAGAGCAGTTCCCACATATTAAACATCAATTTGACGTATGGCATCTTGCTAAATCAATCAATAAGAAAATCTCGGCTGCAGGGGAAAAAAAAGGTTTTGAAAGTATTTTGCAGTGGTCACATTCTATCACCAACCATCTTTGGTGGAGCTCAAAAACTTGTGAGGGATCAGTGGAAATACTACTTGAAAAATGGCGGTCACTGATGCACCACTGTACCATCGTTCACCGCTGGACAGCAAATGAACATTTCCACCAATGTGAACATGGCCCTTTGTCCCCAGAGGAGGCACGGAAGAAGAAGTGGTTGATTCCATCTTCACCGACACACAAAGCCATTGAGAAGATTGTTTTCGACAAAATTATCAAGAGATTTGAGAGGACTGACAGAATTCTGTCACACAGGAGATTTGGAGGTGTTCCACAATGTGTGCCTAAAGTACAGGCCAAAGCGCTTGCATTTTAGCTTTCGGGGCATGAAACATTGCACTCTACTAGCGGTCTTGGCCCATAACAGCAATGTCGGACGTGAACAATCTAGGACTAGGGGTAAAGTAAGGATGCCTCGCTACACTAAGGTGTTTTCAAAACGAAGTAAGCAATGGGTGATCAAACCAGTCTATGATGAAATGCAGTTCAACTTTGTGAAAGGCCTTATTGTTGCTGTGTTCGAGAAGCACAGATATGGAATTTTGGATGTTTCTGTGCAGAGCAGTGATCCATTGCCACCGAACATTGCGACTGTGCCATGCCCACCCGAAGCACAGCTGATTGTGAAGTACAAATCCCGGTTTAAATAATTGCAATACGATTGTCTTTTTGTAAATAAATGTTATTGTACAGTGTACCTGTAAACCTAACCCCTACCTTCACCATCATGGGTGGCAAACAAGCTGGGTGTCATCTTTGAATTCTCTCTATTCACCTCACATGTGTATGTATATATTTTTCTCATGTCTCATCTCATGTAAATGTAAATGCTGCGCACTGTTAACGGAGGGGAGGCTTGCGTATTGCAAATAATAAAACAAAAACAATAAATCTCACTTGTAACTCAACTCCTGTGGTACTTTATACTTTCCCTGACCTTCCGCAAAAAATTAAATGTCTCAATTTGGGCTGCAAAGCTCGCAGACAACGGGGACACAATTGGGGCACTTAGAACGCGCCAGCCAAGCGGGCCGTGGCATTATGGGAGAGAAGCCAGTTCGCATTTGCACATTGAGGCGAACTACATAGACGGATTCTAAACTTCAAGTTCTCACAGATGCCTATACTACGTGATGTTGCAAATAAAGAATGCGAAGGACAGCGCCCAGATGAGGCCCACAAGTCGCACTGGAAGTATAAGGGTCTATTGTTTTTTTGACCTTGAGACAGGGACCATGCCGAAAGAACTACATTTGAAGAGAGTGCGCAATAATGTAAGAGACGATAAGGCAGAAAATTCAGAAACTAGACCGAGTTTCATTTTAGTTCAGTATACGAAAAATCGTTGTCAAGAGCACGGTCCGTTTTACAGACTGCATTACTAAGAGACACAATGGAAATTTCAAATATAATGTAAGTAAATCTTTACACGCTTTTATACCAGAATGAAGATTTAATGAATGGATGCATGAATAAATGAATGAATGAAGAGCTAGGAAAAGCAAGTAAAACGTGTTCGTAGTGGGCACATGGGCATGCAGGTCCACTGGTCTCAGCGATCTCGGTCCTTGGCCCAGCCACTTTTCCCTGCACTGCCTACTTGCACTACGGGACTGTCTCTGTATCCTTCAGCCCCTTCTCCCGGCATTTACCTTGCACTTGCCACCATCTGGCCCTATTATTTAATTTGTATTCAACTAACCATGTACAGCCCTTCCCCGTGCGCGATCAGAAAGACACCTGGCCTAGTAGGATCGTTGTCTGTCTGCCCTTGTTCATCTCGTTACTTTTCGCATTGATTTTAGAGACGAACATACTCCATTGAACTATCCTTGCGAGCAAATAGTTTCTGATCGGCCGTAATAAATAAAATGAGTAATATTAATGAAGTTCGGCTAGCGAGACTAATTATAATTTTTTTGTTTTCCTAACAGGTATTTGATCCCATTCTGCCATCTGTTTGAGACACCGGCGGATGGATTCTTCAGCAGACACCTGCAGCTTCGTGTCAACAACTGGAGCACGATCACCATATTATGGGACGATCGCCAAGGGCCCACATGCCCTTACGCTGTACTAGTGGCTAGAAGCAACATATCAACCTTTCGGCTGGACTAGTGCCTAGTTGATGGAACAGCCTTGCGGTTCAGTGTGCTTCCAAAGTGATTCTTTTTACGAAAAAATGAACACCCTGTGTACCATAAAGGAACAGCGCGTGACTCAAGATGAAACGGAACAGTTATTGCGGATACAGATAAAAGAAAATAAATGGCTTCCGGAGTTCATATGGCAATTGCTGAATATTCTCTAAACATTGAATGTCAAATAAATGTACTTTACCAAATGTACCATGTTGCTGTTTCATTTTAAAGTACAGTTTCATATTCCGAATTGTGGCGCGCTGTGTTGTGAGTTGATCTGTGTTGGTTTCCGGGTTCTGTGTGGAGTCGCGCAGAAGACACTGGGCGCGTTTGACTACGCAGCACAGTAACGTCACGGAGAGAGGCGGGGAATATGAATGTTTTGATAATGTCAGGCTCAGGGGCGGGGGAATTGATTTAGTGCCGCAAAAGCAGGTCAGCCAGGGCGATGGGGGAAAAGATAGGATTATCAGAAAATGGCGGCTCCCTGGTGCTCGTTTTTGCGTGCGTTTAATGGACGAAAACTCAGGTAAGGTCCATAGGAAAGTTTTCTAAAATCGAGCCACTTGGGCTTAAAAAAACATGGCCGACCCGTAGGGACAATCAAATTTTTTACTAGACCATGCCTTTAAAGATCCATACTTACTAGGCCACTTGGTGCAAGAGACTATTAAACAAGCCATGTTGAATGCTGTGGGACAATAATAGGATTAACTTGAGATGATTGTCTGATCATGGTTATGTGTACTCCTGTATATTGGGGAAGGGGACCCTCTTTCTCTGTGTGTGAATGCCTGGGCCATCATAAAGCATATGTTATACAGTACTTCTACTGCACATATCACCACTGTAGTCGCCATACAGCGCCTGACCTGGTCTGTCAACAGTTTATATCCTGTATTCAGTTTGCCAAAGGAAACCTGAGGTAAGGCTAATGGATTGCAACATAATATATTAGACATTTGATACTGTATTTAATCACAATCCAAATGGTCTCACCGTGAAGAGGTTTGTCTGGCAGTGGGCATATGAATTGATGGGGCATTTAGGATTAAATGAAAACTATAATTTAACAGTAAAGAAACTCATGATTTGATGAAAGATTATGAATGGAGAACAAATAATTTGAAATTAACACATTAAAATACGATGGATTTAGGGTCATTTAAAAAAATAAGGCGAACACTTATAAACTAGGAGAACAGTTGAATAAATAAGAATACCTAAACTAACTACAAGGCGCAGTAGCACACAGCACACCCATACTAATCCAGGATATTCCATTTAAGAGCTAGCGTTTGATAAAGAAAAGGAACCTTTTGCAAGACCCTCACCAGTATGCCACTCTGAACTCCCTCTGCTGTAAAGTTGCTGGTAACAAACCGATAAGCCTAAAAGCCCAACAGTAGTATGTTTAATAGTTCTTTCTTTTAACAGGACCAATAATTTGCTGTTGTAAACACTATGCTAATAGAGGTAAATTAGGTATATGCACCGCCAGACGTCCAGTGATGGCAGAGAGAGTGTTTTCATTTAAAGCATTTGAAGACCGAGATGTACATGAAGATGGTAATGTAGAGAAAGAAATTGGGAGCCATGAGTATTCAATTTTAGGTTATAGTCAGGGGGTCGGGGGCAGGGGGAGTAATAAGGTCTGTTGGCGTAGACCAGAGTCCCATTAACCCCTTGACCTAGCAGGGCGAGGAATGGTTTAAATGTGTGTTGCACTTAGTGTAAAAGGGGGAAATGTGGGTGCAGATGTCCCTCAATCTTAATATTGTATTCAGAGTTCTTGAATGTAGTTATGTGCATAAAACATCTGCCCTCAACAGTCCTAATCTTGCCTTTTCAGATAATATATAAAGACTTTATTGCGATGCTCTATTTATTGACATATAGTATGTTTATGTATTCTCAATTCTTCTCTCTGCTGGACCACATTCACATTGCTTGATGGGACAGGATTTGTGTGGGCAAGACACCCTTGGGGTCACATCATGTGAACGAATGTTGACAAACTACAGGAACGGATGGAAAAATACTGGCACGTGTGAGGTGGGAAATTACAATTCAGATTGCGTTTCAGGCAGGAGCCTTTTGGAACAAACTGGGATATGCGATTGACAAGGACAAGACATATGTATCAACGACTGAATTACCAGTCTCCCAGCAAGAAATGCATAGGCAAGGGAGGCCTCGCTCCTGGGACTGGTGATTGCGTTTTGTTTCTCAAAGGATATTTAATGGTTTCAGTTGAGACACGTGGTTCATAATTGTGTCATGGGTCAGATTGTTGAAGGTTTGTTACAGTAAATATGTAGCTCTCTTGATTGTCTTGCAGGACAAAGCAGTGTCGGTCTTTATTACTATCCCAGAACGATAGCGAAAGCTCCGTTGCTCTGACAGCATCAAACTTTTGTATCAAGAAAAAAAGGTTAGAGTCAAGCCCAAGGGCGGGCACCAGAGAACCAAGAGCTGGTAAACAGTGTGACGCAACTCTAACATTTGAACAAGATGCAAACACTAAATACTTATCATTGATGTATGTTCCATTGTGATTCAAATGTCCCTTAGATGCGTCCTTTAATGAACTTCATTCATATTACCACACATATAGAGTTAACATCACGCAAGTATGTTAGAGTGGCGCAGGTTAGATTGGGAAGTCAAACTTATTCCCTGGAAATTGTTGGTTTCAAGCCAACCAGGCTTTCCTAAACTAGAAGCAGGAGCTAAATAGCTCCCAGTAATTTCGAACCCTGCGTTATCCCCTTTACCAAACTTAAGTTAATTCAAGTGTTCCTACTCATGTGGATGTATCATTTTAACTTTCTCGGTTTGGAGGTTTTTATAATATTAGTGTGGCGTTTTGTGTATCAGTATACTTTCTCCAAGATAATCTCTGAAATAAAGTTTGAAACTAATGGATTAAAAAGATGAAATATATGCCAAACAAATGCTATGGGCAAATGACATTAATTGTGTGTTTAAATGCTGTAAAAACAACGTTGTAAAATTAAAAAAAAAAATGGGAGATTATTTTCTTTGTTGAAGCTGCAGTCTTTCATTCAGGACATGGAATAGAACATCGACAATCCTTTGGCTTAGCACGTCTTTAATTACATATATAGTAAGGTTGCTTTACTAGTTCATGTGTGTTCTTTCCAGTAATCTGTATAAAATAGCATTACTGTAGTCCTTTAGAGCCAATATTTCAACAAAATTGAGCTTAACGGTATATGGTCAAGTGCCTAAACTCAAGAGTGGGTAAAAATCATTGCTTAACCAAGTGTGTGACCATTGGCAAATAATGTAATCTCATTGGGTCTCACCTGAAATATCCTTAGTAAACTCTGTTACAGGCAGTTATATTAATGGGTGTTGATTAGTACAACTTCTGTTATTTTTAATCGCTGTTGGTGCTTCAGGACCTGCAAGAGATTGGGTCAGTGACTAACTTCAGAGTAGCGGTAGTAGGGCACGTTTGCTTTGCTGCAATGCGGATATGCTGAGGTCTGTGTACTGGGTTCGTTTTAGATGTTTTTCAAGATATCTGGAACTGTGGTAATGTAACCTGACCAAGGACTAATCCAGATGAATGCCAATACTGAGGCACAGACCACAACTCAAAGTACTGCGCTACTATTAAAAAGAACAGCCAAAATGCTGGCTAGCCAGGCCCTGAAGTGTGCTATGCTGCTCTCAAGCCTGGCCTGTGCTTTAAACAAAATAAATAAAAATGTGCACTCCAGGTTGGTAGCGTGCATGGTTTTGTGTGGTTGTCTGTAGTGTCTGGCAGAGTGGTGTTTAAGGATAGCATTGAACGGGTGCGTTTAAGGAAATTTAGTGTAGAACCATTTCTTGGGATGATTTACGCTCAATTGGGTTAGCCTGTGTTGGATTTGTTTTTGCGAAGGTGTATTTTCAGGTAGAATGAGTTAGTGGGGATTATTGTTTCCATATCTTGCTCAGGCGAAGAAAAACTGTGGACAACTTTTTTGACTTGGGGAAACAAAGAGATTACATTTGTTTCTTTATATCTGCATACAACATTCTGTCTCCAGATTCTACGCCCCGTTAAGCTATGTTATGTGATATTAGGCTAAGTGATGCCATGTTTGGCTACACTATGCAGGTAGCACAAATTTTGCACCCTCAAATTGTAATGAATCGTCCACGGCCTCCAATCTGACTGCCCAAGGATACCTCAAAGACGCTGCACCAATAGCACCACACAGCCTAACCGAGATTACATTACAATGCAGCTGGACATCAACTAGCAAGCAAACGGCAAAGCTAACGACAAACTAAAACAGAACCAATGCATTACCATGCAGGCACGTATCCTTAGACCGTCTTCAGGGCAAGTATGCCCTGAAGACTTAGTTCCGAAATGCATTGGCTGACCCTGAGAATGTGTGCCGTCTGCCTTAGTCTGAATAAATAAATCGTGCATTTTATGGACATGAACAGTGTATTCATGTGGTATAATTCAAAACTTACAAGAAAAGCAATTATATTGAGCAATTAGTAAAGTGTCAGCTCTTTCGAGCTGCGAGTGAGCACATATTTGTCTGGAGGGGTCCTTCAGATTTATTAATTGATTTCGCTTCACCCCTGTGCCAGGGGTCTCACTGCGCTGCTCTAGTACCAACGGCATATATGTATATTGCTAGTGTAAACGTATTGGGAGTAAGAGTGGTGTCCACCATATCGTTTTGCTGTTCTCAATTCCTACCAGAGCCCCAGTCCTAAGCACTGTGGCAGCATCCAGAATTATAAAAATCCTCCATGACATGGGTTGACACTCCACCTGGTCAATCAACACGCAAACCTCAACTATTACACAAAATAGTCCAAAGTCAATAGCTGACGCTATGACACGATGTGGCTGCCTTTTCCAACGTTGTCCACTAAATGGTGTTGAACTAGGGAATGCTTTTTTGTAACGAGGTTTGTTGGAAGGGGTGCTGGGGAATAGGGAACACTGAGAAAGTAAGTGGGGTAGTGTAGGAGGATGGTGTCGAGAGAAGAAGGCAGCTGTAGAGAGCCACTGCAGCCCTTACTAGAGTTAACCTCAGAAGAGCAAAGGGATGAAGATTGTGCATCTACGTACAGCTGTATTTTAGTGTAGGTAAAAAATTGCAGCACTCTTTATACACAAGGGCAGAAAAGTGAGTGGGAGAAATTGCTTATGGCGGTAATAGGCAAATTAAATGTATATCAAACAAAGGGGCAATGGGGTCATTTCAAGCATTTATGTACAGTATTTGTATTTATTTATATTTATATAGCGTGCAAACAGCCCATGGGAATCGAGGTGCAGTTACATCCGAAGGGCTTAGTTACAGGGGGTGAAGTATCTCTCCCTATTAACATGTAATAGACACAGATTGGCATCAACTGTGGAGATAGAGGAAACAAGAACTCCCAATTCATATTGCATTTTAATATTCAGATTGATTTACTGTACGGTTTATGAAAATAGATCAAAATAGAGATTGTTTTACAAATCACAATGCAGCTTTACTTACTCCTAGCTTGCTGACCAGTCTAGTATTTGTAATTCTTTGTTTCCACCAAAAGATGCACACGTTCTTTAAACATTGTTGTTAAACCAGAGTTGTGCAATGTATTGCCCAAATTCATGATTTCATAAGTACTCCAATTTACAGTGAACATAGCTGCACCCATGCGTTACTCAGTTGCAACATAAAACTAACATTTAGTTACACACCCTTTTCCTCCAGCCAGTCCATCACAAACCTAGGACTATTCAGGGGGCTGCCCCCAGTCCTGTGAAGTAAAAATGTAATGTGTGTGCCCTTGGGAGCGGAGCAAGGGTGATTAGGCAGGAGTGGATTAATGGTAGGCAACAGCGTTCGTGTCTGCTGGCCAGCGACATCATTATTCTCCTGGCCTGGCGAGTCGCTCTTCTGCGACCTTCTCCCCTTTCCCCTCTCCGTAATCTCTGCCAAGCCCCTTCCCGAAGGTAAAGATAAAAGCCCAGGAAGGGTAGCATGAGCTGCATGTCATGCAGGTGATGACTTGATGCGCTGCAGGCATTCAGAAGTGCGTGGGGAAAAATCAGCCATTTGCAATGCAGAAGCTCCGCCAGCCGGAACTATTTGTCTTCTCTATACTCATTTACTTTCTAGGTGAGAGCTACATTCGACCCAAGAGGTCTACTTCAAGTCAAAAGGGAGATTCGTTTCATTTATCCAGCCACCACCACAATTTGATGTTAGCCCACTGAACCGTTGGCCCAATGAAACGTGTGTTCGGTTCACAAGGGTACGAGTTATCGGGCATCTGCTGCAAGGTGAAGAACAGAGGGAGGGAGGGAGGGAAGACCATTTTTGCTGAATTCCTATTCCGTTCCTAATCTGCGCTGGTTGCTAGATAAAAGGAGACTACGATTTAATCGCTACGCATTTCAAGATCTGTGATGTTCTGCTCACTATTTGCCCAACTGCCACATCCTTGGTGTCAACAAGGAAACAGTGGGCCAAGAAGAATTCCAAAGTTCCACCACATACCAATGGCAAGTCTGTCATGAACCGAGTAACATTACACCAAAGCCAAGGAAGCATTGCATATGTTGTACCCAAAGGTCTAGGGATAGGCACCTGCCGAAAGCGGTGCAGGCATGTGAACAATATCAATGGGACATGCTACTGCCTTCACTGTACAAGAAAGCGGAAAGATAGTGAAATGAGCAAAACATGCACCAGGAATGGCCATTCAAATAATAAGTAGCCCATAAAGACGTGTGGAGTATTGAACTATAGGCCTAACAAATGTGGCTGCATTTTCGGATCTGTAACAAAAGGGAGAAAAATCTATCTTAAACAGTGTGTTAAATAGAATTTACAAACAGTCAAAAGATTGGCTTGAATAAAAACAAACATAAAAACGAAATCAAATAAAAATAGATCAATGCAGGGTTCGACCCCTTAGTTCTTTTGAAGGAAAGAAACGATTCATGATATGATAGGTTATTTATAAGCCGCTTCTAAACCAGGAGGTTTCTAAGCGCGGACCCGAGGATCGAACCTGTGGTGCTCCGTGTCATCTTGCTTCCAAGGTGAGCACATTGCCTCTGAGCTATCCTAGCGAAACGTCATATGTTAACTTGCTTAAATAATTCTAGTAACAAGACTTCAATATAATAAGTTGTAAAACAAAACTGTTTATTCACTATATAACATGTTTTCACTTAAGAGGATTCCAGAGCAAATCATCCAACTCAAAGTATGAAACTGATAATGTGATCCCAAGGATGGGAGATGGCAACGTGTACTGGCAAAGAGCAGTCGTTCATTGCATTTTAGCACGACGGAAAAATCAAGGCAGGGAGCCCTGGGAGAGGTCTGGCTCGAGAGGAATTTTTGGACTTGAAAGGCAGAGCACCCAATATCCACGTCCTCTTAAAGCCCCGATAGCACTAGCTGCCCCTTCAAGCCAAATTAAGCCATAGATATACAATACGTCATTGAGGTCCCCAATGCGTCATTGAGGACCAATATCACATTTTCAAAGACCTTTAGAGAAGCGCAAAATGAACTATGTCGGTTGGAATAGCAGCAATTTCTCTCAACGAGGTCCAAGACCCAAATGTCCAAATGTGTCAGTGAGCCACATCTCAGCTGGCCCAATACATATTAGCAGTGGCCTGGGTAAAGTTGGTAGACGAAAAAGGAATCCGTGAGAAGAGTTGCTTCCAAGTTCGATATGAAAAAAGATCATCTGCCCGACACATTTAACCTCAAATGTGAACCGATTTAATGAAATGTGCACTAGCCAGTCTAGCCTCCATAAGCAATCACGTCGGTATGTGCATTAAGGGCCTCCAGGCCTGAATAGCTGTGCACGATGCCTGCCTTTCGAGTTGTGATTACTCCAACCTACAAGGACTCTGCTACGAACACCACTTGCATTTATTCCCATTGGCAGACAATGAAACGCAGATTCAGCGTTAAGAGGCACCATGTGCCAGCCTTGCAACTTTGCCTGAAAAGTCCAGCGTAAGGGGTCAGTGTATGCAGCTACCAATAATCACTACCTTCACCCTCAGCCGTAACGTGCCTGCAAAAAGCAACTAAGGCAAAGAAGAGAGCTCCCAACGCGATTGCTGAAGTTGATGTTATTATATTTGTGCTGGCATTATATCTGTTGCTTCCTGCCAATACTCATATTTGTGAACCGCGTTTGCATAAATGGGGAAAGTCCTGTTTTGCGTTTTACTGGTGCGAATAGCAAATCAATCAGGCGACAATGGGTGAAGGAAAGGCAGCACATACCAATAAGAGGGTTTGATGGTCTTAAATAGTATTCCCATGGCAATGTAGACCTTCGTTGGAGGGGTTAATACTTCCCTGCAGAGTGCTGCAGTCAAAAACTACATTGCAGTAAGGCTGCCTGTTGGGCAATGACCTACCTGGCCCAGAATAAATCTAGGCAGTCACTAGAGCGTGAGCACTAAAAGCAGAACAGGAGGACGCGCTTGAGGGCCTAGACCCCGAGGCTCCCTCAGAGACTGGTAGTTCCCAATCCATGCCTGAAGTCCCCTCAGGCACCTACACTTGCGATAGAGGGCTCAGCGGCCTCCAAGGGGACTATGGAGTTAGCACAGGATTAACTAATCTCAGGGTTGCCTACTGGCATAGGAAAGGAACCTGAGAAGGTGGACAGTGAAGTTCCCAAGCTGAGGGGCCTGCCAGAACTGAAAGAGTGCCTTCAGTTGGAGTCCCAGGTACTGATGGACTGTTCCACTCTGGCAGGTCTGTTAAGGCAGACCGAGGGCCAGGTGCAGGACAGGGGTTCGGAACGACTCCAATAAGGGGAACAGGTGCAGAATTCATGAAAAAGGAGTGGTGCAAGTTGAAAGCCCTGACCAGTTCAAAGAGAAGGAGCCCAAGAATTCTGAATGGCACCTCACACCCTATGCTGGTCACTCGGCTCGTCAGATCATTTTTGCAATCCGGGGTGATGGAAAAAAGGAAGCCGTGCATCTGTCTAGTCTTGCCAAGGTACTGACAAGACAGCCGAGGCACACCAGTGGTGGGGTGGGGGAGGGGGTCATGTGAAAGGAGAGGCACACCAGTGGTTGGGGGTTGGGTCGTGCGAGAGGAAAAGTAACTTTTCTCAGGTGGGATTCCCATCCAATTCCGATCCCACCTCCCCAAAATGTCATAGCTAATAGGGGACCCAATTTAAGCCTAGTGCTATTCAGCTAGCAGAGAAAGATCAGCAGTCCGCTGCCTGCCAAACTTTTCAGTGCTGAAATGCAGGTTTGCATTAGTTCTAGAACTCCCGGACTTGGGCAGGGAATTACATGGCAGACAGGCACATGAAACCCGGAATTGGAGCAGACTCAGCAGAGCAGACCTCAGAAATTGTTGCTACCCTCAGAGGTCAGCTGATGGGGACATAAAACATCTAGGCCTCAGTTCATGAGAACTGAGAGCGTGGGCATTGATGCGCATCTCTTGAGATTCAAAATGCACATACAGCCTACGTCTGGATCTCAACATTCCAAAGCAGATGGCATCCGAGTCTTTATCTTTTATGCTGGGGGGCGTGTGGCATTGTGTGTAGAAGGCATGGATTTTTTTATGTTTAATTAAAATAATGCAGGTTATTCCATCTCAGTAAGTGGGGGCGGGGGCCTGCTTACTAGGGGCCCTTTCTTAAGCTCAATACCAAAAGCATAGAATGCACAAGTGCCCTGCTGCATCAGTCTCCTGATCTGCAGTTCCTGCTCTCCAGCGGCATGTAGAATGTTCACAAGTCACATGTGCATTCTTTTGACAACTGCTGTGGCAGCCAGGTCACTGCGGTGCAAAGGTTGCATTTAAGTTTACACCTCCATTTAAACACCCTCATCTGGTGGCAGGGTAATCTGAAATCATAAAACGTTTCCCGTGTGGAATGGTGGTCCAGGGTTTATGTAATGTTTAAGTGCCACCTCTGATCTGTATCACACATGTATCAACACTGTGGGCCACAGGCCAGCTGTGGAAGGGTTATGTTCTATTCTAATCAGACAGCCTGTCCCTGTCCGCCAGCAGAACAAGAGACTGAAAGACTGTGCCTCTTCCTTTGTTCCTTTGTGAGGTCAGGTAACACTTCCCTCCAGCCTAGGAAGCCCTCAGCAGTAGCTGTCCTGGGAAAAAGGAATGAAATGGTAGGTACAATCTACATAAATGTAGCAGACTCACACCACAGTGTTGCATACCAAAGGGCATTTGATGCTGCAGGCAAGGAAAGGAGGCGGTTTGTGTAGACACAAGGTGTTCAGCGCAATTGGGGAAAGATTCAACCATTGTGTTTCTCTGTACCGCTCCTTCCTCCCAGTCTCCTCCACTTCATTAGCACAAAGCCAGTGAATGGACCCCTTAAATCAGGCTTGCTTTTGTCTAAACACCCATGGACTTTAGCCTATAAATCTGGGTGTCTCCCACTAATCTTTGGGCATCGCTAAGAATTTGTTTGGACCCTGCTCGGAGAGCAGTCCTTTCCACAGTACTGTGGTTGTAAGGTGAAGGTTAGTGTTCCAAGGCAGAGGCTAGCCTTGCTTGCTAACCACCCCCAGGGCACACTGGAATACCCAGGACCAAGGTGAAGGATTTCTGCAAGACAGACATACATTTGTATTCAACAACTGTATCACAGTTTGCCAACTACATTTGTCTTGATTGGCAAACAACTTATTTGATTAGCAATATTGACCGATTATTTTTTTTAATGTCACCAGAAATTATTTGTTCCGAAGACATAAAATGAGCAAAGCAGCAGCATTTTTGTATATAGCTGAAGACAGACATTAGTGAGATGGGTCGGGCCTTGAAAATACTTCAAAATTACACTAGACCTGCAGGCTGAGCAACTTAGTTTACCTACTTGACCTAAGAGAAATACACTCGACCCATGGCAACGGATGACAAAAAAATGTAAATGCCTTTTCTGTAAAATGGTGCAGGTCACCACAAACGCCTAGGTTTGACACACTGATGCTGGCCATACACAGTGAAACATTTACTTGACCTTTACTGCAAAGTAAAAGTTAAATAAAAGCTTCAAACATCCCCTGCAAATGGTACTCCCACTTCATAAAATCTACTCGACTAAAGTGGGTGAGTAGACTTTACGAGACCTGTATGAAAGTCTGTTCAAGGTTAGCTGCATGGATAGACACAAATAGATATGATAAAAAGGCACTGAAAACAGTTTGGCCAGCTCTCTCCTGCAGGTGCTAATATACAATACAATCATAAATCGGAGAGCAAAGTGAGCTAAGGAGGCCAACTACAGTGTAGGGTATTGCAGTATATCTGTAGATGTACAAAGTGGATGGAACGTTGGATCACTATTTTGCGTAAAAATCTAATTAGCTTTGTGTATTCATTATACAAGAGGAAGAAAATAAGACTAAGCAGAGTGGATGGTGTAGCAGGCAGAGAACTGGGCAAACTGAAACTGGGGTAATCGGGTAGTTTGTGGCCACCTCACTCAGAATAGTTGGAATGAGAGCAGCTTGTGGATTGGGCACCAGTTGCAAAAAGTAATGCAAACAACATGTCATAGAACTTGGTTTGCCATCAAAAGCATGTGGCTGTGCGATCATGTACATTTTCAAAAGTGCTCACTCTTCAAAATGATACATCTTCCCCAAGATAATAAAATATAAATGACACAGATTTCACGACACTAACCTAAACTTTACTGTAAAGCATGGAGACAATGCAGTGTTTTACACTAGCAATACTATAACTATGCATTATGTAATAACTTACATTTTTAGGAATGGAATTGCATTACTGTGTTTTATGCTATGCCACTTATAAAGCGCAGAATTCACCAGCGAAGGCATCAAGGCACTAGGCAGTGAGAGTGAAGGGACAGCAACAGGCAAAGAGCACCGCATTAATCAAAGGGGAAAAGCAGTTTTCAGTTGGCGATGGAAGCAGAGGTGGTCCTGAACATGGCGAGGTGGAAGAGGAAGCAGATTCCACATCCGGGCAGCACAGACAGACCAAAGCGGGCACGCCAGATGAAGTGAACAAATATGCAGAATGAGGAGGCAAAAGGGAGAGAGCGGGGGGTAGTCGGAGGCGGGACATGCCAGGCGAATTTCGCCTGAAGATAGACTGGGCCGCTCTTGTAAAAAGGTGTGATGAACTATGCACAGGGATTTAAAGTTTACCCTGCTAGCAATCAGCAACCAGTGCAGTGCTTTAAGGGCAGCAGAGGAGAGCTGCAGGGCCCCCAGGGGCAGACGGGCCGCAGAATTCCGGAGAACCTGAAGGCGGTGGAACAAGTATTTAGGTTGAACCAGGTACAGAGAGTTACAATAGTCAAGAGAGCCAGAGATAAGGGAGGAGACTATGATTGTGCAAAGGGAAACAGGAAGAAAAGTGAGGACCTTGCGCAGAGCACGAAGTTTGAAATGAACAGCCTTGCAAACCACACTCACCTGGGGAAGAATCGAGAGAGACGAGGAGAGTTTGACCCTCAGGTTTTTAACAAGCGATGGGCTAGGCAGAGGCGTCGGGATAGGGACCGACTAGAAAGACCTCTGTTTTTTGTCGTTGGCATAGGAATAGCAGCGAAAAGAATCAGCAGGATAAGCGGGTGAATATAGATATTGAAGACTAGAGGGGAGAGCGCCGAGCCTTGAGGGACTCTGCAAAAAAGAGAAAGTGCAGAAGACGTGAAGGGGGACAGAAACAGATTGAGAGCGGTCGGCAAGAAAAGCAGTGAACCACTGCAGCACTGTGCCAGAGATTCCCAGTTGGGGGAGCCTCTGGATCAGGATGGCATGGTCCATGGTGTCGAACGCAGCAGAGAGATCCAGGAGGAGGCGGGCACCCACCCCCCTGGTCTGCAATCTGAGCAAGATCATCCACCACTGACACCAAGACAGACTCAGTACCTTGACTAGGCCTGAAGCCAGACTGAAAAGGGTTGAGGCAGCATGAATTTTCCAGGAAGGAGGAGTGGTGTGATAAGCTACTCAAGCAGTTTCATGGGGTAGGACAGAAGAGAGAGGGGACGGAAGTTAGCCGGGAGAGCGGGGTCCAGATTGGGCTTTTTAAGAAGGGGGATGAACAGCGCATGTTTAAGAGAAGGGGGTTTAACACCAGTAGATAGAGAGGAGCTCACAGAAGAGAAGAGGACATCAGCAAGGCAATCTGAGGAATAATCTCTTTGACGACCCTGAGAGGAATGGGATCAGCCAGAGAGTTGATTTCAGACGATTTTCTAACCACAATAAGGTTGGCCTCAAAGAAAACAGGAAAGTGAGATCAGAGAACCAGGGGAACAGCGACCGGGCAGGCAAAGGGGTGCAAAGGGGCAAAGCGATGAGATGCAATGATCTTCTGTCGGACAAGAGACATTTTATCCTCAAAAAAGGAAGATAAGGAGCAGCAAAGACAGAGAGGTGCTGATCGTGTTAGCAGAGGGGAGGGTGGACAAGGAATGCACAATTCTGAAGAGGGTTTTAGGGGCATTGGAGGCCGATTCGATGCAAGAAGTAAAAAAGGCACACATTGCCTCCAGAATAGCGGACCGATAGGTGGCCGTAGCTCTACGGAGCGCGAGCAAGGCAGACGAACAGTAGGCCGCAACGTTCCGCCTGACGCCCGAGTAGGCGCAGCTCAGCCGGAGAAGCCAAGAACCAAGGCTAAGAAGGGCGGCCCTGAGGCCTAGATGGCAGAAGAGGAGCCAGAGTATAGGACGCAGCTGTAAATGCAGACGTAAGGGCCGAAAGATCAGGCAGGGAGCCAACTGGGAGAAGGTCAGTGATATTGGTTACAATGGCAGCCTGGCAAACAATATCCCAGCAGCGGGCAGGGGGGCGAGGTAGTGGAGGCACAGGGGAGACTGGAGATGCTTGAATAGAGAAAGGAATGACTAGAGAAAGGAATGACTACATGATCAGACGAAGGAATAGGATGCCCCAGGTGGACAGTGACCAGGTCCGGACAGGCAAGGATCAGGTTGAGAGCATTACCTGAAGAGTGGGAAGGCCCAACCACCAGCTGGCTTAGGCCGAAATTGGCAAGAGCAGTCACAAGGCACGAAGCCTGAAGGTCAGAGGCATTGCTGGGGGTGAAGATTAAAATCCTCAAGAACAATGAGAGAATCATGGTGGAGCCTCAGCTCAGAAAGGAATGAAAGAAAACCAGAAATGAAAGATGCATCGCAGGGGCGAGGGGGGGGGGGGAGGGAGGGTCAATAAACCAACAGGAAATGGCGGGTGCTGGTGGGGGAAATTTCTGCACGGAAAAGACACGATTCCATGAGAAACGTGTGGGAAAACGGTAGAATAGAGCATTTGAAGATGGAGTTAAATATCAGAGCAATTCCACCTCTGCCACAACCAGAGAAGCGATCTTGTCTAAGAATGGCATACTTAATGGTAATACCTGGCCAATATCAATATCAAAGGAATCCCTGAGCCAGGTCTTAGTGATGAAGGCGAAGTCAGGCGAGGTATCTCGCAGGAGGTCAAAGCAATCAGATGCATGCGCCACAAGAGAGCGTGCGTTAAGTAAGGCCCTGCACACCCCCATGTGAGTGGCAGATGATTTAAGTAGAGGCGGGATGCTCACACGCCAGTTAAAAGGGAAAATCGTTCCCCTTGGTGCAAGGGACAATAGCTCTGTACGCGGGTAAAGGAGAGCATTGGACCCTGATGGGGTCACCCAGGGGCCAGCTGAGGCACGGATGGGCACAGGTGGGCAGGACTTCGACAGAGACTAGGCGATTCCTCTGCGCACGACCACTGCATGTTCGAAGTGGATGTCGAGTTATAAGACCCATGAATTGGCAGGAGCTAATCCACTGCTAATACCAATGGAGAGCAAAGACAGGCTTGCAGGGTGCTTGCAGTAAACAAAGTAAAGACAGGCGAGCAACGGGACGAGCACCGAAGCCATGGGTGAGCCCAGGTAACTTCACACCGCCGTAGCAGTTACAAGGAAACAAAAGTTAATAAAAATGTTAACAGCCAGAGAGTTCAAATTAAATTAAAAAAACAACCTGCCTGCAAGACTTAATTGAAAATATAGCACCCAGCAATACGCCTCAGGCACAGCCCATAAAAGGAAATAAATAAAAATACAGTAAACTGAGAATAAAAGTGACCAAAGGATAAAAATGGTGTGCAGGGAGCCACAGCGACCTGTACCACTGTCAGAGCCAAATACTCATCTTTCCCACACACAATATAGTTAGCTTAATGAAATATCATCCCCATTACTTCTGGTTCACAATTATTTTTAGAAGAAAAAAAATAATTCCTAACTGCGGAGGCGCTCTCTCTGCATTAGCTCCCTCGAACTTGCAGTGAACAGAGTAAAGAGGGTGGAGGGAGCCATGGGGGGGAAAAAGAGAAATGTAAGGGGAGCTGTGCTTTTATTGAACAGGGTAACTTAAATAGCTAGCTTTGCTGCACAATTGCCAATTTTGTAAGCAAACCTACATAACTTCATAGCAACATGCTATGCAACACTGCTTATTTAATGTCTTGGCAAGAGTTTGCAAGCCTGCTCAGTGTTTGGAAGAATGAGGGCTTATCTTGTCCATGAGCCTCTAGATTGGAACTCACAGCAACAAGAGAGCTTATCAGCCAAAATCCCTGTTTTTCACTTTCAAATTGCTGCAAGCCGCACTTTGAGCTAGTGTCACATATTTGAACTACCAGGACCATCCGGTGCTTTTGGAACTCTAACTGCTTGCACAGTTAAAAAAATAAATCCAGTTCGATGCTGAACTGCCAAGAACAACAAGATGATATTGGCTCATCCCCTGGTCCATCTTTTGGCCACAGAGACTGATTAGGTCACATTTGATCCCCTTTTCTCACACTTTTCTCACTTTTACAGACATTGTGAATACGTATTGACTTTCACCCATGTTACATTACAGAGAGTTCATCTTTCAATAAATATTCTGTGTTTCCACAAGGGTGGATTTTCAGTAGTGTTGTTCTATTTAGTTTTTGCATATGGTGTGTTTAAATATACATATATATTTGTATAGAACATTCCTTTATTTTGGGCTGTTGTACTTTGGTGTTTGGGTTGCTACTGTTTCACATTCACACCCTTCTTGAGAGTAAAGCCTGCCCTTGCCCAAAATTACCACAAAAGCCAAAAGGAGACATTGCTCTCAACTTAACCCGTTTCACCTTGATTGACTGGGATCACTCTTGTTTTGTAGAAGCGTGAGGGCTAAGAAGTTGCAGTGGCTACCACCAGTAATGTTCAGTCTTTTCCATTGTTAAGCACTTTGATTAATGCGGATATTCAATCTGGGAATGCTGTTCCAGAATCACTCATTAGTAACCAAACGTCCTTTGCTTGCAAACAAACTAGGAAAACAAAACCTACCATACCACTAAACAAAAATAGACAAGCGTCAAAAAACGTTGACACTACTAAAGAATCCACAGGCAAAAGCTAAACTAAAGACTAAAATGGCTGATTTTGATCCAACTGATGTTCTTGAGGTGGTGGGTACTCAGGCACCTACCGCCCGCCACTAGATGCTTCTGCCAGGGCTTTTGTGTTTACGCCACTGCCAGAGGTGATACAGTTGGAATATTTTCCTCCCCGAATGCACAGCAGCCCCTTCAACCTCTACTTTCAGGGACTAGTTCGGCTCTGCCTTGGGTAGGTTCTTTATAAGGCCCAACTACTGAAAAAGTAGCGAAATCTAACTGTGCAACATCTAATGAGTTTTTATTTTTTATTTGCATTAGGTTTGTGCAATAAACCTTTGCAAAATGTATTCCAATTCAACAAAAATAGAATACTCAAAACACATATGAATACAATTACACTGTCATACATATAAAATTCATAAAACATGACAAATGGATAAAATGATCCAAATAGAGCATATAAAACAAAACCATCTTACAATTGCATTCAGACATTACATTATTCCTACATTGTATTAAAGCGAACGGTAGAAAACTGCGTAATTTTTTCAGTACGTGGAAACAAATCCAGGTTCATTTCCTGACAACTAACAGACTGGTTAGTCAAATCCATTTATTATTCTATATTCAGATGTTTCACTATACACATAGGTCCTACGAAAGGCCAGCCGTAGAAGAAGTAGTAGTAGCTTTAGCCATCCCTGAGAAAAGCACAAACACCTTTCAGTGCAAAATAACCATAATACCTAAAATCAGATTTTAATTTGTCATAATTCATTGTGGTAAAAAAAACACCAAATCACAGCAACAGCTAAAACATTAAGAAAAAAAAAAAACTTTAATACATCACAACATATTGCACCAGTCCATATAATTGATACTTGTAATACTTTATATATATATCCATCCCTCTTCAAAGCACTGATTACATCAGGCAGGGTGAGTAGCACTCTTCACATCACAAGATTTGCGGAGTCCGGACACCAACATTCAAGAATAATAGTTATCTTTATTAATACCTTACAAAGTGGCACAAAAATTAAAAAGCCATCAAAATTTGGCTCTCCCAAAGTGTCCGTGCGCGTTGGGAACGTTAACGCATTTCGCGGCTTACCTCGCCGCTTGATCACAACAATGCGTCCCCATCAAACCACAGAGTTTTTAAACATGGCGTAGAGCAACCGGCCACTATTTTAGCCGAAATAGAAGAGGGACTCATTGGAAACCACAACCTCCTTAACGCAGAACCATGGCCGACATCTTTGCCTGTTGCAGACAGCAATTGTAGCATGACTGCTAATGCATGACTCTACCACCTAATCTATAAAGTCCCTATGGGTTATCCTTAATAGGGATCTGATGCGGAATTACTGTGTGTATTAATTACCCTATTTGCCCACCATGGACTACCACAGGTAAGGTGCGTGTCAATGAAGCCCCTCATAGCGGACCATATCTTTTTCAGCACTTAGCATGCATTTGGACATCTAGTTAAGCTCGAATAACAGACCCATTAAGAAAAATCGGACATTAGCATAATTCGTAAATAATAAAATTGCAATCAATTTATATGCTTTTCCCAGTTCCTCACAGTGCATGAAAAAACACAATACAATGCAACGATCTCTCTAAAGTGCAAAAGTCACAATAATATATATTTTCTATTTTTTTGGATATATTAAGTATTGGGATTCTTTTTTTTTTAGTTTTAGCATTTCTGATAGTTTATCATCGATTATAACCAGTAAGCGTGCCAGTGCTATAACCAGTGCTCAACTGTTCCCCCCACATACATCTTCTCCATGAGCTTTCTCGAGAAAGCTCGGATTTGGTTACCAAGTATTTGTCAAATCTCAAGATACGATTATTTTCAAAATGCGTACAACATAGTCTCAAATGTTTTAAGGTTTCAAGCTATTTTGTACCAGTGCAGAAACGATAATGACCAGTTCCGCTGTCTACTTCATCACAGTGCCAGTATTGAAGACGTTCATTTGTAGATAATTGATTAAGCTTAAAACGCATGTACAGCATTCTTGCCTTGTTACATGGAAATTTAATGTATTCATAATAGGACTTATACCTCAAGTTTTTCTCTGTTAACATACACAAGTGATAATCTTGATTTTTCCGCTTAGAACTGGGAAATCATGCACTTAAATCTTTCGAGGTTTAATTTATCCTTAATAAAATGTTGTTTATTCTTTCAACAAATGTCACTGTAGAAGGTGGATTAGAATCAGTGACCATTTGACATAAGTCCTCATACATTGAATTCCTCAGCGGATTTATGATTTTAACATAGTTGGTCATCATACGCCATTGCCACTTTGATTAAAGTTGTGACAGTCCCAGTATCGAATTTGGTGAAGACGCTAGTGCAAGGGTGCGTTTCCAGAGCTTGCCCTGCAAACTGTCGAGGAGAGTGTAAATTTCAATTAAACACATCTCCAAGCCATACGATGTTATAGGCTCCACCCTTAACAAATAGAATTGGATCAGAGGAAGAAGTGAAAAATGTTCAATATTATCTTCATTTGGGACATCAAAGGTTTAATTTCGATATTCAAAGAGTCTTTCCACATGGCTATCACATTTAAGTCTGTAAGGGTATACCCCAAATATCGTAAAGACAGTGCACACTCAAATGGCGCATCATCAATTGACCAAGTGAACCTACTTATTTTTCGTTTCCTGTTTGAAAAAATTCCAATGTACAATTTGCATGGATTTGTGTGCAGGTTAAATTTGTTCGCAAATCATGCAAACAAATTCAATTTATTTTGCACGCCAAAGGGCATCCTGTCAAAAAAGATTAAATCGTCTGCAAAGGCTATCCAATTAAGCAACAATTTGCGTAATTTCACTGGGAAAATATTGGCTTGGTTCCATAGATTATCCAAATCAGACATGTAGAGATCAAACAGGACTGCAGCTAAATTGCAGCCCTGTTTCACACCAATATTAGTAGGAATAGATCAGTGAGGTCCCCTGCTCTATTAACCCTGACCCTATAATTCCTGTTGGTATGAAGCATAGCAATTATGGCAACTAGATGGACAGGAATTCCCAAAGAAAGCACTTTTATCCATAAGTGATTCCTAATAACTATCGAAAGCAGCAGTCACATAGAGTGCGGCCATATAAACTGGGCCACAGTAGGATTGTTTAGTTTGTTCTAGAATATGGGCTATAATCGTTGCATTAAGTGGGCAACCCATACCTTTACAAAATCCCACCCAATATCGTGAGAGTAACTCGTGGAGGAAAATGTATTTTTGCAGGTTTTCAAGAATAAGTACAGAAAAAACTTTGGAAGAAGCGTCCATTAAAAGGTATTGGCCTAGAATTATCTGGATCTTTGATATTGCCCCTTTTGAATATTGGAATAATGGTGGCAGAACGCTGTGATGCTGCAAAAGTTCTTGATTGAAAAATGTGATCAACTTTTAGTGCAAGGATGCTGGCCCAAAAGTCTGGGTCAGCTTTTAAAACACAGGGCGGGATTCCATCTGGACCAGAAGATTTAGAGCTTTTGAGCTTTGAGATTGCCAATATTGTGTCATTACGAGACCAGGGAGAGACCCCTAGTATCAAGGTTGCAAAATTCTTGCATGTGACATTGGAATGCTGGCTAGGAATTTGATATTTTTCGGTAATGTATTCTCCGGTTATGGTTCTCAAGGTTGTCCATACGTGCCTAGAGTTGTGTTTGATCAATTTATATATCATTCACTGATTATCAGCTATGTATAACTAATTTGTTTAAATTTTCATTTTATTTCTGTGGGTTTGGGAAATGTGTCTTTCTGTAAAGTTAAGTATGCGTTTCCTTAGCTCCCTTATCTGTTATTCTTAGATGTTTTTTTATTTAGCGACCGCCGAGTTATAGATATGTTGACGTTTGGCGTTCAGATAGTTTTTCATTAACAAGTTCATTTAAGTGGAGTTTAATAATTCTGACATTACCCTCAACCTGTGTTGCATTTAGGCCATGAAACATGTAACTGGTCAGAAGTTCATTATCAAGGATAATCGCATAAGTAAGCCTACGACAAAGCTGTGGATTCCACCTCACTGATAGTTGATGGCGATCAGGTTCTATCAGTGCAAGATTTGATACTGTGTTAAATTTGCCATAGGGCAATCTCACAGTCAATTTAATTACCATATGGTCACCAAGTGCTGGATTAATAATAGCAACTAGCTCACAGACAGTATATAGCAATGTTGAAACGAAAAAATAATCTATATACGATCTGAAGTCCCGCTAGACCATGTGTAATTACAACTTTTATCATCAGAGCCAACAACCTGTGTGTCCCAATAAAGGAAATAGTTAACCCAGGTTCGACCATTATTACCTATTCTAGAGGCGCCTTTGCCGAAGTCATCAAAGTTAGTCAAGGAAAGTACTTGACAATTCCGAGTTGAAATCACCACTGAGTACTATTTTGTAACGAGGATTTTGCATAACAGCTTCTTCAAGAATAGAGTCCAGTTGGGATAGCATATACAATTGAGAATATTTCACACGGTTCCAATAGATACCAATGATCAAGAATGGTACACTAGGATCACCATGGACTACTTCAACCACCAATAAATCATCAAGACTATAAATCACGTTGGAAGACTCCCTAAGGGCGTTACTAACCAGAATGGCTAAGCCACCTGATGGTCTACCAACCGCGCCTTTCGAGGCAGCTTGTGAGAAGGAATCATAGCCTTCTATAGTAAAGTGCTTAGTCGTCATGGTCTCCTGAATAGGATAATTGCGGGTTTATCATCCACAGCAATGAGAGTAAGCCAATTATTGAAATTCCTAAGCCTGCAGGCCTTACATGAAATAAATGTAAATTTGTGCTGTTATGTTATTCATAAAGGGCACAAGCCATGTTAGCTCCTTAATTGCAGATGCAAAAAGCAGTAAATTGCTTTACAATTTCTTCATTAATACTGGATGGTAGACCATCATTAACATGGCAAGCGACTGGGTCATTCATAGGTGGTTGGGTTTCAACAAATGTAGTAGCCTCCTCTATTATGTGTGGGATCAGTCCTATGTGGGAGAAACCAGATATTTGCACCCATATCAATTTGGTAACAATATATGATTTGTAGTGACATTTCATTCGGTTATTATTATTAGTGACTGGTAATGTTAACCAGTCCATATCTTCAGATATTAGAGTTCTCAACAATGTAATTGTTTGAAATGCTTTTAGCATGCAGGTCCCGTTTAAGCAAGCCCTCCCATTTATCACTGGATCACTTTCCCACCCCATAATAAATCGGGAAATCAGGGGTCAAAACTTGGCTGGCTCTAGACACAGTATTCTCATAATCCGCAGAAGCGTTTTCACAGTTAAAGGCACAACGTCTTTTGCTTTGGTTTTATTATAAGTGTCTTTATCAACTGATTGAGGGACAGAGAAGTCCTTTACAAAGGCCATAGCAAGCCCACTTCCCATATTATATGTACTGTGTGGATGCAATAATATGGTTTTAACATGACCAACCAAGTCCAAAGCTGATTGGTTTGTTGATTTATCATTTAGTGCCACCAGGGTAGCAGAGCCAGGTTGATCACAAGTCATTCCAGAAGTGCAAGTCACTTCTTCTGAATACAGATTGCATATCGTCGATTGATCCTTCACCTGAGGAACCAATCCCTCCTCGGTTTCCCCAATTACATTACGATTATCGAGATTAGTGTAATTGGGCACTGCCCCATGACTTTTTTTGATGCCAAATATTGAATAGAACTTGGATAACTTGGTTTGCTTCTGCTGCCCGTATACACGGAATGGTCATGTCTCCGACCACAGTAGGTTTCATTCCGAGGGTCTCATGGCATTCAGAGTTGCACAACATTTTTTTTATTTTATTTTTTGGCCTCTGGTTGTTTAGCAACTTTAGTTATGGACGTTGGGGCATCGTTCTTAATATCCAATAATGATTTTGATTCATCATCGAGTTGGTGAAGATCTAAAAGTACATAATCGTTAGAGATATTGCATAGGGTTTTTATATTGGCACTATATCCATTAATTTTAGCAGATAGGTTTTTACATTTTTCGTCAAGCCCCATTTGCAATTTCTTTCTATAGGCTTTTCTTTTTTGAGCTCCAAGAGCTAGTCGTTTCTCTCTATGTGAAAGACAGGAATCCATAGTTTCGTGGGTTGCTGAGACTAGATCTTCACCGTCCCTTCCCACTATCAAACAATAATTTTTATCCTCCAAGTCCAACAAATCGGTCAGTGCTGAAGGACTACTTGGAACCTCTTCCGTATTTTGTAAAATCAGGAATATTAGAGTGGGGTAAACTTAATGGAACATTAAATCTAGCTACTTGGGGGCATCAATCAAGGCTCTCACACCAGTTTGCAATTTTTCAGAATTACTGATTACAATTTGTGATAAAGAAATGCTGACGCCCTCATTATTCCGTTTAATTTTGGGATCTCTACTAGCTGCGACATCAGCATAAGATTTCGATTTGGGTTTCAACGTCAGGGCAAAATCGGTTTGCGTATATTTGGTATCCCTGTTTCCAACCATTTTAGGTGCAGAGGAAAGTACAAGAATTGTTTCATATGCAAAGAATACCCCCTCTAATTTATTCAGTTCCCTTGAATGTCCGATAATGATAATTTAATTTAGCGAATTTCCCAGCGAATTTGTTCGTGTCCTTTATCAAGAAGATTCAGGAGTATGCGCAAGTACTGGGAAAGAGTAATTTATAATTTGCACCATTATCAAAAAATTGCAGAGGAGAAGAAGGAAAACCAGCCAGGGCATTGTCAGCCAAAGAAGTGTGTGACCCCAATTCCTTCTCCATTTCACCCTGATCGCTTTTAAGACTCAGTGTTTAAATGTTTATTCTTTATCAGCGCTTTGAGGTCATACCAATGATATATAAGACGCTATATCAATGCCAAGTAACATAACATGTTTAGGGGGAACTAGAGGAAGGCAAATGGCCACTAGAAATCGGCCTTAAATCACTCGGTAGGGGCAGAGAGTTTGTATTACTTTGGTTCTTATTGCATAAAAATAAGTTCTCTACACCCCTCCTTCTTTGGGAGACTGGCATTCAGGTTCCTAGGGATAGTCTTATACGTTTTCCGACTCTGCTTCAATAGCTGGGGCCAACATATAAATATCTGAAATTTGTTTTTTAAAATTGTTCTTCTGAATTAATGTTGGTGGCAGAGTTTTTAGCAGACGATACACCATTAGGTAGGGTCGGATTGTCATTAGTATTAACATCAATATTGTTGATTGCATGCAGTGCCTAAGTTACGGGTATGTTGGCAGCAAGCCCGTAATTATGCACTATTGCCGACACATCCTTAGGCAATTAATTCTAGATGATTAGGGTGGGATTAGTGGAGCTACTTTGGGAGTCTTGCGACACACAGCTCAACAAAGACACTACATCGCTCTCACCATCAGACAGGGCCAGCGGGACAGGTTCAACTTGAGTCAGTGAGTTAGAACTCATCAGAGCTGACTCAGAGCTCACTTGTAACTTTCTCCCACTTCGCAACCCATTAACCATGGTACTTCGTACTAATCTTCCAACAATATGTGCGTGTGGTGAATGCACATTTCCTAACACAATTCCAAAAGATATAGAAAGTCAGCATTTAATTGCATCAGATTTGAAATCAGAAAACACGTTCACCAATCATAGGGAACCCCCTTATAACACTTTCCTTTGCTCGGTACATATGATAAACCAAGATCACCCTTGGCACATAGAAACTTTCACAAACAAGATTCAAATGAAAGGGCACCCAAAAGCATAACTTCAGTAAGATTGCCAACCGTGGTAAGTGGATAATGAACACCTCACATATTCAACTGCCAAAGCCTGCTTACGCCTCAACGTGCTCTGAGAGAATGAATCAAACATGCGTATCTCGTTAGCACACAAGCTCTTCGTATAGGGTGAAGAACGTTATAATAGGCGTTGTGGCAGGTATCCACAGCGCATACAAGTATGAATATTGAGCCCGATAACCATCCCCAGCCGCCAGACCCATCAGGCACTTCCGTGGTGCTGGAGCGCGCGCCTTTAGTCGGGTGGGACGACGGGGCTTCACATGGAATGCTGCAGGAAAGAAATATAGCCGTAAGGAAGGATAATAAGTAAATACAAGTCCTTACAAGTCCTTAGAATCAGTGTGATATTGGTTAGAAGTCCAGTAAAAGTCCTTAAACACACTGTAGTAAGGTAATCCAGGAAGCACAGATTAGCAGCAGCAGGTATCCACAGACATGCGGGTCCTAAGGCTTATCAGGTACTTACAGGGCATGCTCGTGCCTTCAGTAGGGTGGGTGGGCAGGGCTTCACATGGAATAAGTAGTAAGGTAATCCACGAAGCACAGATTAGTAGCAGCAGGTATCCACAGACAAGCAGGACCTCAGGCTTATCAGGCACTTACGGGGCACTTCCGGGACACTTTCAAGGTTTTAAGTAACAAAATGTATTTGGGAGTGGCGAGTCAGGCTCATAAGGCTCCCTCAGCCTCGAATATCCAAAGACAACTTTACAATGCACCCGTAAAGCAAGACTGGGTATCTCAGTGGCTGCTCTACACTGCTGCGTCTCAGATTGATCTGGCCATTTTATTTGATTCAATGTCTGAAGAGCTCATCATCATCAGCCCTAAAATTGCCTTTGTTTTGTTACCAGAATCAGGAAAATCTTCAATACATTTTCATAGTGACTCACAACCAGATTTTAGGCCTTATGTAAAGTCATCAAAAGTAGTGCAATGCGTTCTTAGCGGTTGTAAGGCAGGAGAGCTTTTGTGGTAACCCGTATTCCAGTGACTAATACATTAGATTCTCCATGGAAAAGGCTAGGCAAAGTTCAAAGTGCCCGCTCAGTATTTCAAGAGGGCAGCTTTCAGGGCACTCAACCATTATTGGAGAGCATTGACTGAAAATAGATATATCGATCTTAATCGAACCAATATATTAAGACTGCTTTGTACAATTCCTGCTCTTCACACAATAGTTACTGGTGACATTGAACGTGTTGATTTTATAGATCACTATAGAACAGATTGTACTCTTATATACATAAAAATCCAAATTGTAGTTGTTTATTGATGAAGGAATTGCATATGATCAGAACACACGGCTTTGATCTCAATTCTTTACGTTTTTTAAAGATTAGCTCCTCACGGGCGCCTGGCCCCAGTAATCTTTCTAACATATTATTCAAAGGGGATCCTGGCATCAATTGTGTCCGTTTTATCCAAGAACATTGCGGCTGCTTGTACTTTTCCAAAAACCTGGCCCACTGCCTATATACTAGCAATCTTTAAAAGAGGCTCACGTTCCGATCCATTGAACTACTGCCCCATAGCGATTTTGGACACGGATAGCAAGGTATTCTCAGCCTTGCTTTTACAGCATTTGGAAACTTGGCAAAGAACAATTAGTAGTATTCCGCAATGGCAGATAGGCTTTTGTAAGCACCACTGTACATCCTTGAATGGGTTCTTATTGAAAGCCGCTCTCAGCCAAGTCTGGCAGAATAAATATGAATCGGTTTATGTGGCCACAGTACATCTCTCTGCTGAATTTAATGCAGTTGATCAGGGTCTACTGTGGGCAAAGTTGCAGAGATGGGGAATCCCTTATGGCTTACTTCGGTTAACTATCGGTCTCCATACAGAGTCTTTTATGCACAGGTATTACTTGGCCATGATGGTACATTGTCTTGCAACATTTTAACATTGTCAGGCAGGGTTGCGTGTTAGCACTCTGCCTGTTCAAACTACTTGAGAGACATCAGCAAATATTCAACTTCTGCTGCATGGGCTTCTCCTAGGATTCATAATCTGAAGCTAGTTTGGCTTGCATATCCCGATGATTTTTTATTACTCCGATTGGCTTTTTCTAATTTTGCTGCGGTACACAGTCTCAAGATTAACCCTAAAGAAACAAAAATATTACACTGTACTAATAAGAAAAACATTGAATCTTTTGTCAGGCGTATTGAGCAGGATTCTCCTAATGTATACTTAAGCTAGAACAACGTTTGCACGCCATTGTAATTAAAATGTGAATTGTTTGTTGGTTTAGCTGGAATTACTAAAAACACCACAAACAAGATAAGCAGCACCCTATGTATGGTAAGATGAGTCAGTCCTTTAACCAATGGGGTGGGCCGACCAACAGACATTGGCAGTCATTCCTACTCAGTCCTACTCATCTTTAAAATGCCTTGTCTGCAGACTCACTCTCTCCCCTAGCCATTCCCTTACTGTGGCTACCATCAATCGGACACCTGGTCAGATCTCCTCCTTCCGCTCCGAGTGGGCGGATCTCTCCTCTTCCCTCCTGGTCTTGACCACTCAACTCCTCTTTCTTGGAGACTTTAACATCCACGTGGATGCTTCCTGTCCTTCCTCTGGACTCTTTTGCGACCTCTGCGGCTCTCTCACTCGCTATCCTCCCTTCTGGCCCCACTCACTCTGCAGGGCACACTCTGGATGTTCAGATCTCTACAGACCTTCCCCTTTCTATCACCCTCACCACTCCTCTCTCCTGGAGTGATCACTTTCTCCCTTCCTCCCAGCTCACCCTCTCCACCCCTCCGGTCAAGCCAAACCCAGCACGGCCACCTACCTTCTCAGTTATCCGGCCCATGAAGCGTGTGTCAGCTGAGGCTTTCGCTGCCACTCTCACCTCCTCCCCCCGCCCCCTTTGGCTGACTCACACCCTGACACAGCCCTCTCCATGCTCCACTCTGCTATATCTGATACTCTTGACGTTCTTGCCCCTGTCATTAGGATCCACTTGAAGCCCAAAGCCAAGTGCAACTCTTGGTACGACTCAGACCTCGCCACCCTTAAACGCAAGTGCAGGGTGGCCGAGAGGAACTGATGTGCTTCCGGTACATCCTCTGACAAACTGGTGTGGGATACCCACTCAGCAGTACTTCCCCACATCACCAAGCTGCACTTCAGCAGAACCAGCAAAATGGCTGCACTGGCTCCTGTGAGCACCACTGCCTCACACCAAAACTACATTTTTCAGCAACAAAAAGATGGCTGCATCACCTTGCCAAGTGCCATTGGGCAAGATGCAACAGGAAGCACCCCGATAAAGACTACTAGGGTGTGTTCTTGTTTGTCTTAAAGAAATGGAGTGAAAAAGCAGCGCTGCTTTGCTGCAAGGCCAAAGTTCCCATTGAAAAGGGGAATAGTTCACATTGAAAAGGAGGCTGCTCTGACACTATTTTCATCTGGGTTTCATCGAACTACTTTTATCAACAAGACCCTGTCATGCCAAGCCATATTCACATTGTGCTCCGTCAGAAAAGAGCATTATTCCTGAAGGGCAGGCTGTGCCAGCCAAATCTGAGAAAATCAACAAAAGCTTTACTTCAGCTGCACAGAAAAACGCTTAAATTGTTGCTACAAAATGTCAAAAATTACTGTTGGAAAAGAAATGTTAGCTTTCGGTGCACATGTCAATTTCATGGAGACCTTTGCCTTGTACAGACTGTGGTGTAAAAGAAGCTGGCAACAGCTACAGAACAGTATTGGGAAGTCAGATGGAAAAAACAAATTTGAAAGGAAAATGCTAACAGCTGTCACCACGTGTCAAAAATTGGCTTTTGCAAACCAAAGAAGAAAATGCCTGTTTTAAAAGTACTATGTTGAACAAAAACGTATCCTTGCCTAGCAATGTGAAAGGGGATTGTGCTTTGAAATACATGTATGCAATGTTTTTTTTCCAGCAGGTTTTCTTCTAATTCAGAGCAAAAATAAATACAATAAATTAAACTGCATTGGCAACCTGGGGGAAGCCAGCCCAAAACAGGTTTCTGCTTGGGGGGGATGCTAGCAACAGAAAGCCATTCACAGCAGATCCTAACACACAAGTGATAATTCCTACCTTTCCAGACTTTGGTCTGTGCTCCAGTCTCTTACAATGAACTTCTGGGACACCAACCTGTGAAGTCATAAACCTTCAATCAAACTGGGAACCCCCCCCACCCCCTCCACAGTGGGCTGAACTGACAGTTGGGGGGATAGCTGAAGAGAAAAGAAATGGTTCCAGTGAAGGACAAAAGGATGCCCATTTGTTTCAAAGACTATGTTTTAAATAAAACTTGTAAGACTTATCTTTGCAACAGGACTTCACAAAAATGTAAAAGTTAGACAGCATGGATGGGACATGAACGCCAGAGGAATGTGAATCATGGTGGGGGGGGGGGGTAGGACATATGATGGAATGTTAAAAATTTACAGAACTAGGCACCATGATAGTAAGTACACACACCTAAAGTCATAGAATTTTAGGCCATATGTTTCACATTAAAAATGACCAAAGATTATTAGAAGTGCAAAAAAATGTTTTACAGACTGCAGAGTTGGACTGGCATGTCCTGCATAAAATATGTAACCTGCTTTTGTAATTTGTTAAGATGCCACAACTATAAAAATGTGCCATTTATGGCAAAACTGGATTTTGGCAAAAAGGTCGGCGGAATGGCCTTTTACCTCATAAAATGCAACCTCAAACTGGGACTCCTCCTCGAGGAGTCCATTAACTTAGGCTTACCTATCCGAGTCTTGGAGGTAGGCCTAGCTCACTGGGCACATACGAGCCAACCCGACGCCGGAAGGCGTGAGCCGGCTCCTCCTGGAAAGGCCCCGAGGGCAAGGCCAGCAACTGTCCCGAGCTGACCAGAGCCCAGTGCCAGACCCCCTGCCCATGTACAATGAGACTGAGTAACCTACTACTGCCTTTCTGATTTTGCATCAACAAATCAGGCACTTAGAACCTTTAGACCTACTCACAGTCCACCCAAACTCTATGCACACGAGCCATGCCCACAAATACTGTGACAACCTGTGATTTCTTGCTGTTTGCGCACAATCTGCCCATTCACATTGCTCTCTTAGCCTGCACTGTATAACTTGGACTTAGACGTCCCATTAATTTTGCTTATTGCCTACTGCTGTATCCGCATTGAAGCACACCCTGCAATATATATCTTGATTCCAGGTACCCCTGACTGTGCACACTGTACTCTGCCACGTATATACTGCCTTTCAGCCCCGATTGCTAAAATTCGAATCTAGGCGCTCTATTGCTTATGCACACTGTATTCTGCAATACACTTCGCATTTATGTACTCCACCGACTGTGTGTACCACATATTGCTGCATACTCACTGCCTCTAGCTTTAACTGCTTACCTGAATCTAGATGCACACTCTAGGTGAACCCTCTGATATTGAACCTACTCTTTGTGAACTACTGCCTCTGATTCTGCATATTCTCGCATACACATTACATGTTAGCCTACATTGAAACTCCTTTACGGTATCAACACCAGCATGCCCCCATTAGTCACCAACCAGACTCTACAGGACAATCCTTGCTCTGTTCATCGCGTTCCAAATCATGGCACCTACGGCCCCTACCTACAGGACATTGCCAGTCGCGACATCTACCACCCCACCTAACCCCTCTACCGTAAACTTCTTCACATGCAAGCCAATGTCCAACTACGGATAGAAATCTATGTCTCAGAGCGAGACTAGACAAATTATACAAGCCTCTCACGAGGTCATTGAACATACCGCCTAACGCCAGGACCTCTAACATGCCCTCTATCCCTTACTGCGGCTCCAAACCTGCTAAAATAAGTTCAACCAAGTATAGCAATCCCAAAACCCAACATGACCCCCTGCCTACCATACCAACATCCTTGAGTCCCCAGATAAAAGGTGCATTAACAAACGCTAGATCGCTGGTAGCACATGCTACAGAAGTTGCTGACCTGATCTTGAAAGACGATCTAGACTTTCTGGCCATCACAGAAACATGGCTACACCCTGCTGCAGGCCCAATGATCATGCTAGCATTCCCCGAGGGGTATTGCATCCTGAGACATGACAGACCTAATGCTTGAGAAGGAGATATCACCTTTATCTACAAATGTGGTCTTGCCATGAGACCTGCCACTCAGATTGACCCCCAGTCATGTGAATCACTATCAGTCAAAGTTCCTCTAAATAACGCCCAAACATTAAACATCCATTTGATATACCGCCCGCCAGGCCCTCCTGGAGCCTTTGTGGATGACATTAACTCCATCCTAACTAATAACCTCAAAAGTTCATCACAAGTACTCCTTCTTGGAGGCCTGAATATGGGCTTTAATGACCATTCAGACCAGCTGGCCATAGCCACAGCTAACACCCTATCAGAACTTACTCAAAGAAGCAACACTGCCACCCATGAGAAAAGGCAGAATTCTTGATTGGGTGGCAGACCACAACTGCCAGGCCAACATCCTATCTATCTTGCCTTTAGCCTGGACAGACCATCACTTTGTGTCCTTCTTGCTCTCCACCAATAAACCCCCACCAACCTCAGCCATCAGAGCTTCACCTACACTTACCAGAAATAAATCATCCCGATGTTACTCCCCACTCTCAACTCTCTCCAGGACAATACTGACCCCGAGAGACTGGTTGAAGAATTTAACAAAGTCATGACCACCTCCTTGGATCAGTTTGCACCTGCGAAACTAAGACCTAGTAAACAGAAAACTAATCTAAATAACTGGTATAGACCTCTCCTAAAAAATTTGAGACAACAGAAAAGAAACTGCGAGGCTATTTGGCTTAAATATCCCTCTGAAGCCAATAAACTTAAACTGACTAAAATGTCCTCCCTATACAAAAAATAAATTTGCCTAGCAAAACAAAAAATCCTTTGACACACGCATATCTAATGCCAAATCCAATATAAAGGAACTATTGACAATCCTCAAAGAAATAGAGACTCAAATAGCACCACCCGACACCTGCTCGAAAGATGAAAAAAAATGGTGCGAGGACATCCAATTTGCTCTAGCTAATAAAATTGCCACTCTACAAAAATAAAATCTCATGCAAAAGAACTGCCTTAAATGATCCCCTCGCCCCAAGTACCACGGACAAGGCTAGCAGAGACGAATCCACGCGATTCAATTTCACCAAGGTCTCCATCCTTGAAGTGGAACGAATTCTGTCCCTCACACCATCGAATTGTCAGGGAGACATATGCCCTGCACAGCTTATCAAGGATGCCGCCCGTGATCTATCCCCATTTATCACTAAACTCATCAATGCATCCTTCACGACGGGCATTATTCCCACTAACCTTAAACAATCATGGGTACTCCCACTCCTAAAAAAAACCACCCTTGACCCATCCACACCCACGAATTATAGACCTATCACTACTGTGCCCTTCCTTCTAAAAATCTTGGATAAGGTAGCATACACTCAAATTCAAAAACATTTGGAACAAAATCTGCTAGGAGCTAGGCAATCAGGTTTCCGTCCCCAGCACGGCACAGAAACTGCCCTCATCGGTTTGAAGACCCAAATCAATGAACTAAAAGACAATGGGAAATCAGCATTACTCCTCCTCTTAGATCTCTCAGCTGCCTTCGATTTAGTCGACCACACCATCCTCTGCAACCACCTAAATACTGCAGCACACTTCTCCGAGGAAGCCATTACCTGGATTAGTTCCTTCCTGAATGGCAGGACAATGAGGGTCTTCTCGCCGCTAGCTGCTGCAGACCCCATACCCATCACCTGCGGTGTGCCCCAGGGCTCTTGTGTTTCGCCTACACTCTACAACATCTTGACTAAGCCCCTCTTGGATGATCTGGACCATCTCAGTGTCACCTACACTAATTATGCAGATGACACCCAGATCCTCCGCCCACTTTCTGGGGATTATGAAAAGGATTTGGCCTTGGTGAACAGAGTGTATATCATCATCCAGGCATGGATGGCCACACAGTCTATGCCTGAATGATGATAAAACTGAACTCATCATCCTGGGCACCCAATCTAACTTAAAAAAAATTAGGTCCCAATTATTCATCATTTATAATTGATGGCAACACCATAAAAGTAGAGCACGAGGTAAAAACACTTAGTTTCTATCTTGACTCTCACCTTTCATTCACCAAACAGGTCAACTCTCTAGCATCCGCCACAGCCTACACGTGCAAACTTATTCGCACTGGCAAACCCTTCCTCTCTGAAAGCAGTTGCATTACCCTAGCCAGAGCCCTCATCATTTCACGCCTGGACTATTGTAATTCCCTCTATCTAGGAGCCTCCAAAGCTGTTATCAAAAGAATCCAAATCTTACAAAATAATGCCCTGCGAGCAGCACTAGGCATCTCCAGAAGAAACCATATATCCGAGACTAGCCGACAGAACAATTGGCTACCAACCCACGACAAAGTCATCCTAAAAACTCTTATCGCTGACACATAAATCACTCAACAATGCCGCACCCATCTACCTGGCTGAGAGATTTCATAAGCAACGCTCCACTAGACCAGTAAGACTTATCAATAAAGATCATCTTGTCATAGCTAGCTTCAAACGATCCACAATTGGAGGTAATAGCTTCCCGGTGAAAGCGTCCAAATTATGGAACACTTTGCCTCCCAGCCTTAGAACAGACCAAACTTACCACAAGTTTAGAGCCAACACCATCATTTGGTTAAAATCCAACACCCAGCACTCCTAACCTTTCGCTCACTGCCACAACAATAACGTGCAACTATTGATCCCCTGGATTCCATTTCTGTATATATTTCCCTGTGTCCATATGTTCGCCCATTGCACATCATGTTTTGTACATACGCCTTCTCTGTATATAATCTATCACTTGTTTGTTTCCTGTATAACCGTGCGTAACCAAGCTTCGCATATACGTGTAATTGCTGCGCCTTGTTACCCCCGGGTATGATGCGCATTATAAATAATAAACCAAACCAAACCTAGCTCAGTTCTGCCCACCAATAATTTTGTGATGTCACCAGGCTCTATATAAGGGGTGGTTGACAGAACTCTAAGGACAGACTCTTCCTGAATTTCCTGCGCCGGCGTTCCTGATCTTCCACATTCATCTTGCCAGACTCCAGATCCCACTGAAAAGCCAGAGCATAGCTGATCCTATCCCAGCAAGGCCAAAGCATTGCTGACCATCCCAGCAAAGCCTCAATCCTGAAACCCCACAAAATAAAACCCAATACCTAAAGGGAGAAGCTGTGGTATTTTTTTGGAAAGCCTCCTGAAACCAGCATGGCTTTTGCCCACTAACTGCATGCCTGCTGCCACCCTGCCATTCAGTGACCCAAATTGCCCAGGTGTACTTGCCATCCGGTGACCAGAATTGCCCAGCTGTTTGCTGCAAGGCGAGCCCGCCGTATGGAGACGAGACCCAGTTGGCTGTTCCAAAATTCCAAACCCAAGCGTAGAATGCGAGTATCTCCTCATCCCAGAGAAACACAGTCTCCCCATATTGACCCTTTCGTCTTTATTCCACTCGCTAAGCAATCCTATCCATACCCTGGTAACGTGTTAAACTGTTAGAATTAACCATGCACCCTGCCCTTGACTTTCCAAGTGTGAACGCCATCTCTCTTCATTTCTGTCTCATGTAAATCATATGCCCTTCGTCATATTTGCAGTAATCAAACTAATTTCCAGTTAAGGTTGAGTGCTGGGGTGACGAGGTTGACTTCGCGAATCAACCTTGGAGCTTACTGTGTCCCTCTAACAATATAGTCTAGATAATTTAGTTTAAGTCAAATTTGCCTTTCTTTCAAAACTGATTCTTATTTTTAACTGCTCTATTTTCCTAAAAAGAACCTCATTCTACCTCCCAAATCCCTCTCAATTCACCACCTATATCCCTCCTTTCACCTCTATATGGTCCCCGTGATAAACATCTATTACCCTGTCCAAAAACCTCATTCCAATTCAGTGTTTTTCACCTGTCTTTTGCAAAAACCGTTTTTGAATTTAAAACTACTTCTGTGTAAAAATGCAACTTTCCAACGTGTGATTTGACTGCACTGGGTTTTCAATTTCAAATCCGTTTTGTGAACTGTATGCTTTTGTGATACCTTACCTTATGGTTGCTAGTGATATAACATCCCTGATACTGTGATAAAACAAGGATATCAAGATATCTTATTCTCCATAGGACCCTGGAAACACATACTGTTGTAAAGCAATACCTGACTAAGAGACTTTCCTTTAACAAGGATAACCTTATGAAATTGGGCGATGGTATAGCCTCCCTCGCCTTTCACTTTTTGACCTTGGGAATTATTCACAAAGGACCTGTGTGTTCACATGAATTGGTACACTTATGCAAAAAACGAAAGATAAAAACCTTTGCTCAAGATTGATCTGTATATTGTTAATACAGCATTTTTTGTTCACTTTGTTGTAAATACTGCACTTCTCCCCCTTTTTCGGAGTATTTATTGATGGTATTATATGTTGTCTTTACCTTTTGTTCATCTATGTTGCATTTTTCAACACCTTCTTTTAAGCTTTATGTACTGAATATTTACCTGTACGATTAGCAAATAAAACCCTTGTTTGCTACCCTCTGGTTTGTTTTAGCTCAGTGAGAGGTTAATATACACCTTTTTCCTCAGGTTTTGATCTACCACTTAACAGACCAACCTATACACTAATCTATGGACAGGAGTATACTCCTGTACCAATAAAGTACTATAGCCTTGAGCTTCGTACACTAGGTAGGGTACATCATCTTGTGTACACTGTGATAAAACATAGGCATAGCATTATTTCAAAACACATAATTAAATCTTTATCAAAATACGAGTGTCATTCTATGCCTTTGCAAAGGGTTTTTGCCTCTTATTTTGTGAGGGACTACCTGCTGCTTCTTTCTATCCACTCAGAATTCGATTATTTGTGGGTTGAGGGAACTTTGCAGGGGGAAACCTTAACTTGGGTGCTATCTAATCTATCCTAATTCAAAAAGTGCTCCTATTCAATTGTGCTTTGGATATGTTCTACTAGAAGGTTAACCAAGTGCATTGCTTCCATTCCCACTATAATTATCACCCTACTGGTGATATGCTGCCCAATATTAAAATGTGTTATTTTTGTGAATTCTAAAAATAAAATAAATACTGCATTTTCACCAACTGGCCTGGTTCATGGTCCATGGTGACCCAGGGTATTTGTAAAAGGGGGTGCGAGACGGGTGCACAGCCCTGGCTTCTCATTTCATCTCTAAAGCTCAGGACATCCTGTCCTCTCTCTTCCTCTCACCCTGCTCCTGCTCCCCAACTCCCAACTCCCTACTCTTCCTCCAGCCCTTCTTCGGCCACCTCTCCTCCCTCCTTCTCTTCCTTTCCCCTGTTCTCCCATGACGAGGGTTCTAGACAAGTCTGATCTATAAAAGTCTCGTCAAAACAGGTCCACCCCCGTTCTTCCACAACCATCAAGGACCATATTGACACCTTGGCTCCTGCTCTTGCTGACTTCTGCAACCACTCCTTCGCTACTGGGGTCTTCCATTCCCACCAGAAGCACTCCCTTATGCACCCTCTTCTTAAGAAACCCTCTGCTGAATCATTCTGCCCAGCTAACTATCGTCCAATCTCCATCACTCCTTTCCTGGGAAAACTCCTGGAAAAGCTGCCCATCTTCCAGGTTAATCTTCACACTGAATCTGATGGCTGTCTCCATGACCATCAGTCTGGTCTCAGAGCCGCCAGAAGCACGAAAACTGCTCTCCTGAACATCTGTGAAGACCTGCTCTTCAACCTTGATTCCAACACCCTGTGTCCTCATCTTACTTGATCTCTCTTCTGCCTTTGACACGGTCAACCATGCCATCCTGCTCAACCGTCTCCATGATAACCTGGGTACCACCGATGAGGCCCTGGCTTGGCTGACACTTTCCTCTCCGATCGACCCTCCCAGGTCCAACTTGGGTCCTTCCTTTCCTCTATCTCACTCTCTACCTGTGGTGTTGCCCAGGGGCCTAACCTCTCTCCCTGGCTTTCAACCAATACCTGGCACTTCTTGCCTTCTGCCCCAACTTTCAGTCCTATGCGGATGACACCTCATTTTCAGGCTCCCCTCTGCCGCTTCTTCTCCATCTCTCATCTCCGACTGTTTGATATCCAGGAGTGGTGTGCCGCCCATGATCTCTGCCTTAATGCCAATAAGACAGATTCTCCTCATCGGCACACCTGCGCGCTCCTTTCCTGTCGCTCTCTGGCCAGCCTCTCTTGGCCCTCTTCCTCCTCCCACCTGTGAGGTAAAAACCTCGGGGTCATCTTCGACTCCACACGCTCCTCACATCTGTGACATCTCTAAGAAATCACACACTACCAGCTGCACCTCATCAGAGGTATTCTTCCTTTCCTCCTCTTCCCCCAGAAGCTTGTCGTCTCCAGAGCTCTGTTTCTCTCTAGGCTGGACTACTTAACAGCCTTTTTTAAAATCTGCCTGCTTCTACTCTCTGCCCTCTGCAACTCATCCAGAAAAGGACTGAGACTTGTCCTTGGCTTCAAGCCCAGGGATCGTATCTCTCCAGGACTGAAATCTCTGCATTGGCTCCCAGTGACTCCGAGGATTAAGTTCAAGACCCTGTGCATCGTCCACAAGGCCTACTGGGGCCTCAATACCTTCAACTCTCTCTTCCTAAATATCTTCCTTCTCAAGCTCTTGGGTCAGTCGCTTCTCCAAGCAACGAGTTGGTGGTAGATCTCCGTCTTCGGCCGGGGCCTCCCTCTGGAACAGCCTCCCTGCCCCCCTGAAACTTGAGGAGAACCATCTTCGGTTCCAGAAGCACCTCAATACCTTCCTCTTTGCTTCTGCTTTCGCTCCTCCCCTCCCCTGCTGAACTCCTGGCTGTAACTGAAACTGCACTGGTCGCCTGGCCACCCTCTGATCTCGAGCCCTGGTCCCCTCCCCCACCAGTTGCACACTGCACTGCCTCCCTGGCAACCACGGCACTTGTGGACTGTTTCTATATCCCTACAGCCCACTACCTGCACTTGACACCTGATGTCTGCACTCACCCTTGCACTTGCCACCAGCCGGCCGCACCTTTTACTTATGGCTTCTATGCATTCTATTGATCTCATGTACTGTACTGATCCCTCCCGCAGCACTTTTCCCTTTCCTCTCCCCCTGCACGATCTCAATGTCACCTGGCCTAGTAAGATCGTTGTCTGTCTTCCCTCTATTCCCCCTCCCTTGAAATACTTGTGTATAGGTGCGTTATAAATGCCATATCAGATCATATAACATATCTTACTATTGCATTAATCAAATATAAATAAACGTAGCAAAAGTGTTAAGTCAATATCTCAATTTGATCCAACAATCCAATATCTTGCTATTATACATTAGCAGTGCTACTTTAATCAGTCACGCCCAATTGATCAACCTAATTGCTAAGGTATTTCAAAGTAATGGTAACACACGTGCACTGCCATTGCGCCAACCATGTGAGCAGAGAAGCAAACAGCTGTTCTGAAAGAGCTCGAACATGGGGATCCTTAGGCCTCCCGGTGTTTGCAGCCAATCCAACCACCGAGAAAAACAGCGATTTCCTCTCGCCAGAAGAGACATGTGAAGCAATAGATCCCACTGGGACAAAACTGTTCAGACACCAATGCTTCAAAGTGCACTGTGGCAGAGCCGCCCGATGCCTTGGCAGCGATTCCAATATAGTTGCCGTCTCCCTTATAGCCCAAACAGAGCTAGATGCCTTTGCTAAAGTAACCAGAATCAAAACACATTTACGAACGAGGAGATTCAAAGACCTACCTATTAAAGCCTGGAAGAGATTACTCTGGAAGATGTTAATGACACGTTCTATGGAACCCTTCAGCTGCCTGTCGTCGGTTTGGTTTAGCTTGGATCGGTACTCCTCCAGCAAGCTTAGCGCTCTTTGTGTATCTGCAAAGAAACACAAAAGTACCATCACATACGAGTGTACAATTCAGCTGGCGCTTCCTTCCCACATGGATATATGCACTTCTTCAAAGTCAGTTTAAACAGTATCACATCACAGCGATCTCTAGATGCCTGCAGCCATGTGTGGTGCTCAAAGTTTTCCTCTTTTCACTCTGGAATGCGTGGCGTGGCCGTGGACCAACGCATAATCATTACTATACAAAAAGCAAAGTAAAAGGCAAGACTGGACAACCTGTTCCTATTTGACGAGGACAACCGGTTGGCATCCAGTGATTGCACGGGGGCAAACATTTAGAGAGTGTTTTTCTACCATTATCCAACACTTTATCCACACATTCTAGGCCTGGACTTGTAGGTTTATATATCCTGATACGGGTCACTATTAGCGCCTGGGGAGCATACAAATGGAAATGGTGCGCGGCATAACCAATGATAGTCCTGCCTTTAGTCGCTGAACGATTGCAGACGTTTAAAAGCAATTGTGCTTTCTCTCGCCCCCCCCCCTCCAACATTCATGTTGTCAGTGTTTTGGGAAGGTTGCAGTGGCTTACGTCCCCGATTTGAACCCAACAGTCTCCGCTCATTGGAATGCATTTAGTGTCAGCAGCTGCGCTGTCACTTCAATTCAAAAACCACTAGGTCCGTGTCCTAAACTAACCGGACGCTAGCGTCAAAAAACAAGAGTATGCCAACCTAACCATACACCCCTTTTTGCGGATTTGCCAATACGGTGGATTTATGTCAACAGGTCCCGGGCATTGACGCGTCATAAAACTCCCCCTTAACTCAATATCGGAACGCTAACGTTTACACAGCAACATTACTTTTCAGAACGTTTCTCCCAATCGAAAGCAACGTGAACTGCCGTACAGGCCAACGTATTAAACGCAAGGGCATGCTTTCCAATAGTTAACGATGTACTTCCTAGCTCCATATCAGGAAGATAGGCGAACCAATTAAAACATACTCGGACAAAATGCATTCCTATGTCCAGGGAGTGACAAGCTCGAAAATACACATATCGCCGTTTTGAGGTCCTATGCATTGACGGTCTGTCCCAGACCAGCAATTTCAGCTGCAGCCGTGAAGCCACGAGTACACTTTTGCATTCAACTTTGTTATGTGGGAGGTTGGAAATGCCGGTCTCGGAGTGAATGGGAAGGGGAGCATGGACAACTGGCCGAACTGTGCAAGAACTTACGCCGCAACTGCAATCACAGTCTCACTGCAGCGAGTCACGGTGCATGCAACACGCACAGGGAAAAGCATGCACCCTGGATTTACCTTGCTTTCTGACAGGCATATTTGGAGGTCCCACGGCTCTTTGCCACAGTTTCAATAATACAACGTCGACCACAAGATACGTAAATTGTGGCCCCGAGGAGTGACCTGGGAAAGTAAAAAACGAATTCCAAGACTCCCCGTGGGATTTGTTGTGCAGGGTGTGTGCCGGAGCCAAAAATGCCGTGCGAAATCCAGTTATCTTCTTTATAATGAAAAACAAACAGAAAAATCAGGATGCACTCCTAAGGAAGGGAATCACTGGATAATGAAATCATTGAGAGGTGTAGAGCTGCAATGTCTCAAAGGAAACATTTAAGTCAGTGCAACAGTATCGTCGTCCCCGCAATCCACATAAGGTAGAGTAGCATTTTGTACATAGATTTTAAAAAAAGCACCAAAGAAGCTGCTGGAGTCAGTGAAGGATCACTCCCGAAGCTGCCACGGTGTGGCCAGAACGCACATGAAGTCCAGTCAGATCCGAGCTCCTCCCAGCAGCCGCCTGAGCAGCTCAAAGTTGCTATCCTGTAATTCCTCCACTGAGCCTCTGCTATTCTCCCGCGTCTTCCTCCTTGGGACGGCTGGCAGGGCTTCTCTGCTGCCCCTTTGCCCTGTGTCAAAGTCTCCTGCTCGGATCTCTCCCTTTTCCTAATATCCCGGGCGTACTCCTCCTCCTCCTCCTCTCTGACTGCTTGCTACGATACCCACAGAGCCCAAACTTTTTTTTTCCTTTCCAAAATGGCGTCCTAGAGCTTTGGCAGGGCGCGTCACGTGACCACTCCTCGAGTACCCTACAATAGTGGCCAATCAGGAGTGCGAGTCTGGTTAGAGGGGAAGAGGGAGGGGCCGTGAACGAGTGGGGAAAGGTGAGTGGTTTGGGTGTATCAGCCGAAGGTAAAGACTCCGGCGAGAGGGCGCGTCACGATGGGCGTGGCCTATGGGTGTGACGTTGACAGATTTCCTCTTAGAGGCGGGACACACAGCGTGAGAGTCAACTTTGATGCCACAAGGGAAGGGTTTCCCCGGTCCTGGTGACCGAGGACAAAAGCGCAGTGATTTGACAGTGCAGAGAAGAACGTCCTGTCGAGGTGCTTCTTTATACTGAAGGTTACATTTGTGAAGTTCTTCCTGCTGATGCGGAGACAGCCCTCTTTAAAATGAGCTCCAGTATTATTTTTTTTATTTATTGGACGTTTATAAGGAGCTCATGCAGCAAGACAGTTTTTCAAAGAGCCAAGTCAAAAGGGAAGGGAGCAAGGGAACAGATAAACAATAGAAATTACAATAAATAAAAGACAAAAAGCGGTCCTATTAGGCTGCGTGACATTCAGAGCCTGCAAATGCAGCAAAAGAGAAGGTGGTGGGGCAGGGGTGTAAGTGCTAGAGTGTACGCCAGCAGTGTGAAGTGTCTCCATCTCCCTCGTGGTAGCCGAAGTACCTGTGAACCCCATCCCACCAACAAAGCCCACACACACACTTGTTGCTGGATCGGGCTCCCGGGTCGCTCTGCTGCAGCTGGGAACACCCACTTTATTTATATCGCACGCAGCGGAGTGCAACTTCACTCCTGCAGTGTGCATGTGCCCTTAAAGAGGCAGCACCATGCTCCTCCTTTTTCATAACAAACGAAGAACAGAAGTTAACTACACACACAATATAAGAACACACTGCACACAAAGAAACAGACCCCTTTAATCACAGCCACACCATTACCAGACATCAAGTCCACTGGTCCCACCAGTTCAGGGGTCCAGAACATAGTCACTTAGGTGGGCAGGCCTCCCCCTTCCAACTCCCTGGGGATATCTCCTGCCTGCCTCCTGGATCGGGCCCTCCTCACCTGAGCTCCCCTGAGCCGGGGAGCTTGGGGGATGGGCCAGGCCACCGCCCTCGTCCGGTACATCATTCATGTCCCTTCTCTGCAACTCCTCTGACCTGGCCTCTCCCAGCTTCTTGAAGAAACTGGTGTTGCGAGTGACAGAGGCAGTCCCATCCGACGCTGTTACCATGGAGCTGTGCACTGCTACCACAACCAGGTGACCAGGCTCATATGTCAAAGATAGCTTCCCTTGCAGATGTCGGTACCTGACTAGTACTTCATCGCCGGGGACGAACTGCTGGGGGCGGAGTCCTCGCCTGATATTCTCCTGCTCAGTCCTGATTCTCCTCTCCCTTTCCACCGGCTCATTGATTATGACCGCCGGTTCTCTTTCCCCTACTTCTGGGATGAGGCCCTTCAGACACTGCTTGAACAGTGCTTCAGCTGGAGCTACACGCGTGGAATTGTGTGGAGTGGCCTGGTACTCCCGCAAGAACTGGTGTAGGGCCCTCTGCAGACTGTACCCCTAGCCTTAAACGATGCAGAACACTTTGTTTAGTGTTCTCATGAAGCGCTCTGCATCACCATTTGCCTGAGGCCACAGAGGGGTGATCTTGCGGTGATGGATCCCATACTCCTCCATCAGCTGGGCTAAACTATCCCCTTGGAAAGGCGGACCATTGTCCGAGCACAGCACCTGAGGCAGTACGTGCGTGGCAAAGATTTTCTCCATCGCGACAGAAACGTTCTCTAAGGCCACCGACTCGATGAACTCCACCCGGATACCTGGACCATTCAACCACGACCACAAGAAAGTGTGTGTCCCGGCCTGTGGACCCTAAATCAGCTTGGACGATCTCCCAGGGCTTGGTACCTCTCGGCATGATCTCTATGATGGGTTCCCGCTGAGCTTGGGATGCCGCTTGGCACCACACACAGGCCACCACAAACTCCTCGACCTGCCTTTCCAGATCCGGAAACCACACCTTCTGTCGCAGGCAGGCCTTGGTCTTGGCGGCACCTTGATGTCCTTGGTGCGCCAGTTCAATCACCTGCGTGACCTTGAACTGCAGGATCACAATTCGGTCACCCCTGAGCAACAGTCATGACTCAGAAAATTCCAGATCATCCTTGACCCTCCATAGCTGTTCAAAAGCCGACTTCGCTTCCTGGGTCCTCAGCGCCAATGTTTCCACCACAGATTTCCACGAGCCTTGTTGTGGAGCCGCTTTCAGGATGATGAAACACTCTTCCTCTGTTGCCGCCTGTTCCACCCCACGGATCAGTACCGAGTTAGAGGTTGCTGCCTCCACCACCAGCCTGACATGCTCGTCGGCCTCCTCTGCACTGATGTTCTTCAGCCCCCCTGGTTCGCCCGTGGGTGTCTGGACAGATAATCAGCCGCATTGTTGTTGCCCGGCCGATATACCAGGGATACCCCATTCTCCAACAGGGCCAGCATCCACCTCTCAATCCTTGCCGGCGGCTTCAAGGATGACCCTGCCAGTATGGGCAGGAGGCCTTCCCAGGACATAGAGCCTGAAGTCACGACATCCCCACAGGACCGCCAAGGCTTCTCTCTCAATTTGAGAGTCTCTTTGCTCCGTTTCTGACAACGCCTTGCTAGCATAGGCTACTGGCCGGACCTCCGAGTTGGAATCGATCTGAGTGAGCACTGCACCCAGTCCAAACAGGCTGGCATCAACCACAATTTCTGATTGAAGGGACGGGTCAAAGAAGGCCATGATGGCCTCCACTGTCAAAGCCCCTTTGATGTCTTCAAAAGCAGCCTGCTCCAAGGGCCCCCCACTGCCAGGTGACATCTTTTTTAGTCAGAGCCCGCAGAGGCTCCGACTGGGACGCAAGTTCTTGATGAACCGGCCACAACGTGTGACCATTCCCAAAAAGCTCTTGACTTCCTACACGTTCTCCGGGGTCGTGCCTCGACAATGTCCTTCACTTTCCGAGGGTCCGGTGATACAACCCCTTCTTTGAACACAAAGCCAAATAACTCAATCTTAGTTTTCAGGAATTCACACTTGTCCCTGTGCAGTGTCAGTCCCAGGGATTGAAGTCGCTCGAGTGTCCTTGCCAACCTGCCCCGGTGCTCTGCGTCTGACTGCGCAAACACCAAGATATCGTCACTTATGTTTAGCACTCAATCCAAGTCAGCAAGGGCACCGCGGATAACCTGGAAAACCTCGGCCGCCGACAACACCTTAAAGCTCAGGCGCCTGTAGAGGTAGAGGCTGCAGTGCGTAGTGAATGTCGTGATGTACCTCGACTCGGGATGCAACACCACCTGATGATATTCGGCCCTCTAGTACAGCTTGGAAGAAGAACCGGGCTTCTTGTAACTCTGCGATGATGTCGTCTATGGTGGAAGTAATATGGCGCTCCCTTTTGATGGCTTTGTTTGGGAGCCGCATGTCCACACGTATGCGCACCGAGTCTGGCTGCTTGGGTTTCCTGGCGATGTCAATAGGAGACACGCAGGGTGTTGGGATTTCCACCTTTTCAATGCTGTCCAACTCAACTAAGCTGTCCAGTTCTTTATCAACCAAGTCCTGCAGATGGAATGGGACCCAGCGATGCTTCAAAGTGATCGGTTGGATGGACTCATCAATGTGGAGCCTTACCCGATCACCTGCCATGCGGCCGATGCCCTCAAACAGCCGACTATACTTCGCAAGGAGCTCCTCGACTTCCTCCAGTAGACAGAGTAAGCAAAACTCACTATGCCAAGTGCCTCCGCAGCCGCACAGCTCAGCAAGGTGTTACTGCTGACCGCCGTAACATAGAAGCGGGCCCGGATGGATGACCAATGCCCCGTCTAGCGAGATGGGTTGTTCCCCTCCAAACGTAAAGATGCATGCTTTAGGGGTTTGTAGCTGTGGCGGATGTTCCATGGCATCATAGTATTCCTTCGCCATGACATTTACAGATGCCAGGCTGTCTCCTGCTCTTGGGCCACAGAACGCCAACACTTGACACGAAGAAGACGTTCTCCTCATCATCGTCCTCCATAGGGGCACCCTCTGCCCCATGAATAACCTGGACAACGTTAGGCGGGCGTTGTTGCCTAAAGAACCACGCTCTAACGGGTCCCCTCGGGACCACGACCGGCATTGGAGCTCTGTACATCCGGGCATAGTGGTCTGCCGCCCGGCACCGGCCACATGATTTTCCCTGTGCTGGGCATTCTGTGGGGTGAGGGAGGTCATATCCACACTTCATGCAGGAGTCCATGGTTCTTGTGCCGCAATCACACTCGTTGCACCCTGGACGTCTCGCGCCTCTGCCCCCTTGGCCACGGCCCACTGCGCACACTTCTTCCGACTTCCCCAGGCGTATCACCGTCTCCATCCTGGATGCTCTCACCTTGGACACCTGGCAGTGCCCAAGTTCCAAACTGTGATGTAGCGAGATTCCCGGTTTGCGCAGCACCTGTCTGCGCAGCTTTCCTGACAAGCACCCTTGAATCAACTGGTTGCGGATCATGGTGTCTGCATTGTCCCAAGCACATGGCAAAGACAATCGGCGCAACCTGCCGTAAAATTTGTCCAATGTCTTGTCCTTCTGACGGGCAGAGCACATCACAAAACGTTCATAGTCAACATTAGCAAGAGGCATGAAGTACTTGCACTGTTGTTTCCTCTGTGACCTGTACCTGGCCTCACCCCTGCTGCCCCCTGTCCCCCATTCACTTTGCATCCTTGCAATGCCTAATCGCTTGCAGTCACTCGCACCCTAGGCCGCGCTTTCTCTCTCTCATTTTAGGCCGTCTACTGGGGCCGCGTGCGCTCCCTTGCATTCTGGGATTGTGTTCGCTCTCTCGCGACCTTGGCTGCATACATTCCCATGCAACCCTAGATTGCATGCGCTCTTTCACTTCCTAGGCTGCCTGTATCCCGTTGCTTTCCTTGGTTGAGTGTGCTCCTTGCTTCCTAGGGTGAGTGCCTTACAGCACATTCCTTGATTGCTTACGCTCCTCGCTTCCTATCCCGCGTATGTCCCATCGCTTTCCTTGATAGTGTGTGCTCCTCGACTTCCTAGGCTGTGTGTGTTCCTGCACATTCCTTGATCATGTGCTCCCCTCACGTCCTGGCCTTGTGCATTCCTGCACATTCCTTGATCGCGTGTGCTCCTCGCATCCTTGGCCACATGCATTCCGGCGCTTTTCCTGATTGCGTACGCTCCCTTGTGGTTAGGCAGCGTGCGTTCCCTCGCATTCCTTGATCATTTGCGCTCTTCTCATCCTGGGCCATGTGCGTTCCCATGCATTCCTTGATCGAGTGGGCTCCTTGCGTCGTTGGCCGTGTGCGTTCCCGTGCACTCCCTGATTGCATTCGCTCCCTCGCGCTTAGGCAGTGTGCGTTCCCTCGCATTCCTCTATCGTGGGCGCTGCTCGTGGAATTAGCAGAGGACCAACAGAAGATGATATAGACATTTGCTCTCATGAGGGACATGTTGTCCATATCATCACAAGGTTTCATACTAAAGGAGAACAGAATTGTGATTCTGCTCTCTCTCGACAGGACTGTATAATTGATCTGGTGGAGGACGGCCATAGGGGCATCGTTTCCACGAAATGACAGATGAGAACGAAAGCGTGGTTCCCAAAAATGGATGCTAAAATACAAATGGCATTGGAAAACGGTGTGGTTTGTAGGGCCGTAGCACCACGCGCTTTCCCACAACCCCTGCAAATGACTCCCATGCCGCTGAACGTGTGGGATAAAGTGGCTGTTGACCTGTTGTGGCCCTTGGCAAATATGTTCTAGTAGCAGTCGACAAAATGTCACGTTACCCAGAAGTGCACTTGCTGGCATCTATAAGTGCCCATGCTATCATCATAGCGCATTGGACAAGATGTTTGCAGACTATGGCATTCCCAGCCTTGTAAAATCTGTTAATGGTTCTTCTTTCAGCAGACAAGAGTTTGCCATGTTTGCCAAACATCTTGGATTTCCGCACAGAAAGATTATTCCACTGCAGCCACAGGCCAAGGGCACCGTAGAATGTTTCATGGCCATTATCAAGTGCACCCTACAAATATGCACTATTAACAATGGATCATTTATGCAAGCCATATGTGCGCTACTGAAATATTCTCAGAATACTTTGCATAGCACCACAGGAGTTTATCCCTCAGAACTCATGTTTAATGACAAGATTCAAACATGTCTACCTCAAGCACCTGGTGTGGACCCAGAAGACGCCATGATACGACGTGCCAGAGAAACAGATGAAACAAACAAGCAGAAGATGAGACAAAATGCTGAGGCCTGGTGGCAAGCTAGAGAGCATGATATCCATGTGGGTGACACAGTGATTGTACGGTAAAGGCAGTCTCAGAAAGACGTGCCTGCTTTCCATCCAGGCCGTTATGAATAACTGATGTCAAGGGCTCCCTGGTGTTGGCGGAAAAAGAAGCACGCTCGATCACTTGGAAATCTTTTTTCATACGGAAGGTTGGACAGGTCATCACCGAGGTGGTCTCACCTGGACAAGACTCTGAGGACCGGGGTCTTTCCGGCAGCTACTCTGATTTCATGGATGCTGATGTGGACCTGGCAGGCAGTAGTGACAGTGAGATAACTGAACGGCCCTTTCATCTAAGAGGGTTGTGCGTCAACCCATGAGATGGATCGAAGAGATGGACGGGGGTGGTGGTTAACAAACGCACAGTCCTATTTCACCATCCAGGAACTCCATGTTAGCATGAGTGACTGAATAAAGTAGGCGCGTTTCACCTTGCTGCATGTCCGCTTCTAATTACTTATAGAGCAGTACATCCTGATGCTTGCTGGTACATGAGCCCGACATCAGGAAATATCACACATAGGTGAACCCATTAAAACATATTTGGGAACAATGCGTTCCTGTGCCCTGGGGTGTGTCAAGCTCTAAAATGCACATATTTCTGTGCATAGACAAATCATTTACTGTGCACCATACCCGCAGGGCCCTAGAAAAACTTTGCTATGGGGCAGTACTAGATATTTAAAACCACCTTCTGAAGACAGGGAGTGCTATTGTGATGTGGGCGGGGTTAGGGGTGGTAACTTAAAACAATTGTACATATTTACATCATAAGCGTGTGACATTGTCGAGAGAAACAGGCAGGGGTCTACTGGGGAAGGGTATAGAGCAGACTGTGTATGCTACTTCACTGTCTAGCAGGTGGAGATTGAGCCAGGTCTTTAAAGCAATCCACTGAAGAGATGGCTATGAATGCTGTGGTAAGAGTGTTCCTTCCGGTGGAGGGGCAACCAGAGAGAAGAAGCAAAAGCTGGAGGAGGGACTTTCAGGGGAGGGAATGTAAAGGATGCTGAGCATGATCACAGCGATCAAGATGGGTTACATAGAGAGATCAAGTTAGTAAGGTAATGAGAGGCAAAACCATTGATTGATTTGAAGATGAGGAGAAGGAACTTAGGGAGAAAGCAATTTTGTATGGAGAGCCATCCAGCCTGGTGTCCTTGAGTAGAGTGGGCATGATGTAATAAGGTAGGTTGAAGAGGGTGTGTGTTGCCAAGGTCAAAACCTTGTTAAGCAGAGAAAAAGGATAGTGGGGAAGGCCGATGAGTAGGTCTGGGCAGTAGTTCAGTTTGCTAAGCATGCAGGTGGAGATCAGAGTTTTAGCTGAGTGGTGGATGAAGCAGGCATTTTCCTTATGTTTAAAAGCTGAATTCTAGCAGTAGTGGAAGTGGCCATAATGAACCTTTGGAGTCTTATTTCCTTGTCAGAAAGAACACAGAGGAGGTGAGCCTTCAGTGAAGAAGTGAGTAGGTTAGCAGTGAAGCAGACAGGGGTAGGAGAGTGGGGTTAGTATCGAATTCATCAAAAAAGATGGCTTCCATCTTGGAGGAATACAACAACAGACAGTGTGGAGCAATCCAGTGATGATCGATGTGAGGGAGCTGGTGAATCATTCAGTGATAGCAGGAGTGAAAGAGGGAAAGGAGAAACAGATCTAGGTATCATCAGGAAAGAGATGGTAGCAGAGGCCCAAGGATGTGTTTGCCCATGTAGGAGGTGAAGAGGAATGAGCCACGGACTGATCTTTGGGGAACACCTCTGGACTGGAATCTGATCAATTTTAGAGAGCCACTTATTCAGGTGAATCCCTTATAACAGCAGCTGCTTTTTATATTTGGAAGGAAGCTCTCATCCTTCCTAGTGAATTTGGATGTAAAATACGGTGTTGATTATTTGTTTTTATTATTTTAACATTTGTAATTATAGAATGTTGCTATTGTTGTTCGCTTTCACTTATACATGTTTTAGTGCTGAAAGTTTATGATACTAAGCAAAAAGGCAATCAATAAAAATAAAAAAAATTAAAAGAGGAACACCTGCTGGAAGCTGTCTGGGAAGGAGGGGTGTCAGTTCCTAGAGATGAAGAAGGAATAGTGGAGAGACAGGAAGTTACACAGTGGGCCTCATTACGACCCTGGCGAAGAGTGATAACGGTGCCGGTAGTGCTGCTGGCGCCGTTATCACTCTACCGCCACATGATGAGTTCTGCTCGCGGGACCGCTCTGTACGCCTGGTCAGACCAGACGTGCAGAGAGGCACATGCTAGCAGAACAGGATGGTAGCAACGGTCCCATTATTAACAGGACCGTTGTTACCATCCTCCCAAATCCCATTGAGCGCCATTTGGGGGCTCAAATGGGAATGGGGACGTACCGGTCCGCGTCCCACGAATGGGAATTACCGGGCCTGCAAAGGTTGGAATGGCCCGGTAATTCCCATTTTTCGGAACCCGGACACGAGTTTGGGGGTAGCCATGCCGGTAAAAACGGCAAGGCTACCTCCAAACTCGTATTGAGGCCCTGTGTCTTTGAAGGCAATAGAGGAGAGGGGGTTGTAGGCAGGATGGATGGTACACATGGTTAAAGACAGGGGAAAGGCCAAGTAGAATGAGGATGGAGGTCTGAGTAGTGGTCAGTGGTATGACAGTTGGAGTTGTGGGTGAGATACGTTTCAGTTCAGTGTTTGTTGGAGACCTGATTGGATGGGATTGCAGAGTGTGCAAGACTCGAGGTAATTGAGAATGCATTTGCAAACAACTATCTCAAGGATTTATGGGGGGGATGAGGCAGGAGAGAGAGGCGTTCTGTAGTTATCTGCATGATCAAAAATCGGTGAATTCTTTATTGGTTTTGAATATTTTTTATGATACAATGTTGTTTTCTTATTCTGTTATTATTTTATTGTTTTGTCAGTGTTTCTTTCGTAATATGTATGCTTTTAGTGACAATATATTATGAAATAAACATGATAGTAAATTAATAAATGGTCTGTAAAACGAGGGATTGCTAGGATAAGCTGTGTGTTTCTTCAAGATGGAAATAACCATGGCTGTTTTGAGCATGCAAGGAAGATGCTTGTTGAGATGAACAGATGGAAGAAGGAGGAGAGCTATGAGGAGGAGACAAGCTGAGAGCATAAGATGAGTTGGCCGATTGGTGGTTTATTTATTTAAATTCTTATAAGGCGCTGAGAGTGCTCCACGAGAAGAATGAGAAAGATACAGTAGAAAATTAGTAAAAATCTATTTGGGTAAATTGAAGGACAGAGTCTTCCCATATTTCTTAAATACAGAAATTGATTGAGATGTTTTGATGTTCATAGGCAAGTTGTTCCATTCAAGTGGAGCATTAAGTTCAAAACTGCAATCACCAACATTTTCTAGGCGAGTTCTTGGCTGGATAAACTGAAGAGTATCAGATGAATGTAACACTCTGCAGCATGACAATTTCTTCACCATTCTATTAGAAAGATAGAGTGGTGCCTTAGCATTCTGGAATTTATAGGTGAGGGACTGGATTTTGTTCCTAATCCTCTGCCTCATCGGAAGCCAGTGAAGTTTCTTCCCAAAAAGGCAGTAACATAGACCCATCTGGCCAAGCCAAAGATCACCCTCATGGCTCCATTCTGAACACTTTGCAGCTATTTCCGATTCCCTCGAGATGCTCCAATCATTAAACTGTTACAGTAATCCAATCTTGAATGTATTAATGGGGATGCCAGGAGAGATCTGTTTGAGAGAGTAAGATATGGTCTAATCTGATGTAATCATTTAATTACATATCCACAAGATGACCTGATCTGGGAGACCTGTTTTCTCATTGAGAGAGTATCATCCAGCATCACTCTCAAGGTTTTCATTGTTTTGCTCACAGGAATAACATTACCAACCACCTCAAATGATTCGTACTGTTGAGGGAGGTTCTTTAGTCGAGGACTGGATGCATAATAAGCAACTCCGTTTTAGAGTCATTGAGGGCTAGTGAGTTAAGTGCCATCCAGACTTGGATTTTGGCATAAATGTGGTTCACAACCTCAACATCCTTCTGATAGTTGCCAGACAGCTCAAAGAGAATCTGGGTGTCATCCCCATAGTTTGCCAATTGAACACCCAGATCCCCAAGAAGACCAAGAAAGGGTCTGATATAAATATTAAACAGCAGGGAAGACAAGCAAGAGCCCTGCAGAACCCTGCATGTGCTAGATATGGGTGTCGCTTAAGCTCTTTCTACTGCCACTCTAGAGATTCTAGGGCCCAGAACCGACACAATCCACTTAGTCTAGTTTTGTGTAGTTTATTATTTGTATAGCGCACCTAACCCTGGGGATCTGGGCACTTAAACTGAAGTAACAGTTACATAGACAAGACAGGTATCAGTTAGCCATTGACTAATGTTACAAATCAAGTCAACATGCCAGCATAGAACGAACGTGTACAATGTGAACTCAGGATACGGGTAGGATGACCTGAATCCCATGATCATGCCAGACAGTGGCCACATAAAAAAGATACAATTAGGGCAATACAGAAAGCGAGTAGCAAGACAGGGCTACAACATGGCCATAACTCCAACGATGGGGATAAGCAGAGCTGAAGGGACTAGTAAGATTTAAATTTTGCTGGGCGAAGAGCCACACTTTTACTCTGTTTCTGAAGGACCAAAAGGATGGTTCGGCCCTAAGTGCTGTGCAAAGGGAGTTCCAGAGCTTAGCTGCTAGTACCGGGTAGCTGGACCCACCTGCTGGTTGAAGTTTATACCTGGGAATGTTGAGGCAGTGTGAATAGTAAGATCTGGTAGGTCTGGTGGATTGGTTCTTGGAGAATTTATCGACCAAGTATTTGGGAGCCGTGTTGAATAGACATTTGTGGTTGACTACTAGTGTTCGCAGAGAGATTTTATCTCGCACTGGAAGCCAGTGTGTGTCCCGTCGTATTGCAGATACGTGGTTGGTTCGTGGAATATTTAAGGCTGATCTGACTGCATTATTCTGTAGAATTTGTAATTTATTCAGGTTCCGTTCAGTGGAACTTATGAGTAAGGTGTTACAGTAGTCAAGCTTGGATAGAATCAAAGCCCTGGCGAGAGTAATGCAACTATTGGTAGATAGATAAGGTTTGCAGATATTAATCAATTTAGTGATATATGCTGTAGCTGAGGCAGTAGCATTGACTTGCCTTGTGAGGCAAAGGGTGGAGTCTAAGTAAATGCCTAGCGTTTGGACCTCACTGGAGACTCTGATGATAGTCCCATCAATGTTGAATGATTTGTAAAGTGTGTCTAGCTTGTTAGTCGAGATTGAGAGCCTATGATAAGTAGTTCTGTCTTATCATTTAGACACTGGCTAGGGGCGGTCAACCATGCCTGGATGTGAAGATAGATTTAGTTTAGCATTTTGGTATCTTTGTCATAGCAGCCAGTGAGAGTGATGAGGACTTGGGTGTCATCTGCATAGTTAGTGTAGGTGACACCCAAGCCGTCAAGGTGGTCAAACAGGAGCTTTGTAAATATATTCTGTAGAGTGGGAGAGACGCATGAGCCCTGAGGGACTCCGCAGGAGATAGGTACTGGATCGGCAGAAGCTGTAGGTGCAAAGACCCTCATTGTCTTGTTAGCTAAAAAGGATTGAATCCAGCTGTAGTCAAATGTTTGCTAAGGATATGCTGGCCAACTAGATTAAACGCTGCTGAGAGGTCCAGCAGCAAGAGGATGGCAAGGTTTCCTTTTATCTTTGGCCTCGTCCATTTGAATTTTTAGATAAAGGAGGGCTGTTTCAGTGCCATGTCTTGGTCTGAATCTGGACTGACGCAAGCCTAGGAGGTTTTTGTCCTCTAAGTGCTTTTGTATTTGGAGATATGCTGCTCTATCGAGGATTTCTAGGAGGAATGGGACTGTCGTTATAGGTCTGTAATTAGTAGGTACGTTTGGATCTAGGTTTGGTTTTTTGAGGAGAGGCATGACTCAGGCCTCGTTAAGATTGTTTGGGACTGAGCAGGTTTCAAAGGATGTATTAATCAGAGATGTGATGAATGGCGCAAGTTCCTTTGCTCCTTGCTTAATAGCTGTGACTGGGCAAATATCCCCCTGACATCTTGAAGGTTTTAGGCCAGCTATGATGTCTTCTACCTCTTTAGTGGTGACTGGAGAGAAATGGAATGGGTGACACAGTGAAGGCTGAGGGTCGAGAGGTTTGTTTAGGTTGGTGCTCAGAGACAGGCTTCTCTTTTTTGTCTCTATTTTAGATTGCAGCAGAGCTATTTTGTCTAATAAGGCTTTTTGGATAGTAGCGCACCAAGAAGCGTCTTTGATGCAGGCTTCTGTGGGTGGTGCCGGCGTCTCCAATTCTCTGAGTATGGTGAATAACTCTTTTGTTCCTGATTTAGCATTTTGAATTTTTACATTATAGGTCTCTCTTTTGGTATTAAAAATGGCTACTTTGCAGGCGGTAGCAGCAGTTATAAACTTTCCCTTGTTTAGAACAGAAGCAGTCTTTTTCCAGGTGGCTTTGGTGGTTCTTTTGACACTGTGAAGGACTTTTAGGTCTGCTGTGAACCATTTATTTAGTTGGGCTATTGGTGTAGCTTTTCTCGTTTTTAACGGAGCGATTTTATTTAGTGCCTGTAGTATGGTTTGGTTGTACAAGTCCACGGGTAGAGACGGGTCCTTGTCAAAGGTTTTCGAAGAAAGGGCCGCGTAAATTTCAACATCAGATTTCTGGGCCCGTCTCCAGTGGAAGCAGTCATCAGTCCTGTAGCACTGAAGCGGACCCTTCCATCTCATATGCAAATTCACCCTTTGTTTCATGTTTCCCTATTGAAGCCAATGAATCCAGGAACCAGATTACAAAGATCTCCAGAACCAGAGATTGAAGAGGGTGAACCTGAGTTCGAAGTGAAAGAGATTTTAGATTCCAAAGGAGTCAGAAAGAAATTGTTTTACTTGGTGGATTGGAAGGGTTTCGGTCCACAGGACAGAATTTGGGAACCTAGTGCTAACATTCATGCTCCTCAGCTACTTAAAAGATTTCATCAGAATCATCCAACCAAGAAGGACCACTCTTAGGAGGGGTCTTGGGGGCGGGGGAACTGTCATGATCACTTCCATGGTTTCTGGGTTAGGTACTGGAAGGAGTCTTGGTACAAATCTATAGGGGATAGATGGGTTTTAGCATGGCAAACATGGTATTCTCACATTTCCCAGCACCAAGGTGACCATGGGCTCCCATAGAGATCCAATGTGTTCCAATCCCCTTAAGATGACCGTCCTGCGGGTCACTGTCTAAGTAATCATTGAGAACTAGACGTTGGGCACAGAAAACTATAAAAGGCTGCCTCCGCAATAACACGCGCTTCGCGTTAGTTCCGCTGACAGTGGTGTAATGCTACTGGCGCTCAGCTCACAGACCTGCAGAATAATAGAAAAAAGTCATGTTATGAACTCGAATAGCTCACAGAAAATCCACAGACATTAGTCTTTAACGTACCTTACCAGAATTATACGCAGCAGCTGTCCTCCGACAGGTGACTTCATCCACCGTAGTTCCGCAGTTCATTCAGCAGTCTTTGTCCACAGCCGCAGCTTCATACTGAGATCTTCCGACCTTCGAAAACCTACAGAGAAAAAGGTATTATAGTTAATAAAAGCACATTAAAGACTGGTGTGAATGAAAATAACAATACGCGCATACGTACCTGAAGCTCCGACAAGCTTTTTCCAAAGCATTCCAACGCCTCGCCTCACAGAAGAAAGCCATAGTTTCATAGCGAAGGCATGATGTGCTGCGCGCCTTTACTTAACTACACACGCATACTTACCTCAAAAGAAAATCCATAGCTGAATACCGAAAGCACGCCGTTCTGCACGCCTTCACCTAAACTACGCACGCATACTTACCTCAAGAGAAAACCCATAGCTGGATAACGAAGGCACGCTGGGCCACGTGCCAATTCCTAACTTCACGCGTATCCTTACCTCAAGAAAAGACTGCATGTTTTATCTTCGACGACGCCCAAGCTCCGCAAGTGAAAATTCTTTCTTCAGAGAACCTGCAAAAGAAAGGGAGAGTTGTTAAAAGCATCAAGAGAGATCTCTCCACCAGCAGAACATTTTTTTTCCCTTAGAGACTTCAGTGTCTTTCTCACTAAAGGCCAAAGACCACTTCAAGAATTTAAACACTTACCTTCAGTGGCTCTCCCTGTTTAACAGTATGATAATCTTCTGAGCCTCAACAGCAACGCACCCCTGCTTGAAAGCAGTACAGAGAGCTCCCTAACAACAAAACACAGGTGGGGAGAGTGTGGGCCTAGGGAACTATAGGGGAGCCAGTCGGGGTGGGAAAACAGGGGAGAGCCATAGTAGATTTACCATTTATATTGATCCCAGTTTCCCCCTCCTATTTTCTCTCTCTCTCCTTTATGACAGGGGAAAATCCTAATTAACCAGTATTGCCAGACCACCAGGGTTTTGGACCATTTACGCTCCTGTGGGGACAAGGTAAGCGTTACAATGACCAGCATCAGTCGCGTAGCCAGTATTTTTGCAAAAATGTTCGCGTCAGTGTTGATTAATAAGAGGGGGTGGTAGGAGCCACACTAGTCTGGCGGTTTATCTGGCTTCAGTAGTACTGTGATCACCGCTTCTCGCATGCTATCCGGGAGCACACCCGACATTAGAGATTCCTGCAATACCTGTAGTAATTGGGGGGCAAGGGTCTCCTTGTATCTCTTATATAGTTCGGCCGAGAGGCCACCTGTGCCTGGAGCTTTGCCATATGGTAATCTTTCGATGGCATGGGAAATCTGTGCCAATGAGACCGGGAGTTTCAAAAGTTCACTAGTGTCTCGGGAGAGCTGGCTGAGGGGTAAAGTATCTAAGAAGGCGTTGATTGCCTCCTGTGTGCATGTATCTTTATTGGCGTAGACGTCCACATCAAATTGGGCGACTACCCCGTTGATAGCGGTAGGCATGCGCACCACTCTCCCGGCCGTGTTAGTGATATAGGGAATGCACCCACTGCCACTGTCGATGCGTGCCATGCGGTCCAACAGTTTACCGGGCCTGTCACCTTCCCCATACCTTCTAGCCAACAACAGGGTTCAAAGAATATCACTTCTCTCTCCGCGTACATCCTAAAAGTATCTATGGCCTCCTTTATCTACATAAGAGTGGCAGTGGGGGGATTGGCCGCAAGGCCCTGTTCCAGTATGTTCAGGTAATTTTCGGACAAATCAATGCTACAGCAGATTGTTTGGAAGGCAGTAAATTCTGTAGCCATTGCAATCCCTCTGATATAGACCTTAAAGGCCTCCCACACCCTGGTAGCTGAGGACACAGACCCCACATTCTTTTCAAAGAATAGTTGGACATGTTCGTCAATAGAGAATGTAAAAGCAGTATCTTGCAATGCCTGTGGCTTAAATCTTCACTTGTTGCGTGATATGGGAAGTGTTGGGATTGACAGAGTAACGCAAATCGGGGAGTGGTCGGAGTGTGGGGAAGTATATATGTTTCAGTAACTCCGCAGAGCAGCGTATCTGATAGAAGCCACAAATCGATGCGGAATGAGGAATCATGTACCGACGAATAGCAGGAGTACTAGTGGGTATCTGTGTGCAGTGTTCGCCAGACATCTACTAATCTCAGGGAGTGCATGCCCTCTTTGATTGTTTGAGCCGAGCCTGTGAGGGTCCTTTGTGCATGGGAGGATCGGTCGAGGTTTAAGTCAAGGATAGTGTTGAAGTCCTCCCCGCACAGTAAAGGGATCAGTGGATAGCGGGCAAGTTCCTCAATCACGTCCGTGTAGAACTGGGGGTCATCCACATTCGGGCCATATATATCTGCCAGTAAAACCTCCCTTCCTTCAAGTAACCCGTACACCATAACATACCTGGCCAGTGGATCAGCCTTAGTATGATTAAATTTGAAATGGAGGGATCTATGAATCAGAGTAATAACCCCCCTTGATTGTGAAGAATCGGAGGTGTAATAGCGATTGCCACCCCAGTTCTTGGCAAACCCCTAACAAGCCACGGAAAGAGTGTGTGTTTCCTGTAAATACAGGATTTTATCTTTGTGTCTCTCAGCAGAGAGCTGCACTTTCTGGCATTTGATCGGGATCCCAAAGCCCCGTACATTCCAGCTAAGGCAGACTATGTCCCCCATCTCGAAGGTGGTTGCGTATTGACTCTTGTTCCAAGGACAAGGTTCTGTCCCACTAGCCTCTTAATGCACCTCACTGGAGCCCCCTCCTCCTAGTTACAAATATAATGTGTTCCAAGTGCTTTTTACCTAACGTCAACTTTAACAGAGATAACCTATCCCTTCTTCCCACCCACACGGCCCACCAAATAGGGGCATTGATAAACCAAAAAAAAACTTCCCCAGCTATAAATGCAACATTGCATGGGGTTGCTGATGCACGGTGTACCCAGCTACCAAAGGGCTTAAACACAACGACAATAAGAAAAAAGTATGAAACTTAAGCTACCTCTGGCTTAGCAATACCCCTGCAGGGGACAGTGTCCAATGGCCATCAGGTTAACAAAAGGGAGGGTCCCTCCTCATGTGCTCCAGACATTATAGAAACAGTGGATGCAGCATGGAGGGACGACATCACAAGGTAGCTACCAGACTGAGCTTAAGTTAAAGAGCGTAGTGACCATTCAAAGGTCACTGGGTCTGCAATCTTGAGAGAAGATCAGGGTGCTGGCATCCAAGAACTTCATGGCTTCATTAGAGATTGTGAAGAAAAAAGTCTTGCTATTCCATTCGACTCGCAGTTTAGCAGGGTAGAGAACAGCATATTTCACAATATTGTCCTGTAGTCACGTTTTTACAGCTAGGAAGGACTTTCTCTCTTGCTGGACTGCTACCGAGAAATCAGGGTAGATATGTATCCGGTTTGATCCCAACAATAGCTCGCCCCGTTCGCGGGCCACCAGGAGAATAGCGCAACTATCTTGATAGCTGAGTATACGAGCGATTATCGGGTGTGGAGGGGCTGCAGGTTTAGGCTTGGGAGCCAAGGATCTGTGGGCTTGTTCGATGGCAAATTGCAGAGATAGCTTTGCATCACCTAGTAGCAGAAGTAGGGTGGATTCCATCCACTGTTCCAGGGAGGATTCTGTGTTACTCTCGGGGACCCCTATGATCCGGATATTATTGCAGTGAGATCTGGATTCCAGGTCATCGTTTTTCTATTCGACCTGGAGTACTCGCATGGTAAGGGATGCCAACTCCCCTCGCATTGTTTGCATGCCATCCTCCACCAAGCTCACTCTGGTCTCAGCCTCAGATGGCCACTGGTCTGTTTTGTCGATACAAGGTTTTTATTGAGTCTATGATGCATGTCATGTCGTCCAACTTGCACCTTGGTGAATCCCTCCTGCATGCATGCCATCATGCGTTGGGTCTCAGAGGGTTCCATTACAGAGGATTCGGGGTCCACACCAGAGATCACCAAGCCGGCCCCCAGGGGATTGGAGGTCAAATTAGTGTATTGGCTCATAGACCGTTGGTGCTTGGTGCCTCCTTTTCTCATTTTGCGGGAGTGGTCTGGGCTGCTGGTGGTCCTATGGGCTTCAGGAGTTACAACTGTGCAGCAATCTGCGCCCGGTTCGCTGCTCGCCAGTGCTGTTTCTCAGGTAGCAGATAGGTTGGGCGGTAGGCACCACCAGGTGGGAGCAGAGAGGCTGATTCAGGGTCAGGGGGCAGTTCAGGCCTGTGTGTCAGCCGGGTATATTGGGCCGGCAATGGATCTGTAGAAGGCAGCGGGGCAAGGGCCAAATGACTGAGACAGTAGCATGTCGTGCTTTAAAGGTGTTCCCCACAGAGACAAGGATTGCGTAGTAGCCTGGCTGGTCCCTTGCTCGACCCCAAGATGGCCACCAAGGCACACAACAAGTGAGGCCCCAGGAGAGTGTGTGTTACGCTCACCTGGGTTCCACAGGGGCGCCGAGCGAAGCTGGACTGCAACGGTCTCCACCAATGCGACTCGTACTGTAGCGATGAGTGATTGTGCTTGCCCACTGAGTTTTGTCTCTCTGGCACGTAGAAGGATTTTCCTAGAGTGGTAAAAATGTCAAATTAGTTGATCGCTGGAAGGAGGTTTTGACTTCTGCTTCCGTAACCACCTGGTGTTCCCCCTTATATGTCTCACCTTATTGTTAAGAAGGATGGGCTCTCCATCCTGCGTCGGAATGCAGGGGTGCGTTGAACTTGGAGATCCAGTTAACTTCACTGATCCCGTAATCTTATGGCAGAGTTCCGGACAACAATGACTCAAAGGTAAGTCTTATGCTAGTCCAAGGTAGCATGTAATGTTTTAGAGTTCAAGTTGTCTTATTGTTCACTCTTGTGCCTTTTCCTTATGTTTCGTCCTCTTGTAGATTGCCCAAGACAGGTGTCTCTTCTTCGAAAGGAACGAGGTAGCACCAAGGTAAGATTCGGTATGTGCAATAAACAAACAGTCTTAGTATGCGATGTTGATCATTAATGTGCTTAATCAATTGTCCTCTCTTTATTCTGCAGGTGCGGTGTTCCCTTGGAATGAAGAACGTATGGTGGAAACTCGCCGGACCTCGAGTGAGTATTACCTCGGTAAGTATCTGGTGATGCGAGGTCTCAATGTCTTTTAGCGAGGCGCAGCTCACCTGTTAACTTTTCTTATCTTTTTGCAGATGCGGATGTTCCGGACGGCGATCCAGAGTGCCTCGCTGGATCGGAAGGATGAAATGAGCATTGGTGAGTATCCCGCGGCGCTGATGCTGGCTGTATAGAGCGGTAACTGGTATTCCTTTTCTTGCAGGTGCGGCGACTCCCGGATACTTGCGATGACAATGGAAGGCTCCTGTTCTAATCTGCTTTCTTTTTCCCCTCTGCAGGTTCGGATCGCAAAGAACAAGACAGGCGTGGCTGAGGGCTGGATACTGGAGCTGCAGGCACGGTGAGCGTTACGCTGCAGGAGTGCAGAATAACGCAGAGTGTGTTCTGTTCTCTGGGCGTGGTTTAAATAGCCACTAAAACGTAGTCCCCAGGTAAAGTAGTCCCAGTACCACACCCAAAGAAATAGTCCCTTGAATAAAGTAATCCCTTCAAAAGGGCCTCAAGGTGGCCTGTACATGTTTTCTCCACAAGATGACCTGGTTTGCCTGAATGAGGCAATATGAGCCTGGTGCCAATGGCGCCAGGACTGTGTCCAAGAAGCCCTTAAACAACCCCTTGGGGCCTTACAGGTTCCCATGGGTGCTAATACTCTGAGCAGACTGGTCCGCTCCTGATGTCTGGGGGCAGGCATCGTGACAGCACTCCCCCTCAAGGCCCCTCCCAAGGTGGTTCTTCTCACTGGTCCAGGCTTGTCCAGGAAGTTCTGGTGGAAGCGTCTTACCAGTCGTGGTGCATGAACATAGTCACTTGGTTCCCATGATCTTTCCTGTGGACCATAGCCTTTCCAGTCAACAAGATAAAAGAGTTTTGATTTGACCAACTTTGAGTCCAAAATGTTTCTTACTTTGAACTCTGGTTCGCCATCTACCGGGATGGGGCTTGGTGGTTTTGTTATTCTTGTTCCTGGTTGCACTGGTTTCAAAAGTGAAACATGAAATACCGGATGGACTCGCATATTCGGAGGTAACTCCAATTTCACTGCCACTGGAATGATAATGGCCTTGATGGTGTAAGGCCCCAAATATCTGGGATTAAAAGTGCGGGTCCCTTTTAACGGTATGTGTCTTGAAGCTAACCAGACCTGGTCTCCGATCTGATATTTTGGAGCTTCACTCCGATGTTGATCAGTGGTTTTCTTGTACCTTTCTTTCGCTTGTTTTAAATGTTCAGTCGCCTTTCTGAAAGTTTGTGTTATAGTAGCGTGTAAATTGCTTACGGCGGGCACCTCCAAATGCTGAGGTGGATCGAGTTCAGAGGTTCGAGGATGTCTTCCATATATGGTGTAAAAAGGACTTTGTCCAGTGCTGGAGTGTACAGAATTATTGTAGGCATATTCGGTTATCCATAAAATATCCTTCCAGTTGCTTTCTGTTTGGTGTAACATGCACCGTAGGTATTGCTCTAACGTTTGGTTGGTTCTCTCGGTTTGACCATCTGTTTGTGGATGGTGGCTGGTTGAAAGTCTGACATCAATTTGAGCTAACTGGCAACTTTATTTCCAAAATGGTGAAATAAACCGACTGCCCCGATCAGAAACTAGGACTGAAGGAAATCCGTGGAATCGAACAATGTGTTCGAGAAATTCCTTGGCCAGGGTCGAGGCCGAAGGTAAGCCTTTTAACGGGATGAAGTGGGCCATTTTGGAAAATAGGTCCACTATCACTAATATAGTGTTGAACCCATTACATGGAGGAAGGTCTGTGATAAAATCAAGAGATAAGGTATGCCAGGGTGTAGGTGGAATGTCTAAGGGTTGTAATAAACCTGCTGGCTTCTTCTTCTGGGTCTTGTTTTGAGCACAAATGCCACAAGATAACACAAATAACTTAATGTCTTTTCGCCAAGTAGGCCACCAGAAATGTCTCTTGATTTTGGCTTTGGTTGTTGCGATTCCAGGGTGGCCTTCTACCAAGGACTCATGATAATTGGAAATAACCTGTTTCTGCAATTCCTTACTTGGTAGATAGAGAAGTCCTTGGTAACATGGTAAATGGTCAATGGCTAAATGGTCTTTGCCTTTTTTTTGACCAATCTTGTAAGGCTATAGAATCGAGCAGTTGCCGAATCTGCTCATGGATGTCGTTTAGAGTTAGCAAAGTAGTTATTCCTAGGATTCTTCTTTCTGGGATTATGGGCACAGGGTCTGGGTTTGTATATGCTTCGTCCATTCCTATGCGGGATAGAGAATCTGCTTTGCCGTTTCGACAACCAGGTCGGTAAGTAATCACGAAATCGTACTCCACAAAAAATAAGGCCCATCTAAGTTGACGTGATGATTGAGCCTTGGCCGTCTTCAAATATTGTAAGTTTCTATGATCCGTAATTACTGTGATGGTGTGTCGGGTTCCGAGAAGATAGTGCCGCCAAGCCTTGAATGCTGACTTGATGGCTAGAAGTTCTTTGTCGGTGACGGCATAGTTTAGCTCGGGTGCTGAAAACTTTCGTGACGAAAACGCCACTGGATGAAGTTGACCTGTTTCTGGATCCTTCTGGGAAAGAACCGCCCCCATAGCCAGACTGGATGCATCAGTTTCCACCACGTATGGGAGTTCTGGGCGTGGATGTTTCAAAACAGGAGCGGAGGTAAATTTCTGCTTTAAATCTTGGAAGGCCTTTTCTGCTTCTTCTGACCACTGGAAGCGTTTATTCTTCCGCAAAAGCGATGTGATCGGGTGCACCAAATGTGAAAAATCACAAATGAACCTGCGGTAGAAATTCGCAAATCAAAGGATGCTCTGTACCCTTTTTATTGAAGTAGGTGATGGCCATTTGAGTATGGCATCTACCTTCCGTGAATCCATTCGAACTCCGTTTGGGGTCAGGACAAACCCAAGAAATTCGACCTCGGTAGTGTGAAAGAAGCACTTCTCTAATTTTGCGTACAATTTATGTTGGCGCAATTTTTCTAGTACTGCACGAACATGTGTCACATGGTCTTGTTCAGAGGACGATTATACCAGGATGTCGTCAATATATACGACGACACAGACATCAATTAGTTCGCGAAGGACAGTGTTCATAAAATACTGAAACGCGGCCGGGGCGTTACAAAGCCCAAAAGGCATCACCTGGTACTCAAATAATCCGTATTTGGTACGGAAGGCGGTCTTCCACTCGTCGCCCTTTTTCACGCGTACCAGATGGTACGCCCCTCGGTTATCCAACTTAGTGTAAATAGGAGCATCCTTTACTTGGTCCAATAATTCTGGAATTAGGGGAAGGGGTACCGGTTTTTAACAGTTACTTGATTTAATGCTCTATAGTCAATACAAGTTCTTAGGTCTCCTTCCTTTTTTGGGATGAAGAACAAAGGCGAGGCCGCTGGAGACTTTGACGGGCGGATAAAGCCATTAGCCAGGTATTGATCTAAATATTGCCGTAAATGAAGATTCTCGGGTTCAGTAAGGGCGTAGATCCTACTGCACGGAATTTGTGCGCCAGGTATGAGATCGATTTGGCAATCATATGATCTATGAGGTGGCAAAGTGTTGGCTTGATCTTTTTGAAATACATCCTGAAAATCCTGGTACTCGTGGGGTAACTGATTTGTCGGGCTCATGACCATGGCTATCTTCTTGGTCGGGGGTTCTTCCGGATAACAAATATGCATACACTCCGAGAAGGTCACTCTCTTTTCACGCCAATTTATGCAAGGATTATGCGTTTCTAGCCATGGCATTCCCAGAATTATTTGGAACTGTGGAGCCTTGATTAAATCAAACACAATGCCCACTCGATGCCCATCTTGGCCCAACAGTGTCCTCTCCATCGTAGAATGAGTTACTGGGCCGGAAGCTATTTCGGTTCCATCGACGGTGGTGACTACATCAGTTGTGGTCTTATCGCAAAGAGGATGATTCATCCTTGTAGCCAATTCTTGATCCATATATTTACCTATGGCTCCACTATCGATGTAGGCTCTAACCGCATGCATGCAAGATGGTTGCTGGTGATTAATAAGGATCATTGGCAAGGTTAGGTGTGAGGTCTGAGAGTCCTTCTTCTCGCTCGATCAGCGGACCTCTACGCTGGTCGGGCGGGGTCATTTCCCGGCTCAGATTCCGTACTGATCTTGTCGGCGGCTCCTACTGCCTTTTTAGGCAGTTTCACCGGACAGTCCCGCAAAAAATGCCCTGAGGTTCCACAATATAAGCACAATTGCAACTGTCTTCTTTTGTCTCTTTCGGCTTTGGACAATGGTCCTCTAACTCCCCCAATTTGCATGGATTCAGATACATCAGTATCTTTGGAGGTATTGTCTTTGGGTCTCACCAGAACCCGATTCTCGAATCTAGCCCGATCAGCCTTTCGGTTCTGAAGTCTGTGATCCAACTGAACCACTAGGTCTATGTATTCCGCACATTCTTGGGGTGGGTTTACAACCTGTGCTAGCACGTCCTTTAGCTCGCCTCTTAACCCACGATGGAATAGCTTAGTTCTTTTGTCTTCAGGCCAACCGGTCTCCACCACCAACCTATTGAAAGTTGCGATGTAGGTTAGTAGGTCCTGGTTCCCTTGACGTAAGGACAAAAGTTCATTATCTAACACTTGACCTTGAGAATGTGAACAATTTCTCCATGTTTTGCTGAAATCCCTGGAAATCCCGAAGAAGAGGGTCATCCTAGTTGACTAGTGGAATAGACCAATCCGCTGCACTGCCGCTGAGGTATGATAGTACGAAGGCAACCTTCGATTGGTCATTTAGGAAGGCTCCAGGCCTACATAAAATGTGCAGGCGGCACTGATTCATAAACACTGCAAACCTCTTAGGGTCCCCTGCAAAGCGTTCTGGTGGAGCTAAAGGAATAGCTCCCGGTAATACTACTTGTACTGGGTTACTTGGCTGAGTTGGGGCTGACACTCCCCCCCAATACAGGTAATGGTGTGTGACCAGCTTGGGCTTGGAGTAGTTGTCTGGCGAGGTCATCAGTACGTTCCTTCGCCACAATCAGTTCTCTTCTTAGAGCATTGGTTTCTTGGCGGGTGGAATGTACTTCAGCTCTAAGCTCCCCCAGGAGCTGGGCCAATTGTTCAGTCTCTGAGGTCTCCATGACGCCCGGGTAGAACTTTGTGCGAAGGCTTCGCGTTCTGTTACGCTCACCTGGGTTCCACAGGGGCGCCGAGCGAAGCTGGACTGCAACGGTCTCCACCAATGCGACTCGTAGTGTAGCGATGAGTGATTGCGCTTGCCCACTGAGTTTTGTCTCTCTGGCACGTAGAAGGATTTTCCTACAGTGGCAAAAATGGCAAATTAGTTGACCACTGGAAGGAGGTTTTGACTTCTGCTTCCGTAACCACCTGGTGTTCCCCCTTATATGTCTCACCTTATTGTTAAGAAGGATGGGCTCTCCATCCTGCGTCGGAATGCAGGGGTGCGTTGAACTTGGAGATCCAGTTAACTTCACTGATCCCGTAATCTTATGGCAGAGTTCCGGACAACAATGACTCAAAGGTAAGTCTTATGCTAGTCCAAGGTAGCATGTAATGTTTTAGAGTTCAAGTTGTCTTATTGTTCACTCTTGTGCCTTTTCCTTATGTTTCTTCCTCTTGTAGATTGCCCAAGACAGGTGTCTCTTCTTCTAAAGGAACGAGGTAGCGCCAAGGTAAGATTTGGTATGTGCAATAAACAAACAGTCTTAGTATGCGATGTTGTTCATTAATGTGATTAATCAATTGTCCTCTCTTTATTCTGCAGGTGCAGCGTTCCCTTGGAGCGAAGAACGTATGGTGGAAACTCGCCGGACCTCGAGTGAGTATTACCTCGGTAAGTATCTGGTGATGCGAGGTCTAAATGTCTTTTAGCGAGGCGCAGCTCACCTGTTAACTTTTCTTATCTTTTTGCAGATGCGGATGTTCCGGACGGCGATCCAGTCAGAGTGCCTCGCTGGATCGCAAGGATGAAATGAGCATCGGTGAATATCCTGCGGCGCTGATGCTGGCTGTATAGCACGGTAACTGGTATTCCTTTTCTTGCATGTGCGGCAACTCCCGGATGCTTGCGATGACAATGGAAGGCTCCTGTTCTAATCTGCTTTCTTTTTCCCTTTTGCAGGTTCGGATCACGAAGAACAAGACAGGCGTGGCTGAGGACTGGATACTGGAGCTGCAGGCACGGTGAGCGTTACGCTGCAGGAGTGCAGAATAACGCGAAGCGTGTTCTGTTCTCCGGGCGTGGTATAAATAGCCACTAAAAAGTAGTCCCCAGGTAAAGTAGTAGTAGTCCCAGTACCACACCCAAAGAAATAGTCCCTTGAGTAAAGTAATCCCTTCAAAAGGGCCTCAAGGTGGCCTGTACATGTTTTCTCCACAAGATGACCTGGTTTGCCTGAAAGAGGCAATATGTGCCTGGTGCCAACGGCACAAGGACTGTGTCCAAGAAGCCCTTAAACAACCCCTTGGGGCCTTACAGGTTCCCATGGGTGCTAATACTCTGGGCAGACTGGTCCGCTCCTGATGTCTGGGGGCAGGCATCGTGACAGTGTGGCAAAAATGATGCAAAGAGTGAAGTGGGGTGTTGGTAGCAGCACTCAGGGCTGATATGGCCGGTGTAGTAATGTCTTATGGTGCCAAGGTGAGTAGGGAGCCCTGGATGTCCTCGCTCAACAATAAAAAGTAATGGAGGCAGCCGTGCAGGGGTTGGCAGTATCACATACATTCATTGCCGCCTATCAGCGTCTCTCTCCCCTGCACAGGCTTTCCTCCAGCAAACCACAGTGCTGCGGCTGGCTCCACTCATTCTCCCCACCAGGTCCAGCAGTCAGGGGAGCCGCACAGATGTAAAGGGTCTGCGGCCAGCTCTGAAGAAGGATCAGGTCCCACACGCAGCAGACCATGCCACGTGAAACTGCAGTCACCCGCTGCCGGAAGGCAGCAGTGGCCGCCCCCACTCAATGGCGAGTCAGTCGTACCCACCGTCGCACGCACCAGTGGGCTCACTGCAGGGGCACACGCGGGCCACCAAATGTAGGTAAAGCTCGGCAACCACCTCTCCCCATGACGGGACACACCTCCTTGCCGCCAGGCCGTGACCCAGCAGTAACACAGGGCTGTGTCGTAGTAAAGCACCCCCGCGTATCATGGCAAATCAGCACAACAACCTCAAGGGTTTGTTCCCGCTCTACAGGGCAATCCGAGGGGCCAGGGGGGAGTCAAAGTGTAGCTGGAGTCACTGGATATGCTACGGTCCACTGATCGGCAGCTCGGGATCTATGGGGGAAGTATATTTTTCCCAATGGCTAAGCCGGGTGCGGGAGCTCTAACAGAGAGCCGCCATTACAATCGCTGCGCAACAGCTCCCCCAGCAAATATTTTTAACGGTATACTTTGCCCATACAGCATTTACTATGTTTGTTAGACTACCTGTAAAGCACAAATACAGTGAAATAAACATTGTTCTAAACTCAGAACCTTTAATAGGAAGTCATCAGCAGCCAGACACATTATTGAACACAAATATACGATAACCCATGTGCAGTTTCACTTTCTGGGAGTTGTACAATCACATGCTTGTAAAAAGCAATGTCGTAAAATAGGTAAATCAAAGGGAAGCCTGTTGGATTGATAGATTAGATGCAGTCACACCAGATAGAATGAATGAAGAGTGCTCTTTACACTGCTTAAGAATGATGTATGTTTTATTAAGTCAGGTGTATCAGAATGCTGCTATATTGTCTGTCTTTTTGAGGAAGTTACACCGGGGTTGTTTGATCAAGGTTTTCTGCTATTATGAATAGTGGACACAGTTTATTGATCTTATATATCCAAAGGCAGCATTTTAATAACAGTTACAGCAACAAACTATGCAAGGATCTATTTCACTGTGGAGCCTCCTGGGATTTGGAGGACCATAGGAATTTAGGACTGTATTAAGAACAACACAATTTACAAAAGGTCTAACAGATCAGGAACAAATTTGTGGGTTTGTTTCCTTTTTGCTTTTCTCAATTCTGCCTTTGCTTTATTGTATCAGGGTATTGTCATCCTGTGGACTTCCCTTGTGAAGTTTTCAACTATGGGGGCTAATAGTTGGAGAAGTAATTATTAGAACTGTCTATACTGTCACAGATGCCTCAAGACCACACTAACTTTCGAATACGGTGCAATGGTTTTTATTAAGTACTTTAATAGGGAAAAGAAAAGGGCCACCTCCCTCTCTCTCGTCTTTTCTGGGCCCCCTCCACCCAGCCCACACTTCCCTAAATCTCAAAATGGTCCATAGAGATCAGTATATGGCTGGCTACTGGTAGGGGTGCAGACAACCTTCTTATCTCGATTACTCCCTCCAGGATCTTCTAGGTGGATTCTAACCTGCGATCCCACAAGGAAAACTGTATCAGGAAGTAGTGCATTCCAACCACCCAGGACTCACTCCATCCTTCCCTCTCATACCCTTTTACTCCTCACCCTGATGTTCTTTCCTTCTTTTCCCTTCCTTCTACTGTCATCCCTTCTTTTCGTCCCACTCTCTATTCTCCCTCATTTGCTCTCACTTCTGTTCATCATGTGTTATTCTCTCTCTACCCCTTATTTCTTCCTTCCATTTTACTATCTCGAGACTGATGGACTCACCAAATACCATTCCACACTAGATAAGTAAGTCTCAGGGTGTCTTTAAAGTATCATCGTGATAACCACAATTCCTGCATTGCAGTCAGTTTGTTCTCCACTGATTTGTTTCTGTTCTGGGTGCTTGCTGTCTTCAGTAGGCCCAGACATACTGGAAAGTTCAGTTCCACACGTGTTGGGGGAATGTCCCTTTCCCCAGCCTTCCTCAGGCTTCTCATACAATTCATGAACTGCTGGGGGATGTCTCCAAACTGTAGTGGGTCCCTGACCATGGTTGTCAGGCCTGGCTTCCTCCTACTGTGCACTGCGACGAAGAAGATTGGCTTGGATGCTCATCCAAGCTGTGGTGGGTGCCTGACTCTGGTTGGCAGAGCTGGTTTTTTCCTACAAGGCACTACAGTGAGGAAGAGTGACTTGAATGCTCCTACAAGCTGTGGTGGGTCCTGGACCCTGGTTGGCAGACACAGCGTCCTCCTACCAGGCACTGCAATGAAGAAGAATGGCTTGGATGCTCCTCTAAGCTATGGGGGTCCCAGACCCTGGTTGGCAGACCCGGCTTCCTCCTACCAGGCACTGCGATGAGGAAGAGGAATTTGGCTGCTTCTCTGAACTCTGATGGGTCCTCGACACTGGTTAGCAGACCTGGTTTGCTTCAGTATCAGCTCTCTTAGTCCCAAACACAGACTTGGTGTACTCCCCTGCCAAGCTCTGTGTTCCTCTGTATTATTCTCACAGTTTTCTTAATGGCCTCTTGATATCACATGCAGACTTGGTGTACTACCCTGCCAAGTACTGCCTTCATATATATCACTCTCACAGTTCTACTTATGTTTTCTTGATTTTACACACAGACTTCGTTTAATTCCCTGCCAAGTACTGTCTTCATATGTATCTCTCCCACAGCTTTCTACTTGGTATGTCTTTTCTTGTAAGGTTCCTAGACCCTATTTCCCTTGTTACCATAAATTGGTAACGTTCCATTCACTATGCTTCTAAAGGTTCCTTACACCCTCTGGGGACCCCCAACCATAGGCTCAGCCACCAGGGTCAGTCACAGACTTCCCAGTGTCCTTATCTGCTTCGCCCACACTCTGGGGCTCTCCTTGGCTTGCGGCAGTGACTCCACGGCTTCAGACCGACTTCGGCGTCTTTGTTCTCTGCAGACCGCTTGCTCCTGCAGTGCTGTGGTGCTGGAGTTTCCCACAGCCAGCCTCCCGGTTCTCTCAGTGGGTCTGGTGGAGGCCGCCTCATCAGCGACTCCGCACCTCGGTCTGCTCCGGCTGCCTCTGTCTGTGAGCCTCGGTCCCTCTCACGGTTCTTCTCCAGAGCATCTGACATTCGGGAAGTTCCTTGTCAGTGTCCGTTCCCATCAAGGTCTACAGTTAAAAGCTATCCCATTCAGGTAAGTTCCTTGGGGGATCCCTATGAATAAGCACCTATTTCTCGTCTCAGTCCTATCTACTTCTTCTATACTCCAGAGGTATATGGGATAGAAGGGTATGGGTGAAGAGTGTAACGTGAAGGAGAAGTGGGGGTGTTATATCAATACCACTTTCTCTCAGAATAATTATCACTGGTCCCATAAGGCATTCCCCTCCCATCAGATCCACCTGCTGAGTACCATCTCCATGGGGACTATCGGGTGACGGCCTCAACTCCCTGTCCTAATGTGAACCTTATGGAAGCAGTGACGACATCCTGGGATTTGGCACAGTGCTTATGGCATGCTGTGCTTCCGTCGTCAGCCCCAGTAAGGGCAAAATGTTGGTCTGATATTTTCTCGAGATTGTGGCTAGTTCATCTCTTTGTGCCGGAGCCAGTTCCGGGTTGATAAAGAGAGATTCGATCCTGGCTTCTTCTGTCTCAAGGTGCATCTTCAGTACTTCTACAGTCTCCACAATGATCATGGCTATGTTACGTGCTGCTCTCTCACACTTCTTTTATAGGTTTACATAATCATTCTGTGAATTGGGTCTTCTATCATCTGGGTGGACTTTGTAGGTGACAGGTCTGCTTAAGGAAGCTGGAGGCCGGTGGCAGACCTCGAGAGGGAGACCGGTGTGACCGAGCAAAGTAGTCGTGTGTGGAAGCTGCAGGAAGAGCATTGCGGGATGAGCAGCACCACGGGGAGCTGTTGGGATAACAGGCGAGGTACCACACCTGAAGGAGAGAGCCCATGGTGGCGGAGGACCTCGCAAAACAGCCGTAAACTCTGATCAGTCAGTGTACCCAGAAGGGGAAACAGCAGGCGGGCAGGCAAATATGCAAAGCAGACAATGAACATTGATTTGAACAGAAATAAGCAGTTATATGAATACCGAACAAAGTAAAAGCAAATATGAGTACTTTTAATTACTAAATGATGTGAAAGCAAACTTTGAGACCAATTTGACTGAAAGAAAATGTAAGTACTTTTGGATACCGAACGAAGTGAAAGCATCCTTGAGATCGATTTGAATGAAAACAAATATAGGTACTTGTGAATAGCAAAGAGAGTGAAAGCAAGTTTTGAGCACTCCTGAATATTGAGCGGAGTAAAAGAAGTTTTGGGAAATCGGCAAAGACATAACGAGCTGTATTATCTGGAGAACAAGCAAAAAGCCAAAAGAATACAAAGAATTATATTCCATGAGGAATCGAGTATTGGCAACCTCCAAGATACAAGTCACTGTATTACCTGAGAAACAAGTATTGGCAAAGGCCAAAAGAATATGAAGAAGTGTATAGCATGAGAGATCATTCCAGAAATGGTATGTTATGGGAAAATACGCATTGGCAAGGGCATGGAGAATCTAAGACAGAGTAATAAGTGCATGGTGGCTAACCAAGCCACAGTGTAGTGTCAAGAGAGGGTGACACAGGTGAATAAATTAAGCATCACTGTCAAGTTGAAGCAGTGGCCTAATGTTGATGGAAAAATAGCCAAGGAGGGATATCGGTTGTGATATCTGTAATGGGTGGACACCTCAGTGGCTTTCAAAAGAAGAAATCAGAATGTCACTCAGCTCATGAAAGGTTTTCAAGTGTTCAAAAAGGATAACTCAGTTCAACAAAGGGTTCAGTGCTTAGATCCAATGCGGTACTTGACCTATACCCCTCCAACAATGCTGTATCTTAAGATCCAACTTGCTCACTTCAGTCTTCACACTTCTGGGTGGCGTTACACTTTTCAATTCCCTTTTATGGTTCTCTTGGCTTTCAGTACTAGTATCAGTCCATGTGTCCCTCAGAACACCATGGGCCGTACAGACTGTTAACAGGCTCTGTGACCGCTGGGCTTCCCTTGTCTATGTCTGGCAGGGTTTGTGTCCTTTCCTCCTTACGAGACGTAGCAGACCTGTTGTGCTGTTATCCCTTGTAAGGGAAAGACATCTGGATTTCTTGTGGCATAGTCAACGATCACCAGGATATATTTTTGCTCTCTACTGGAGGAGTCTAAGCGACCCACAATGTCGATTCCATTGAAACAGTTTGGTATTAAGTGGCATGGGTTGTAGCGGCACCTTCACCCTGTTTTTTAACTGCCAAGTGGGACAATGCTTACAAATTCTGGACATCTTGGCATTGACGCATAGATTAATGATATCTTATTAATCATTTAGACTCACAACGGCAACAAATACCATTGTACAGACAAATATTTATTGGGCTAAATTTTGTAATACACACTGCCAGGGGCAATATGTATCCACATTGGGACCATGTTATATAGACCTTTTGAAGAGTGTTTTTGTTATTTTCTGTTTGTGGCACTGATTGTCCAACTATTGTTGGTGTCTACATGTGCTTTTGGTGTTTGTTTAGTGTACACGTGCTTAATTGTGCAATGATTTCTTCATCCTTCAACTAAATGATTTAGGAGACTTGGTTTCAATTTTTATTTTTCTGCTGTCCTTTTCACATCAATTGTTAACTTTTTAATCATTGTGTATTTATTATTATGTTTGCAAATTAACAAGGGGGATCCTGGGAGTCCCTCTACCAGACATTAGTCCTGGTTACGAGAGACTTACCAAGAGTCTTTAGCTCACTATCTTTCACAGAGAAGAAATATCCCAAACATATCAGTCGTTGTCCTGCCCTGGGGCAGTCCAGCACCGAAATGCTAGGCAATCCTCCTCTGAACAAAAAGTACCAACAGCATCCCCAGACACATGTTCCGGTCTGGTTGGACCTCATCAGTAGGGCAGAGCTGTGCCTCTCTAAGAATAGTGAGCAAGGGGTCCACGTCTGGATTCCCCTAGTAATTTAGGGTGAGACCCAAAGTTACTTAAATATGCAAATTATTATGTTTGAACATGAATATAATCTATATACAATGCAATAATGTTATGTGTGTTCAAATTATTTTTTGATGTACACACAAAAATAAGGTGCCTTGTGCCTCAAATGGGGTTGTCCATTGTATTGGTTGTTTTTCATCTTGTGGCCCCATAGCATAACTTAAACTTATTGTAAATGAGCGCTTGACCATCAGTTGCTTTTCATCTCATCATAGAAACCTGGCCAGAAGAATCGATGAAGGAATTTCTGTGTTGTTTTCTCAGTTTCTTGATGCCCTTTGACTACTTGATTGGGTGTGACCTGATGTACAGAGTCTTGATTCGATTCCACCAGTACTCAATAATAAAGTCTGTCTTTTCTCTTGAAGTGCGTTCCCTTTTGTTGCCCAACTGTCTGATCTGCCATTGACCTGGCATGTCGTAATGTTGAATCTAGCTCTTGGGCTATTCTGAACTGTCTCCCTGTTTATCTATCTTCTAAACTATGATGACTGAGAGCATGGTCCTCTCTCTCCAGTGTTGTTGTTGATGCCGTTTTTAGTTTTTACTTTTGTGTTCTTTAAAAGGGACTTGAGGTATGTCTGTTTTAGCAAAAGGGGCTGATGCCTGCCGCCCGTTTTCTATCTTCCTTATTATAGCTCACAGTTTAGGAGTGTCAGACCCCAGCACCAGGGCCTCATGTAGTTCCAGCAATATGGCAGTCTTTAGAAGCAAGTCTTTCCACACCACTTTCACACTTGTTGCGCTCTTGGTACGAGCGCGATAGAAATAAAATATCAATATCAATGTATATCTTTCAGAGTGCAGGATTTTACGTCTCCATGTACACATCTTATCCTAACCCTAGAACTGCTCTGTGTTGGTACCCCCACCAACCTCTTGCTAACTGCGGCCTGCAGACTCCTAGAATCCACCATAGCTCTTGTACGCAAGCCCTTCACCTCTGCTTCACAGATAAAGGGATAGGGTGACATTGCTCTTGGTCTCTCGGCTCAGCCATCTTCGTCCTTTGCCACGGTGTTGCACAGCTCTATGTTCATGGACACCTTTTTCAACTATTGCACACAGTTTCATGTAACGTGACCTCAATTCCTGCACTCATAGCATTGCGTTTGTCGGGATGGCATGAGGACGAAGTGGGATAAAATCATCTAGTTTTCTCCCACTGGATGGGCTTTCGTGCTGTCACCCTCAATTCTTCTGGTGTTGGGGAAAAAGTGTCTTCCAGCAATTGTTTGTGGGGTCGTCATTGGAACGGTCCTTCCGAGGCAGGTACTGGTTGAGAACGTCACTATTCGTCCCATGCCAGCTTTTTGATAAGTTGTTTCAATGTTCACTACCTCCACCAAACTAGGTATGTGGTGTTGTTTCACACACCGTTGGATAGGAGTGGTCAGGGCTTAGACAAAGTGCTCCAGTACGATACAGTTAGCAATTTCGTTAGTCGAGGTGGTGGTTGTAGCCACCTATCTGGCAGATGTTTCACTCTGTAAAATAGTTGTCTTGGTGTTTTCCTTGGGTTCAGTCACCTTTCTTTAAACCACCTCTGATAAGTTTCCTCATTGTGCCCTAATCTTTCCAGGACTTCCATTTTGACATCTACATAGGCTGTGTTGTTCGTATGATTAGCTGCCTAGTATGCGCTTTGCATTTCCCCGGTCATGAGGGGTCTGATATACTGTCCCCATCTCTCCTGTGACCATAGAAGATTACGGGCCACTGTTTCAAAGTTCGCCAAAAAATGGGAGGGGTCCTCTCTGGGCGTGTATTCTTGCAATACTGTTGTCAGTACTTTGTGTTGCCTTCTGGTTGTTGCAGCATCCAGTAGCTTGCTTGCTGCATCTGTATAGCTTGCTGGCAGGCCTGGTGATTAGCTTGAGCTTGTTGTGACTGCAGCTAGGAGGCCCATGCCACACCAGATAAGTAGGTCTCAGAGTGTCTTTACATAAAGGATCATCATGATAACCCTAATTCCTGCATTGCAGTTCATTTTTATTCCACTGAATCCTAGTAGCTTCTCCTCTTTCTCTTCTCAGGTAGTTTCTCTGTTATGTATTTGCTGTCTTCAAATGCCCAGATGTACTTCACCGGCTCTTCTTCCTCTTTATCTTCAGCTGCAACAATGTAACCAACAACCCTCCTTCATGTTGTTGCCCCTTTTATGCACACTTCCTCTTCCCTGATTGGCTCCTTGTTTCTCCCTCCATGACACTCTGCCTCTTACATGTTGTCAGGGCTGTCCTCATCAATTGGGTAACCCCTGTTTGCTTTCTCTCTGATGTGGTCTGAAGCCCCGCCCCCACTTGCTCAGCGGCATGCTCCTATCACCATGTTGATTCTGTGAATCCTGGCGTCTCCCTGTGCATCCTTGATCCTGCCGCTGTACTATCCCTTGTTACCAGAAACGCTTGGGCACAGCCCTTTGGATCGCCGGCATGTGTATCTGGCTGTTTGGTAGTGCTGCAGACTCCTCCTTTCTGGCCCGGCCTCCTTCATGCAAGTCCTGGTGGTACCTACATGTCTGCGCTGTGGCCGCCGCTGCCCCATGTACCATTGCTTGGATCCCGTGAACAGAGGCGCTGTGATCACTGTAGTCGACTTGCCCGTTGTGGTGCTCTCCCGGCATATCCAGGCGTTCCTTCATGGTCTGGTTTTGGAGGGATCCTGCATTCTGATCTGCTTCCTTAAGCGGATGGCAGTGTCCTCGCCACATATGCTTTTCTTGTCAACGCCGGCACCCCAAACCTCCTAAATCATCACATATCCACTACTCTCCTCTCCCACCTCTCTCTTTTACTCTCCCTCTATACTAATCTCTCCTCCCACCACTCCCCACTCTGCACCCCCACTACTCTGTGCTACTCTCCCCTCTCTATGACTCTTCGATCCCACTGCTCTCCACTCTGAATACTCTCCACTACTCTCTCCTATCTAGTACTCTCTTCTCCCCTAAGCTCCACTCTCCACTCCCACTACTCTCTATTACTGTCTCTTCCCACTACTCCCCAAACTACACTACACTCCGCCCCTTCTCTCAGAGTCACCCTCCTTTCACTCTCTCAATCACCTTTCTAACTCAGCCTTCCTTACCCCCTACACTCCCATTTATTCTCACTCACCTTACTATCCATACACACACTTGCACACCCATATACTACTTTCTCCAACCAACCAATAGTTCACCTTGCACACGCTGTCTCTAATTCTCTTCCATACTTCCCTCCACCCTTCCTCTGCCTTGTCTGAAGATCTGCATTCTCCTCCCTTCACCTCACCTGAAAAACTCACATTCCCCCGCTCATCATGTCCCCTTTTATCCTCCTCTTTCCACTTCCATTAGCTCACACCCTCAGCTTGTTTCGTGGGTCAATCTTTGCCTTGTTCTTCCCCAGCAACCGGGTTATAGTAATGGGAAAGCAAAACGTGCCAATTGTTTTCGAATGTGTGTCTGCCGGTGTTTAACAATGGCAGCTGTTCTGTTCTATCCTGCCGGTGCACCGGCTGAAGGGAGAACGACCGGGGCCCTGCGCAGGGCCCTGGCTGAGGAGCTGCAATGATACACACGACACGCGTTCTACAGGTCGTGCCCGGAACTGACTGCACGTGCGGCGGGGCAGGCCTTTTATTAACTGATGCCTTACGACACCGCGCTCGCAGGACGTAAGGCGTACGTAACATTCCTCCTTTTAACCAACGAAATACAGTAACGCATAACCTTGAAAACTATGTCAACAAATTATCTTAACTCTTCTGTGCACGCTAGTCCAGCAAGGTTTTCTTTTCCTCCCCCCCAATGTAATTTTACCACTCATTGGGCCTCATTACGAGTTTGGAGGTAGCCATGGTGCTATTAGCGCCATGGCGGCCTCCAAACTCGGGTCTGGGTCAGGGTTCCTTGAATGAGGAATTACCGGGTCATTCCAACCTTGGAGGACCCGGTAATTCCTCATTCAAGAAACCCATCCCCATTCCCATTTGAGCCCCTCTAGGGCTCAATGGGAAAGGGGAGGGAGCTAATAACGGGCCCGTTGTTAACGGGCCCGTTATTAGCTCCCTCGTCCCTTTGCAGGACCCGCAAAGGACGTCTGGTCTGACCAGACGTTCTGAGCGGGTCCCGCAAGGGAACCTTGTAATAGGGCGGAATGGGTTTACCGGCACCGGCACCATGACCAGCGCCGTTAAACCTATTCCGCCCACCTCATAATGAGGCCCATAGTCTCTTAGCTTCTCCGGGGCCCTTAGTGCTGTCCTTAATACATAACACCCAGGCCTTGGCCTTGGGCCCGTCCACGGGCTGGTTCCCCGATCAGGCTCACCTTTATCATTTGGCGTCGCCTCCTCAGGTCCGTTGGGTGGTTCGTCTGACTCGTACCTCAGGGTCGCCTCTCCCTCGGGTTGATGGCTTGCAGCCTCTGGTGGCGGCTCTGCTTCCTCCGAGGTCTGATGGTCGCCATCGGTCCACATTTGTCGGGTCACCCTCTTAAACCACGAGGTGTTCCAGGTGATCAGTTGGTGCCCTCGTGCTGCCGCCACCATTGTCCCTTCCTTTCGGGTCATGGTCCGGGGTAGATGATCATACTGTGTTTCGAGCTTGGTCTTTGTGGGGTTTCGCACCAGCAGCACCTGATCTCCGACTTGGTGTTCCGACTTCCGTGCATGTCTTCTGATGCTCATGTGTTCATTTGCAGCCACTCTCCTTCGTTGAGTGCGATCACTATCATAGGCATCTATGCCCATGCTTGGGTGATGGGGAATTGACGAGTTTATCAATGTCCCGTACATGATGTCTGCCGGTGGTAGCCCTGTGGAGCTGTGGGGCGTCACCCGACAGTTTCGTAGGAATCGGTACAGATCCACTCTCCAGGGGCTGGAATGTGCCCTGGATAAGCGTAGCACCTTGTTGATCGTTCGCATGAACCTTTCCGCATCGCCGTTTGCTTGTGGCCACCTTGGCGTGTTGTGGTGGTACTGGATGTGCAGATCATCCAGGTACTTCTTGATCTCTGTGCCGTGGAATGATGGTCCATTGTCACTTTTGATGCATCGTGGCAGGCCATGTGTGGCAAACATCTTTTCCAGGGTCGGTATTACCATTTCTGTTGCTGTTGAGGATACAATCTCCACCTCCGGGTATCTGGAATGGTCATCGATGGCCATCAGTAGATATGGCCCTTCCTGAACCCAGTGGTCGAAGTGATTGGGAGTGGTTGGGAGCGGTGCTCCTCTACTTTTTTAAATTAAGTTTTACTTCTCCTATACTTTTATTTTAAAAAGAAACCGTTCCGGAACGGTTTAGTTTTAAAATAACAGTGTAGGAAGAGGTTGAAACTTGCATTTTCAGTGCACTGCACTGAACATTCCCTTAAACAGCAGGTAAATGTGTTTGGGGGTTTGTGTTGTGTGTGGGAGGGGGCAGGGCGATGGGGTTTGTGAGGAGCGGGGCAGGCTATCAGGGAACATAGTTCCACTACTTCTTTTCTTACACTTCGACCACTGCCTGAACCGTGCAAAAGTCGATGCTGATCGCATCCCATCTTGAGGACCCCCGCTCTGCCGACTGTATGGGTTCAGGGTTCGGCGGTGCACCTGTTATCTGGCAAAGGAGACAGGCTGCTATGAGTTGTTCCACCTTGGTGTCAATGTGTGGGAACCACACTCGGTGTCGGATCCTGGCTTTTGTTCTGACTATTCCTTGGTGGCCTTTGTGGGCCAATGCCACGATTCTGTCCTGCAGACTGTTTGGGATCACGATCCGGGCCCCTTTCAGGATTAACCCCTCGCTGGTGACTGACAGGTCTTGTCGTATTGGGAACATGCCCGCGAGGAAGTCTCTGGCCGCGGGCGTGCAGTTATGTACATTGCGGAGGAACGATTTCCACTTGCCTGATATGATAGTGTTTTTGATCAGGTCGCAGCAAGGGTTGTTCTGGGTGGCCTCCACAATGTCTTTGATGCTGACTGCTTTGGGTTTCAAAGTGTGTACGATCTGGCATATGTGCTCTTCCGTTTCTTCTGCCTCATTCACTTCTCCTAGGGTGGCTGCCCTCGGGTGCCTGGATAGGAAGTCCGCTGGGTTGTCGGTGCCCGCTTGGCAGGCCAACTTGAACTCATATTGTTGCAGGTTGAGAAACCACTTTCCTATTCTGGTGGGGGGGTGTGAAGATGACCCTGTGAATATTGGGATGAGGAGCTTGTGGTCTGTGTAGGCCCTGAATTTCCGTCCGTAGAGATAGATGTGGCAATGGCGGCATCCCCACAACACTGCAATGGCTTCCTTCTCGATGTGTGAGTATTGTTGCTCCGTCGGTGTTAAGGTGTGGGATGTGTAGGCGATGGGCTTTGTTTCCCCTGTTCGAGACACCTAAACAAGGATGGCCCCGAGGCCGACAGTGCTGGCGTCGACATACAGTTCTGTTGCTAGAGTGGGGTCATAGTAGGCCATTGTTGTCTCGGCTGAGAGGGATGTTTTGACCCGCTCGAACGCCTCCTGGCAGTTGGGTCTCCAGACCCATTTGGTGATCGTTCGGGTGAGTTCCCTGAGTGGCTCGGACATCGTAGCCAGGTTGGGGATGAACCTCCCGCAATATGTCACCATTCCCAAGAAGCTGCGTACTTCCGTGGGTGGTGTTGTATTTGTATTTGTATTTTATTGCTTATATAGCGCTTTACTCCAAAGCGCTTTACAACATAACAACCAGAAACATCAAACATGGAACATAGAAGCAATAAAATATACATGATTCAAACCAGAAAAACAGCATGTGGAACAATTTGCATTTGGGGAGGAAGAGAGGAGAGGTATGGGATGGAGGAAAGGGAAAGGGAAAAGGAAGTAGATAGAGTAGAAGGGAGGGTGGAGATCATAGGGGAGACAGGGAGAGATAAAGGCACAGGAAGATGGAGTGGGGAGGAGAAAGAAGAGGAGGAAGGGGAGACAAGTCAGGGAGGGGGTGAAGAAGGAGGGATTTTAAGGAGGAACGGAAGTAGGAGTAGGTGGACATGGAGCGGATAGAGAAAGGGAGGGAGTTCCAATGTAGGGGGGCAAGGAGCTGGAAGGAGCGGAAACGAGAAGAGGCACAAGGAGGTGGGGGAACAGAGAGTAAACAGAGGTCAGCAGAGCGTAGGGAGTGAGAGGGGGCACACAAGGAAAGTAGAGAGGAGAGGTAAGGAGGGGCAAGGTCATGAAGAGATTTATAAACGAGACAAAGGAAGTGGAATTTAAGTTGGGAGTGGAAGGGAAGCCAGCCTAGGTTGGAAAGTGAATTGGAGATGGAATCATGGGGAAAGAGAAGACAGAGGGTACGGGTGGCAGAGTGGTAAAGGGATTTAAGGGGGGTGAGATGGGAAGAGGGGAGACCGAAAAAGAGAGAAGAACAGTAGAAGAGGCGAGAAAAGATGAGGTAAGAGATTAAGAGTTTGGTAGCTTGGAACGTGAGAGAGGAACAGACTTTACGGATATTAAAGAGGTGATGGCGACAAGAGCGAGTAGTAATGGAGATGTGGTAAGTGAAGGAAAGGGAAGAGTCAAAGTAGATTCCTAGATTCCGGGCATGAGCGGAAATAGGAAGATCGGCTGGGGGGAAATGAATGGAAGGAGGGGGGAGGGAGGAGGAAGTGTGTTGGAAAGGAAGAAAAGGACTTCAGTTTTGTCCGTATTGAGAAAGAGAAAATGCAATGACATCCAGTTTTTAATGGCAGTGAGGCAGGAGGAGAGATTAAGATGAAATTCAGGGGTGAAGGAAGAGAAGAAGAGGAACAGTTGAGTGTCATCAGCATAGAAATGGTGAAAAATTCCAAAAGTGGAGATAAGAAGAGCGAGAAGTGAAGTATAGAGAGAGAATAAGAAGGGTCCGAGGACGGAACCTTTGGGAATTCCAAAGTTCAGAGGGAAGGTGGAGAAGGTTTGATCGCCCAAAGAGACGGCGAATGAGCGGTTGGAGAGGTAAGAGGAGAGCAAGTTAAGAACTGAGTCTTTGAAGCCAAAAGGAGGAAAGAGTATTGAGAAGTAACGGGTGATCAACAGTATCAAAAGCAGCAGAGAGGTCAAGGAGGACAGGGATTGAGGATTGCTTAGCGTAGCGAGAGGTACGGAGAGAGTTCAGGACATAGGTGAGGGCAGATTCAGTGAAGTGTTTGGGGCAGAAGCCAGATTGAGAGGGGGGAAGGAGAGAGAGGTTAGAGATAAAGGTCGAACGTTGAGAATAGGCAAGGCGTTCGAGTAGTTTAGAGAGGAAAGGTAAAAGTGAGATAGTGCGAAAGTTAGACGCAAGAAGGGGATTGGCAGAAGGATTCTTCAGGATAGGGATAATAGTGGCATGCTTGAAGGCAGTATGGAAGGTGGCCGTAGAAAGACAAGTATTGAAGAAGGAGGTAAGATAGGGGATAAGTAGGGGGTAAACTTTGGGAATAAGAAAGGTAGGGATAGGATCAGAAGGGGCGGCAGTAGGGTGGGATTTGGATAGCAGAAGAGAATGTCCAATGGAGTGATAGGAGAAAATTCAGACATGCAAGCCGAGGGGGAGGGTAAGGAAGGAAGGGAAAGGGAGTAAGAAGGAGAGCAGATTATCTTTTGACGAAGAGAACACATTTTTTCAGAGAAGAAGTTAGCAAGGTCAGAGGGAGAAAGAGGAGATGTAGAAGAGAGGTCAGGAGAGGGTGGAGAGAGGAGGCGAGAGAGGGTTTGGAAGATGCGACGAGGATGGCAGGCTTGGGAGTGAAGAAGGTTAGAAAAGTAGGAGCGTTTAGCAGAATTAAGGCAGGAATAGTATAGCGAGTGATAAGAAAAGTAGGAGGTTTGGTTAGGGAGAGTGTGGGATTTGCGCCAGGAGCGCTCAAGACGACGGAGGAGACGCCGCATGGCAATGAGGTGAGGGGAGAGCCAGGGTTGATAAGGCTTATGAGTAGGGGAGAAAGAAAGAAAGAAAGAAGAGAGGGGATAGAATCAATCGAGATTAGAGGTGAGAGAGGAGGACAAGGAGGTGAGGGCCCTGTTGGGGGGCAGGCCTCCTTTATGTCCGCAACTTTTTGTGGGTCGGCCGACACTCCCGCGCTGTTAAATACGTATTCGAAGAATGTGATCTCCTCCTTCAAGAACTCACACTTTTCCCTGTGAATGGTCAAGCCGGCGGTCTCTAGCCTGCTAAGCACCCTCTCGAGGCAACGCATGTGTTCGTGCCTGTCGCTGGCGTGGATGAGAATGTCATCACTGACGTTCAGCACTCCAGGGATGCCCTGTATTACCTCTTGAGTGGCCTCCTGGAAAACCTCTGCCGCTGAGGGGATGCCGAAGCTCAGTCTTTTGTATCGGCGTAGGCCCAGGTGCGTGGAGAAAGTACTGATGTATCTGGAGTCACAATGTAGTTTTAGTTGATGGTACCCAGCGTTGAGGTCAATTTTCGAGAACACTTTCGACCCTGTAAGGTCTGTGATGATTTCATCCAATGTAGGGGTGATGTGTCGTTCACGCTTGATTACCGCATTTGGAAGGCGAATGTCGATGCAGATTATCACTTTCCCCGGTTACTTCGGCTTTTTTGTCACCACCATGGGAGACACCCAGGGTGTCGGTCCTGTTACCTCTTCAATGATTCCCGCTTTTTCAAGTTCTCGCAGTTCCTTTTCAACCAGGTCCCTCATGTGGAATGGGGTCCTTCTGTGGCGCACTGCTTGGGGCTGTACTGACTGGTCGATGTGGAGCTTTATAAGTTTTCCTTTTAGGCATCCTATGCCCTTGAAGATGCCCGGGTACTTCCCTAGGAGGCTGGTGATGTCCGTTGAGCCCGCTACATCGCAGATGAAACGGATCAGTGCCAGGTCTTCTGCTGCATCGCCACTGAGCAGGCATTCAATGCCTGCATTGACGATGTATACCTTTGACTGGAGGACTCGATCACCCCTGCTTAGTGTTGTTCTGAAATGTCCTTCCACTGGTAGTGGGTTTTTGCATCCGTAGGAAAATAATAGTGTGTCAGTTGGCTTGAGGCCAGGGCAGGGACGCAGCTTTTGAAACATTGTCGCCAGCATGACGTTTACTGATGCTCATTTGTCGATTGTCATTTGCGTCTCCTGCCCCTATATGGACACTAGGCATTTGCATCTTCTTTGTCTCTTCGCCAACTCTACACCTCTGTGGTCAAGTGCAGATACCAAGTAGACTTTCCTCCTCCTTCTCGTCTGTCCACTTTCCGCATTTTTCTCTGGGTCTCCCTCGTCGTCACCAGATTCATCGGTTGACGAGTTGGCAGTCTCTACGCGGCGGGTGTTGGCTTGTTTCTTCTTTTTGGGGGTGCTTCGGTCCTGTTGCGGTTGGGGTTGGGGGCGTTGCGATTGCCCTGTTGATCTGCAGACGTGCGCGTAGTGGTCCTTCTGGCCACATGCTCCGCACGTGGTACCTTGTGCTGGGCAGTTTCTTCTTCTGTGACGCGCACCTCCACACCATCCACACTCTGTGGGCCCTGGGATCCTTGATTGCCACTGTGGTCAGTTGTTTGTGTAGTTGAATTCCTCCCTCAGTGGTTGTCAGTTGACGATTTGAGCTATTGTGGCTGTCGTCGGCATCAGCTAGAGCTTCTGCAATGTGGTGCCCATATGTGGCGCCCTTGCGTGCAACAGTTCTCTTTTGCGCCCATACTCGAGGATCCTGGCTAGGGGAATACCTTTCTCGCTCAACTCCATTCTGCATAGTTTTTCAGAGTGCATGCCATTGATGATTTGGTGCCTTACTTCCTTCTCAACGTTGTTGAATTTAAGCGAGAGTGCGAGTTTCCTGAGTCTTGTGTGGTAGCCGTCGAGTGTTTCCTCCTCCGTCAGAAACGTGGTGCAGAAGATGAAAGTTTCGTAGTCCGGGTTCAGTTGTGGCATGAAGTGTGCTGTGAGAGCGTCTTTGGCCAGTTGATAGATGTCTGAACCGCCACTGATTATCAGTGTGTTGAAGATGCGCAGGACGTTGTTGCCCACGTTGAGCAGAAGGTGTGACCGCATCTTCCTGGGCGTTGTGATGTCTTTGCAGTCCATCGCCGTCTCAAACTTCTGGATCCACAATAGGCAATGGGTGCCCACTGACAATGGGTCGGTGTAGGGATCGAACGGCCCCAGCGCCATTGTCGTTCCACCGTGAGGTTGAGGGGATGTTGCTGTAGGTGTCAGTGACGCTGCAATCCTTGACGGCGTGCTGGGTCTGGGTGTGGACAGGCCAATCGCCATGTTGTTCCAGTGCTGGAGTTGCCGCCGTCATTGTGTGTGTTCGATGAATCCCTCCTCACCTTTGTGACCTTTGTGTCGATGGGGCCTTAAGGTACCCAACAGCTCTGCTCCGTTGGCGTCTGTGGTGTAGTGGCGCTTCCTGTGACGCCTGGCTTGAAGAAGAGTTTGTAGGCAAACCAAATGTTTTTAATTATTTCTTGGTTTATATAATTGTAATTTTCAAATGTGTGTCCTTGCAGAGGAGATGGTAGAGCGACAGAAAAAAAAATGTTTTTTTGTAAAAATTCTTATTTCTTGTTTTTATTTGGGGTTTGTATGGGTCCCCCACCGTGTCGCCAAAAAATTCACCTGTGCCGAGGGCTTGTGGGCCAAGTTACAGCTTTTCTGTGTTAATTGCTTAATTGCTTGAGTGCGTCCCTCGTCGCCAGTGTTCTGTGATACCCTGCCGGTGCGCCGGCTGAAGGGAGAACGACCGGGGCCCTGCGCAGGGCCTTGGCTGAGGAGCTGCAATGATACACACGACACGCGTTGTACAGGTCGTGCCCGGAACTGCCCGCACATGCAGTGGGGCGGGCCTTTTATTAACTGATGCCTTACGCCACTGTGCTTGCGGGACGTAAGGCGTACGTAACAGCAACCTCCTACAACCGAAGTCCCTTTCACAGTTTGTCTCCTTTGCTGGATGAGCGGTTGGATTCCCAGTATGCCATGAGCTACATTCCTCTGGTTTGCTGTTCGCGGCTGGCTCTCTCACTGGTGGGCTGTGTGCTGCGCTCTCTGCCGCACCGTATTCTAGCCATGTAGGTTCTGAAAATCAAGGGAGGGAACACTGGTATGGGATCCTCAAAAGTGATACTTTGCAATTGTAGCCAGGCATATAGAGAGGGGACAGAGACTTGGGCCCTCCCAACTCCTGTACCCCACCCTTTGAGGAAGGGCTGGCTCTGGAAAATTCTGGTGGGCCTCCTACCCCCGGTCGAGACGGGTTCACACTGCCCCCTTGACAGGGAGAGGTCTCTGACCCTTTCACAACACATACCATTTCTTCACACTAACATTTTTTCACTTTTATATTTTGTTTCTTTTAATTACTTGTTTGATTTATCAAAGTTTAATTGAAGTGGATTTGCTATATGGCTTTTCAATATCCATATGATCAATGTATGCATTAACCAGTTCTGGCCCATTAATATATTACACAGCCCGCAGTAGCGGCTGTGTAGTTATGGTTAAGTTGCTAAACCCTTAGGAAGACCACTTTTTCGGTGGCTTATAACTTCGCTCCCCCTGGAGGAATCCTCACCAAACTTTGCAAAAAAAAGTATATGGCACGGCTCTGAATTTTCTTCGCCAAGTTGGGTGAGGTTTCGTGCGGGGAGCAAAGTTATGAGGGAGGTCCCAAAAATTATTTTTTTCCATAGACTGAATGGGGAAAAACTTTGCACACGGCTACAGCCTGAACGGCTGGATGGATTTGCACCAAATTTGCAGCTGGAGCCTGGGCTTGGTTCAGAAAGCGTGCTTTTGTGTGTTTGGTGGGAATCCGATCAGTACTCTTATTGCAAACAACTGAAATGTACGTCTCTAATAATTAGTGATATCTGGGTCTGCTCCGCGGACCCATTTCTCTGTTTGCTCCGCAGACAGAAGTGTCATTGGCTTGCGGTACGGCATGCTGTCGGAGAACCTTGGACGCGGCCTGTGGTTGGCTAGAGGGAAGCGTGCTCTGTGTCCAACATTTTTTGGCAAACGCCACAATGCTGTTCGGTTGACAGTGCCCCTGCGGAAGGGCCTGGAAAATATACTGTATGCCATGTGTTGGCGGCAAGAAGGGAGGGAAAGGGTGGGGGAGTGAGAAGTGGTTCATGTGACATATGTAAATAGGTGGAAGAAGACGGAGGAGTGCCTGCAGTATTTGTGCATATTGCGCAAATTCGTGGGTACCTAGACAGGAGACTACTTTGTGTGGTGATTGGAGGCAGCTGTTGCAACGGCCCGATAGCTTGTGCAGTGACCTGTTTGAAGCAACTTCTTTCCGTGGTGAGTGGTGGCAGGTGAATTTCAGAAGGGGAGTGAATTGCACATGACATAGGTTGGGTGGGAGCGCGGGTGGATGTGCTGTGCGGATGGATTGCGGTATTTGGGCACATGGTGGCATGCATGGGTGCATGAAGTTGTGGTGGGTCTGTTGAAGGATTAGACTATTGGGTGCATGGCCAAAGGCCGTAGGCCGTAGGCCATGCACTCAAGAGCCTAGGGCTTCAGCACACCCACCGCAGTAATGCTTGTCTGACTCTGCATCCGGTAGAGGGTGGTGCTTGCATAGTGTGGTGTGTGCAGATTGGTTTGAGTAGGGCCAATATTGCGAACAGTATGTGGGTAGGTTGGCAGTGACACAATACTTTGTGAATGGAAGTGGGTACGGCCATAGTACGTGAATGAAAGTGCACAGGGGTGCAGGAGACAGTTTTTCTTTCTACATTATGATGACTGTTGCAATTTTTTGCTGCATAGCTCCATGGCAGTGCGCAGGTTGGGTAGGAGTGCTGGGGGCAGTGATGTGTATGTGGATTGTCGTAGTTGGTGACATGGTCACATGCATGGTGGCATTACATTGCGGTGGGTGTGTTGAAGGCCTAGACAATTGGGTGCATGGCCGTAGGCCATAGGACATGCACTCAAGAAGGCTAGGGCTTGAGCACACCCACGGAAGTAATGCATTTTTGATTCTGCATCAATTAGAGGGTGATGACTTGTACAGAATGGTTGTGGGGCACATTTCAGACGCTATAGAGTAACAGAAGTGAGCTGCCATGCGTGTATGTTTGATTTCTCAGGAGATTATGTTAACTTTTGCACTTTACGCTGTATAGCTCCATTGCGGTGCAGAGGTTGGGTAGGAGTGCTGGTGCCAGTGGTGCACATGTGCACAGTGGTAGTTGGTGACATGCTGACATGCATGGTTGCATTACGGTGCAGTGAATGTGGGTATGGAGCACACCCACTGCAGCAATGCAGGTTTGACAGTGCATCAGGCACAGGGTGGTGATCTTTGACAAATGGGTGTGGAGCACATTGTAGACGTGCTACAGCAGCACAAGTAAGTTGAAAAGTGTGTATTGTGCGTTCCACGGTTGTGGTGATAGTTGCAACATGCTACAGTATTTGGTGTGCGGCAGGAGATGGTGCAGTGAGAAGTTGTGCAGTGTGGCCACGGTGTGCAGTGTTTCTATACTGTGAGTACGGATAAGGGTATGGTTGAAGTGCAGCTTATATGTGCTTGGTTACTCTGCTGTGTGCAGATTTATTGAAGTAGGCCCAATGTTGTGAAGCTGTTGTGCTTAGGTTGCCAGTGACACAATACTTTGGGAATGGCAGTGGGTAGGGGTGGTGCAGGCTGTGGTATGTTTGTGGATTTGGGTAGAAGTGCCGGTACGTATGTTACGTTTGCGCATAATGTTTCTAAGGAAGCAACTTCAATTTTATTTTCAAAAGGCTCTTTTCAGAGCCGCCACTACTAACAAAGTCTCCTACTATGGTTGAAGTGTATTCCCCCACTCCCGCGCGTGCACACCTGGAAAAGTCCGTGGACATCACGAGAGTTGCAGGGTTGCATGTGTGACATACGCTCCTTTTGCAGATGGTGGCCATAGAATTAGGCCTGTGGAGGACACACGATTGGTCAATAAGGTTTCTGGGTGTGGATTGCACCCACAGACTGGGGTACACAGTGTATTTGTTAAGCAAAATGCAGAGGGTGCGCTTATGGGTGTGTGTTGCACGAGCCACAGCGTATGTTTTGCGGGGGAGTTATAAATACATTGATTGACAGTGAATGGAAAACAGAGCGCAGTGGGAGCTCATTGTGGATTTGTACTCATATGGAGTACTTACAATTAATTGATTGATTTTGGTTTGTCTGTGTGAGACTTTGGTGACGCACGATCACAACAATATTATTGTTGTTCATTGTGGAGGGAAAATTGCATAACATGTAACACGATTTTCAGTGCCGTTTGCGCTGAAGGAGGCACTTGGCCCGGTCATGCGTTTGTTTCGGATCTCCTGCATAATTTTTTAGCCCATTACGCAGACACCCATGTCACTGCGTTATTTTTCATTTGGTCTGGAAATTGAGAAAGTGTGGTACATAGTGAAGAAGTCTATTTGTGCCTTTTTACGACTTTAAGAATGGGAATCGTTTCACAGCACAAAGACTTTTCCCCACAAATAGCGTTCCACTTACTATTAGTGCATTTCCGATTTCTGCATGCCCTATACAAATTAACTTGCTGCCTGTTTGGAAGTATAGGAAGAATGTTTGTGCTAGGTATTACGCACTTGAGCTCTTGAAAACGCACTGCAACACGTAAAACAATCTCTTTCAACAGCGAGCTATTTCTACCCGATTCGACTGCAGTGTTTTTCACAGTACCACGGCTGCTTTCATTTAGCGCACAATCTGTGAAGGGTATACAATGTGCGGCGCCCTGCCTCCCTTCATTGCCACTTACATTGCTGAACTCTGAAAGGAGCTTTCTTTACTTAACTTTACTTAACTTTTTTCCTTTTCCAGTTAATTTCTATTTCTTTTGGTCTTGTAACACACGCAACTGAAGGAACGAAAGGCAGGGGCCGGTACGAAAGGGCCAGCACCTACAGGGATACCATAGTGGACGTGCAGAGAGAGGGAAATGTTGGGTGGCCCTCACTTAAATAGCCAACACTCATTGTCATGTTCCCGGACAAACTCTTCCCAAGGACTTCAAAGTAGCTTCCCTCTGTAGAGTACCGCGTTGCAGTACATGCGCACTACAATGCCCTTTGGCAGGTAAGGGTCATTAGCGCAGCATATGGTCTACAAGGGTGGTTTAAAGCTCTGGTGCCGTACAGGAGTGCCCTTGTTGTAGGCCGCAGCCTATGTGGAGAATGCTGTACATGAAATTACCCTACTGCATTTTTGGCTGGGTAGTACCCTGCCCACTGGTCCCTTATGCTTAGACTGCTGTTCTCGTCACATGTGGTACGGACACTTTATGGTATGCCATTAACCGTAGGACTAGCATGTATGGAGAGGAATGATTTGTGAACTACAAGAATGCTTACAACAAGGACAAACGCAGCTTCAATACGTGCTGGAGGAAGATATTTATTAAGCGCGACCCATGTGGCTATAGTACTGTTCTAACCACCTGTGATATTCTTTGCTCTCCGAAGAATCTGTTTTTTGCTTACTTCTCTTAACATGCTCTACTATGTTAGTGACCAAGTCAAAAATAAGCGCGACTATTGACAGCATGGAGGTTCATGAAACCAAGAAGGGTCATGAAACCAAGAAGGGTGATCATTATCAACTAAGAATGGTTTGTAATAACATAAATAAAGAGGCACCAGTGATATTTGAAGAAAACGTGAGGATAAATCCCAGCCGAAATAGACTTAACATCAAACAAGACGCATTGCTAAGGCTGACTGAAAAATGTATGGACTTAATTGAATCGGCCACGGAGGGTATAGATAAGAAAGGCATAAGCTACACCCCGTTATTTCAAGAATTTACAACACAACAAAGAGTGGGTAACCGGATGCCATCGATGTCACACAAGCATGCTTACAACATTCAGATCGTGGAAAAGAAGAAGCTCTTACAAAGAGAAATAACGCGTGTAAAACAGAGCAAATCAAACAATAAAACTGAGAGAATACACAAATTAAAACAAAGATACTGAAATTGGCTAAAGGTACATAAAAAAACAATGACAAACCAAGATGCACAGCGCATTTTAGATAACATAAAAGCCAAGAGCACCACGGCAATGTGGGCTACAATAAATCAAAGGGATGCCCCACAAGACGCTCTGATGTCTAACCCAATTTCGGCAACATCTTGGGTCACATATTATACAAATACCCAAGAAGAGGAGGAGGAGGCCTGACGAATGTGCAGCTGAAACAAAATCTGCATCTATGGGCCATTTTTCTACACCAACTATATAGAGGGATACTGACAACGGCACACATTCCTCTGACATGGAAGACGGCGGTAGTTGTCCTGATTTTCAAAAAGGGACTCAGAACGGACCCGGGCAACTACCTCCCAACTACATTGCTCGATGTGGCTGGAAAAATCTTTGGGTCAATTTTGTTAAAAGCTTTGTCACAATGGAGTGAGAGAACGGCCCATCAAGATAAATGGCAGGCAGGGTTTGTAGAGGGTATTGGCACCTCTGCTAACATCTTTATATTAAACCTCTTTTTGAACCAGACCCCAATAGGGTTACAGAGACAGCTTGATGCCCTGCAAATTTACCTTGACTCATACCATCTAATAATGAATCCAGAGAAATCGCAGATTTTGGTTTTTGGTGAACAGAAGCGGCGAAGAGCAAAGAGGGAGCCAATATGGTATTTGAAAGGCCAAAAGGTAAAATTAGTTAAATCTTGCATATACCTGTGAGTTAACATCAACACAAGCATTGTTGAAACTCTGCGTTTGCAGTGCTTCGAAGCAAAGCGAAAAATCTGGCGGTGTTAGGAAAACACATACTAAACAAATACTGTGGGTTCTCACTGATACCTTTAATCTCTTTTTACCGATTGAAAGTGGCCCTAATTTTAACCTATGGGGCAGAGACATCTTTTATGTTGGAGGAAAACATTTGGCCGAAACTGGAAGGTATCTTTGGGCGTACTGTGCTGGGCCTGCCAAAATGTACACCAATTGACATATTGAGAAGAGAAATGGCTTTAACATCGCTAAAAGCAATTGCCAGATGGAAATCAATATCTTTTTATCAGAAATGTATAGAGGAAGGTCCGAAAGGAACCCTGCAGATGTTGAAAAGGGCAATGAAGGATCCAAAAGAAAAACTCCTCAAAGAATGGCAAACCATATGCCAGCTAACAGTGACAGACTTAAATGAATCAGAAGAAACATTGGTCTGGGAGCCAGGGAAAATCAAGAAAAAATTATATATTAATTACTGGATAAACATGCGAGAATAGATTTATAAATATAAACATCAAGAGGATTTCTGGTCCAGGGTACGTAAATTGAATGAAATACCCAAGTACATACAAATCTTTCCCGAACTGGTTCCTGAGAATGCAATATATGAGATTCCGGCTAAACATTATATCTCCATCTAGATGGTTAGAAAGAGGAAAGGACAACCAAAATGCCCACACATGCAGACTGTGTCAACAACCTAATGAGGCAGACTCATTAAAACATCTAGAAATCAACTGCCCAGTGTTGCATAAGGAAAACATTTCAAGAAATAGGACCCATTACAGTAAAGTATGGATCACGGTCAGCAAATGCATGGTGGTTGATTCCAATTGAAGCAGATAAACCCACATTATATTAGCACTGGCAAAATTCCTGTTAGCAATTGCTGCGAAATTGGAAGCATCTGGAGCGAGGGGTCAGGAAGAAGAATAGGCCACAAATACTTTATAAATGCAAGAAAGAGACCGTTGGGAGCATGTGCCGTTAAATAATATGAGATCAGAAGAAGTGCTCTGAAGAAACTAGATCTAATTCATCAGAACAATAGAAACTGTACCCGCATGTCAATGTTGATTTATGATTTAGGACATTTTTACTGAGATTTTTGTTTAGTCTTATTAAGTTTTTAATGTTTAGTCTTGCGCAATTTGCGTACATTTTGACTAAAGGTTTTCAATGTTGTAAACCATTTTAATTCATAATAAAAAAAAAACTTAAAAAAAAAAATAAAACATTTAATGTTATCTCCAATTCTACGACTCTCAGGCGAACCCTTGACACTTTCCGGCAAAGTGCTCAGTGCAGAGATGGTGTGTCTGTTTCACGGGTCATGGAAAGGCAAGCAGCACATCAATCAAACTATTGTGACATTTAGCACGCCACCGTACACTCGAGGTTGCTGTATCTTGTTTTCCAGTGGGCCTCATACAGGCAGGTGTGGTGCAGCGACAAATTGGTAGGTTTGCAGAGAAACCTCCACGTAGTCGTGAGGAGTACTTGAAATGCAGTATCAATCCGTACGGCTGGCGACAGGGGCGCTCTTACCAGCACACAAAGGATGCCCTAAGCATGGACATAGTTGTATAACGGATAGACGTGCGCTCCCACAAGTAATTAAAAGTGCTTCAGAACTTGCGGCCATGTGGCCAGTACTGCAGTCCTACGGATACCTGCATTGTGAATGCACATACGCCGGCCAGGTGCAGTCTGCATAGGAAACCTCTGCATTGCTTTCCTGCAGCTATGTCGGCTAGTAATGTGCGGCACAGATTCACCATGCTATGTTAACACAAAAAGAAACACCACTCACAGTCTCTCCAACACTTAACATGCACAGCTTCATTTGTAAGATACACCAACACTATTAGGCAAGGGAAGGGGTAGCACAAATGGATAGATACACAAGGGAATTTGGCCTTTCCACAAGTTTGTGAGGAGGGCAGACAAGCTATCAGTGCCAAAACATTCTTAACGGGACGTTATGGTTCAGTTGCGGTACCAAAACTCTATCACCTTTACACAAGACACTATGCTAAAGCAATGTTCCGGTTACAGTGCCCTACTAAAAACCTATGAAATTCTATAACAAAAAACATTGTTAAAGGGACGTAATGGTTAAGTTGCGCTATCAAAAACCTATCATCTTTACAAAAAACACTATGCTAAAGCACCATTCCGGTTACAGTGCCCTACTAAAAACCTATGAAATTCACTAACAAAAAACATTGTTAAAGGGACGGTTTGGTTAAGTTGCGCTACTAAAAACCTATCCCCTTCCCTCAAAAACCTATGCTAAAGGAAGGTTCTGGTTACAGTGCCCTACTAAAAACCTATCAAATGCAGTGACAAAACTTTGGCAAACGGACATTATGCTTCTGTTACTCTAAGAACAACCTAGCCAATTCAGTGCAAACACTTTTGTTACAGGGACGTTACAGTTACTTTGCACTAACAACACCCTATCCACACTATGGTTACAGGTAAAACCGAAACCCCCCAGAAATTCGCCAGTAATGGTAAGCTAAGCAACCATAACTTACGCCACCACTGTGCACTGCTAACACTAACACCCATGACATCAAAGATGACATCAAAAATGTCATTGATGACATCACTGATGACATCACATGTCAGGCTCCCCCTTTTTTGTGCACTGACATATGTAGGGCAGGCAATTTTGCACTGAATTGGCTAGGCTTCATTTCAATATCTGCAGTTTTTTAAAAAGAAAATTAAATTTTTTCCAGTAACGTTATTTGCCAGACGGCAGCCTGATGCATTTCGCCACAACCTAGTAGCTTGTTCACAGTGCCTCCTCCACATGAGGAAGTTTGTTTTAAAACAACACCCAAGTGATAAAAACAGTAAAGGTGACTTAAACCTCACACACTGTGTCCGGTGGCCATGTTAGTTTGGGCTCACAAATGAAACTGAAAGTCCCCACAGTAATATGTGTTCCGAGTCTGTTCCATGACGATATTGTCTGATACCAATTGTTATTAGCATTTACAAGAAATTGCATGCATTTGTATATTCCCATATAATTTATAGAAGAGAGGGATTTTAGAAAAAGCATGTATATATATATATATATATATATATATATATATATATATATATATACCCACAATGCATGTTGTGGCTCAGAATTGGAGGTGAACCTCCAGCGATGGCTGCTAGGTGGCATTGTGAAATGTGTGACTTGGCTTAAATGGACTTTCCTACTTTCACATTTCAGGTGAAAGTTTTTTTTTCAAACCCTTTTAAACCCACCATAACTTTTTTGTGTTGTGAAAACATGGCAAAATGCTCCAACCACAAGGTTGTCAGGACTATACTGCACTGATGATCCCTAATAAGGTTGACACTAGGTATGTAGTTGTCCTGGCAGCCTTGCAAATGTCTGCCTTGGGTTGATTAAGCTATGTATGAAGTAGCACTGCCCTCTTAGACAAAGACAATTTCCTGGAGAAAAAGGTTTGCATTTGAGCTAATTTACATACCCACAATGCCTTACTATGTAGTTGCCCTGGCAGCCTTCAAATGTCTGTCTTGGGTTGATTAAGCTATGCATAAAGTAGCACTTTAGTAGCGAAGTTAGGAGTATTGGAGGCGAATTGCTGCTGCTCTCTTGGCTGTTACTAACTGTTGGCATCTGTTGGTATCTGCTCCATTAACATGAACTCTGCCTTTCCTTTCTAAAAAACCTGCGATGGCGCAACAGTTAGGCGTGGAGTTAGGAGGAGTATTGGATGCAAGTTGCTGCTGCTCTTTTGGCTGTTACTAACTGTTGGCATCTGCTGGTATCTGCTCCTTTAACGTGAACTCTGCATTTCTCTTCTACAAAACCTGCGCCGGGCACGAAGCGCCAGCGCGAGAGTTAGGCATGGAGTTAGGCGTGGAGTTAGAAGGAGTTGTGAAGGAGGCATCAGGGCCATGTCTAACTCCGGCTCCCAGACGCGCAACCAATGGCGGAAGCAGCTTTTGTCAGACGCAACTACTGTTGATCGATCAGCATTTGAACCAACAATCTACCCTGAAATTAATGAAGACCCCCCTGATGGCGTCGGTGAAGGGCCCGCTGCATCTAACCAACAGGTGAGCATGGGTCTGCTCTCTCACACAGACGATTTGTAGCATTTGTCTTGTCAGTCCACATTCAAACGCATGACATTAATGTGAATGATGACTCTTCGGGTTCCAGTCTAAATTCCATACAAGACCCGGAATCCCTGATTAGTCTGTGCTACTCGCACAGTTTTGGGATAGATAATTCGTCCTATCGCCCCCGCTAGGCAGAAACGGAATAAGGCGGGAAATGAATTCTGCAATCTCACCATAACATAACAACATGCTGTCCTCGCCCCCGAGACCTCTAAGAACTCAATAGGAAGTTACCATCAAGTTAAATCTTCTGTTAGAAAGAAAAAGAGCAAACCTGACCAACTACCGGTGATTCTAACTACTCCGACCTCCCGATGCCTTACAAATCCACTGACTGAAGATGAAACAACATTAATACAGCATTCGCAGAGAGACCGGAATAAATCGAGATTGAAGACAGAGCGACGGACACTAGACATCATAGAAATTAAAACACTGATGTACAATATGGAAAAGAGGAAATTTGTCTTTGGCAGTCCGATACGTAAGAGCTCAACTAAAACCTTGATATGGATGACGGCACGGAAATAAACATCGCAACAGAAAACCGGGAACGTACCTGTACTTGATGGCTCATACTCCTTTCCGCCAGATTTGATAAACGTTCGAACTACTAAGTTGCCTAACTCACCTGTTTTCAGTGGATTGGATCAGGCGGGAGTGTCTGTGAGGCGGAGTCCTGTTAACCTCTCAGTGGCACACAAAGAGATTCAAAGACAAATCACCACTGACCCAGTATTTAATACTGCACCACCTTTTGTGTTCTCAGCGGCTAGTGCCGATCAATCGAGTGGGGAACAGCGTAACAAGATTCCGGACAGCGATCATGAAACTGTGATTCCCCCGTATTTGCCGACGACTATGTTGGAACTGCAAAATATCCTCATGGCCACAATGTCAGTCCCTTTATCACCATGCCTCAAACTGTATGAGACATACAGTGATGCCATAAAGGACCAAGCAAGCCTCTTAGCCTTAATACATACTAAACAACTACAACTGGAAGCCTTTCTACCTAAAGTTCAATCCTGACTGGACTTACAGGCGGAGCAGTCATCGCTGTGGCAGGCAAGGCTCTTTGACCTAGCCAGAGGTGATCATATGGACAAATCTACCATGATGATGGCCCTCCTTGAAACGGTGAGGGCCCTGCGGCAAGGCCCTTCCAGCTCAAGATGCAATCTGAAATCTACTATGGATAAGGTTGATTTGGACAGGGGGACAATGGCAATAGGCGGGCAACTCAACCAAGTGAAGTTGAATGTGGACTCTGTCCTTCCTCAATCAACTGCCACTCAAACGTCAAAAGGACTGAAGGCGACACCCACTACCTACCCGACGGCACCTGCCTCTAATAATTGCCACCGCACCCTACAAAGCACTCAGTGCGTGGAGACGTCAACTGATGCAGTTATAGGAACTATAATTCAACCAATGGCAACAAGCATGAAGAAGAAGAGAAAGATACCAACTCTGCAGGCCACAATGGGACGACATAGCCCTGCTCTTGAACAGATGAAACAGACCAGGCCGGTAGTCTCTAACGAAGAAATAGAAACAACACATGTCACTACTTCCCCACGAGATGTGATTCGAGCAACTGATCACACAGCGAAAAAAGCGTTTGCGATATTTCAAAAAGATCAGATGACACACCCGACTCCGAGTACCGCTGCTCAGAAGCGATACAACAAAAAAACCAAAAAATTTAACAAACAGGTGTAAATTAATATCGTATGGATCAAGATCCTTCCTTAGAAATCTAAACCTACCAACGCCGCAAACAGTATTGCTATCCTGCAAAAGTAGAACATCAGCCGAAGTGGCAATCAGTGTGTAGACTGAACTAGATTCCTCCGATATAGAGACTGCCCCGGGAGAGGAGGCACATACCATAGATGCCTTAATGGAACTATCCCTCTAAACGATCGACGAGGCATCGATAGATTCCCATGAATCTTCCCATTGGGCTGAACTATCATGTGAAGACATCTCTGATACAGATCTCCCTAGATCTTTTCATGACGGCCTACCTGAGAAATAACTTAAGTCTCTTCACGATAGCCAAGATGCATCTCAAGGGGACCATTTTTTGACAGTGGGTCAGAAACTAGCCCTCACAATAACTTCTAAAAATAGTAAAGGGAAGTCCATCGACAAAAACATCTTGGAATCCGGATTGCAGTTTACAATTCCAAAATTCGAGTACCCAATGCACCCCTTGTGCCAAACGACAGTCCTTGTAGAAAGACTCACTACAGTTCCAGACGGATTGATCTTAAACAGAACAAACGTTATGAAACTCCTGCATGCGGTCCCGAGGTTGCATTCAATAAGCTCGAGAGACATTAAGATAGTGCAATTCATTGAAGAAGAAAGAACGGATTGGTTTAAACTTCATCTAACATCTGAAAAACTCCTCACCAAAATCTTAGACCAACGGGAGGCATTGCTACCCTGTGGATTTGACATAATCTTGGATAGCACAGCTAAAAACAGAAAAGACGCAATCAATGGAAACTGTACAGATATGGCCATCAACTTTGATACTAGAAACAGAGTGGCTACAAGAAAAGTGCTGAACCAACGTAGCGCGGAACGACTTAAGCATCAAACCACAACCAGTCGCCTATCCTCTCGACAGCGAACACAGCGACATGACTAGCAATTATTAACATCTAACTACAGTCCATGTAAGCTGTACTCGTGGAATACGAGGGGATTTACCCACCTCTTTGATGAAGACTTCTCAGCATTACGGGTACATGATATAATCTGCCTACAGGAGATGTGGCTGTGCCATCCGCTGCTCTGCGATGGCTACATAGTCCTTATGAACCCAGCCATTGCTGTACAACAGGTCACCCCTCGGCAGGTTTTTTGACCATAAAAAAAAACAGAAGTAATATGGAGATCGAAAGAATACATCATATTAAATCCTTTCATTCAGATTACGGGATTAAGACGCAGCAGACTCGAGATACAGCACCTGAATATACTCCTATTTGTAATATATACTGGAATCCAGCAGCAGTAAATGACAGTATTTTCATCGACTTGATCCTCCAAGCGATTGACAACCTAGTGAACCTCTATCGTCCACTCAAATTTATTCTATGCAGAGACTTAATTTTCACTTGTTCAAAATGCCGGGATGCTTGGTAGCTGAAAGAGACCTGCCTTTGAAGGCGACTGTATGGCTAAAAGAGCTGAAAGCGCGTTCTATTATTCTAATCAATGGACATTTGAAAGGAGACATCCCTCCCATCCCATTGTGGCAAAAAGGAATGTCTCAAGCGTTCCTGGACTATATATTCACCTCTGCTTCATCATTACCTGATCTAGAATCCCTACAAATCACCAACACTACGAAAAGTGATCATAAGTTTCTAACACTTTCCTGGAACTCATCCCAAGAGAGAAGACAGCTGATCAATCTACCTCCCTTAAGAATAGATAATAGTCTTACTAGATTGTGGTTTAGCGTACAAAATGCTCAATCCATATCAACAACATTTCTTAAGAGTCAAGGAAGGGACGCTACTCAACTGGACTATGATTAGACTCTGACCCCCTTTAGATGTACGATGAGGATCCCTCCACCGGAAACTTGTTGCAAAGAGAAAACAGAAGCACAAAGAGCTAAAAGAAATGCTCTCCTACCTGCTGACCAGTGAGGAAATAAGAGGAAAAAGATCAACCAAAAATATAAAAACTGGCTATTGATGTCCAAAGCAGCCCGTTATCAACATGACACAGAGCATGGAAACCAGATCAGACAACGATACTAATTTCAGAAGTATCTGAAGCAACATGAGAGTTGCACTTTTTTGGCCCTTTTTTCAAAACCCGATATCGAGAAAGCAAATCAACCAACTATTGCCCGCAAACAGAACCCAATTGAATCTCTCGGGGCAACCTGTACATCTCAAAGATGGACTCTAACGTGGTACAGAGAAACAATTGTCACCCAGATTAAGCAGCTGAATGGCTCACGCGCACCTGGACCCGACGGTTTATCTAATTTCCATCTCAAGGCGAACCCATAAGCATGGGCCGAACTTTGACAAGCCATCTTCCAGAGTATATGCGATTCAAAACAAGTGCCTAACACATGAAAAACTGTGATTTTAATCCCCATACACAAACAAGGTGTGAGATCGTTGCCATCTAATTATAGACCCATTGCTTTATTAGATCCTCTGGGGAAGCTTTTTGCAGCAATGCTATTCAAGAACCTAACCACTTGGACAAAACAGTCACAAAGAGGAGACCCCTGGCAAATAGGGTTTGTCAAGTGCGCAGGCACGAATGTCAACTTGTTCATCTTCAATCTCCTCAAGTTGGAGGCCACCAACACAAAGACCAATCTACATGTGATATTCATAGATCTAAAAACAGGCCTTCGACTCAGTGGATCAAGACATTCTATGGAGCAAATTAAAGCAATGGAAATGCCCTGCAGACACATTGGCAGCAATTAAAGCTCTATATTCCAATACATCAGTGAGGGTGCGTTTATCGGCTAAGGGAGTGGTAACAGGTAGGATTGAGACAGAGAAAGGCATGAAACAGGGCTGCCCTCTCGCCTTCACATTATTTACTCTATATATCTCAGACATTGCAGAATCACAAAAAGAAATACATGATTTTCCGCCCTTGTTGAAAGGCACCCCGTGTCATGGCTGATCTATGCAGACAATCTTGTCCTATTGGACAAAACCGAAATAGGTCTGCAGAGATGGCTAGACAGATTCAATACCTACGTCGCAATTAACAACATGACGATTAACACTGAAAAAACGCAGGTTATGATGTTCTCAGCGATGCAGGGACACAAACGGAAACCACTAGCAGCGTTTCTACATGGGAGTCAACTCATACAGGTCAAGACTTACAAATATTTTGGAATTCGTCTCAACTCTAGCATCTGCGAACAATACTGGGAAAATATTCTGAGATAGAAAACTCTATCATTAGCCTGTCAAGGTCTGATTCTGCACAAAAAAATTGGGAAAATTCTCCATGCAGTCTCTACAAGCCTTTTATTGCCAGAAAGTTATTCCCATTATTAGCTATGGAGCATAGTTCATCCTAAATCTACCTTATCACATCTGGAACAAGCTGGAAGGACCGTTCTGGCCAAAAAAGTGCTGGCCCTACCCAAATCATTTCCGATACACAGAATACGTTTCGAAATAGGTCTGAAATTCATTTACTCTTTAGTTTTATGGAAATCTCTAGATCTATATTATAAAACTATGGTTGATGACGAAATTCCCGGCGTTAAGATCTTGAGATCAAACCCATCTATCTTTAACAACTCTATGCTAAATAAATGGAAGACCACATTTGTAGAATGGATCAATGTATTGGAGACTTCATTGGACACACTGATACATAACCCCATGGCAATAAAGAATAAAATCCAAAATGAAGTTTGGATACAGACTGAGAATTTGAAATCTGCCTATCGGATGTCTGTTAACTGTCCATTTGAAGCCCAAAAATTAAACCAGCTACCTCCATATCTTTGACTTTTCCTGTCCCCAAAACTCTGTGATCTCTTCTTGCGATTCAAGCTCAATTTACTCCCTACTCGGGAACGTTTGGGACAAATGAAACAATTGGGCGACTTACCAAATACTTGCAGTTTCTGCCATAATCTTCAACAGGTTGAACATTGCACCACTTAGTGATGAAATATGAAGCCCTGATAGAAATGAGGTGCAAATACACTGACCGTCTCTCTGGAGCAATCACTAGTCTTACCCCATAAGAGCGATGCAGTTCCATATTGCTGGATGAAGAACGGACAGTGATTTTTGCAGTTCTTCAGTTTTGGCATGAACTCTCAAAATCTATGACCTAGTACTGCTCAATGGGAAACTATATTTTTATGTCTGCCTTCTATGATTATCTATTGACCGAAAACCCATATTCAGCTTCTTTTTTCCCCCTCCTTTGTTTGATCACTGTTTCTTTCCTGAGAGATATTACTTGATGATGACACTCTTAAATATGAAAAAAGTTTGTAATGAACGAATTTCATTAATAAAAAAATAAAAATAAAGTAGCATTGCCCTCTTAGACAAAGACAATTTCCTGGAGAAAAAGGTTTGCATTTGAGCTAATTTGCATACGCATAATGGTCTTGCTGTTGTGGCTGAGAACTGGAGAGAACTTCCAGCGATGGCTACTAGGTGGCATTGTAGAATATGTGACTTGCTCAAATTGACGTTCATACATACATACTAACGAGGGAACTACTATTGTCACTCTAATAGGAATTGTTATTTTGATTTCATTTTGAGCAATTTTGCCATGCCCTGCAATTTAATATCTATTGCATTTGCTAAATGTTTTGTATTGAAAGCATTTTTACTCCGTTCCAAAATGGCTGACATGATTACGATGAGTTTATGCACAATGTTGTGAACCATAGAGTGTTAGTAACTTTGCATTTATGCACTATTCACTGGGGCCGCTTTCAGCGTGATCAAGTGCCTGGTAGGGCATGAAACGCATAGCTGTTGCGGTTGTTTTTCTTGCACAGATATTGGGCCTTATTACGGGTCCGGCGGTAATGCTGCAGTGGTACCGGCGGGTTGTCGCCAGACCAATAAAAATGTACCGCAGCCTGACTTTCCGATGCCACCGGCTCATTCCGAGTCCGGTGGCCATGACGTCAGGTTCCGTGAAGGGTTTGCCAACCGTGACCGCTGCGACCGGCAGGGTCAGACCTCCAGTAGGCAAACATGTAGTTTGCCGATCCAGAACAAGGGTGCCGGTGAGTTTACCGTCACCCTTATTTCTGCACCGGCAACAATGTAATGAGGCCCAGGGTCTGTGATGAAACATTTTCTTATAAACAGATTACCATGTGTGTCTCTGTCTCTCTCTGTTGCCCCCTTGCTGTGCACCCATGACACCCGTGTGTCAAGTTTTGCTTTCTAATACATAATATATATATATGAACTGGGTGTGAGCTTGTTTCTTGCAAACCTGATTACTACAGCTACCAGAAATCTTTGCAGCAGAATCATCATTGATTGTGAACACCTGCACTTGCTGTGAGCTGCAAGCTAAGACTGACTCCCTGATGATGTGAAGAGCACAGAAACCGGTAGGAGGAGAGCACCAGTGGCTGCGTAGGTTAACTGTGCAGGGAACTAGAGTGCGCCCCTCTCTCCTGTTCATCATGTATATATATATGCTTACGGGATCTTTCTTATAATTTTCCTTATATCTGTTTCTTAGCATTTTTCTGTTTTACTTGCTGGACCTTTTTCATAATCATTCTTTATTGCTGTTTTTCAAGTGTTCTGTCTGTCAAACTGTATAACATTTTAGTGTGAATACATGAACCATTGGGTTGAATAATGGTCCCTTTTCCTCTATTCTGTTTTCTTTTTTGAAAGCCACTTGCGTAATGACTTTAACGGCATCACCACCATCTTATGTTGACTTTTCTGCATTGCTGCACACCATTTAAACGAGAAGCAGACTCTTGTTACACATTTTTACATGACTGATTTTAGTGAAGAGACTCTGGATTTTAATGAATAATGGGAAATATGTACTGGCCTAACTTTCTGTCATTATTACATCTTAATTTCTTTAGACAGTGGTAAATGCACCTCTTATATATTTGTTGTGGTCTTGAAGCTTTTATTAGTGAAGGGGAATGTGTCAACCCACAGTGTTCTGTTCTGTAGTGGTAACTTTTGGTGATTCTCCTACATTTATTTATGGCGTGCCCAACATTTGGATACTCCCATAATTTCCATATGACTTTTTTCTGCTCTTACAGTGTTCATTTCTACATATTTGTATCCAGGGACTGACTGCTTTCAGCTACATACTAGGTTTATTGTTTTAACACCTCCATGGGTAGGCATGGCTAATTTTCATTCAAGAATAGTACAAGGTGATTTTGTAATGGTAATTTTTGTATATTTTCTTAAGGGTTTGTATTGATTGGTAATTTCAGATGTTTCCCTGACGAAGGATCTTTGTATCTGAAAGGCATTGGAGGATTCCATTTGTTCTCTTGTGAATGACTTGCATTTACATTGCGTAAATTAAAGACAGGTTTGCCTTATGTATGCTATTCCTTTTAATTACTTTTGCAAAGAGTACAGTACATTTATTACACATTAAAGTGACATTGCTCACTAGGAATCCCCCAGCACCTTAGGAAGCTGCTGTGGTTTAAGGTTTTCAACGTGAATAACCTGGTGTGCATGGCAAGGATACTGGGTGGAGTCAAGTAAAAACCTGAAACATTTGAGGTAGTGCATCAGAGAGGAATGTATTCATTAGCTAAATGACATCCACGGCACATGTAATTTTGTATTCTAGAATTATCAAGGGAAGGAATGGATGAGCTATCCGGGAGCTACCATATGCCACCCGACCCCCAGGGTTGAATCATCGAACTTGTGGCGCCACTTGACCCCCTGAAATTTCCAGTCTCTTTATATAGGCAAAATAGGTGATCTCTTTACATTGCTCTCATTAAATAGGGATACCTTGACAACATCTTTAGTCGGATACTCTTCTGTAGCAAGAAGAACCTGAAATATTCTCATCTTGGCAGCTGTGGTGTAATGTGGAGAACAGGAATAATTCCCATGGGTGATCTGCCACCTTTTGGAAGGTGGCACTCACTCCTATCCACTTCTGTGGTTCTAAAATGGGAGAGCAGGGTTTAAGAACAGGATTGTAGTAGTACCATCATTAATAGCATCTCTTCAGATTACAGACACAAGCAGTCAGACACCATAGTTATCTGTTTTGCAACAAAAAGCCCCAGTAAAAAACTCTGCTCCACTTCTCTGTGTGCAAGTTGAAATGTGCAACTCATCTTCTGAGCTAGAGTGTTGGCTTTTGCTAGGTGTCTTGCCATATTGTTCCTCAATGTTGTTAAGGTCCATTTTAATGAATGTTTATTATTCAAAATGTTATGATGCAAGGCTCCTCCTGCAGACAGATAAAATAGCCTGGCAGCACTAAAGACCTGTTCAGACCTATCCACTTGCTGGGTTTGCTTAAGGATTCTGTGGCTACACTCAAAAGTGCTGCTGGGCCAGACATACTACCAGTACTGTAGTAGACAATCCTCCAGGCAGGTGTGAGACTTATCGAGTAGATATGCATGCACCATCTGGACTCAGGCGTCCACTGTATGTTCTTGTAGGTATAAAGAAGAGAAAGACGTGGGGCCCCAGGGAAGCCCTCTGGGGCAAAAACCCTGCTGGACAGGTAGCGAGTATTGCGCTGATAGGTATTCCTGGAGGCTGCCTGTTTTGATGCTGCAGTGTCGTTTATCAGAGGCTTTCGTTCACCCTTGGATTCCCGTACTGAGAAGGGATACACAAGAGGGCAGTCAGTATAAGAGGATCGACTTGAGAGGGGGGAGAGCCAGGAAGGAGGCAAGCTGCAGTCGTACCTCGGTCGCAGAGTCTGCCAGTTGACAGAAGGGCTCGAAAGAAGGATTCAGTCGAGCAAGGGGAGCGCAGGACAGCCTACTGTTGAATAGACAAATAGAGGGTTAAAGAAAAGCAATGGGAAAAGGTTGAAAAGGAAACAGAGCTTAGAAAAGAGGAGCCTAGTGGTCATACTCACAGAACGTCAGAAAGAGCAGAAGCGACACACTGTCTCCAGAGCGACCAACAACTAAATTCCCTTCCGGGAACAGGAACTAATGGCATCAGTGGCAGGAAGCATGGATGAGTATGTGAGGACTGCAACGACCCTCTGCCTTCCTGTCATAATCTTGGGAGGAGAGAATGGAACAGACTTGTAGTCTCCAACAACGCCAGATCTAATGTCGCTGTGCACGGGATGTGACAACCTCACAGGGAGAGACTCCCCTCTTGGGGATAAGGACTCCCTTTACCAAAAGGAACTCCCTCTTTACTATCCCACAGAAAAAAAGTCCAACAGTATTAACTGACATACAACTAAATTCCTCTTGCACGTGTTTTTGTAATGTAGTACCAGAAGAAAACTTGGTACTGCGAAGAGCACATGAAAGTAATGAAGAGTGCTTGTCTGTCAAGTACTGACACAAAGAAACCAACAGGAGACATGGTGAATAAGGCCGTGACACAAAAGAAGAACTTTCCTTGCAAGCCGGGGAAGCCCCAGCTGTACGCCATAAAAAGAGGAGGGCCAAGAGAACAAGGAAGAGAGACCCGGTAGTATCAAACTGGCTCGATCCAAGAGGCTGGGAAACCACAGGACACGCTGCCTTGCTTGTCAGAAAGCAGACACAGAGAAGAAGGGACAGCAGTACGCTGCCTGAGCAGATGAAACCCATAACAGTCCCCAGAGGGACACTCGAGAGGGGCCAGCGAAGAAGAGCCCTGCTGTTGGCGTGCTGAGTAGGCAATATGCCACTAACAGACCTGAGGAAGTTTGTTCATGGTTAGATTACCCAACCGACAGCCGAAAGGAGGAAGGTGGTGGCATGGAATGGAACCGAAGGAGAAATCCTTCCATCGCCGCAACTGCCAAAGAAGAGCCAAGCGTGTCAAAAGAGGGACATGGGAGAAACCGGAGAATCTTTATGACCGCCCACTGAGAATAAAAAGAAAACAGCAAACCAATGATGTAGCACCCCTTCAATGCAGGTACAGGGGAGAGCTGGAGATCTGGGGAGCAAGGATAGGTTCTGGGCACAGACAGACTTTTAAATTGAGCTCCTTGACTCAGACTTTCCTTTGTTTTGTTCAAGTAGGGAAATCCCACCTTATCCTAGGGCAAGTTAGGCCATCTACCATCATGACATTTACTTTAATAAATCAGATTGTTTTGAACTTTGAATCTGTTGTCTGTGTCTTGCCTCATGATGCTTTCACAGAAGAGAAAGAAAACGCTGACCCACTGATGCAGAACCCCATAAATACAGTAACAGGGGAGAGCAGGAGACCTGGGGAGCGAGGCATAAGAGTGAAGATGACTGAGGGACCCTGAATACTCGTTCCAGCAATTGGAAAAGGTGTATGAAGAGTGAGCTCACTTAGGGGCCCTGCATCCATGTCCCAGTGATTGGCAAAAGTGTGTGAAGAGCGAAGATCAATCAGAAGGCAGAGATATTCATCCCAGTGATTGGCTAAAGTATAGTAACTTCTTATGAATACGTGATACGTACTAGTGTGAATGGCAAGACTGTGAGAGGAATAAGAATAAGAATCAAAGGGAGAATGTGTTTCTACATCCTGAGAAGAAGAAAAATAATTGGAGAAAAAGGGGGAAGACCCATTGAAAAAATTGAAGGAGCTATTACAAGGAATAGCGACATACGATTTGCAGATATCCTATTGAAGTGACATGTGCTGATAAGCATCCCCCAGGAGAAGGGAGTCATTCTCCTGGCCTTTTTGTTTTGTATTGATAGTGGTAGGGTCAGCCTAGGCCAGTTTCGACAGAGGACAGACTATTAAGCTGACAACGAGTACCCTAGTTTAGTTTTGCTAGGTAGGGCATCCCATGGATTCGGGGTAGTGAGGCATTTTTACAATGATATAAATAAAAGCAAGTTGAACATGGCCCATGATAGTCTGTCTCCTCCTTCTGACATACCACAACAGTTACAAAGCTGAGCAGGATTAACAGCACACAAACTAAGTTATTCAGGATGGTCTGTAGTTGTGTCAAACACTGCATAGATAATACCCAGGATCCCCCCTCTCTAAGCTCCAGGGCCTCCCAACTGCCACTATAGGCAATTCTCTAGGTATATCTCCTCCAAGTTTCAACCAGTTCATAGATTCTCCCTTTTGTGCTGATTAGATTCAAAGCCACATAAACACTGGATTACTTCTCTGTGGTTTTCAGATAATAGAAAAATGTACCTAGGTGAAAGTAAAAGCTCTCCTGATGCTCTGGGTTAATTAAAGACAAGGCAACATGAACATATGGTGGCTCCTCCTTGATCTTAAATAAGTAAAAACTCTCTGATGCACTTAAAAGCTCTTTTGATGAAAAATGCTCTCAGTCCAGGATCCTGTCTTGAGAATTGTCAGTCACTCAAAATATTGGAGTTTAAGTGGCCCTGCACTTCTTTCTTGGTTCCCATTTTTCTAGGTTGGTGTCTGTGCTGTCTCGTCTTGGGTTTTTGGTTCTTGGGAGGGCTTTTCTATAGGCTGTTAGCTCTGTTATTATTTAATGTATATGTAGACGGGCTTCAGAATCACCTTCTAGGCAATGTTATTGACGTACCATCTTTTGTGGGCCTCAAAGCTCTGTGCCTGGGATATGCACATGATGTAGTGCTAATGGGAAGGCTGCCCAAAGCACTGCAAACACTAGTAGTGAACCCTAGAGGCCCTTTTATTCTAGGTAACATGTCATACTATGGATGGGACAGAGAAAACTTTTCAAACTAAATAATAAGACTGACTCAGGAAGTTGGCAAATAACTCTGTTTTAATATCAATTGTCTAAAACAGGGAGTACAACAGACATCAATGGATGTCGCACAGCATGACCTTGAAGAATTTCATTAAAAAACAACACTTATATACAAAAGATTTGTCATGTGTGGCATCATACTATGCGGCAAACTAAGTAAACCTAGAGGAGATTGCGGTTGGCTTAAGGGGAACGTAAAAGTATACTTTCTATATGAGATACGATTGTGATTGAGTCTCTATAGTTAGGGGAACACTCACGCCCTCCGCTAGTGCAAGTCATAGTGCAAGTCATCTTCGGCAGTAATTAGAAACACAACACTTCATTGTCTCTCAAACTATACGGCTCTTTGTTATGCAGTCTTCTATAACTGTTTGGCACGCTTGTACCCTTATAGAACATTCAATGGTCTAGCAGCACATAAGCTGGTACCCCAGGTGCTGGTGGGTGAACTTGACGGTGTCTCCCCACCCAATTAGCCCAACATCTATCATCACTCCTGCCATCTGCCATGCACATTTGTCTTTGAACTCGGCCTTGTAGTAGCTTCTCGCCTCTGGGAATATAAGGGAGTGTGAGCACTCGCTATCTTCAATCTCGTGCACCATGCCCATCGTCTATTTTCACCCTCAGCTCACGTGATCAGAGACTGTGAATTTGCTCATATTATGGCCTTTAATTGTCTTTAATAAAGAAACTTGGCACACATGGTGTTCTCGCTTTGCAACTTATTAAGGGATGCCTTGGCTTCTCAGGTTTTACTGTTATTCGCAGCTGAAAACCAGGTCTTGGCTGCTTCCAGTCTTTGACACCAAGCCAGACAGCCTCTTTGGTTTTGCTTCGAATTCGAGCCTTTTCTTTGCTGTGACACACATAGTTTCCAATCGTCTTTCTTCATGAAGACTTGCTTACTAAAATGTATCATCGAATGTCCAGAACTCTTATATGCATATATGTTGGCGGCACCGCCTGCAGTCTATATACTACGTATAGCCAGCCTTAAGAATACTTAGTCTACTTGCATTGCAGCATCTGTACGATTATAAAATGGCTTGTGTTTTCTGCAGTGCTCTTCACACATGCAATCTTCATTCTGCACATGAAAGCCTTCTCAGTTCTTTACTTCTGTCATCCTTTGCAATGCGTCACACTAATTTCTTGTGACGTCACCAGCTTCTCCTTTTTATATCTTCAGGCGCTTCTCTCAGGAGATCATCAGTCTTTTGGGGATACTTCCCATAGGGCTTTCTTAGTGGATACCTCATCTCAAAGATTCATCATGGCATAGGTACCATTAGTGGCGTCGCACATGTCGTTCTCGTTCCAGCAATTGGAAAAGGTGTATGAAGAGTGAGCTCACTTAGGGGCCCTGCATCCATGTCCCAGTGATTGGCAAAAGTGTGTGAAGAGCGAAGATCAATCAGAAGGCAGAGATATTCATCCCAGTGATTGGCTAAAGTATAGTAACTTCTTATGAATACGTGATACGTACTAGTGTGAATGGCAAGACTGTGAGAGGAATAAGAATAAGAATCAAAGGGAGAATGTGTTTCTACATCCTGAGAAGAAGAAAAATAATTGGAGAAAAAGGGGGAAGACCCATTGAAAAAATTGAAGGAGCTATTACAAGGAATAGCGACATACGATTTGCAGATATCCTATTGAAGTGACATGTGCTGATAAGCATCCCCCAGGAGAAGGGAGTCATTCTCCTGGCCTTTTTGTTTTGTATTGATAGTGGTAGGGTCAGCCTAGGCCAGTTTCGACAGAGGACAGACTATTAAGCTGACAACGAGTACCCTAGTTTAGTTTTGCTAGGTAGGGCATCCCATGGATTCGGGGTAGTGAGGCATTTTTACAATGATATAAATAAAAGCAAGTTGAACATGGCCCATGATAGTCTGTCTCCTCCTTCTGACATACCACAACAGTTACAAAGCTGAGCAGGATTAACAGCACACAAACTAAGTTATTCAGGATGGTCTGTAGTTGTGTCAAACACTGCATAGATAATACCCAGGATCCCCCCTCTCTAAGCTCCAGGGCCTCCCAACTGCCACTATAGGCAATTCTCTAGGTATATCTCCTCCAAGTTTCAACCAGTTCATAGATTCTCCCTTTTGTGCTGATTAGATTCAAAGCCACATAAACACTGGATTACTTCTCTGTGGTTTTCAGATAATAGAAAAATGTACCTAGGTGAAAGTAAAAGCTCTCCTGATGCTCTGGGTTAATTAAAGACAAGGCAACATGAACATATGGTGGCTCCTCCTTGATCTTAAATAAGTAAAAACTCTCTGATGCACTTAAAAGCTCTTTTGATGAAAAATGCTCTCAGTCCAGGATCCTGTCTTGAGAATTGTCAGTCACTCAAAATATTGGAGTTTAAGTGGCCCTGCACTTCTTTCTTGGTTCCCATTTTTCTAGGTTGGTGTCTGTGCTGTCTCGTCTTGGGTTTTTGGTTCTTGGGAGGGCTTTTCTATAGGCTGTTAGCTCTGTTATTATTTAATGTATATGTAGACGGGCTTCAGAATCACCTTCTAGGCAATGTTATTGACGTACCATCTTTTGTGGGCCTCAAAGCTCTGTGCCTGGGATATGCACATGATGTAGTGCTAATGGGAAGGCTGCCCAAAGCACTGCAAACACTAGTAGTGAACCCTAGAGGCCCTTTTATTCTAGGTAACATGTCATACTATGGATGGGACAGAGACAACTTTTCAAACTAAATAATAAGACTGACTCAGGAAGTTGGCAAATAACTCTGTTTTAATATCAATTGTCTAAAACAGGGAGTACAACAGACATCAATGGATGTCGCACAGCATGACCTTGAAGAATTTCATTAAAAAACAACACTTATATACAAAAGATTTGTCATGTGTGGCATCATACTATGCGGCAAACTAAGTAAACCTAGAGGAGATTGCGGTTGGCTTAAGGGGAACGTAAAAGTATACTTTCTATATGAGATACGATTGTGATTGAGTCTCTATAGTTAGGGGAACACTCACGCCCTCCGCTAGTGCAAGTCATAGTGCAAGTCATCTTCGGCAGTAATTAGAAACACAACACTTCATTGTCTCTCAAACTATACGGCTCTTTGTTATGCAGTCTTCTATAACTGTTTGGCACGCTTGTACCCTTATAGAACATTCAATGGTCTAGCAGCACATAAGCTGGTACCCCAGGTGCTGGTGGGTGAACTTGACGGTGTCTCCCCACCCAATTAGCCCAACATCTATCATCACTCCTGCCATCTGCCATGCACATTTGTCTTTGAACTCGGCCTTGTAGTAGCTTCTCGCCTCTGGGAATATAAGGGAGTGTGAGCACTCGCTATCTTCAATCTCGTGCACCATGCCCATCGTCTATTTTCACCCTCAGCTCACGTGATCAGAGACTGTGAATTTGCTCATATTATGGCCTTTAATTGTCTTTAATAAAGAAACTTGGCACCCATGGTGTTCTCGCTTTGCAACTTATTAAGGGATGCCTTGGCTTCTCAGGTTTTACTGTTATTCGCAGCTGAAAACCAGGTCTTGGCTGCTTCCAGTCTTTGACACCAAGCCAGACAGCCTCTTTGGTTTTGCTTCGAATTCGAGCCTTTTCTTTGCTGTGACACACATAGTTTCCAATCGTCTTTCTTCATGAAGACTTGCTTACTAAAATGTATCATCGAATGTCCAGAACTCTTATATGCATATATGTTGGCGGCACCGCCTGCAGTCTATATACTACGTATAGCCAGCCTTAAGAATACTTAGTCTACTTGCATTGCAGCATCTGTACGATTATAAAATGGCTTGTGTTTTCTGCAGTGCTCTTCACACATGCAATCTTCATTCTGCACATGAAAGCCTTCTCAGTTCTTTACTTCTGTCATCCTTTGCAATGCGTCACACTAATTTCTTGTGACGTCACCAGCTTCTCCTTTTTATATCTTCAGGCGCTTCTCTCAGGAGATCATCAGTCTTTTGGGGATACTTCCCATAGGGCTTTCTTAGTGGATACCTCATCTCAAAGATTCATCATGGCATAGGTACCATTAGTGGTGTCGCACATGTCGTTCTCGTTCCAGCAATTGGAAAAGGTGTATGAAGAGTGAGCTCACTTAGGGGCCCTGCATCCATGTCCCAGTGATTGGCAAAAGTGTGTGAAGAGCGAAGATCAATCAGAAGGCAGAGATATTCATCCCAGTGATTGGCTAAAGTATAGTAACTTCTTATGAATACGTGATACGTACTAGTGTGAATGGCAAGACTGTGAGAGGAATAAGAATAAGAATCAAAGGGAGAATGTGTTTCTACATCCTGAGAAGAAGAAAAATAATTGGAGAAAAAGGGGGAAGACCCATTGAAAAAATTGAAGGAGCTATTACAAGGAATAGCGACATACGATTTGCAGATATCCTATTGAAGTGACATGTGCTGATAAGCATCCCCCAGGAGAAGGGAGTCATTCTCCTGGCCTTTTTGTTTTGTATTGATAGTGGTAGGGTCAGCCTAGGCCAGTTTCGACAGAGGACAGACTATTAAGCTGACAACGAGTACCCTAGTTTAGTTTTGCTAGGTAGGGCATCCCATGGATTCGGGGTAGTGAGGCATTTTTACAATGATATAAATAAAAGCAAGTTGAACATGGCCCATGATAGTCTGTCTCCTCCTTCTGACATACCACAACAGTTACAAAGCTGAGCAGGATTAACAGCACACAAACTAAGTTATTCAGGATGGTCTGTAGTTGTGTCAAACACTGCATAGATAATACCCAGGATCCCCCCTCTCTAAGCTCCAGGGCCTCCCAACTGCCACTATAGGCAATTCTCTAGGTATATCTCCTCCAAGTTTCAACCAGTTCATAGATTCTCCCTTTTGTGCTGATTAGATTCAAAGCCACATAAACACTGGATTACTTCTCTGTGGTTTTCAGATAATAGAAAAATGTACCTAGGTGAAAGTAAAAGCTCTCCTGATGCTCTGGGTTAATTAAAGACAAGGCAACATGAACATATGGTGGCTCCTCCTTGATCTTAAATAAGTAAAAACTCTCTGATGTACTTAAAAGCTCTTTTGATGAAAAATGCTCTCAGTCCAGGATCCTGTCTTGAGAATTGTCAGTCACTCAAAATATTGGAGTTTAAGTGGCCCTGCACTTCTTTCTTGGTTCCCATTTTTCTAGGTTGGTGTCTGTGCTGTCTCGTCTTGGGTTTTTGGTTCTTGGGAGGGCTTTTCTATAGGCTGTTAGCTCTGTTATTATTTAATGTATATGTAGACGGGCTTCAGAATCACCTTCTAGGCAATGTTATTGACGTACCATCTTTTGTGGGCCTCAAAGCTCTGTGCCTGGGATATGCACATGATGTAGTGCTAATGGGAAGGCTGCCCAAAGCACTGCAAACACTAGTAGTGAACCCTAGAGGCCCTTTTATTCTAGGTAACATGTCATACTATGGATGGGACAGAGAAAACTTTTCAAACTAAATAATAAGACTGACTCAGGAAGTTGGCAAATAACTCTGTTTTAATATCAATTGTCTAAAACAGGGAGTACAACAGACATCAATGGATGTCGCACAGCATGACCTTGAAGAATTTCATTAAAAAACAACACTTATATACAAAAGATTTGTCATGTGTGGCATCATACTATGCGGCAAACTAAGTAAACCTAGAGGAGATTGCGGTTGGCTTAAGGGGAACGTAAAAGTATACTTTCTATATGAGATACGATTGTGATTGAGTCTCTATAGTTAGGGGAACACTCACGCCCTCCGCTAGTGCAAGTCATAGTGCAAGTCATCTTCGGCAGTAATTAGAAACACAACACTTCATTGTCTCTCAAACTATACGGCTCTTTGTTATGCAGTCTTCTATAACTGTTTGGCACGCTTGTACCCTTCTAGAACATTCAATGCTCTAGCAGCACATAAGCTGGTACCCCAGGTGCTGGTGGGTGAACTTGACCGTGTCTCCCCACCCAATTAGCCCAACATCTATCATCACTCCTGCCATCTGCCATGCACATTTGTCTTTGAACTCGGCCTTGTAGTAGCTTCTCGCCTCTGGGAATATAAGGGAGTGTGAGAACTCGCTATCTTCAATCTCGTGCCCCATGCCATCGTCTATTTTCACCCTCAGCTCACGTGATCAGAGACTGTGAATTTGCTCATATTATGGCCTTTAATTGTCTTTAATAAAGAAACTTGGCACCCATGGTGTTCTCGCTTTGCAACTTATTAAGGGATGCCTTGGCTTCTCAGGTTTTACTGTTATTCGCAGCTGAAAACCAGGTCTTGGCTGCTTCCAGTCTTTGACACCAAGCCAGACAGCCTCTTTGGTTTTGCTTCGAATTCAAGCCTTTTCTTTGCTGTGACACACATAGTTTCCAATCGTCTTTCTTCATGAAGACTTGCTTACTAAAATGTATCATCGAATGTCCAGAACTCTTATATGCATATATGTTGGCGGCTCCGCCTGCAGTCTATATACTACGTATAGCCAGCCTTAAGAATACTTAGTCTACTTGCATTGCAGCATCTGTACGATTATAAAATGGCTTGTGTTTTCTGCAGTGCTCTTCACACATGCAATCTTCATTCTGCACATGAAAGCCTTCTCAGTTCTTTACTTCTGTCATCCTTTGCAATGCGTCACACTAATTTCTTGTGACGTCACCAGCTTCTCCTTTTTATATCTTCAGGCGCTTCTCTCAGGAGATCATCAGTCTTTTGGGGATACTCCCCATGGGGCTTTCTTAGTGGATACCTCATCTCAAAGATTCATCATGGCATAGGTACCATTAGTGGCGTCGCACATGTCGTTCTCGTTCCAGCAATTGGAAAAGGTGTATGAAGAGTGAGCTCACTTAGGGGCCCTGCATCCATGTCCCAGTGATTGGCAAAAGTGTGTGAAGAGCGAAGATCAATCAGAAGGCAGAGATATTCATCCCAGTGATTGGCTAAAGTATAGTAACTTCTTATGAATACGTGATACGTACTAGTGTGAATGGCAAGACTGTGAGAGGAATAAGAATAAGAATCAAAGGGAGAATGTGTTTCTACATCCTGAGAAGAAGAAAAATAATTGGAGAAAAAGGGGGAAGACCCATTGAAAAAATTGAAGGAGCTATTACAAGGAATAGCGACATACGATTTGCAGATATCCTATTGAAGTGACGTGTGCTGATAAGCATCCCCCAGGAGAAGGGAGTCATTCTCCTGGCCTTTTTGTTTTGTATTGATAGTGGTAGGGTCAGCCTAGGCCAGTTTCGACAGAGGACAGACTATTAAGCTGACAACGAGTACCCTAGTTTAGTTTTGCTAGGTAGGGCATCCCATGGATTCGGGGTAGTGAGGCATTTTTACAATGATATAAATAAAAGCAAGTTGAACATGGCCCATGATAGTCTGTCTCCTCCTTCTGACATACCACAACAGTTACAAAGCTGAGCAGGATTAACAGCACACAAACTAAGTTATTCAGGATGGTCTGTAGTTGTGTCAAACACTGCATAGATAATACCCAGGATCCCCCCTCTCTAAGCTCCAGGGCCTCCCAACTGCCACTATAGGCAATTCTCTAGGTATATCTCCTCCAAGTTTCAACCAGTTCATAGATTCTCCCTTTTGTGCTGATTAGATTCAAAGCCACATAAACACTGGATTACTTCTCTGTGGTTTTCAGATAATAGAAAAATGTACCTAGGTGAAAGTAAAAGCTCTCCTGATGCTCTGGGTTAATTAAAGACAAGGCAACATGAACATATGGTGGCTCCTCCTTGATCTTAAATAAGTAAAAACTCTCTGATGCACTTAAAAGCTCTTTTGATGAAAAATGCTCTCAGTCCAGGATCCTGTCTTGAGAATTGTCAGTCACTCAAAATATTGGAGTTTAAGTGGCCCTGCACTTCTTTCTTGGTTCCCATTTTTCTAGGTTGGTGTCTGTGCTGTCTCGTCTTGGGTTTTTGGTTCTTGGGAGGGCTTTTCTATAGGCTGTTAGCTCTGTTATTATTTAATGTATATGTAGACGGGCTTCAGAATCACCTTCTAGGCAATGTTATTGACGTACCATCTTTTGTGGGCCTCAAAGCTCTGTGCCTGGGATATGCACATGATGTAGTGCTAATGGGAAGGCTGCCCAAAGCACTGCAAACACTAGTAGTGAACCCTAGAGGCCCTTTTATTCTAGGTAACATGTCATACTATGGATGGGACAGAGACAACTTTTCAAACTAAATAATAAGACTGACTCAGGAAGTTGGCAAATAACTCTGTTTTAATATCAATTGTCTAAAACAGGGAGTACAACAGACATCAATGGATGTCGCACAGCATGACCTTGAAGAATTTCATTAAAAAACAACACTTATATACAAAAGATTTGTCATGTGTGGCATCATACTATGCGGCAAACTAAGTAAACCTAGAGGAGATTGCGGTTGGCTTAAGGGGAACGTAAAAGTATACTTTCTATATGAGATACGATTGTGATTGAGTCTCTATAGTTAGGGGAACACTCACGCCCTCCGCTAGTGCAAGTCATAGTGCAAGTCATCTTCGGCAGTAATTAGAAACACAACACTTCATTGTCTCTCAAACTATACGGCTCTTTGTTATGCAGTCTTCTATAACTGTTTGGCACGCTTGTACCCTTATAGAACATTCAATGGTCTAGCAGCACATAAGCTGGTACCCCAGGTGCTGGTGGGTGAACTTGACGGTGTCTCCCCACCCAATTAGCCCAACATCTATCATCACTCCTGCCATCTGCCATGCACATTTGTCTTTGAACTCGGCCTTGTAGTAGCTTCTCGCCTCTGGGAATATAAGGGAGTGTGAGCACTCGCTATCTTCAATCTCGTGCACCATGCCCATCGTCTATTTTCACCCTCAGCTCACGTGATCAGAGACTGTGAATTTGCTCATATTATGGCCTTTAATTGTCTTTAATAAAGAAACTTGGCACCCATGGTGTTCTCGCTTTGCAACTTATTAAGGGATGCCTTGGCTTCTCAGGTTTTACTGTTATTCGCAGCTGAAAACCAGGTCTTGGCTGCTTCCAGTCTTTGACACCAAGCCAGACAGCCTCTTTGGTTTTGCTTCGAATTCGAGCCTTTTCTTTGCTGTGACACACATAGTTTCCAATCGTCTTTCTTCATGAAGACTTGCTTACTAAAATGTATCATCGAATGTCCAGAACTCTTATATGCATATATGTTGGCGGCACCGCCTGCAGTCTATATACTACGTATAGCCAGCCTTAAGAATACTTAGTCTACTTGCATTGCAGCATCTGTACGATTATAAAATGGCTTGTGTTTTCTGCAGTGCTCTTCACACATGCAATCTTCATTCTGCACATGAAAGCCTTCTCAGTTCTTTACTTCTGTCATCCTTTGCAATGCGTCACACTAATTTCTTGTGACGTCACCAGCTTCTCCTTTTTATATCTTCAGGCGCTTCTCTCAGGAGATCATCAGTCTTTTGGGGATACTTCCCATAGGGCTTTCTTAGTGGATACCTCATCTCAAAGATTCATCATGGCATAGGTACCATTAGTGGTGTCGCACATGTCGTTCTCGTTCCAGCAATTGGAAAAGGTGTATGAAGAGTGAGCTCACTTAGGGGCCCTGCATCCATGTCCCAGTGATTGGCAAAAGTGTGTGAAGAGCGAAGATCAATCAGAAGGCAGAGATATTCATCCCAGTGATTGGCTAAAGTATAGTAACTTCTTATGAATACGTGATACGTACTAGTGTGAATGGCAAGACTGTGAGAGGAATAAGAATAAGAATCAAAGGGAGAATGTGTTTCTACATCCTGAGAAGAAGAAAAATAATTGGAGAAAAAGGGGGAAGACCCATTGAAAAAATTGAAGGAGCTATTACAAGGAATAGCGACATACGATTTGCAGATATCCTATTGAAGTGACATGTGCTGATAAGCATCCCCCAGGAGAAGGGAGTCATTCTCCTGGCCTTTTTGTTTTGTATTGATAGTGGTAGGGTCAGCCTAGGCCAGTTTCGACAGAGGACAGACTATTAAGCTGACAACGAGTACCCTAGTTTAGTTTTGCTAGGTAGGGCATCCCATGGATTCGGGGTAGTGAGGCATTTTTACAATGATATAAATAAAAGCAAGTTGAACATGGCCCATGATAGTCTGTCTCCTCCTTCTGACATACCACAACAGTTACAAAGCTGAGCAGGATTAACAGCACACAAACTAAGTTATTCAGGATGGTCTGTAGTTGTGTCAAACACTGCATAGATAATACCCAGGATCCCCCCTCTCTAAGCTCCAGGGCCTCCCAACTGCCACTATAGGCAATTCTCTAGGTATATCTCCTCCAAGTTTCAACCAGTTCATAGATTCTCCCTTTTGTGCTGATTAGATTCAAAGCCACATAAACACTGGATTACTTCTCTGTGGTTTTCAGATAATAGAAAAATGTACCTAGGTGAAAGTAAAAGCTCTCCTGATGCTCTGGGTTAATTAAAGACAAGGCAACATGAACATATGGTGGCTCCTCCTTGATCTTAAATAAGTAAAAACTCTCTGATGTACTTAAAAGCTCTTTTGATGAAAAATGCTCTCAGTCCAGGATCCTGTCTTGAGAATTGTCAGTCACTCAAAATATTGGAGTTTAAGTGGCCCTGCACTTCTTTCTTGGTTCCCATTTTTCTAGGTTGGTGTCTGTGCTGTCTCGTCTTGGGTTTTTGGTTCTTGGGAGGGCTTTTCTATAGGCTGTTAGCTCTGTTATTATTTAATGTATATGTAGACGGGCTTCAGAATCACCTTCTAGGCAATGTTATTGACGTACCATCTTTTGTGGGCCTCAAAGCTCTGTGCCTGGGATATGCACATGATGTAGTGCTAATGGGAAGGCTGCCCAAAGCACTGCAAACACTAGTAGTGAACCCTAGAGGCCCTTTTATTCTAGGTAACATGTCATACTATGGATGGGACAGAGAAAACTTTTCAAACTAAATAATAAGACTGACTCAGGAAGTTGGCAAATAACTCTGTTTTAATATCAATTGTCTAAAACAGGGAGTACAACAGACATCAATGGATGTCGCACAGCATGACCTTGAAGAATTTCATTAAAAAACAACACTTATATACAAAAGATTTGTCATGTGTGGCATCATACTATGCGGCAAACTAAGTAAACCTAGAGGAGATTGCGGTTGGCTTAAGGGGAACGTAAAAGTATACTTTCTATATGAGATACGATTGTGATTGAGTCTCTATAGTTAGGGGAACACTCACGCCCTCCGCTAGTGCAAGTCATAGTGCAAGTCATCTTCGGCAGTAATTAGAAACACAACACTTCATTGTCTCTCAAACTATACGGCTCTTTGTTATGCAGTCTTCTATAACTGTTTGGCACGCTTGTACCCTTCTAGAACATTCAATGCTCTAGCAGCACATAAGCTGGTACCCCAGGTGCTGGTGGGTGAACTTGACCGTGTCTCCCCACCCAATTAGCCCAACATCTATCATCACTCCTGCCATCTGCCATGCACATTTGTCTTTGAACTCGGCCTTGTAGTAGCTTCTCGCCTCTGGGAATATAAGGGAGTGTGAGAACTCGCTATCTTCAATCTCGTGCCCCATGCCATCGTCTATTTTCACCCTCAGCTCACGTGATCAGAGACTGTGAATTTGCTCATATTATGGCCTTTAATTGTCTTTAATAAAGAAACTTGGCACCCATGGTGTTCTCGCTTTGCAACTTATTAAGGGATGCCTTGGCTTCTCAGGTTTTACTGTTATTCGCAGCTGAAAACCAGGTCTTGGCTGCTTCCAGTCTTTGACACCAAGCCAGACAGCCTCTTTGGTTTTGCTTCGAATTCAAGCCTTTTCTTTGCTGTGACACACATAGTTTCCAATCGTCTTTCTTCATGAAGACTTGCTTACTAAAATGTATCATCGAATGTCCAGAACTCTTATATGCATATATGTTGGCGGCACCGCCTGCAGTCTATATACTACGTATAGCCAGCCTTAAGAATACTTAGTCTACTTGCATTGCAGCATCTGTACGATTATAAAATGGCTTGTGTTTTCTGCAGTGCTCTTCACACATGCAATCTTCATTCTGCACATGAAAGCCTTCTCAGTTCTTTACTTCTGTCATCCTTTGCAATGCGTCACACTAATTTGTTGTGACGTCACCAGCTTCTCCTTTTTATATCTTCAGGCGCTTCTCTCAGGAGATCATCAGTCTTTTGGGGATACTCCCCATAGGGCTTTCTTAGTGGATACCTCATCTCAAAGATTCATCATGGCATAGGTACCATTAGTGGCGTCGCACATGTCGTTCTCGTTCCAGCAATTGGAAAAGGTGTATGAAGAGTGAGCTCACTTAGGGGCCCTGCATCCATGTCCCAGTGATTGGCAAAAGTGTGTGAAGAGCGAAGATCAATCAGAAGGCAGAGATATTCATCCCAGTGATTGGCTAAAGTATAGTAACTTCTTATGAATACGTGATACGTACTAGTGTGAATGGCAAGACTGTGAGAGGAATAAGAATAAGAATCAAAGGGAGAATGTGTTTCTACATCCTGAGAAGAAGAAAAATAATTGGAGAAAAAGGGGGAAGACCCATTGAAAAAATTGAAGGAGCTATTACAAGGAATAGCGACATACGATTTGCAGATATCCTATTGAAGTGACGTGTGCTGATAAGCATCCCCCAGGAGAAGGGAGTCATTCTCCTGGCCTTTTTGTTTTGTATTGATAGTGGTAGGGTCAGCCTAGGCCAGTTTCGACAGAGGACAGACTATTAAGCTGACAACGAGTACCCTAGTTTAGTTTTGCTAGGTAGGGCATCCCATGGATTCGGGGTAGTGAGGCATTTTTACAATGATATAAATAAAAGCAAGTTGAACATGGCCCATGATAGTCTGTCTCCTCCTTCTGACATACCACAACAGTTACAAAGCTGAGCAGGATTAACAGCACACAAACTAAGTTATTCAGGATGGTCTGTAGTTGTGTCAAACACTGCATAGATAATACCCAGGATCCCCCCTCTCTAAGCTCCAGGGCCTCCCAACTGCCACTATAGGCAATTCTCTAGGTATATCTCCTCCAAGTTTCAACCAGTTCATAGATTCTCCCTTTTGTGCTGATTAGATTCAAAGCCACATAAACACTGGATTACTTCTCTGTGGTTTTCAGATAATAGAAAAATGTACCTAGGTGAAAGTAAAAGCTCTCCTGATGCTCTGGGTTAATTAAAGACAAGGCAACATGAACATATGGTGGCTCCTCCTTGATCTTAAATAAGTAAAAACTCTCTGATGCACTTAAAAGCTCTTTTGATGAAAAATGCTCTCAGTCCAGGATCCTGTCTTGAGAATTGTCAGTCACTCAAAATATTGGAGTTTAAGTGGCCCTGCACTTCTTTCTTGGTTCCCATTTTTCTAGGTTGGTGTCTGTGCTGTCTCGTCTTGGGTTTTTGGTTCTTGGGAGGGCTTTTCTATAGGCTGTTAGCTCTGTTATTATTTAATGTATATGTAGACGGGCTTCAGAATCACCTTCTAGGCAATGTTATTGACGTACCATCTTTTGTGGGCCTCAAAGCTCTGTGCCTGGGATATGCACATGATGTAGTGCTAATGGGAAGGCTGCCCAAAGCACTGCAAACACTAGTAGTGAACCCTAGAGGCCCTTTTATTCTAGGTAACATGTCATACTATGGATGGGACAGAGACAACTTTTCAAACTAAATAATAAGACTGACTCAGGAAGTTGGCAAATAACTCTGTTTTAATATCAATTGTCTAAAACAGGGAGTACAACAGACATCAATGGATGTCGCACAGCATGACCTTGAAGAATTTCATTAAAAAACAACACTTATATACAAAAGATTTGTCATGTGTGGCATCATACTATGCGGCAAACTAAGTAAACCTAGAGGAGATTGCGGTTGGCTTAAGGGGAACGTAAAAGTATACTTTCTATATGAGATACGATTGTGATTGAGTCTCTATAGTTAGGGGAACACTCACGCCCTCCGCTAGTGCAAGTCATAGTGCAAGTCATCTTCGGCAGTAATTAGAAACACAACACTTCATTGTCTCTCAAACTATACGGCTCTTTGTTATGCAGTCTTCTATAACTGTTTGGCACGCTTGTACCCTTATAGAACATTCAATGGTCTAGCAGCACATAAGCTGGTACCCCAGGTGCTGGTGGGTGAACTTGACGGTGTCTCCCCACCCAATTAGCCCAACATCTATCATCACTCCTGCCATCTGCCATGCACATTTGTCTTTGAACTCGGCCTTGTAGTAGCTTCTCGCCTCTGGGAATATAAGGGAGTGTGAGCACTCGCTATCTTCAATCTCGTGCACCATGCCCATCGTCTATTTTCACCCTCAGCTCACGTGATCAGAGACTGTGAATTTGCTCATATTATGGCCTTTAATTGTCTTTAATAAAGAAACTTGGCACCCATGGTGTTCTCGCTTTGCAACTTATTAAGGGATGCCTTGGCTTCTCAGGTTTTACTGTTATTCGCAGCTGAAAACCAGGTCTTGGCTGCTTCCAGTCTTTGACACCAAGCCAGACAGCCTCTTTGGTTTTGCTTCGAATTCGAGCCTTTTCTTTGCTGTGACACACATAGTTTCCAATCGTCTTTCTTCATGAAGACTTGCTTACTAAAATGTATCATCGAATGTCCAGAACTCTTATATGCATATATGTTGGCGGCACCGCCTGCAGTCTATATACTACGTATAGCCAGCCTTAAGAATACTTAGTCTACTTGCATTGCAGCATCTGTACGATTATAAAATGGCTTGTGTTTTCTGCAGTGCTCTTCACACATGCAATCTTCATTCTGCACATGAAAGCCTTCTCAGTTCTTTACTTCTGTCATCCTTTGCAATGCGTCACACTAATTTCTTGTGACGTCACCAGCTTCTCCTTTTTATATCTTCAGGCGCTTCTCTCAGGAGATCATCAGTCTTTTGGGGATACTTCCCATAGGGCTTTCTTAGTGGATACCTCATCTCAAAGATTCATCATGGCATAGGTACCATTAGTGGCGTCGCACATGTCGCAATTTCTGGTTTCCAGCATTTAGGCAAAATAGGGGCGGGACTTCCTGTAGAGGCTTTCTGGTGCTCCTCTACAGTAGATTCTTATGTGGAATTCATGAGTCGAAGGGATATTTATTTGCATTTTGCATTTTTAAAGTGCTCACAGCCCGCGGGCATCGAGGCACTGTTACAGGAATATGTCTACAGTGCGTATTTATAACGCGCTTAACACCCTGAGGTTTCTAAGCGCGGATACCGAGGATCGAACCTGTGTTGCTTCGTGTCTTCTTGTTTCCAAGGCAAGCACGTTGCCGCTGAGCTATCCTCCCGGGACGAAACTGAATATTGCCAGATATGTGTTCATCGTTTTTAACAGGAATAAAAAGGTTGACCGAAGAGGTTGTGTAGGGGAGACGTCCATGAAAAGTGTATTTGAGTTTGATTATCTGGGCATGAGATTCTTTTTTTTTATAAGTAATTTTTATTGATTTTCATAACAACAAAGAGACAACTTATAACATTCCCTGTTCCTCCACCCTCCCTCTCCCTCCCTCTTCCCCTTTGATGGCGGATGGACAACAGGAGTTTACAATGTCTTGATTCAGGTGGATCAGAGAATGTTCAGGAGGCAGATCTTGTGTGGACATCATTGCAACATATAGTCACTTTGAAGGTTCTTCAGTATGTCTCCCCAGTTCGCTTGAAATTCTTCTCGGGAGCCCTGTATCTTGCAGGTCATCCATTCTAATGAAAGGAAATTCCAGACCTTCTGGAGCCATTGGAAAAGTGTGGGGGGTCCTTCTGTTTCCATCATTGGGCTATTGTCAACCATGCGGCTATGATAAGAGCCATTATCCCTTTCCGTTGGTGCCTGGTGTGTGTTTGTCGCATCGGGTCTCATAGGCCCGCTAGCCACACACTTTCTTCCAGTTCTTCTGCTCCTTGTGCCATTTTCCCCATTTGCGTTTTAATGCCCCTCCAGAAGTCCGAAAGCACTGGGCACCCCCACCAGATGTGTTTCCAATCTCCTTTTTGCTGGCAGCCTCACCAGCATGAACCGTCAGCAATTTCGCTGGGGTTAGATGCCATTGCAGAAGAACCTTTTGCCACATTTCCCTCAGTTGGATCGATCGTGTCGATTTCGGCACCTCATCCCATACTTCTTGCCATTGGGGTCTTGCTATTGATCTCCCTAATGTTTGCTCCCACCTCTTTAAGTATGCCCAACAGACACCTTCTCCTTGTTCATTCAGGAGGGTATACAAATTCGAAATGAGTTTACTGGAGCCTGAGTTTGTTATTAGGAACGTCTCAAATTTTGTCAGTTGTCTCGTCCCTACTTCCTTGTACAATGGAGTTGATAGCCAGTGTGCTAGTTGCGTGTGTTGAAATGTCTCTTCTGGTGATATGCCGAAGTCTCGTACACATTCTTTGAAATGCCCTTATAACTTGGCCTTCGAACATATCTTTAATCTTGGAGAAGCCGGCCTGCTTCCAAGCTGAGTATGCGTTTGAGTTCATTCCTGGGGGAAAGTCCGGATTCCCAAATAGCGGGGTGAATGGGGATGGGGTTGTGGTTATGTTTCCTCTCCTGACTGCTGAGTCCCAAGCCCCCAGGCCTGCTCCCAAGAAAATGCTGATTTTGGTGTTTGGGTGCCTGAGATTCTTTTTGTTCCGCAAGAGGTTGGAGAGTAGGGCACCTGCCACTGCCTCGTCTTGCCTGGTCCATATTTGTAGAGGGGAGTTTGCTACCCATTCCTTCACCACCCTCAGTTGTGCCGCTTCATAATATCTCCTGAAAAGCGGTTAAGCTAGCCCTCCTTCCTGTGCATGGGCTGTCATCATAGTCATGGCCACTCTTGGCTTCTTACGTTGCCAGACGTATGCAGATGTCATTTTGTTCCGTGACCTGAAGAACGTGTTTGGCGGTGTCAGCGGAAGTGCTTGGAAGTAGTAAAGGACCTTTGGTAAAATGGTCATCTTGACTGCGGTTATCCTCCCCCACCACGATGTCTTGAGGGGGTTCCATTTTTCTAAGAGATGTTCGAGATGGGTGAGAAGGGGCGGGAAGTTAGCTGCGTAGAGACTTGTCGTGGATGGGGTCAATTTGATGCCCAAGTAGAGAATGCTTTCTTGTGCTATCTTCATCCCTAACGTCTGGGATAGAGTTGAGATTGACCCCGGGTTGGCCGATAGGTTTAGGATCTCTGATTTGTTTTTATTTCTTTTGAAACCTGAGAAGTTCCCAAACTCTTCGAGTTCTTGAATTAGTGCTGCAAGGGATTGTTCTGGTTCAGTGAGGGTTATCAGCATGTCATCCGCAAAGGCCATAGCTTTATGTTCTTTGTCCCCCATGGGGATCCCTTGATGAGTTGATGTGACCAGATTTTCTCTAAGAGGGGTTCCAGGAAGAGGGCATAGAGGAGGGGTGACAAGGGGCAGCCCTGTTTCGTGCCTCTGGATAGGGCAACTTTAGATGTCAGTGTTCCGTTTAATGAGATTCATATCATGGGGCTCCTGTAATTTGCTATGACCATTTGCATAAACCCTCTCCCGAATCCCATGCGTTCCATCGTGTGGAAGAGCTGTGACCATTCGACCCTGCCGAATGCTTTTTCAGCATCCAAAGCAACCAGTGCCGCTTGTATCATTGAATGCTCAGCCTTCTCGATCAGATGTGTTGTCTGCTGTCTGACGTGTCAGGATGAAGCCCGCTTGGTCTGGATTCAACAGGGCCATTAGGTGCATGGAAAGCCTGTTTGCTAATAACTTTGTGTATAATTTAGCGTCCAGATTGATAAGGGCAATCGGGCGGTAAGAGCCTGGCTGAGATGGGTCTTTTCCCGGCTTGGGGAATAGCACCAGTTTTGCTTCGTTCATGGAGGGTGTTATATTTCCTTGATTCCTGAATGTGTTAAACAAAGTGGTAAGTCTGGGAATTAGAGATGTCTGGAATTTTTTATAGAAGGCTTCTGTGTAACCGTCGGGCCCCAGGGCTCTGTTTTTGGGGAGCTTCTTGATGGCTTCCGCAACTTCTTCCGGTTCTATTTCCCTGTCTAAGATTCTTCTGCTATGCTCCGACAGCTGGGGTAAGGCTATCTGTTCTAGATATGCCATCTGTTCCTCTCTGCTTGGGTTCGCTGTGCTATATAGATTGTGATAGAACTCTTTCATGACTTCCCCCATTTCTTCATTCGTTGTTACTGTGTCTCCGTGTGAGTTTTTTAGGGCTAAAATTATCCCTTTGCAACTTTTTTCGCTGAGCTGCTGGGCCAGTAGCTTGTCAGCCTTGTTAGCATACATGTAATATTTTTGTTTCGTTTTGAGTAGGGCCATCTCGGCCTTTCTCGTTTGCAAAAGGTTTAGTTGGCCTTGAATGTGTTTCATCGATCTTTTCGATGATCTGCTGGGGTTGTTCGCCACTTCCTTCCTTGCTTCTTCTTGTTTCTTCTCCAGGTCCTCCTCCCATTGTGTTAATTGTTTGTCTCTCTTTGCCTTGAGCGCTATCAACTCCCCCCGCAAGACCGCTTTGAAGGCATCCCATACCACTCCCTGTGGGGTCTCCCCCGTGTCATTCTCACTGAAATACTTATTTATTTTCTCGTCTATCCCTTTCACCACCCTGGCGTCTCAGAGGAGGTCTTCGGGGAATCTCCAGGACCACAGCTGTGCCACTCGGGACCCTAAGGCCATTGACGCGATCAAAGGGGCTTGATCTGAAAAGGAAATCGGTCCCTGGAATATCTCTTTGGTTTTCCCGATTAACCCAGTTGATGTCCAGATATAATCTATCCTCGATTGCGTATTGTGAACATGAGAGAAGTACGTATACCCCCGTTCGTCTCCTTTTTTGGCTCGCCAAAGGTCATGGAGAGACAGCCTCTCGAATGCCTTTCTCAAGGACTTTGACGGGGCGTTGGTGTCGTAGCTAGTCACGGCGCTCCTGTCAAGACTGCGGTTCCATGCTAAGTTCAAGTCGCCGCCCAGGATGATGTCTCAGTTGTGAATTCTTCCAGTGCTTCCAGAGTTTCCTTAATAAAACGTTCCTGTCTCATGTTGGAGGCATATACTGATGCTAGTGTTATCCACCTTCCCTCTAGCTGAGCATTCAGGAAGATATATCTTCCCTCTTTGTCTGCCTTGTGTTCCTGGATCTTCATGTTGAGTGTGTCTCGTGCGGCTATGAGGACTCCTGCCTTCTTCCCCTCCGTGTTGGATTGATATATTTGGGTGCAGCCCTGTATCTTAATCTTGGCTCTCTCACATCTCTTTATATGGGTCTCTTGGTACAAAAGAATGTCCGCTTTCCATCTCTTCGCCTGTCTGTCCAACTTGGCTCTTTTCGCTGGTGTATTCATACCTCTGATGTTTTGTGATAGAATTGTCACTTGATCCATGAGGTTCTTGGTGTGGTTCGCTCCCTTGTCTCCGGGCCCCTGTGTCTGCTCCCCACTGCTAGTCTGAGCGCCTTTCCCTGTTTCCTCTTCGCCATCTTAACCCTCCCTCGTTCCCCTTCCCCATCACAACTGTTCTTTGAGGGGGGGCCAGGGTGCTACACGCCCTGGGACGAATTGTCCAGAGCTCCCGGTCTCTTTTCCTCCTCGGGTGTAGGTCGTGGGGGATCCTAAACCCCACTATCGATTCCAATTGTCAAGCTCTGCCCTTCGGACGGGCCTGCTAAAGTTTTTTTGGCGAGTCGCATCATTTGCGCCTACTGAGAATTTCGTGTGTTGCCCTATCGTAGCCCTCTGTTCCGCGTGATATGTTCGTGAGGGATCCTTGCCCTATTTGTGGTTTCGCCCTTTGCCTTTTTTATGCACCATTGTCCAACTTTCTTGTCTATTAAGACCCCTCACTCTTCTTTATGGGAGTGATTGTGTACTGGTTGCTCCGCTTTGTATGCCCAAGATCTTTTCTCCCTCTTCGCACAACGTCACACTGTGCTGTGACCCCTCCCAAGTGAAGAGGCGGCCGAAGGGCAACGTCCATCTATATTTCACTTTGTTGCTTGTTAGGTATTGGACTACTGGCCCCATCTTCCGTCTCTTGAGCAGGGTGGATTGAGCTAGATCGTGGTAAATGTAGACTTCTTGCCCGTTTATTTTGGTTGGAGCTACGAACCTTGCCTTGCGGAGTATCTGCTCCTTTTGGGTATAGGACTTTATTGCTGCAAGGACATCCCGTGGTCTTGCTTTCTGTTCTGTTGTCCTTTTAGGTCCTACTCTGTGAAGTCTTTCTATTTTCACTTGCTGCTCCGAGTCATCTGTGAGGATTTCGGTGAATAGTTGTGTGAATGTCCCCATGAGGTCGCTGTCGGCTATTGATTCAGGTAGGTTCTTGATCCTTATGTTAGACCATCTCGACCTATTTTCTAAATCCTTGCATTGGAGTTCGAGGTAAGTGGTGGCCTGCGCTATTTGGTCGAGCGTTTCGCCTGACTTGTGCGTGTCTTCCTCCACCTGCTGGACCTTCCTCTCCAGGATGTCCGTCCGTTCCTCCAGTTTTGCTATATCTTACTTGATTTCCTGGATGGACTGTTTCATCTCATCCCGTAACATTTTGAACTGGGTTTGCACTGAGCTGATTAATTGTGCCTGGAGCTCTTTAAAACATTCCTGCATCTCCGTTCTGTTCATCGAGTTCCCAGCCATGCCTTCCTGTAGGGAATCATGAGGTGTGGGCAGGGCCTCTTCGGACGCAGTGCTCGGGTGTCCTGCGTGGACCAAAACTGTCTAAGATTCTGTTTTGTTTCCGAGGGGGTGGGGAGTGTGCCGGGGTCTTCGTCCTCGACTTGGACATCAATGCCTGACTCGTGTTGGTCTTGATTAAGCTACTGATGGCGACCAGGGAGTTCCTCTACCCGTGTGCGGGGTCGGGTTGTTGTAGAGACGGTGGTTTGTGGGACCGGGACCTCTGCTGCGGGAGCAAGGGGATCTCCAATTCCCAGGCCGCAGAGTATCCCAGGCCTTCCCCTGCCGGGCCTGGGGAGACTCGTATGAGGTGCAACCTGTCGGGCTCTTTATGAACCCAGACCTCCCCCGGGGATTCACTTATGCCTGCTTTTCCCGGGACTTAGTTGCCATACCCTTGTCCCCTGGGGGCAGCGGGGGTGATTGCAGAGCTGGGGGTAGTTTGAGATGGGACGCTGAAGCTGGTTTGCCCCCTTCTCCTTACCTCCTGGGCGGTTTTGTATTGCTCCTTACTCCCCTTGACCCTGCAGGGTCCCAGCTGGGTGTCCGGGTCCCCACCCTCTCTCCTGCCGGTGGTGTGCTCCGCACGATTGCTCGTCCTCGCGAGGCCCTCTCCCTCACTCCTCCTGCAGCTTGTCACGCCACCGCGAGGGGGTTCCGGCTGATCTCGTTCCTTTCATCTGCCGCCTCGTATCTGGTTTGCTGTGGAGGGGGGGCCCAATGGATTGGATATGGCTGATGGCGCAGTCCTCCCCCGGTGGTAGATCGGGTAGGGGCAGCATCCGTGCCGGGGCTCCCCTCCACTATGCCTCTTGCACTCCCCTAGACCACCTCAGCGGCGACTGGATCCCTTCCGTTATGCCGCCGGAGCTCTCTGAGGTCACCTCAGTGGAGATTGTGCCGCCGCTCCGGAGTGTCTCCTTACCCGCCAGATCCGCCCGCAGGGGTTGTGCAGCCCTCAATGGTCCGTTCTTCACTAGAGCGGCAGGGCGTCTGTTGCGGCTCCTTCTCTGTACGCTCTCTCCAGGATCGCTCCTCCCTGTCTCTTCGGTCCACACTCCTAAGAGGGCCCAGTAGAGAGGATATGGACGCTGGCATTCCGTCCTCCCCCGATGACAGGTGGGGGGAGGGGCAGCATCCGTCCCAGAGGACCCCTCTGCTGCGCCGCTGGTGATCACCAAATTCTCTTCCGTGGAGTCTGAGAGGTTGCTCAGGACTGTCTCTGTGTTCTGCTGAGGACTCCCGCTGGGAATGTGATGCCCGCGGAGGTCTGCTCTTCGCTGGGGAGACTGGGTGGCTGCTGCTTTTCCTTCCAGGGACGTGCTCTCTGGGTCCGTTGCGCCCTGTTTCTTCGGTCCTCTCACCAGTGCGGAGTATCAGCACCCAGGACCGCCGGCGGACCCCTCTCATTGAGCCTTGGGCTCGCTGTGCTCTTAAGTGTTTTTAAGGGCAGGGACTCGACCAAAATGCTTGTTTGTTGTGCCTTAATTGTGCGGCCCGGCAGGGAGAGACACTGAAGCACGTCCTCCTACGCCGGCCGCCATCTTGAAATCATCTGGGCATGAGATTTTGCAGTAAAAATAATTGGTTTGCTCTAGGAAGGTAAAAACTTTGTTGACACAGGCAAATGCAATGCTTTTGCGCTTCTCCTCTCCTAAGGATAGTATAGCAGTTTTTCCTACACTTAGGGCATATAAGGCAAAGTCTGGGGGTATTGTTCAGTATGGAATTTGTGTATGGGGCTTTTCAGAGCTGTCAACAATTGCAGTATTGGAACAGAAGTTTCTGCGCTTATTATTGGGTATTTTTTTGGGAACAGCGACAAAGCTTTTATATTATGTAAGTGCTATATCCCTGATAATTGACAAGTTTAGACTAGGACCCCTGTCTCTTTGGCTTTCAATCTATATGAATGATAGGGCCATTCTGAACAAGATTATGCTGAAAGATGTATTTAATCAAGAGAAAACATTGAGATCAAGAGGGATTAAGAATCTCTTTAATGTTATGAATGATCTTGGGTTACCAAATGCTGCCAAAGAACATCTTTTTGTTTTGCCTATGAACAAGAAGAAAGTTGGGAACTTATTTAAGAGGAAGCAACACTCCCAGGCAGAATGGTCTGAAGGTACAAAACCAACTGTAGTAGCCTACCTACTATTCATCAATATTCATTTTAATGAGGAGTTTTGTTTATCATGTGCATGGTATGTAAGGGCAAGTAAACTAATTACAAAATGGAGATTCTACCAGCTACCATTTGCGGCTAATAGAGCAACATGGAAGAATATAGAGGATGCAAGATGTCAATGTGATAGTATCTGACTGGAAACTAATATGGATGTTATGCTTTTTTACCCATGGTATAATGTACCCTGACAGAAATATTTGATTCCCCTTTTAAGAACTTTGTGTTTCAGACAATGGAGAGTGGCTTATTCCTAACTTATGCTAGCAAATGATTACAGAGTTGCTGGGGCCTGGAACACTATTTACTGGTTGTATTAAGGATTAGAGATTCACAACTGTCACCTGTTTAAGTGAAAAAAGAAAAGAAAAGCATTAAGGCATTTTTCGACAGGGATTGGACTGCATTTTAACAATGTATTAAAATATTTTATTTTAAATATGTATTGTAGTATGGTGAGGGTACACTAGTTTGAAGGGGTGATTGTTTTAATATTGTACATGTATTTTTAAATGTAATTTCTTTTATGGAATGTTATCTTCCAAAATAAAGATTATAACTACTACTATTGGGTCTCAGGGCCTGGATGCATCTGTATGTTAGGCCTGATCAGCAACAACAAAGGTATGTGTGTGTCTCCAGGCCATGCCTCAAAGTTTCCAGCAAACTCTTGCCCACTTAAGCTGGTCAGGAGCTTGGGGTGGTATCGTTATTCTAACTTTGCTTATCGGAGCCTGTGACTGCTTCCCTCCACCTTGCTTTCTTCTGCTTTGTCAACATTCCAGGATGATCGTGTTCCTAAGGGAAGGGCTAGTTGCTCTGATTTCCTTGCTACTCTCCTCAACGACCTCCTCAATGCTCTGCCATTCTCACAGACAGACAATTGCTATTTTTCCATTAATTATCTTTTGATGTAAACTATGGATTTTGTTTGGTGCACTGGCCACAGTTGGGACCCCTTACTGTGGAGTAACGTTTATAAATATATCAGTCAGTTATACTTGAACTGTACCAGTTAAGATATACCTCTACATGGAAATCCGATGTGGGATTAATAAGGACCACTGTGTTTAGCATTTAACATGTGTATACTATGTTTATTGAAACGAGTTTTCTTTGTTTATTTATGTTTTACAGTCCAAATTCAATAGGCTCAAGAAGAAGGGATGTATCCCGAAACGCTTCAGCCACAAATTATATAAATGGACTATCACTGTTTACTTTTCTGATGTTTATTTGTAGACAGTCATTTTGGCTTTTTCACTCTAAGTCTGTATGGTGAATTTATTGTGACATTAATTAAACCCCCCCTGTTTTGGGTTTTTACGAAATTACTGAGTGTTCAGTCTTACTACTAACCTAATTAGAATACCATTGGTTAACTATAACAAATGCCTTTAAAAATTGTTGAACCATCATTTGATGGGACTTATGATAGAGTTCAGGGGACGGGAGGGTTCCTAGCATTGGATCCTTGTTTTTTGTTTCTTCTTATACGGTTGTTGTGACCCTGTGCCAGGTTCACGTTTCCTCCCCCGCACCTCAAAAGAATATTTACATTTTTACACATCATTGAGCAAATCAATTTCTAACTATATAATATTAGGGAGTGCTTCTACTGATCTACCCCTTTGCATAATGTGCTTGTTCCTCCTCCCCTCCAAAACTTTCCTCTGACAGGCTTAGAATGTGCCTGCATTTTGTGGGGACCTCGAAGCAATGACAAACGTCACAATACAAGGGTGGTTCAACAATATCTTTATTTCAGTAACAGAATGGCCATGGTTAGATAAACACCTAACAGGTAGTAGAGAGCACTCTATAACTAAGGCTGTGGCAGGATTGGATAATCCTTCCACAGTTCTATATAGATATAGATTCAGTTGATCTATTATTGTTTGAATGTTCCCATTGTGATCAAACATAAAGTTCCAAACCTACCCTAATAAGGCCACACCTCCCATATGTCAGGGTTCTCTGCAGGTCGTCTCCCAGCCTTATTGTTCAGGTCTCTCAGTAGGTCTTTCTTCCAGACCTTATATTTATATATTCTCAGGTGGCGTCAGTCAGAGGCCTCAAGTCTTAGGATTCACAGCAGCTCCCTTTCCTAGACCTTGGAGTACAGGATATTCAGCAGGCCTCTCCCTTAGGCCTTGAGTACACGATTCACAGCAGGCCACTTGCCTAGCCCTTGGGGTACAGGATTTACAGCAGGCCTCCTGCCTACGCCTTGGGGTACAGCATTCACAGCAGGCCTCTCTTCTCGACCGTGGATACAGGATTCACTGCAGACGAAAGTGGCTAGGCCACTGGGATACAGGATTCACAGCTGGCCTATTTGCTGGGCCCCTGGTTACAGGAATCACAGCGTGTGTCTCTCCTAGATTTTAGCCCCTCCTTCCACAGGCCTGGATCCTCCACTATCTTTCCCCAAAGGTTGATGGTGGGAAGCCCAAGCTTTGGCTTTACAGTTGCCCCAAGGAGATTGCAAGGTGCTATAGTATCCCCTTGATCAGCCTCCTTTATTCAGGACGCCATGGGCTTAACAGCTCCCCACCTCTCCATGCTTGCCTAGTGTTCTTCCAGGCAGCAATCCTCTCTGGCTCTCCAACATGTTCCCCTTGAAGGAAGGGAGCAGTGACAGGTCTGTATTGCTTGAGTTCCTTCTTTTTGACAGGGCTCTCTGAGTGCCTTTTATACTCTTCTCAACGGTCTGAGTCTCCTCTCTCTCACCCCATAGGTAATTTTCTCTTTGATCCCTCTCCATTGGTTCTTGGTGTTCAGGTTTTGAATATGGGAATTCAATCTGTTAGTCCCTTGTCTGAAATGTTCCCCTTGTTAGACTCTTATCAGCCTCTTATTGGTATTGGCTAATTAGTTGAGGGTTTTATTTGCTTTACAGAGTCTTTGGTGAAGCTTTGAGGTGTGGCCCAGTTGGTAGCGCCATTTGGTTTTTGTGAAGCCACGAGATGTGTTGTTATTCAGTGCACTGCTTTGTCTACTCTAGCAGCTCGTCCAAGCTGCCAGCACGCTGCTCACAGAGTCCCCAGGCTTTCTGATCTTACCTGTTTAAGTCCTGCTCAGACAGAAAAACAATTTGCAAATGCTGTGAAGCCATGGCTCTGTGGGGCGCTTGTTTTCTCATTCTCCTGATATCCAGAAAGCATTGCTTCCTCACGACTTCTTGTCCCCTGATCTTGCAAGCCTACCAAAGGCTCCCGGTATGCTTTTGGCCTGCTTCCTGTCTCATGATCTTCAGGATTGACCATGGCTATGGGTGCTTTCAATTGTTCAGAATTTAAGCATGCATGTTGGGAATGATAGTTGCTACATATAGCTCTCCCTCTTCTGGGGGTCCTAAAAGGGCTATTATATTTCCTCGTAGGTCGTGAGCCCATGACATCCCACCTTGACCACTGCACTCAGGAAGGTCCATTAGTTAGTGACCGGACCATCCCTGTCCCTAATAGCTCTCTTCTCCTATGTGTTAATATGAGGCATTCAAAGAATTCACTACATTTTCCGCTCTGTAGACTATGGGCCTCATTACACGGAAGGCGGTAATGGTTAACGGCCACCGTTAATGGTAACGGTGACCGTTAACCATTACCGCCTTACTACGAGGTCCCTTAGCGGGTTGGTGCTTTAACGCCTGCCTTTTGCAGGCGTTAAAAACCAACCCGCTAAGGGACCTCGGAGCTAATTACGGCACCGCAAAATTGCGGTGCCGTAATTAGCGCCTTCCCCATTCCCATAGAGCCCTATGGGGCAGAAATGGGAATGGGGAAGGGCAATGGCGGAAGGGGGATTTACCGCCCCACCAACCTTGGAATGGGGTGGTAAATCCCCTTTCCGCCAAGGCGGTGCCGGTAATTTACCGGCATGGTCCAGGGTGCTAATAGCACCCTGGATCACCGCCTTCCGTGTAATGAGGCCCTATATCTTCTCCTGGGCTACACTTCTTCCCTTCTCCTGTGTGATAACCATCCACCTCCTTCACTTCTTCATGTCTTCTTTCTTTCTTATGGCTCTTCTTTACATCCTGCATCTTCTTCTCCTCTGCCTCCTTATTCTCCCCCTCCTTGTTGGTCACCTACCCATTACCATTCTTTTTTTAAAAAAAACTTTTTTATTGGTTTATTAACAACAATGCAACTTACAGACTCTTGTAACATTGCATGATAATGTGCAACAGATTGTGTCTGTATAACCACCTTCCCCCCAAACACCCCCCTCCTGCGCCCCAGCCTATTCCACACATTATTTTACCGATTTACTTCACACTGTCCCGCCCATGGACCATCGTATTAGACCACCGGCTGTGACAGGGCGACATTGAGGGTGATTCCGAGGTTGGTGCTAAGGGAACAACGATGCCGGTAAAGGAATACCGGCATCGATTACCGCTACGGGCTATTCTGACCAGCCCGACCGCTATTAGCGGCATCGTAAAGTACGGTGCCGTTAATAGCGGTCTGGGTGCAGGCACACAACCCACCATTCCGGCAATAGCGGCATGCCGTAAACTGGAGGAGATCACAAGGTAAGCGGACATGAAAATGACAGCTTCATGAAGGCGTTAAAAGTGGTTAACGGCATGCCGTAAATACCGGCATCGCAGACCTACCGTAAAATGCCATGTGCAGTGATCCCAACTGCCACATGTGCACACAATCAGCACAGGTGGAGGCAATGGAGTCTGCCCCACTACAAAAGGAGCACACCCACACACCACACCCCTTACCACACCAAGATCAATCCAACAGCAGTATCAACACATCAGCAGGAGGACATGCATGCATTGCAACACCAGCAACAACACCAACAACAACAGCAGGCACCACAGAGGAGACGCAGCAGGAGAAGGAGGATGAGACAGGCCCTGCATGCCCCACCAGTGCAGCCAGCGTAACCACGCATGCAGCCCCAATCCCAAACATCAGAGCCAGTCCCTCCAACCCAACCCCGCAGCACAACAACACCCTGTACCGTCTGGACCGGGACACCATCAACACCATTGTGGACATGATACACGACTGTCAGCCAGATTGAAATACGCACCGCCATCCCCCCTCTACTGAAGGTAATGTTGGTGCTCCACTTCCTCTCAACAGCCACCTACCAGCACAGAGTGTGGCACATGCAAGGTATATCCCCACCCTCTTTCACTTGGATCCTGAAGCAAGTGGCGGATGGCCACCTCAAGCACACAACAGAATAAATATCTCTACCACGGACTCCCCAAGAGATACTAGAAACCAAAGGTGCCCTCCATGCCATGGAGGTGGTTTACCGCAATCACAAACTATACCACTACAAACAGGTGCAGATGGAAGTTGATGCAAGCAAGACCTTCACACATTGTTGTGCCCAATATCCCGGATCAACCACAGGAGTGCTGCATGTCACCATGGGAATAATCAGCGCAGAATGCCAAACATTGCAGAGCCTTCTGCAACGCTCACCATCAGAATATCCTACACAACACAACAATTCACGAAATTCACGCAAACACATCTCTATGCGCACACAATGCATGACCTACAATACGGCAGAGCACACCGTCCATCATCTTGAAGATGCAACCCACACCATAATTCCATAGCACAGGACACATTGAGGGCCTAAAATGGCTTGCATACAACCAGGCACATGTGCATGTGACCAAAGATAATCTGCCAGCAAGTGTGACTAGTACAGCTGTCCATCATCAATCGCATGACATTTACCTTTAATTGCCTCTCATGCAGGTGATAGTGGCTATCCCTTGAAGCCGTGGCTCCTCACCCCTGTCCGAAAACCACAGAATGGGCACGAGGAGGACCACAATCGTTCCCATACCCGTACCCGTGTGGACATCGAGCAGACCTTTGGCCTGTTGAAGGCACGATTTTGCTGCCTCAGCGGGTCGGGTGGGGCACTCCTCTACAGGCATGAGAAGGTGGCCAAGATCATCATGGTAAGTGTCAAGCTGCACGATATGTGCATCCGCCGGAACGTGCCCCTGCCCCCTGACATTGTACTGCAACCACCTGGTGATGATGAAGGGGAAGAAGAAGATGTGGCTGGACATCATCGCTCTGGCGATGCACAGGAGGTTCGCACTGCCTTCCATCCCTATCTCTTTTTTCTTTAGCACTGCCTCTTGCTTCATGTTGCTAAAGAAGACTATGGCAGCATGCTCCTGCAGTGTGTCCACCAGCATCTGTAGCTCATCCTCATTGAAACGTTCTTTTCGCATGCGGGCAGCTCCCTTCTTCAGGGCCTTAGGCATAGTGGTCTTGGAGGTGGATGTTTTGGAAAAATCAGCAGAGTCCCAGGGGTCCTCTGTGGTGAGGATGGCAATGGATTGTGTTTTTAAAGATGGCTGCTGTGCTCCTTCCCATTCCTGTGCGATGACGCGACTTCCGGTTCCGCTTATTAGTGGTGACTGTAAATAGCGGTGACCGCTAATTACGGTCACTGCTATTTACGGTCACCGCTAATGACGCATTTAACAATGTTGATAGTGTTATCTGCGCTATGCTTGATGCCGCTAAGGGTTTTTTGGGAGCCTTGTACGGCACGGCGCGAAATACCTTACCGGCATGGCGTAAAGCTCGTGCCCGCGAAGTCGTAATAGTCCTCTATTAGCGGACTGGTGACAGCACGGAAACGCTATTTAAACCATGCTGGTAAGGGATATTACTTACCTCCAAACTCGGAATGACCCCCATTGGCTCCTTGGGCTCCGCCTTGCGCCGAAGCCATCAGTTCCTGCACTACATGCTTTCAGGAATCTAAGTCTATATTTTGTTCTCCTTTGCAGCGTCGGGCCGACTCGTGCTCACTGAACTTTCGGTGAAGCATCCATTTTTGGAGGTCACTCCACCACAGGCATACCGCCGGACCTGTGGTTGATTTCCAACCCATTGCTATCCTACGTTTCGCCAAGATGATTGCCAGGTCTTTCATCTTACTAACATGTCTTCCCTGCTTCGGATGCATAAAAATGCAGAGCAGACAGGCTGCAGGAGAACACGTATCCAATGTTATACCTGCTTTGGCCAAGACCTGAGCTCCCTTCCCAATAATGGCGGATCTCCGTACAAGCCCAGAACATGTGCACCAGATCTGCGTTAATTGCACCACATTTCGGACAGGCCTGTTCCGTCGCCTTGCTAACCTTGGCGATCTTCCTCAGGGTTCAATGCGCTCTATGAGTGACATACAACTGAATCAACTGGAGCTTTGCGTTTCTGGATACCTTCTTGTGATACCCAACCCCAGGCTGCATCTGTACGTTACTCCTGCTGGTCTGCTTCCCAGCTGCTTCTAGCCTGTCCGAGCACATCCCCCCGCCTTGACAATAATAATTTGTATATCCTGGACACTGCATGTCCCCCTCCAAAATATCATACAATGTTTATATGATCACATCCTCCTGTAGTGTTGCATCTGCTTCCGGCCATCTCCGTCGCATTTCACTGAGGAGCGCTGCGTGTGTGATGTACTGCCTACATGTATGCCTAGTTCAGATGTGAGCGTGCCAAAATCCATCGGTTTACTCTTTAGTAGCAGGTCTCCCATCGTCACCACCCATTTTGGTTCCCAATACTTCCTCATATTTAATCTGAGTTGTGGATCTTCTCCTTTGAGTGTCGCCAAAAGGACTTTAGGGGACTAGGGGGATTCCCTATCCAGAAAGCGATAAACCCTTTGCCAAACCGATCTACCCAACGATAATAGCAACGGAGGTCCAGGAGAACACAGGGCTGTGGTCCATATCACCTCCTTCAAAAAAATGGGGTGCATAGTGGCTGTAGTAACAAGGTGTCTTGGGTCTGCTCGTCTGAATAGCCAATTTGTGATGAATTGCAGTTGGCACGCCACAAAATATGCCTGAAAGTGAGGAGCTTTAATTCCCCCTTGGTCATACGGCCTCTGCAATTTCGTTAGTGCCATACGGCATCTCGAGTTTTGCCATAGAAAACTACGACATATCGAATCCAATTTTATAAAGAAACTTTTAGGTATATTGTATGGGACATTAGTGAAGAAATTGAGGAGCCTCGGCAGCACCACCATTTTTAGCAGCGCTGTCCTACCCATCAGCGAGAGTGGTAGTCTGGCCCAAAAGCCCATAGATTTTTCTATTTTGTCCAACGCCCTTATCGTATTCCGCAAGTGTTCTGTTTTAGGGTCATGATAGATATCCACCCCCAAGTATCTAAATGTGGACACCTCCCACTTAATTGGTAGCGCAGGCAATGCGCTCAAAACCCTGTCCCTGAATACTGCTGAAGGGATTGTGCACGATTTCTGTGTGTTAATCGTGCTGCCCAATAGGTCTGCATAGCGCTCAAGTACATCTAAAATATATTGAAGATTAGTTTCCGGATGCTGCAAGTATAAAAGCATGTCATCAGCATACACGGAAATTCAATTTCTGCTGCCCTGTATATCTATACCAGCTTCTTGATATTCCCTTCTGAGATACACCGCCAGCGGCTCTAGGGCCAGTATAAATAACATAGGAGACCATGGACAGCCATGCCCGGTGCCTTTCTCCAGCAGCCATTGATCTGAGATACAGGTGCCTGTCGTGACCCTTGCTATTGGGCTGTTATATAACAGTCATACCCACTTTATGTAAGTTGGCCCCATGCCAAAGCTTTTCAGAGCTGCTAACATCCATGGCCATCTCACTGAGTCTGCCTTTACCGCATCCAACGAGGCCACAGCGTAGTGATGCACACTGGTGTGAGTATGGTCGATGACATGGTGCAGCCTCCTTAGGTTACAAGTAATATTTCTGTTTGGAACATATCCTGACTGGTCCGGATGTATAAGTTTAGATATTTCCGTCTTGAGCCTGTTAGCCAATAGGGCTGTGAGTATCTTCCCATCTTGGTTAAGCAGTGATAGGGGACTATAGGACTCACAGTCCGTGTTAGGCTTGTTGGGCTTCAATAATGGAATGATAATTGACTCTCTCGGCGACATTGCTAGTGTGCCCATATCCAGGGCTTCGTTTAGCATCTCTAACAATGCGGGCGCAACATCTGCTATGAATTCCTTATAGAATTCGCTGGGAAATCCATCCGTGCCTGGGGCTTTACCGGTCAAAAAACCCCTTATAGTGGACTCTAGTTCCTCAATAGTTATGGGAGCTTCAAGCCTGCTCACTGCTTCTGCATCTAATTTGGGGAGATATATCAGCGCCAGGGCGTCATCTATGTCTGACGACTTTGTTTCTGATGTCTCTGCATATAACTCCCTGTAATACTTGTAAAAGCGTGAATGAAAGCCGCATGCGCGGACATCCGCTGGAAGTAAGTGATGGGCTTCGCCTTACTTTCATTACACCTGGTGGCAATGTCCTGTAACCCAGGTTCTTCCACATCGTCAATTTCCCCCTAGGCACTCCAACATTGCTTTATCTTTTTTATGTCTCTTCCATAGGTCCTGCTCCACCTGACACATTGGGTCCAATTTTCTCTTCCCCCCTTTTTTGGACTCTGCCGTGGGGATCTGATTAATGCTGCACGAGTTCCCCCCAGCGCCTTCACATGCCATGGGCGGGCCCTCTCCGTTTTTCATTGATGACAGGAGCACCCCTTCTCAAGGTGGGTTAAGCCAGCTTTTCTGCCATCCATTGGCTTTTTTAACCAGCTTTATATCTTTGATTTTATGAACCCCTCTTGCCAGTTTTGTTCCCCTTGTCCTGTTCTGTTGAGCTATGGATCAATCTCTTGGAGGCTTGGTGTAGACTTGATTTTTTCTCTCAACCCACGCCTTCCTTAGTCTCACCGTTTGCTCTCTCCTTTCGTGTAGAGCGACATCCGTAGGTCCATATGAAGGTAGCCTTCACTGCCCGCTGAAACGTCCTTTGGACACGTAATTTCATTGCAGCCCACCTCTAAATCAACAGGAATACACCTACCGACGTTGACCTAGGATTGGTCTCTATACACCCACAGCACCCACCTATTGACCCTCTGAGTCACCAGGAAGACGATCCTTTCATCTTTGGAACTGGTTTCAGATTAGAAACAGCCTGGTCTTTGGACCACAAGACTTTATACTTGTTCTACAAACCAGTTCACAAGCAACCAGACTCCTGTGGGTGGCGAATTCTTTTGCCCTTTTATACCACACACAACCAAGGCAGAATAAGCCTGCCCCCTTTTTGTAGGTTCACAGAACCAATGTTGCACTCTTAGTTGTGTGGGTGTTCTATTTCATTCTGTATGCTTGGGATAAGTTGCACATCCAGGAATACATGTTCATAATGGATTTCGTTTGAAACTGTTCCTTCTTTGTATATTTGTTTGTATGTATACCATTGTTTGGTGAAAAGTTTATATGTACACCATTTGTTGGTGACCCCTTGAAAGTATAACCTGTGCAGTACCTTTCTTTGAGAAAAATGTTTCCTTTGTTAAAAAAACTTCCTAAATTAAATATGGCTACAAAGTCACAACAGTAGTCTAGTATAATCATTGTTTTCCTGCTCCAGACTAGTGACACTGTTTTTTATGGGGTAGCCGGAGATATAGAATCAGTGGTATATCCAGAGCACTTGGGTTCTACATTCATTGCCTTTGGAGGCCAATTAGTCACGAGCCTCATCAGTAATAAAGCAATCAAACGTAAATAAATAGTGTGTGCAATAACCTGTTTGGTTAGGTCAGCTCTCCTTTCGTATACCCATACTTGTAAAAGCGTCTGTTTATGCTTTCTTGCGTCACACAGGCCTCACTGCTTTCCCCTGTGATTTCTCGTATCGTGTCTTGTTTAAATTCGCTCTTGTATAGCCAGCAAGCGTCCTGACTTGTCACCTTCTGCGTGCTGTCTTTCTATGTATTTCTTATAGCTCAGGTTGTCCAACCTCTCCCTATGGCCCAAACATTCTTGCTGTAGATGGGCGATTTCCAGGGCTGTTCCCTTGTGGTGTCTTCCGAGCCCTCCAGCACCTCTATCTTAGCGTTGGCTGTGCTTAAATCCCTTTCCACTGCGGCTTGCACTCCCCTGGCATTAGCTATCGCCATCCCTCTTATCACTACTTTGAAGGCCTCCCACAGTGTACCCGCCGAACTTACGCTCCCTGTGTTGTTTCTGAAATAATCTTTCACTCCCTCTCTCAGTTGTTCGCGGAACACCATATCTTTGAGGGATTCGCTCTTGAGGCTACAGGTCGGGATGCACGCCCTCAGAGGGGCATATTGCAACGTGACTACTAAGGGGGAATGGTTGGATAACACTTGTGCTCTGTATTCTGTCGTTTTAAACTCGCCTAGTGTCACTTCCTCTGTGAGGACATAGTCTAGTCTGGTATGTAGGTTTGTGGGGACAGTGTAATGAGAATATGCCCTGGCCTGCGGATGTAGAGTCCTCCATATGTCAGACAATTAGAACGTTTGCAGTAGTGTATTCAAGGCCTTGGCTGCAGGGCTCTGATGTGCTGAATTATTATCTGACCTGTCGAGGCATTGACACAGTGTGAAATTAAAGTCTCCACCCCATACCACTGTACCGTCTCTGTATGAACCCATTTGGGGGTACAGTGAACGGAAATAAGCTGGCGTGTCGTGATTTGGCACATATGTGTTGATGATACAGAGCTCTCTTTGTTCTACCTGCCCCTGTACTATGATCATCCTGTCCTTTACATCTTTATGGATCTTAATGACTTTGAACTGGACTGACAGAGCCACCCATATCAAAACCCCTCTCGTGAATGTGGAGTATGGTGAGCCCAGGGTCATACCATTCTATTTTGCAGCTAGCGTTACTTTTCTTTCCCTAGTCAGGTGCATTTCCTGAAGAAGTGCTATGTATATTTTTTGGCATCTTAAGTATGCCATAATCCTATTACGTTTGATATAACTGTTCAGCCCCCTGACATTCCACGGGACTATTCTAAGAACCCCCATCCCAAACGAACATTCCAGCTTGTCTTAACAGACTGATGCACATAACATACATTACTTCTATGAATCTATAGGCTAACTCCTTGCTAACTACCCCAACTCCCATACCACCCTGCCCCCTCAAAACTGGCCAGCTCAATACTTTATGCTCAGGCATTCCTGCTTCTCACCCTGCCCCAGTTGTTATTCTGGCACCTGGAGTGCAGCAGGCGGATACCATCCACTGGTATCCCTGGATAAGTCCACTCTGAGGTGAAGAATGCTTCTCTGCAGCGTTTTCCCAGCCGGGGACATCACTGCTGGCTCCTGCAATTTACAAAGTGTTGGTGCCTGAGTCTTCTATGTAAAGAGTTACCCCCTCTTGCCATCAATAGATCATGCTCGGCCGCATTCTCCTGGATCCCTGTGTACTGTTCAGCAGGTGTCTCCTCCTGTTGTCCAGTCGACCGCTCCAGTTGACAAGTTTTCCATGTACATCCACTTATGCGCATCCTCAGGGGCGTCAAAGAAGACGGATCTGTCTTTATGTACTACTTTCAGCCTTGCTGGATATAACAACATGTACTCTTTTGACCGTTGGGAAGTTCATCCTTTGTCGCTGCACTTGCAAAGTGTAGTCCGGGTGTGCAATGATGTTGGCTGATGCCCGTGGTATCGTGCTGCCTTTCCACAAGTGTTCGGAAATTCTTTCCCTGTCTTTGTAATTTTGGATCTGGGCTATTATGAGCCACGTTGGAGCACCTGATGGTGGTTTCTGCATCAGGGTCCTATGTGGCCTTTCGACTGTAAAGCCCTAGGTGAGAGTGCCTGGACCAACTTCCTGTAGCAACATGTTTTCTATGAAGTTAGTGGGGTTCGCGCCTTCTTCTGCTTCAGGAAGTCTGATGATTCTTACGTTATTGCGTCTGGCCCGCCCATCTGCATCCTCTACTCTTCTCTCCAGTTTCTGCATCTGCTGCTGCAGTATTGTCACTTCCCTTGAGGTGTCTTACAGGCCAGCTGTGTTAGCCGCAACTTCCTTTTCCAGAGTTCCTGTGCATTCCCCAAGTGTACAGACATCTTGCCTCAGGAGGTTCACATCCAGGCTAATGGCTTCCATTTTGGATTCAAGTGCAATCTTCAAGTCAGCTATAGCCTCCAAGACCTGCTGGTCTCCCTTCACCTGGACCTGTTCCCCCAGTGGGGTTGGGGTCTCTGGTATGGTATTCTCTGCCAAGCTCATTAGTTTGGTAAATGTGTCTGATTTGTTGGTTGTTTAGACTTGCTCCTTTGGGCTTGGACGCCATGAGTGATGTGGCAGTGCCGATCTGCTGATCGCCTCTATTTCCGTAGCCGCCTGTAGCCCGTTCTACCAGGCGGCCATTGGTACTGGGTGGAGGCTGTCTGCAATGCTCTGGGGTAATAGTACTGGCTATCAGGTGCTACCACAGCACCACGCCGCCAGGTTCCGCTATAAATGTTAGTCGTGATGGTAAATTAATGTGGCCCTACAGAAAACATCCATCTGTGCCCTCAGGTGTTGCACCTTTTAAGATGCCTGGTGTGATATACTCCAAGTCAATTGGCCATTCACCAATGAACTTGCATATGCACCGATGCTCTGTGAGGCATGTGGCAGACCTAGTTCTCTTCTCCGGGGCCTTGTGTGCCTACTGGAGGCGGGAAGTTGTCAATAACGCATTGGTGCATCTACTTGAGGTGTTTTTGCAGCTGTTGTTCCTTTCCTGCTTGCCTTAGGCCTGTAATCTATGCTCTTGAATATCTGCATTGACACATGCACTGGATTGGTCTTTCAGCAATGCTGTTGTAGCCGGCATTCATTACAGTTGTATCCTTCCATATTGGGATGTGTTAGCCTATGTGGCGCTGGTGTGCGGCCGGGTGCTTGTCTTGTTTTAGTGTCTTGTTGGCGGAGTGTGTTTACGCAATATGCCCATGTCAGTGCCCAGGCCACTCTACCGGGCTGTGTCTACCTCAGCGTCAGTGCACCGCACTCCGTGGAAGGCTTCAGTGGCCTTGGCTCGCAGTGCTCTCTGTCATCTGCACGCTGTAAATTGTGTCCAGCTTCCCCCACGGTTCGCCTCAGCTTGAGTCCCAGGACCTGTTATCCCCACAGTCTGCCTCCACGCAGCAGACCGGGCCTGCTTCCACTGCGGTGCACCCCAGTTTTATGTACATGGGCCTGCTTACTCTGCAGTCCGCCCCCGTGTTGTGGACTGGGCCGGCTTTCACCACCGTCCACCTCCTTTTTTCAGGCCGACTTCTCCCCCACTCTGCCTACGGGGTTACTTCACTGACGTAGCCGCTCATACACCTGCAGTGCACTTCATTTCACTGGGGGTGGGGGGCGAGCACAGTCAAGGGGCCACTTAACCTATGCGCTATGGGGTCAGCCGAGCTCGCGGGGTGCCCTTTATTGTTACTTCGCCCCTGGCCACATGTCTGGATGGGCCCCACCTCTTGCTCTCGGCTCGCCTCACAGTGTCTGGGCCCACGATCGTCCACCGGCTCCACTGGTGCAGTTACTTTTTATATCCGGCTCCCAGGTTTCTGTTCTACCTGGTACGTTGTGGGCCCATGCTCCCGGACGGTCTCCGCCGTCACGACCGATCCTCTGCTTGTAGGGGCCAGGCTTCACCGGGCACCGAAAGTGGGGTCAGGCCGGTCTCCATGACTGCGATATCCCTACTCAGCTTCTTCTCTCTCAGCTTTTTTGTGGCCCGATGCAACTCCACTCACAGGGCTATTGTGTAGCGGTCACCATTTTGTGCTCCATGCCGCCAGTTAGATCTCCCACTTTGCATGCCCGTGCTTCCTTAGTACACACTCTGCCAGTTATAATATCTTGCACAACTGTTCCAGTACCCTTCATGCATCGAATGAAGCGCTTCACAGGGGTCAACGTTAGCTGGGGCCGGTATTACATGCAAGGATCAAGACAGATCCACAGGATCTGGAAGAAGAGCGTTCTTACTGCATGGCTGCTTCCACCATTACCATTCTTGTTCTCAACCACCTCAAGATATTTTTACTTCTCCTTAATCTCTCCCTTCTTGTCAGTCACCTCCTCATTACTATTTTTGTTCTCCACCACCTTCTGATCTTTCTCCTTTCCTCCTTAATTGCCTGCTTCTGATTAGCACTTCCTCCTTACTCTCCTCTTTCACCTGGATGGCTTCTCTGTCTTACTCTGTTACCTCCTTCTCTCGGTTCTCCTCTCTCCAACCTCCTCTTCTCCTTCTTTCCTTCTGCTCTCTGATTCCTCTTTCACCTGTCTCTTGCTCTTCCTTCCAGCTTCACCTTCACCTCTCTGGTCTTCTTCTTCCAGTCTCCTGCACATACTTCTACTTTTTCCAAGGGCTCACTCCTTCTGTGAGTCCTGGGCCTTATGTAGGGATCTGACCCAGCCTCCAAGGGCATCTCTTGCCTGAAAAGACTCTGGTGAGTAGGCTCTGGCCTTTTGAAACAAGATAACACGTGCTTTGCTGAACCATGCCCATTCCACCACATTTGTGGGCCCACCTCCACTGAGTGTGCCTCTGATTAATCCTGTGGCGTCATTACTGATCCCCAGCCTAAGTTCTCCTCCAATATTGCCAGGGGAAGCAAACCGCTACCTGATACTGACCCTGGGGGTGGTATTATGAGGGAGGATCACATGGAAGGAGATGGCTATAGGGGAGATGTGGTGAACCCATCAGGACAGACACAATATTCTTCCCTTCCAAATGAAGAAGACCCTATAATTCCTACATTCCGGGTGGCTTGTTGTCACTTTAAAAAGCCAGCTAATGTAAACGAAAGAAAAATCTTCTTGCAAAACAATCCAAGCAGAATAACATTTATACTTCCTGTACACATAATACTCACTTAACATCTCCTGTCTCTGATGTTTTTGATTTAAACAAAGACCCAAAACAATGTAACTTCAAAAGATCCAAAATTCCTATGCTCTGCAACTCGCATAAATCCTCAAGAACTAAGACGACGAAGAGGAACAAGGAGTCAGTGGGGACTGAAGGAGACCCTACGCCAAATGTGTGGGCTAGTTGGTATAGTGTAAATCAGCTGTGTAAGTCATTTAAACATTGTGAACACTTGCAATAGAGGAGTGAAGGTGAAGTAGAGAGATGGGGAGCGGGAGATGCAGGTAGCAGAACTGGAGGCAGAAGCAGATGCTGGGAAACTGAACATGCTAAAAAAGGCAATCGCTTCTATGCACTCGCTTGGAAGCATATCTTACTGGAGAGGCATGAGACCGGGAGAGGCACAGCGGATGCCTTGGAGGGACCCCCAGAAGACCGGCAGAAGCAGCGGGGCTGTTGGAGACGCGGCCTTGGTAAGAAGCAGCAATTCTACCGGAAGAAGAATGCTGAGCCGGCGATAGAACTTAATGAGGGCCTGCAAAGAGGGGACTCTTTCCAGAAGTAAAGGCTACGCTGCATCAACGTGCCTCAATTCAGAAATGTCGTCAAACACTGTGAGTCTGCCTAGGGGTCTTGGGGACCCCGGGGGATGCCCAAAAGGCATATGAACAATTCAACATTTATTTGGAACACAAGCAAGTAATTTAGAAAGCCAGCATTTATGCAAATTCTCATATAATGGAAGTCAATATGGGGAAAGTTAGAGTAAATGTTATCAAAAGCAAATGAACATTAATAAAGAATTTGAAGGGAATATTTGTACAAGTATCCATATACGAGATGTCAATTGGGGAAAATTGGAAAAAGCATTGCCACAAGCAAATAAATACCAGTGAAGAAGTTAAAAGACAGAACTTGTACTAGTCTCTTTATATGAGATTTCAATGTGGGGAAGGTTGGAACAAGTAGTACCAAATGTCAAAAAAGTATAAGCAGTGAAGGATTATACTGAAAGAGAACATTGTAGAGCGTCCTGGTGAAAGACACACATCAGGCAGCGAACGTTTGGGAGAAAGATACCTGGCAGGGGTGTATACCAGGGGATCTACAACACCCAGAGGTGTATTCCTGCTATAGGAGTATAACAGGAAACCACCCTCAAGAAAGTATTGGGTGAAAGAGACATTTCTGCTAATCTTGAGAAGTAATTGTTTGAAAAGACACTTTCACAATTCTTGCCATTCTTGAAAGGTTGTTGTGTAAAAGAGAAACCTTTGCTATTCCTAAAAATACACCTTTTCCCAGTTCTTAGAAAGTGTTGTATGAAAGAGTCATTTATTCTTCAAAAATAATTTTTGCCACCCGCTACTCTTAAGGACACTTTCGCAATTCTACCTGAAACAATCCAGGGGAAGGGAAATAGCTCGTAGATTCAAGGATTGTTTGTTGAATTTTCACATTTGGATTGTACACACTTTTTGCTAAATCAAAACAGGACACCTTACACCTTTGATTGTTTGTTTTATTGTGAGGATCAGATATGTTTTGGACACAAGGACAAGTTACATAATTTGACGACGAGACACAGATTGATCTTTAGTTTTAGTGTTCTAGGAAGGGAAACTCTCTTTAGGATAGAGACAGAAAGGCCTTTATCCAACCCCTTTATTTTAATAAAGATGTCTTTTGTTAAAAATATAGCAACTTTGTGTCTACTTCTCATTTCTGACCCCTTGCAGTGCCTCTGCGGACGAGTCATTAAATTAAACTGGCTTACAGCCATTTGTAAAATGGCTGTAAGCCAGTTTACAAATGAGGACAGGACAGGACACTTGGTACCTATGCGCTCTGTGAACTCAACTCAGTTCACCTTCTGGTTAACTGAACCAGCACATAGGAGGAATCCTGAGCAAAAGTACACGTGCACTCAAGTTTATCTTCTTCATTATAACTGTTAAGCATTTCAGACCCTTTGGCTAACTGTAAATCCATTTTAGATTTTCTTCTGAATCTGCCAGGGACTGATGGGAGAGTTGTGATTGTAATATCATGCTGAGTTGGGGTTCATTGCCCACAAGGAGGGTGGAATTGCATTGTGGTTATTGTACTGCAAAATGGTCCCTTAAAGGCACAAAATCACACAAGTTGCTTCCATGTCGGAAAACTCTTCCACATGACTGGGTCAGGGTAGGCTGAACCAGAAGATCCTCTCCATACTGCCCCTGGGTCCAGCATTGCCTAAAAAGCAACAGTAGCTGGCCTTATGCACCCCCCAGCTACCCCTCACCCCAGAGTCAGACAGGGGACTTCATCACAACAGTCACACACAGACACAGGTGTCACTATTCACAGCAATAGGGTCTTCCTCACCTGAATCCTCTTCAGTATCGAATGAGGACGATTCTTCTAGAGGAAGAGGATTTTTCTTCTTCTTTCTTGTAGACTGGCAGTCCTTGTACAGATAGGGGTGAGCTCGAGTGGAAGGCACTAGGCCTGCTTGGTATACCAGCAAGGCACGAGACCCCTCCCCCACACCCCCCTGGGAACTGCCAGGCAGAGGGAAAAAGCTGACAGACTGAAAACACCTCTGAATTGGTGTTTTCTGCAGCAGTAGATGTGTTCAGATATTCCGGGTAACCTAAGTAAAAAATGATGTAAATCGAAGCAGTCGTCAGCAGAGATGTGACTGTCAGAATGGACGGTTCCAAATTAGACTCCAAGGACCAGAGAGGAGCAAAAGAACAGGAAGTAATAAAAGTAGAAGAATTATTGCTCGTAGAAGAGTCAGCAAAGTAGTAGCATAAGGGTACAGAGAAAAGCACCAGCGAGGAGAAAAGCGAGCTGCAGGCCGAGGCAGCAGAGATTGGAGGAGGAGATATTGCACCAAGAGCAAGATCAAGAATGAAGAAAACAAGAAGGAAAACAGCTTCTTACCCAGAGAGGAACAGAGTGGGGTTGCAATGCAGGGCGTTGACTGAGAAATGTTAATAAGAAGGCATGGCTGTGCCTGCTTGGAAAAAGACTAGAGTGTATCCTGAAACTGATGTGAAGGCGTGATGGCCGTTAATGGTGCCAAGACCAGTGGTTCCATAACCGCCGCGGGGCTTGGGTGGTGACAGTATGCCCCTTCTTGTGGCTACAGGTGCCGGGTTTACCCAGATGCAATCGGTGAAAACGCTGAATCAACAGAGGTGCCTTGATGTGCATGTTGGGTTCCCAGGTGTTTTCTGAAGAGGGTTACCCCTTCCATTGGACCAGGTACTGCAGAACATCTCAATGGTATCTTGAATCCCAGATCTGGGAAATCTTGTACTCCTCAGCAAAAGTAGGTGGTATGGGCAAAGATCCATGGGTATTGCGAAGAAAAGGGTCAGAGCTGTATGGCTTCAGCAAAGAAGAATGAAATACTGGGTGAAGTCTCTTCAACTTCGAAGCCAACCTAAGTTGAAAGGCTACTGGATTCATCATGGTGAGTATTTCAAACGGCCCGAGGTAACAGGGAGGTAGTTGGGTGGGATGCACCCACCTGGGTAGGAACTTGGTCGACAGCCAGACCTTGCATTCGATATCACAATCTTGAGTAGGATTCCTGTGGACATCCGCATACCTCTTGTTTTTCTGCTTTCTCCATTCTAGATTCACGTAGGCTTCTTTGTGAGCTTGGGCTATGTCTTCCAGAAGAGAATTGACAGAGGGAACAAGGGATGCTGGAAAGGCCGAGCTGGGAAAGGCTTGCAGATGCATGCCATAGGCACATTAGAAAGGACTTAATCCTATTGCTGTGTCTGGTGTTATTGTAGGCAGACTCTGCCGTTGGTAATAGTTCTACCCAGTTGTCCTGTCGGTTATTGATAAAACAACAAAGGTACTGCTCCATGGTATGGTTTAACCTTTCAGTCTGCCCATTGGTCTGGGGATGATACCCTGATGATAGCGCTCTTTCTATCCCTATAAGGTTACAGAGGGTCTTCCAGAAGGTCAATGTGTACTGTGGACCTCTATCTGAGGTAATCTTTTCTGGAGGTCCATGCAGGCAAAATATTTCTTGAAAAAATACCAGGGCTCTCTCTGCAGCTGTTGGCAACCCTGGAAGGGGCATGAAATGTGCCATCTTATAAAGGAATCAACCATGACCTTCACTGCTGTGCATCCCTGAGAGGGAGAAAGGTCAATTAGTCGGTGGATACATTGCTCCAAGTTCTTGTGGGTGTTTGTTCTTATTCCAAGATTCCTATGGGTTTGCTCAAGCTATATTTGCACTGACCCCACAATGAGCACATAAGTACAAAGGATTTCATATCCTTTGTCATGCGAGGCCACCAAAATGAAAGTTGAATGAGATCTAAGGCAGCCTGATATCCTTTTTGATATCAGGCTGCTATCCTTTGTGACCATCCGTCTTTCCATCATGACACCAGGTCGCCATGGAAGAACCATCTGCTTTCTTTCGAAAAATAAATCCTTCCTTCTTAATGAAACAAAGTCGGTAGACGATTCCTTCACTATTTGGAGGAAGGATGTCAAAGTGTATACAATGTTGTTTCCCTGAAAAATCAGTTCTGCTCTAGCAGGCGTTGCAGATTCAGAATGAAAGCTACGTGACAGACCATTGGCTATGCTATTCTCTGAGCCGGGAATGTACGTGACCGTGAAGTCAAATTGTGCGAAGACATAGGTCCAGCGAGCCTGACGGGCATTGATACAGTTCAACCCTACAGGCCTTTTTACTTAAGCTAACATGTACTTTGGATGGGACGGACAATAACTTCCCGAACTAAATAATAAGACCGACTCAGGAAGTTGGCAAATAACTCTGTTTTAATATCAATTGTCTAAAACAGGGAGTACAACGGACATCAACGGACGTCGCACAGCATAATCTCAAAAAATCTCATAAAAAACAAAATATTTATACTAAACGTTTGTCATAAGTGACGTCATACTACATGGCAAACTAAGAAAACCTACAGGAGATTGTGGTTGGCTCAAGGGGAATGCTTAAGTATACTTTCTATATGGAATAAAATCGTGATTGGGTCTCTACTGTCAGGTGGGCACTCATGCCCTCCCCTTGTGCAAGTTATAGTGCATGTCATCTTCGACAAAGCACTTCATTGTCTCTCAAACAATAAGGCTCTTCGTTATACTACCTTCTATAATTTGTTGGCACGCTTGTACATTTCTGGAACATTCAATGCTCTACCAGTACGTAAGCTGGTACTGCAGGTGCTGGTGGGTGAACTTGACCGTGTCTCCCCACCCAATTAGCCCAACAACTCTCATCACTCCTGCCGTCTGCCATGCACATTGTCTTTGAACTCTGCCTTGTAGTAGCTTCTTGCCTCTGCGACTATGAGGGAGTGTGAGCACTCGCTATCTTCAATCTGGTGCACCAAGCCCATCGTTTATTTTCACCCTCAGCTGACGTGACCAGAGACCGTGAATTTTCTCGTATTATGGCCTTTAATTGTCTTTAATAAAGAAACTTGGCACTCATGGTGTTCTCTCTTTGCAATTTATCAAGGGATGCCTCCACTTCTCACGTTTTACTGTTCTTCGCAGCTGACAACCAATTCTTGGCTGCTTCCAGTACCATTACTGGCGTTGCACATGTCGCAACTTCCGGTTTCCAGCACATAGGCAAAATAGGGGTGTGACTTCCTATAGAGGTACTTGGCTGCTCATGTACACTTCCCCCTCTGGTTGAGTCATCGACCACTCCTTCACCAGTTTTCACATCTCGGCATCGTTTTTTTTTTTTGGATAAAACATTTTTTATTGATTTATGCAACAATCAAAAGAGACAAAACAAAATGAAAACATATCAGGCTATCAGTGAACAATGACATACCCATGGCCGCCATCGCAGAAATTCTTCCCACAAACACATCAATGTATTGCCTGGAATCCATCCGGACCCGCATCCATTTCTTCTTCTTGAATGGCCGGAGTTTCTAAGTCAGCCGTTCTTCCCATTTCCCCCATATTTTGGAGGCTTTGGCAAGGCATCCTCTTGCATTATTGATCCTGTGTTCCACCATTGCACAAGTATCCATATCAGCTTCCCATTGGTCTAATGTCGGGGAATCTGGGGCGCAACATTTTTGTGCAATGTTTCGTTTCTTCAGCCCAACTGCTGTGGATAGGAATAGTCCCTCCCATTTAGTATTGTCATTTGCATCGGGTACACCCAATAGCAGCACTCTCGGGTCCAGAGGTACATTGCGGGTCAAAGCCTTAGCCAATTCGTTGCAGCATTTGCTCCAAAAGGTTTGGATACGGGGGCAGCCCCAGAGGATATGTATAAATGTTCCTTCCTCTGCGTTGCATCAGAGACAATTCGGGTTTGAGGCCCGTCACCAAGCGTGCAACACAGTCCTGGGGTAGTAAATACGGTGCAACATTTTTAACTGTACCAGACGGAGTCTAGAAGAAATAGCAATCTCCCTAGGGTGCATCAGCACCTGAATCCAGTCTTCCGGGTCTATCATACCCACATCCTTTTCCCATTTAGTTTTAAGGTTAGTCAATTCAGGAGTGGCAAATGAGGACATAGCCTTATAGAGAATGGAAGTACACTTAGTGGGGATGTATGCCGGAAGTAGGTTACCTTCTATGGGTGTGCTCTCGGGTATGGTAGTGCCTGTTGGGATATGTGTCTGCAGTGCATGATACAGTTGTATGTAATGGTATTGTTCATTGCGCTGAGTCTGAAATTTCAGTCGTAGAGCATCAAACGAGGCTACCTTCCTATCCACAAGGATATCCCCAACTTTCGTAATCCCGGCCTCCCCCCAACTGGACCATGGTTCGAGCTTTCCCAATTCGGACAAGTTACTGTTGTGCCAAAGGGGCTGTACAGTGGTTATTTTCTTCTTCCATCCCACAAAAGCGTGTGCTCTTCTCCAAACCATAGCAATGTGGTCTGCGGTCATCTGTAATGGGGGCTTGGAAAGGGGTCCATATATCAGCTGAAGTGGATATACACCGTGAATAGCAGCGAGCCCAGCTCTTACATGTGGCAGGTCCCGGTCCCCGTGGAGCAGATCGTTGACCACCGCCAGTTGGGATGCCCAATAATAAGTTTGGAGGTGTGGCATACCAATACCTCCCTCCCAGATCGATCTCTGAAGTGTAGATAGCGCAATGCAGGGCTGTCCTCCTCCCCATATGAGCTCTCTAAGGAGGCTGTCTACTCGGTCAAATTTAGGGTCAGGGATCATGAGGGGGGCGTTCTGTAAAACATATAAGAATCGTGGTTGAGTAAGTGTTAAGGGAAGGATCTTCCAGTATCGAACATCATTAGTGAACCAGTCCATAATTGGGTGAAGGTTGTGAGTTGCATATTTCGTTAGGTCACTGGATATCTTAGGAAGGACATTGGCTTCGCTGTTAATCAGCGATATGGGCCTATAAGAGGCACATTGTTCAGGGAATTTGTCCGGTTTAGGTATAAATACAATTGTGGCCTTGCATAGGTCCGGTGGGAGGGTGCCTTGTTCTCGGGCCCGGAGGAACATTTTGTGTAGGGGGGATGCCATTTTTTCACCACCCAGCTTTTTCCTGGTTTCGACCGGGAACCCATTGGGACCCGGTGTTTTCCCAGATTGCAGTTTTGCTATGGTCTCAGCAATCTCCTTTTCAGTGAGATCAGAGTCCAGCTGTGTTTTCTGTTGGTCTGATAAGCACAATAGTGTAATATCATCTAGGAGGGAGGGGTTCAGCTGGGATGTCGGGGCCCGATACAGATTGGTGTACAAATTTGCAAAAGCTTCTGCTATTTCCCGATCCGACTGGCACTTCTAATTTTGTGGAGTTATAATCTCCCTGACATGGCGCTGGCCCTCATCCCATTTCTCGAGCCAGGCCAACAGTTTACCCGTATTCATAGATCCGAGCCCTAGATTCCCAGTGGGCATGTTTAGCGTTATCTAGCATCATGTTGCGAAATCGCTCTCTGGCTTTTCTAAGGGACACTTGGATCCCGGGCTAGGTCAAGTATATATTTGGCTTCTCATTCTCCCATTTCCACTTCAGCCTCTGATATTTTCTGGAGTCGTTCTTTTTTTTTATTCGCCGTCCAGGAGATCATCTCTCCCCTCAGCACCGTTTTGTAGGCCTTCCATACAGTCACGTGGCTGTCAACTGCATTGTTATTTATTTCAAAATATTCGTCGGTAGCCTCGGTGAGACGGGTGACAAATTCAGGGAAGCCGAGATAATAACTGTTCAGCCTCCATGTTTTGGGAGGAAGTACACCATGCATACTCAACAGCACCATTAACGGTGAGTGATCCGAGATGACCCGGGGAAGGAGTTTGGCAGCAATCACCCTGTGTGTTTTGGAGCCCGGAAGGAAGAGGTAATCTAGTCTGGACAGGGAGCCGTGGGCTCCCGAGTGGAAGGAGTATCCTTTGACCCCCGGGTGGAGGTCTCTCCACACGTCCTGAAGGCCCAGGGCCAACACAAATTTTCCCAGTGTCGTAGGAGTATTCGGGTTGCCATGTCGGATGTGAGTGTGGTCCATGGTGTTACACATGACATCATTGAAGTCGCCCCCGAGAATCCACACATCCGGTTGATGCTTTACCATATGGTGGTCAAATCATCATAGTGTTCCTCACCAAAACCCGGTGGGGAATATATTGCTGCAATGGTCAGCGTTTCCCCCCAAAGAGTACCAAGGGCCACCACATATCGACCCCAGGGGGCCTGCTCCACTGTCAGTGGCATGAACGGGTGCGTTTATGTACTAGGATCAAGGTACCCCTGAACCCCATAGTGTATCCCGCGTGTAGTGCGGAGCAATAATTGGTTTTTCGAAAAAAGGTGCAGTTAGACCCTGCTAGGTGTGTTTCACTTATCAGGGCAATATCAAGGGAGTGTCTATTCAAATACTGCTTGACCAAACGCCTCTTGATTCCAGACCCCATTCCGTTCACGTTCCATGTGAGCAGCTTGAGGGACCTTCAGCGGGTGACAAAAAACGGAATCGTGTAGGCATCATTCACATCGTGTAATACGGGGTGTGCAGAATCTGTTTGATCTAGACACGGGGATGGTGTCCCACCAATGGTCTCTACAGGGGTGTGTTGCCGGTAGGAGGCGGGTTGAAGCAGCGTGTGGTAATTGGTGCAAATAATCAGCCATGTGAGTATGCAGTAGCCTAGAAATAACAAAGAAAAGAAACATTGCAAACATTCCCCCCCTCCCTATACTCCGCCCCAACATGAAGTACCTGTCACCTGAACAATGCTGACACCTAGAAACTAGAGCGTCAGCTTAACACAACAACAGTAACTGTTCGTCCCTCGCCTGGGCAAAACTTGCAAGTGCAGCTGGAGGTATGGGGTTTTAGGTGGTGGCCACACCGGCCGCCGACATTGTAGTGTGATCATATGAGGGGGTAAATATATCCTAGCTCTTGCAAGGTAGCGATGTCCGGAGTTCACATCCCCACCTGGGCCTCAGGTAATTAAAGAGAGTGATGTAAAGGTTGTTCCACCTTGGGTGTATCGGAGTGTGTCTCCCGGATCTTAGTGCTGTCAACAACGCGTAGCATTTTACTCTAAGGGTCTGCTCCCTCCACTGGGTCAGGATGTTCCTGCGGCACAGGTCATCGTGGGGGGCGATCCCTAGGTGGTCCGCTGCGAGATTTGCCTCCGGGACCCAGAGCATGCACCGACCAGTCTCCCTTGATATGAGTCTTGGCCCATTTCCAGGCTTCTTGCGGGTCCGTGAAATGCACCGTCGTGTCGTTACATTGAATCTTCAGCTGGGCCGGAAACAGGAGGCCGTATTTAACATTCATGGAATGGAGCATTCTCTTTAGGTGTTCAAAGGACTGCCTGGCTCTTTGGATTGGATTACACCCCAAGGGTGTAATCCGGAAAGAATAATCCTCAAGGGTGTAATCCGGAAAGAATACAATTTTTGCACCGTTATACGTGAGCGATCCTTTTGTTCGGGCCATCTGCAGTATTGCGTCCATGTCGCAGTAGTTCAGGAGTTTAGCAATGATCGTTCTAGTGTGTCCCTGGAACCGGTCGCGTTGTTGGTATACTGTGCGCCCTTTCTATTGTGAAGAACTTGGAGAGGGATTTAGGGGCAAATAAGTCTACCAACCACTGCTCCAGGAAGAGTTCCATACTTGGTCCCTCCTCATTCTCCGGGAGGCCCAGAATGTTATACAGGATATCATATTGTGCCTCTTTTGTTGTATATATTGACCTAAGCCCAGTCGCTCTGCGAAGAAATCCGCGTTGCAAAGTTCCGATCTTAGATCGATTTAGCCGCCATTTTAGGTTCATCCGCCATTTTGATTCTCACTCCAAAGTCACCCTGTGTTCTAAAATGATGGACAGTGTTTTTCTGTTTGTAACTTGGCCGTCCTGACCTCTACATGCAAGTTAATGTCTAAACTGCCCATAGGCCAAATGTTAGGGTCATGTAATGAGACTTTGTCCTTCATTGACCTGTAGATCAAGGATTACCTGTGCCAACGAAACTGATCCGCGAGCATATATTAAATACAATGTTGTTTAAATACTGAACGTGAACACTTGTTGAACTACATTGTATAAAACATGTACTAAGGCTTAATGTTAAATCCAAAGATACACTGTTGCCATTGTAACCTATTGGAGTATATACTAGGAATAATCCATATGCATATAGATGAATAAATTAGAAGTGAACTCGGCACGAACCCCTAGCCCGAGGAATGATTAACCTGTACATGGGCTGGACATTATGTTAGAAATTGTATAAAAAGAGTGAATGTTCCGATGTACAGTACCACTCACTTCTCTCACCGAAAGGGCTGGTATTCGCTGTGATGTACTGAGTGCCAGATAGCTATCTGATACTTTGTTCCTTTGAAAACTGTTCAGTTATAGAATAAAGATCTGTGTATCTTTGTAACCCGTGTTTGGTGTATTTCCTTTTGGGGTACTCAGCCTCGATATTTCCTTTTGCTTTTACAAGGATGCGGATGTTGTTCCGGCGTGATCTGCCCTCACCCTCCTCCACTCGTGCCCCTAATGTTTTTAAGTGGACCAGTGCTTGCGATAGCTGTTGGCGTACCAAGCCAAGGCCGTCCTCTACTCCAGGCACACAATGCTCCACCTCTGCAGTTCTGGAGGTTAGTTTCTGGAGGTGTTGGCGGAGGAAAGACACATCGGCCGAAACGCCATCTATTTTCTTCTCCATCGAGGAGCGGGAGTCTGCGATGGCAGCCATAACGTCCTTGACTGTTAAGGTCTCTGGCGGGGAGGTAGGAGTCGGCTGTGGCGCCGTCTCTGGAGTGTGATCGGAGGTGGTAGCGGTGGCCATGGCAAATTGGTCCTGAGTGCTTTGTGTGGAGGCTTTCTTGGCTTTATCTTTACCCATGTTAATGCTGACTTGTGCACAGAGTATGATGGAGCCACCATTCGACCGTTCCACTCTACTGTCGGGTCACGGCCAGGGCCAAGCTGCACCAAGGCAAACGCCAGCAGCCCCGACAAGACCCAGAGCCCCGTCCGCAAACCAAGGTGCAGTGGGGAGCTGCAAACTGGCCAGTCCCGCCCCTAGAGAACAGCGAGACGCTTTGGCAAACGTGTTTCAGGTATTACAGGTTGTAGCACAAAGGAGGTGGGGGGCCCACCAAGTAATCCAGTCCAAGCAGGCCCAATGACCGCACTGATGGTGCAAAGTATGCCAGAAGCAGAGGGTGTGGTTTATGCCTGGTAGGAACGAAACTAGGCACACTGATAGATAGTGGGGGGGAGGGACAAGTGTCCCAGCAAGGGGATTCCGGATGCAAGGCTCACTAGCAACAGAGCAGCAGGTTAGGCAAACCCCAGCATAGCTCCCTCGGTCCACAAAGCAGAATACGGAGCACTGTGGTGCAGGGTGGTGGTTATAATCAAGGTGTGCACAGCATCAATGTCTAATACGGGTGCACACCACGTATGGAGTCCCAGAGATGCAGGTAGAGAGCAGTACGCCCAGTAGTCCAGGGGGGAGCTACCAATGTTCATTAAGTTCTCCCTCAGCCCAATCTAGGTTTGCCGTGAGGTTGTAAACAGGGGAACGGCTCCGTAGGTGAGTCAGTCCGCCCCCCACCCACCGCATTTCTCAGGTAGCGATTCCTCCCAGACACTAGCTTTGAGCGGTCGTGCACGTGAGGGCCCGCACCAGGGTACCAGTGCCTCATTCACCCTATAAGGGTCGGGAGCTCTGTGCTGCAGTCGCATCTTGCTGCGACTTATAGAAGTGCATGATAGGTGGCAGCCCACGCTAATGTACCAGAGGGGGAGTGGGACCCAGTTGGTCGCATCTGCGCGTCCGGTCAGGATTCCTCCGGACATTGCTCTCACTGCCGCAGTCCGTATCCCCGGTGCATCGGGCCTCAGATCCTCAGCAAGGGAAAGTATCTGCAGTTCTTGCCACCGCTGTCTGCCTCGCAGAAGTAGTGAAGGGGCCAGACAACGGGCCACATAGCCGGCGGCATTGGTGTCCAGAAGGGCCCACCGGTGGCGGAGAAGGCATCTGTGGCTCGAGCCCTCCTCCGTATCTCAGGTGCAGCGCACACCCAGTCTCCAGAGGTGTTGGTGGTGGTCTTCATGAACCGCCCTTGGTAGCACAAAGACTGTGCTGACAGTGTTTGCTGTGAAGTTTGTGGGGTGTCAGCGCAGCTCGCAAGGCTGCCGCAGTTGCACACGGAGAATGGTCACTCCCAATTCTCATTGAAGAGCAGGCGCAGCAGTCCCCTTCCATTGTTGTTCCGGGCAACTCCGTGGGCTAGGGACGCTGGGTTGAGGCGGCCATCTTGGATGTAGGTTGGCACATTTTACTCGCAGCGATTTTCCCCTCACCACAGCTTCTCCGGGGCCAGGATTACAGAGCTGTAAGTTACCACTGAGCTGCTGTAAGTGGTAACACATCTGTTCCTGCAGCCGTTGATCTTTCCGCCCCCGCGAACAGGTTGAAATCAGCAGGATGTTGTTGGCGGCCGGAGGAGCTCACGGGACACACATCCTCTAGGCTCACATGCTGGCCACGCCCCCGTCTCGGCATCCTTTCTTGAAAAAGTGCTTCTTTGGAGTCAACATTTTCATTACTCCTTTCAGCGATCCTGATGATTTTACATGTTCATCGATACTCCAGGTCATCTGGCTACATTGTCCGATCGGGCTGCAGTAAATCCACTGTCCCACATACTTCTTGTGGTTCCTTGCATACATCACTTCATTCCCTTTGTGATAAGATACTGGCCTTCATGTAGTCTTTGATTTCTTCATCTGTCAACTCATTGGGTACAAACCCTGATTCGACATCTATCATGATCTTCATTCCTACTGCTTTCTGTGCTGTCTTCTTACATTGTGTAATCATTATCCTGATTACACAGAAACCAAACATCACCATCACGAGTATAGCTCCCAAGAGCTTGTTCGCCATCCATTGTGGAACCCATGAGAAGATAAACGCAAACCAGCCATCATCCACAATGGCTTCTGTCTCATCTTCCATCTTGTTGTGCTGGTTTGTTAGCAGTGGTATGGCCTCCGTCAATGTGCCATTTTCATCATTATGAGAAGGTATGAACGTGCAACAGGATGGCCCGATTTTGGTGCAGACACCTCCAACCATTGCTGTAGTCATATCAAGGACATATCTGTTCTGGAGGGTCATCAGCCTTATGGCCCTCAATTCCTCTTTGATCGCATTGAATCCCTTAATAGTGGTGTTGATCGTCTGCAGGAGTTCCCATCTGGTAATCTGTAAGCATTTCACATTAGAACATCATCTGGATCCCTGGCACAAAGATCTTGATAAAGATTGAAGCAGTCTTACTGAGCAGCCTATTTTCATACAGAATAGCATCAAAAGCTTCTGTTGATTTTGCTGAAAAGTAATTCTCTCTCCTGGTTCGATTGAGGAACTCAGGTGATCTCCTCCTCAAATGGGCATCTGCTTTCGGAAATTCGCCAATATTCAGGTCACTCTTCAGAATCACTAATGCTGGAGCATGGACAAGCACTAAGGAACACGTTCCTCCTCAATCCTTGGGCAACTTCATGTAGGCCCTGGACCCAGAAGCCCAATATCAATCCATCAGGACAGCTGTTCCTGCTCCCAAACCGGAAACATCACCTATAATCTTATAACCTATGTTATCTCCCACATGTCTTTTTCCTATTCACTGGAAACACAATGTCACATTCGTCAGTGGGATTACAAATATTGGGCCTGATTCATCTTCTACCCATGTCAGCAGCTTGGCATGTTCAGACTTTAGCCATTCATCCTTCACCTTTTGTACTTCTCGTACATATTATTGCTTTAATAGATGAGCTGCGCAGGACATCTATCCTTCTTCCCATCCTTTTCTGGTCTTTACTTGTCCATAGACTAGCATGTGCGTTCTCTCCCAGCATTCAGGCATCCAAGCCAGCTCTAGTTTAGCCGGACAGTCCATTCTCTTCATTTCTTTTATGACTGCTTCATCCTGTCCTGCCCTAGGGTATGTGAGCATCTTGCTCTTCCATGCAGGCTCCTTTTCCATCTGTGTAGTCTTAATATAATCATCCTGGAATGGGAACGACCATTCCGATCTCCATCGCAGGGTGGCCCAATGTCCTTGGAACTTTCCTTGGGTCATGCATGCAGCAAGGTGGACAAGACATCCGGCATCAGACTCTGGTATTTCTCTGGGAATGAAAGTATGGGCAGTACTCATGGCATAAGGTACGAGAGAACACACGTAGCAACCCTCCTTAGATGTTCTTTGTCCTTTCACCACCTTTTTCATGTGCAGATACCACATGTTATTATGTTATGTTATGTTATTTTGCACTTATATAGCGCCTTATATACCATTGGTATGGTCTGAAGGCGCTGGTAGGTTGAACGCCCTTGGGAACCGAAGTTCTTGTCAGTCGAGGGAGGAGAGAGGGTCCAAAAGGTGCGAGTGCGCAACTGGTATGTGTGCAGCTGGTGCGAAAATTCCTGTGGAAGCTGCTTCATAGCGGTAGGTGTGGTGGCTGAGAGGTCAGGAGTATGTGTTTGAATCTGGCAGGAATTATCCAGACCGAGAGTGGCAGCGTAAGGCCTGAGGAGAACGCCTGGCTGGGGGTGCGAGACCAGCAGTGATTACATAGAGTGATGTGGAGTGAGCGGCGTCATATGTTGATATGAGAACAGTTATACCGAATGGTGTCATAGTATCTCTGTGTTCTAGTTGGGTGGTGGTGTAAGGAGAGAGTAAGCGTGGGGTGTGATATGAGGTATGATCTTTTAAAGGATCCATGCATTCTAGGTATAATATGGACGTCATGCAGTTAAGCAATTCGTCCCTTCTGCACATTCGTCGGCCCTCCACACGTCCTCTCGCCACACACGTCCTCTCGCTACACACGTCCTCTCGCCATACACGTCCTCTCGCCATACACGTCCTCTCGCCACACACGTCCTCTCGCCACATGCGTCCTCTCGCCACAACACGTCCTCTCGCCACAACACATTCTCTCGCCACAACACGTCCTCTCGCCACAACACGTCCTTTTGCCACAACACGTCCTTTCGCCACACATGTCCTCTCGCCACCCACGTCCTCTCGCCACCCACGTCCTCTCGCCACCCACGTCCTCTCGCCACACACGTCATCTCGCCACACCCAAATGTGCTGTACTGTCTAAATATGTGTTCATGCCATTATCGCCTTTCTCTGCATTTCTCTTGTGTCTTCCCAACATAATGGTTGCAGCCCAGGGAAACAACTCTAAAGCAGCTCTGTTGTGGGCAGAAAGCACTCGAGACCTAGGCTCATCTAGAATGGGCAAATCTGCACGAGTTTCTAGAGTAGGGAGAATCAAAGGAATTTCCACCATTCCTGGACCAATAAAGTAAAGAGTGTGGACCAGGAGAAACATGAACACATATATTGTTTTACACCAGAATATTAATCCACACCATTTTTGCCAATATGGTATTTCTTGAGTTTGCTCATTCTCTGAAATCATGCCATTTTCAAGATTCCTCATTATGCCTGTATACTACTTTAAGTAAGGAAAAAACCTTTTTAAACAGGTAGTTCAGGTAAATCAGGTAGCTGCAGAATCTGATCAATTATCACCGTAAGCAGCCTCCTTATCGCAGTGCCATTTCTAGGATCATGCAGAAAAGTATGTATGTTGACACTACGCCCAAAAAGAGCAGGATAAGCTCAAAGAATATATATGAAAACAGCAAGTAAGATCCTATGGGTATCGTCGTTTGTCAGAACCATAGATTCAACCAAACCATTGCGTTCTACTAAAAGAATCAGCGTATTGCTCACGCTTCCAATTTCTTATCAAATGTTGCCGCTTAAACGTATTCACAACATGTCAACAACTTTCTAAAGTTCATTTTCAAAGAACTCTGTGGCTCAAGAAATGGGTTTGCATGCCTGCTATCATATCTATAAGGAGTGCTCAGGAGAGCTGCAGTCCAAGTGCAAATCTGCACTTATCAATAAATCTGTTGGTTTATCATCCTTCTTCTTCGTCATCAATCGAGTCTGCACGTGCTGAAATTCTTCTTCTTGTCTTGCTTCAGTATCAATTTCTAGGGATGCGTCGGCCTCTCCAGTGTAGATTTTAACATCGTTAAGATGGATCCAGGCTTTCCTGCCTTGAACTTTTACTGCAGAGGGAGTAATGTCTTCCATGATGAACGAGCCAACAAATCTAGGTTCATGCCACTTTCTAGTAAAGTTCTGGATCAGCACTGTGTCGTCAATAAACAACCTGGGTGCTGATAATAGTTTAGAAACTTCGGCTGCTGAATGGTCTTCATCTGTGTTCTGAGACTGACCCCCCTGGCGCTTGAATAGATCTGAAATGACAGCTATACTAGCGGTCACACATGTTAAGTACTCATTTATTTTATTTCCTAACAGTTTTGCAGAACTCTGGGCATCCCTTCTGCTCCTCGATGGAGGAGTCAAAGGCATTCTCATTCATCTTCCTGTCACTAATTTGTGGGGTATGAGGTGATGGTCCGAACCAGGCTGATTCCTTAAGGCATAGAACGCTAGGGGCAGGCAATATAGCCATCCCTTCTTCAGTGTCAATTTTAACTTGGCGACTCTCTCCTTTAAGAGGCCTTTGAGTCTCTCACATATTCTGTTTGCTTGCGGAGATAAGCAGAAGAAAACATATGTTTAATATTCAATGACAATCCTATTTGTTCAAATACTTCATTAACAAAATATGGCCCATTATCGGATCTCAATACTTCACACGCACCTCATATTGGTAAGACTTCACATACTAAAAACTTTACTGCGCAAGTGGCATCAGGGTGTGTACAAGGATCTGCTTCGATCCACCTGGAGAAGGGACACACCACCACTATCAAATACCTATATCCACTACATACTTGCAGCATGCCAAAATAATCAATGTGTAAATGCTGAAAAGGACCATTCGGTCGAGCAATCACTCCTCTAATTGTCCTCTAATTGTTTGCAGTATGCCCAGCAGTAAACCTTTGACATAGGATGCAATTTACTACATAAAATGCAACATGTTCTAACAGGTTCGGCACAAACCAGTCTTCTGCAATAGCTGCAGCGAGACTCTCCTTGTTACATGTGCTGGGTAGTGCAGCTGTTCCAGCGCTACCCTCAATAATACTACTGGCATCCCAGGTTTTCCCGTACTGTCCTGTCGCCACAATGCTTCTGTGGGTGATAAAGAGCACCTCCTTTGTTTTACACAAGTGCATCACAGGAGTAACATCTTCCATAGTGACAAGTGTCTATTGACTGTCAATACTTACCTATGCTTTACAAAAAATATGTTTATAAAAATAACAAATATGAGCACGCACAAACAAATCGCTGCTCAAACCCTCTATTCTCCAATAGTCTCAATCTAGCTTTAAGTCGGTACTGACAACTTCTCTAGCTAGATACTATGTCTTCTCAAGCTTTTCTCTTTACTCTCTTGTCGCTCTTGACACCTCAATATGACACAAATACAAACAGACAGACTAGTCGACTCTTCACATTAATACTCAGCACTTTTTCCTTATCTCTGCCCCTAAATGTACCCTGATAAGGGTTTAAATCATTATCTTACAGGGAACTATCCTCTGCGTAGCCTAGATTACTCCAACTGAAGTGTATAATGACTTCTTCTGAAATTCTCTTGAACCAGGACTCCTTGGGCTTATCTCCTTATCTCTTATCTATATAAACAAAAAACACCACTCATTACTTTTCTTACACTATTTTATAAGTCCCCCGTTTCTTTTTGAACTACCACAATCCCATCCCCTCAATTTGCCATTCCCCTTAGTCTACTCACCATTTGCTATTTCAGCTCTAGACTCCCCTCTCCAATCGACCACTTTTGCCTTCCGCCTGCAAAGCGCCTGTGGAAACTAGGTGGGATTTCGTCAAAGAAGGACCCATCACACCTGTATCGATTTTCTTGCAAGAATTCTATATCGGCCGCTCTCTACAGGAAACCTCGCGATCTTCCGGCTAGATGGTGAAGGGCACTCAATTGTCCAAAGCACTGGAGTCTATAGGTTGATGGGTCTTTACATCAACCATCCGACATGCTACCACGTGAACCCTAGAGGCCCTTTTACTTAAGGTAATATGTCGTACTATGGATGGAACTGAGAATAACTTCTCAAACTAAATAATAAAACTGACTTAGGAAGTTGGCAAATAACTCTTGTTTTAATATTAGTTGTCTAAAACAGGGAGTACAGTGGACATCAATGGACGCCACCCAGCATAATCTCAAAGAATCTCATAAAAAACAACACATTTATACTAAAAGTTCATCATAAGTGACGTCATACTACCTGGCAAACTAAGAAAACCTACCGGAGATTGTGGGTGGCTCAAGGGGAATGCCTAAGTATACTATCTATATGGGATAGGATCGTGATTGGGTCTGTACAGTCCTCCCCTAGTGCAAGTCATAGTGCAAGTCATCTTCGACAGTAATTAGAAACACAACACTTCATTGGCTCTCAAACTATAAGGCTCTTTGTTATATGGCCTTCTATAATTGGTTGGCACGCTTGTACCTTTCGGAACATTCGATGCTCTAGCAGCCGTAAGCTGGTTCCCCAGGTGCTGGTGGGTGAACTTGACTGTGTCTCCCAACCCAATTAGCCCAACATCTCTCATCACTCCTGCCGTCTGCCATCCACATTGTCTTTGAACTCGGCCTTGTAGTAGCTTCTCACCTCTGGGAATATAAGGGAGTGTGATCACTTGCTATCTTCAATCTGGTGCACCATGGCCTTTGTCTATTTTCACCCTCAGCTCACGTGACCAGAGACTGTGAATTTGCTCGTATCATGGCCTTTAATTGTCTGTAATAAAGAAACTTGGCACTGATGGTGTTCTCTCTTTGCAACTTTCTAGTGGTACGGTTCCCGTGACCCCAATTTTTCTTGTTGCTTGTTTAGTTCCTCCCTTGGCTTCACAGTGTCTGGGGACGCTCATCCTTGATCATTTATCAGTACAACACTTTGTTGCATGGGCTAGATTGATTGATAAAGTTCTCGTTGAGAACAAGTGGCATGCTACTGCAGGGCGGAGCACCTTTACAGCTCATCATTAGTATTTTTTATTTTCTCTTTTCTCTTCTTTTCTCTTCTCTCAGTATCTATTTATGATGGCGGCAGCAGATTCAGTATTCTTTTCAGAGGAACAATTGGCTGCGGCAATCGAGGTACCCTCCTTTTTCTACAACACTGATGTCATCGCATCGTCGGTGCTGGGGATAATTCTAGTATTACTATTGAAACTCTCTTAAAATTGAGGAAGAAAAATTTTTGTATGGAAATGCACAGTCATCTGCTTACTGAATATTTGAAAAAGAATATTATTCCGCAGGGCCTAGTGGTACGGCTGGAACCGTGTCTATTTATTGATGACACAGAATATAAGCAGGCATTTGCTGGTGTAGCGATTAAATGCAGCCGCGATTTAATGCTCTTGACGATCAATACAGCACTTAAGAAGAGCATGATAATTGGGGAAGAAATTGAAAAAGCAGAAACTGCATTTTCTTTAGATACTTCAATTGCCAATTTAAAGGAGAAATTGGATCTAATTGAAAAGCAAACCAAGGAGTTTATCAAAATAACAACTAATAAAAAATGGATAAACTCAGGAAAGACATTCTGGCCTTCACTAAGGAAGGCATGTTTCCTTATCTTAATGCTGAATAAAAAGGGCCAGGACATTGGTCAAATCCCAATAACTTACAAATGGACCCTGTACCATATAACAAGAGGGTTACTTTTTCGGATACATCTTCGGACGGCAGCACGTCATATCCTAACAGAGGGACACGTAACAAAGGAAATAGAAGAAACAGAGGACAGCACAGAGGGAGAGGAGGTAGACCCTATTGGCAATATCCTCAATATGGCCCTCCACCACCTTTTGCTCAATATGGCCAGAGCACCCCATTTCCGGCCCCGAATCTCCCTTTTCCTCCTCCAGAACTAGGACCACCACCATTAGACAACCAATTTCACACCAGGAGACGGTCCTACCGGAGGTAATACCCAAGTCAGCGGTATACAATATCTCCCAGAGGACTTTAAGCCCGCTTGAAATTTCCATGCTTGAGAGAGGGTTTTCATTTGTACCCATGCAAAATCCATCCAAAATGGATATGGAAATTGAATTACGTAGTCTATTCCGGAAAATCAGACTGCGAGATTTTTTCGGGACCAATGAAGGGGAACAAACTGACGTGGATTGTAACCCCCCATTTAGATGTAGGTCCACCTTTACGCCTAGTCTTAATATGGTCTCGGAAGGAATGGCGATTTTTGAAAAAGCTGTACTTTTTTCATTCGCTACACAAACGTATTGACAGTCACTCACATACACCCAAAAAAGAATGGAACTGCCTCAGGAAACTTAAAGAAGATTCCACCATTATAATCAAGCAGGCAGACAAGGGGGGAGGTATTGTTGTCCTAGGTGCCGCCCAGTATGACCAAGAGGTCATGCGTCAACTTGATAACCCCTTGGTTTACCACAAACTGAGTGGAGATCCAACTGAAGGGATCAGTAAGGAAATAAATGCTATCTGTATGGCAGCACGAGAGGCGGACATCATTAGTGAAAAGGAACTGTTATTTCTCACGGCCAAAGGGACCAGAGTCCCGCTGTTTTATGTATTACCAAAAATACATAAAGACCCCATTAATCCTCCAGGCCGCCCCATAGTTTCTTTATGCAGCTCCATATTGGAACCATTGGGCCAATGTTTTGATTATTTTTTGAAACCTCTGGCTGCCAATACTGATACTTATGTATCTGATACTACAGATGCTATTAAACATCTTGAGAATTTACCTTTTAATCCGGAACACGAGATGCTAATAACTTTGGACGTAGAGTCGCTTTATTCCAACATCCCTCAAGCTGAGTCTCTACAGGTCATAAAAAGTTTTTTGGACAGTCGACCTGACATTCAACATAAAGCAAGTGAATTTTTGATTCAGTTATTAGAACTAGCTCTTACCAAGAATTACTTTAGATTCAAGAATTCTTATTATCTACAGGTAAAGGGCACAGCAATGCCATTTTGTATATGTGGCAGTTTGAGAAGTCTCTGATTTTACATGACTCTAATCCTTTCTTTTCGGCGATACGTCTATATAAGAGGTATATAGACGACATAATAATGGTCTGGGATACCACAAAGGACGACTACACAACCTTTCTCCCCTGGATCAATTCTTTAAATCCCCATCTTAAATTCACTATGGCTACCAGTAACATCTCACTTCCGTTCTTGGATCTAGCCATCAAGATTGACATGGACCATATTTTCGTAGACCTATTTTGCAAAGAAACAGATCGTACCACCATTTTACGATTTGATAGTTTCCACCCACAGGCCCTTAGGGAGAGTATTCCCTATGGGCAATTTTTGAGAGCAAGACAGAATTGTACCAAAATTAGTGATTATTCCAAACAAGCTGGAATCATCTCCACCAGACTATCAGCCAGAGGCTATCCGCCATACTTACTCAAACAGGCACAGAAGAGAGCCAGATATCAACATCGCGACATACTACTGACCAGGCAGAATAGCCCTGATATTACCAACCAATGTATTGTATGCGTGACTACCTTTAATTCCCATCACAAAGAGATCAAGAAAATGATCCACAAACATTGGCATCTTCTCCAACTTAATAATCCTGACCTGGAGCGGCCGTTGTTTGCCTTTAAAAAAGGAAAAAATTTGAAAAACTGGCTCTCACAAGCAGACCGAGCCAAACCTGCCCCTCGACAATCTACTCTTCATTCGCAATGGGGTTTCCAACCCATTTTGGGGCATTTCCCATGTGGCTTTTGTAACGCCTGTAAATCCACCATGGCCTGCTTTACTGTTACCATCAATAATAGAGTATGGTCCCTCAAGCAACACACCACATGCAATTCGATCAACGTGATCTATGTCATTATATGCCCATGTGATAAATCCTATATAGGTAAAACAGCCAGACCTACAAAAACAAGGATTTCGGAACATAAATCGAGAATCCGGACCAACACTAGTAATGCCCCGCTAATGTCACATTTTTTGGAACTAGGTCACAATTGTGACGACTTTAAATGGTGGGCATTGGAACGTGTGATAGGGACCGATCGACTTAACACGGCAGCTAGACTTTCCCAATGGGAACAATGGTGGATGTACCAGACGAATAGCTATCACATTGGTTTAAACCATCAAGAAGAATGGCTCCACTGTATTACTTAAAGGCCATTTGTAAGCATGATACAGATTGCTTTGGCTGATGTTAAGCATATTTTTTAGGTGAGTTGTTTATGGGGAATTTCATGTTACTATGCTACATTACCTTATACGCATAGCACTCCTTCTGTTAGATCTGGTCTGGCCTGTGCTTTACCCTAAATCATCTTTAGTACTACTGGATCTTACCACGCAATAATGCTGGCCTTCATATCCATATATCTTTGACGAGTAGTTTACCACACAGGTAATTACTGATTTGTGACACATGGACACCGTCCAATTCACATGAATTATTTATAGATATCGACACAGATGTGGAGTATATACACCCCGATCTTACCTTTCAGCGGCTTGAGTGCGGGGATGTGTCTCCTTCTTTGTTTCCACTGAATTTGGATTGGCGTTTTCGCACGCCATTGTTGAATTCCCTGCGTGAATGCTCTGTCCCTTTAAGAGCATTGTTACATCTGCTAGTCATATGACTATATGACATAGTCACGTGTCCGGGATACCCGATACTTTAGGAAGTGGTTGCGATTGCAGCTCCGTTTTCCGCTCTACCTTGGCACTTTAGGAGGATCGGGCGTATTTGGCGGGACCTCTTTCTCGCTGGCCGGATGATATATTGGCTGTGAAAGGACAAGAACGCGGACGATACGCGTCCAGCTGCAGCATATTTCCAGAAATTCGGGTAAGTATGCGGATGCCGTCTTGGTGTATTTTCACACTTTTGCCGCCACCGCATTGAGTCTTTCTTAAATTAAATTGAATTGACTTTGGTGGGTCAGGACCGGAATCTAGGGGAGGGTTTTCCCTTTCCTTTTCTTTATTTTGTGTTATACTGTATTTGGCAGGCCTGTTGAACAGTGTCTGTAGAATCGCTGGCACATGATATTGCATGGGAGTAACCATGTGATTACTATGGGTCTTTATCGCTGCTTATTGGCCGTTTCCCAACATATGGCCAACTTGGGATAGTAAATGCTGCTTAGTTTCACGTTGTGTACTCAGGGATTTTCCTCCTTTCCAATGAGGGTTATAGTACATTAATATTGTCAGTTGCTTTGCTCTATCTATGGGCACTTGGGCTACTTTAATATCAATATCTATAACCACCCATGATGCGTTGAGGAAGATGCTTTCTGCCCTTAGTTGACTGGATTGGATTTTTCAATTTTTTTCATCCATGGCTTCTCTTTTCTCTTCTTTTCTTTATGGCTGTGTTTTGCAGCGGCAAACGCTGCACAGGTGGGACTCATACCGAGTGCACCAACATATGAATCTTGACTTTATCAAGACATTACCGCTCCAGAATAGAGGGTATTTTTCGCTTCTTCCTTCGTGATCTCACCGAGGAGGAGTGCTTTTCTTCAATTCTGAAGGTATGTATTTTTTGTTTTTTGAATGTTGAGCTGTTGAGGTGAGCTGTTCTGTAGGTTAGCTCATATGCCACTGGGATTGCAGTGAATGTCCTTATTAATTCAGGCTTTCCTCTCCCCATAACCCGCCTTGCTGGATTCATTTAATTGTAGATCCGCGGCCAGGGTGGAGGGGTGTTATATTTTTTCACATCCCCTGACCTAATTAGGTTTCCACCTGATGATTTCGAGTGAGCTTTATGTGAAGAGTTTTTTTAACTATTGTCTAAAACTACATTACAATTGCTTGTATGGAGTTACTGTGGGGTTGCTAGGCTGTGTCAAGGATTTTTAATTATGTGGTTTTAATTCTATTTTCTGGCTTTTTCTTCTTTCTTTTTCTTTTATCTTTCTGATTTAGTTCTGAATCAGATTAAGATGGAACGCATTTACTATCTATGTATACAGAGGAAGAACCCGGCTACGAAACGACACATGGAACAACATTAAGATGTCCATCTATTGTCTGTTATAAATTGTTTGTGTTCCTGATAAATTAGAACTATTTCTGCCCTGTCCTGAGGAAGACGACGGTCGAGTCTTATCTCTCTTTTTTGTTTTAAAGAGATAGACGCCTTAGACAATTTTTACAGGTCGTCGAAACTACCTACCCTTAGATACCAGTGCAGTACACGAGAATGATGGGAACTGCATCAGGTACTGGTCGTTGACTGTTTAGGTCGGAATGGTGACAAGTAGTGCAAATCTGTTCACAATTATTGCATTTTTAACTTGTCAGATCATTTTAAATATAATTTGGAATCGGGGACAATATTAGAAGATTACAGGGGACTTTACTTCCTGTTTTCACACTCAGTGTGTTTTGTCTTCTCCCCTTTTCCTCTTCTATTATCTCTCTTTTTTCTATTTTTTCCTTTTTCTACATATATATTTCTGGTTGGAATTGTTTGAAATTATTTTTGAAAATTGGATTTCTTCTTTGTGCATTATGTCTCTAAATTGTAATTGCACTGTGCACTTTATGTCTATCCTGAATTGCAGGATGATCAGTAGATAACTATGAACTTTAACTGTAGACATTTAACATTGATTGACTGTTTTATGCTGTTTTACCATGGATTCAGCACTATGTTTATGTAATTTGACATGTGAATAATAAAGATTGATTGATTTTATATTATCCTTGACCTGGCTATCCCCTCATTGAGCTCCTAGATTGAGAGCAATTTACCCCGCTTGATCTTTCTAGTGGTAAGATCCCGTGACCCCAATTTTTCTTGTTGCTTCTCTCTTTGCAACTTATCAAGGGATGCCTCAGCTTCTCACGTTTTATTGATCTTCGCAGCTGACAACCAATTCTTGGCTGCTTCTAGACTTTGACATCAAGATAGACAGCCTCTTTGGTCTTGCTTCGAATTTGAGCCTATTCTTTGCTGCGACACACAAAGCTTCCAAAGCGTCTTTCTTCATGGAGACTCACTTACTAAAAACTATCATCGAATGTCCAGAAATCTTATATACATATATGATGGCGGCACCGCCTGAAGTCCATGTACTACATATAGCCAGCCTTAAGAATACTTAGGGCCTCATTACACGGACGGCGGTGGACCAAGGTGCTATTAGCACCTTGGTCCATGCCGGTAAAATACCGGCACCGCCTTGGTGGAAAGGGGAATTACCGCCCCATTCCAAGGTCGGTGGGGCGGCAATTCCCCCTTCCCCCATTGCCCTTCCCCATTCCCATTTTTGCCCCATAGGGTATAACGGGAATGGTGAAGGTGCTAATTACGGCACCGCAAATTGCGGGACCGTAATTAGCTCCCTGGTCCCTTTGCGGGTTGGTTTTTAAATTCTCCAACCCGCAAAGGGACCTCGTAGTAAGGCGGTAAGGATTTACTGGTACCGGTAAAATACTGGTACCGGTAAACCCTTACCGCCTACCGTGTAATGAGGCCCTTAGTCTACTTGCGTTGCAGCATCTGCACAATTATAAAATGGTTTGTGTTTTCTGCAGTGCTCTTCACACATGCAATCTTCATCCTGCACATGAAAGCCTTCTCAATTCTTTACTTCGCCATCAGATCACCTATGCATTCTCTTCTTCAGTCATCCTTCTCAGTGCGTCACACTAATTTCTCGTGATGTCACCAGCTTCTCCTTTTCACATCTTCACATTTCTTCAGGCGCTTCTCTCAGGAGATCATCAGTCTTTCGGGGATACTTCTCATAGGGCTTTCTTAGTGGATACCTCATCTCTAAGATTCTTTGTGGTATAGGTACCATTACTGGCATTGCACATGTTGCAATTTACGGTTTCCAGAATATAGGCAAAATAGGGGCGGGACTTCCTGTAGAGGTACTCGGCTGCTCCTCTACACAGTCCATATGCTGGAGTACGCGCAAGTTGAGGTGGTCGGTTCGGATTTCAAAAGGGTAAGCAGCCCCTTGCAATAGGTGTCGCCATTCGGTACAAGTGTGCTTCATGTCCAACAGTTCCTTCTCGATGACCGAATAGTTGCGTTCACTTGCGCTAAATGTCCTCAAAAGGTACATAACCGGATGTTCCATTCCATTAGTTTCAAAACTGCTCCTAAGGCGCCCGCTGAGGAATCAGTTTCCACTATGAATGGAACTCTTTGGTCAGGTTGTTTAAGTACGGGCGCTGTACAAAATGAGTACTTTAGTTGTTGAAACGCATCTTCTGCATCTTGTTTCCAAAGGAAAGCTCAGTCTTTCTTGAGTAAAGTGGTGATAGGGAGTACCTTTTCAGAGAAATTGGGGATGAATTTTTCGTGGAAATTGGCCATCCCTAAAAAACAATGTATCTCCTTCACTGAGGTGGGTGCAGGCCATTTTAAAATTGCTGATACCTTATGTGGGTCTATCTTGATTCCTTTGTCAGATTGTGGTAAGGTACCGATGTGACCTCGAACAAACATTTCTCTGGTTTAACCAGAAGCCGGTTCTCGTATAACCAGTCCAGAACTTCTGCCACATGAGCCTGGTGGAGTTCGATGTATTTGGAGAACACTAAAATGTCATGCAAGTAGACTATGACAGTCCTGAATAGTAGATCTTAAAATAGTCGGTCCATAAACCGATGAAACACTTCCAGCGCATTTACTGGACCAAACGGCTTAACCTGGTAGTCGTAGAGACCAAAAGGGGTCCTAAAAGCCGTTTTCCTCTCATCCCCTGAGCAGATCCTTAGGATATGATATAATATGATATGATATTTTATTTGTATCGCGCCCATACACAAGTGTTTCAAGGCGCGACGGGGCAAGGGAGGGATACAAGGTAGGACAAAATAACGGTCTTACTAGGCTCAGTGACATTGAGAACACACAAGTGCAGGGAAGAGGGAAGGGGGAAAGTGTAAAGGGCAGGGGAGGAGTGGAAAGGGCTGAACATGTGATCAAAACAGCAACAAATAGTGCGGCCAGCAGGTGGTAAGTGCAAGGATTGCACTTGCCTGAGGTGGTATGCTCCACGTAAATCAAGTTTGGTAAACAGGACAGTCCCTTGCACGGCTTCTAAGATGTCTTCGATCAAAGGCATCGAGTACCTGTTCCGTATTGTGACTCAATTGAGTCCTCTATAATCAATGCACGGCCAGAGCTAAAACGAGTCTTTCTTTGGGATGAAGGTCAACAATGCTCTAGCTTGTAATTTAGATGGCCTTATGAGACCGTTCTGGAGTTTCTCCTCTAAATAGTCCTTCAAGGATTTTCTTCAGGAATGGTCAAGGAGAACATGCAGCCGAAGGGTACCAACACACCTGGGATGAAGCTTAGGGTGCAGTCTTCAAGGCGATGGGGAGGAAGTTCAAACATCAATAATCGAAACGAATCAGGTAGTTGGCAAAAAGGTTAAGCCCTCCCATAAAACAGGTCACCATGAACGTCACTAAATACACAACGTCCCATTGGTTACACAAACTATAGGGCCCTTAATCACGCGGCCCCCTACAATTGGTTGGCACTCTAACCTCTGTCAGTACTTTTCCACCTACGTTAGCAGCACGCAGGCTGGGCTTCCAGATGCTGGTGAGCTGGTCTTAACCATAGCTTCCCACCAATTAGCATATCATCTATCATCACCTCAGTGGTCTGCTGTCAATTAATGCTTTGAACTTGTCCTTGGGAGTGTTCTTTCTCTGGAGAATTCAGGGGAGTGAAGGTACGCTCTGCCTTCATGCGTAGGTGTGGTCGTCATGTTGGTCCAACTTCATCTTTCCACATGAGCGAAGACCACAAAATTGAGCTACTTGTGCATTTAAAATACTATTTTCTAATAGACCTCTGACGTCTTCCTTGTTTTGTCCATGCCTTCTGAACAGGAGTTTCGTTCTTTCATGCAATTTGTATCCAATGTCTGTTCATCCCAGTCTGATACAACCTTTGCTTCTTGGGGCTCATCCAGCCTTGCCTTCTGAGTTTCACTCTTGTTAATCCAATTTCTTTTATAACTGCGACACACTAGAAAGCCTTCCTTTCTTGTCCAGCACTGCTATAATATGTAGTGGAAGCATCCATTCTTTACTCACTCCTATATATGTGTAGGTTAGCGCATACCGCAATCTATTCACTATAAAGCTAGCCTCAAGAAGACTTCATCTGCTTGCGTTTCTTTGCATATGTACATGTGTAAACTGACTTGATATCTTCATCGTTTCTGTAGCATAAGTTTCTTCATCTTGAGCCCAAGATGTCACCCATCTTTGAAACTTTCTTGATGCTTTATAGACTATCTGCATTCTCTTGTCTCTGCATCTCTTCTTTGTACATCAGCCTTGCTTCATGTATGACTTCACCATTCTGCTCTTCCATTCATCTGGCTTGTTTCTTCCGGGTTCTCATTCAAATGGCCATCATAATGTCGTGTATGCAGGTATGGCTTCCGTGATGGGAACCTCGCTTCCAGGATTCTCCTCGGTATTTGTATTTTCACTGGTACTGCACGTGTCTCACACTCTGGTTCCCAACATATAGGCAATATGGGTGAAGTGGTTGAGGTGGTGGGTACTTGGCTCCTTCTCTACACTCCCCTTTTGGGCGATTCATCGACCACTCTCCCATCATCCTTCTTGTCTAGACATGCTCTTCTGAAGAAATACTTCTTTGGGATCCATATCATTATGACTCCTATCAGGCATCCAGCTGATTTTACATGCTCATCCTTGTTTCAAGTCATGGGCATGCATTGTCCACTTGGGCTGCAACAGATCCGCTTTCCCACAAACCTCTTATGGTTCTTTAGATACAGTGTCAAAATGCACACAATAATGGAGGAGAGAAATCAACACTCTCCCCGAACCACAGAAGCCGAATGAATTCGACCCTCCCACCGTGGTTGACACAGGCGCCTGATAATAGTACACAGGACACCAAGTGGCAGCCAATGGGGGGAAGAGGAGTTAGGGAGAGATTGTGGATGTGGTGGGTGTTAGGCAGAAACCTGTGCCGTTCCCTCTGGGACCACTGCAAAAGATTTAGGACTACAGGTGTTTGGCAGTAAACCCACTTGGTAGCAGTCTGTACCACACAACTTCACTTGGTAGCTGTGGCTGAGCAGTCAGACTTCCCTCAAGAAGAGTTAGGCAGTATACAGAGTATTCACAATAGGTCAAAAGCACACAATAGAACAAGTAAACACTGACCAGGGCTTGGTGTAAAAGAGATATAATTATTTATTTAAAACCACATCTAGAAAAACACACAGGCACTAATAGTAAGCAATTCAAAAACACGGTCACTAAAAGATATACACTCCCTTAAAAGAATATTAGACAAGTCTTAAGTAAAGCCCCACTTATTTTCAGACAGCGGTGAGCGCTTAACGTAGATGGCACTCTAATAGTTTTAAAAAGGGAGAGAAAAGCAGAGAACAATTTGAAACAGATCCCAACACTTTTACAAGAACATAACAAGAGAGGAAGGCAAAGTAAAACCGTGAATTCAGAGTCAGTAGGCCGGATCCGCTTTAAGAGGATCGAAACGAAATGTGTCCAAATTCACACGGTTGCAGTGCACAAAAGTCTTGTAATGGTTCAAAAAGGAGTTGGACCAAAGAAACGGACCAGTTAGAGGGTCAAGGCGGCCAGCCCAGTCCAGAAGTTTAAGGAGTTATTATTACCTTGTAGCAATCTTTAGAAAGGGAGGCCTGGCGGACACGGTACCTTAAAGTGGTGAGAACACTCCAGCGGGGGCAGTTGTTCCTGGCAGCGGATGCAAGTCGGTGTTTCATCCGGGGGAAGAGAGGATCTCGCCCTGGAGGAAGACAGGAGTCCGTTGCACTGCCAGGGAAGAAACCAGCCGCAGAGTTTCTCAGGTACAAGGAGCGGTCCGTTGATTCGCGGTTCAGTGGTGAGTGGCTATCCGGCCGCCGGGGTGCTTGGCACGGGCAGTTCGACCACAACCCGGTCTGGGGTGCGAAGAAAGAAAGGTAACCTGGTTGTGCCCACCAGTCAGGGAAAGAAGCCTCTCCAGCCGGGAGATCTTCTCTGTCGTCGGGAAGTGGTGAGTCGGTTCTGCAGGGCTCCACCGGTGGTGTCATTGTGGTAGGTCGGCTCAGCTTCTCCCTCATTGGATTCTCAGGTCCTGTGGTGACTTCTGAAGTTCCAGTCCCCAAAGCCCTGCTTTTATGCAGCATACCCCCATTCACTCAGCCTAGCTGTCAATCAAACATACTAAGTGGTGAGCCGGCCGGCTCACCACTTGGGCCAATCACACAAGAGTGCGACTTGAGTTACCAAGGTAACTCAGTCCAGGGTGCCTAAACCCCCTCCCACACCCCCTGTGGTACCCAGACAGAGTGGCACCACTTTTGGAGGCTTCTGTGGAGAAGCCCACCAAAAGGTGGAACAAAGGGCTCGACTTGGGTTGGAGTCACAGAAGAGAACACAAACGCCATTTTTGAATCGAGTCTTGGCAAAAAATACCAACCGGAGAATTAATATTAATTAAATAAACCGGCGGTATGTTCGAGGCTATGAGAATTAAATAATTAAAGTTGGTAGCCTCGAACAATGGGAAAATCCCATAGGGAAATATTTGCGGTTGAATATAAAAAGTAGTTTCCACTGCCACCAGCCAAAACTCGATCAGGGGGGATGGAGACGTGCCCCCTCGACTAACAGACCCCGGAGCAATCGAATTGCCCCGACCAGTACGTCCACAATATGATGGTTTGTACTGGTTTCTGTTAATAATTTGGGACTAGTAAAGCCAATGGTGACTTTACATGCCCTGGGAGACAGTAGTCAGTCCCAGGGTATGGAGTCTATGGTGGGTTGTCACTATGACACCCCTGTGTTACTGTACGGAGGGTGCTGTGTAACACACATAGGAAAAACACATGAGACCTTATGGAGTAAAGGACCCCATAGCCCATAAAACACAATACCAATCAAACGAATACCATAAATCATGTCCAAGAGTGGGAGAAAAAGAGTGTCACTCTTGGCAGGAGGAAAAAAACAAACTCCAGAAATCCAGCAAAGCTGCTGGGGGACTCACTAGGTTAGGAAATTCAGCCTAAAGAGAGAATTCTCCCTAACACTCGCCCCCCCCCCCCCAGACTAAGGGACAGGAGGATTTAATCCACTCCTGGATGAATCTCATACCTCTAGTCAATGACATACATCCTAGAGAGACCATCAGCATTTTGGTGGTGACACCCTGACCTGTGCTCAATGGTGAAATCAAACCCTTGCAGGCAGATTGACCATCTCAATAGTTTTGGGTTTTCCCCTTTCATTTGCATTAACCATCCCAAGGGTTGGTGGTCAGTCTGAATGACAAAAGTAGAACCATACAAGTATGGCCTAAACTTCTTCAGAGCCCACACAATAGCAAAACACTCTAGTTCAGTGGTTGCCCACCTTGTTTCAGGATCCTTCAGTTTTCTACTGATGAAGCAAATGGGGTGCTCCCTACCTCTCCCATCCAGTTGACTGAGGACTGCACCTATTCCTACATTTGAAGCATCTGTTTGCACAATGAAAGTTTGGTGGTAGTCAGGAGCTCTGAGTACTGGGGCTTGGCAAAGAGCCTTTTTCAGGGTTTCAAAGGCCGATTGCATTCCTCATTCCACCTAACCTTTTTTGGGAATTTAGGAGAGGACATTACATTCAGTGGAGAAGCTATGGACCCATAGTTCTCAATGAAATTCCTGTAATACCCAGTGAGACCTAAGAAGGCTTTCACCTGGGTCTGAGTAGTAGGTGTTGTCTAATTTTGCACAGCTTCAGTCTTACTGGGCAAAGGCCTTATTTCTCCACCTCCTACCTCATGTCCAAGGTAGACCACTTTGCTCTGTCCAATCTGGCATTTACTTGCCTTTATGGTCAGATTGGCCTTTCCAAGAGCCTGCCAAACATATCTCAGGTGGTCCAAATGTTCTTCCCAGGAATTGCTGAACACTGCTATGTCATCCAAGTATGCCATGCAGAAGTCCTCCATCCCATTCAGAACCTGGTTTACCATCCTTTGAAACGTAGCAGGTGCATTTTTTTTTTTAAACTTCTATTTTTGTCGGCAGAGGTTCACAAGGCACATACGTCAAGGCAACAAACAATTAAATCAAGCATAGCATAAAACATTGTAATGGTTACAGAATACAGTTCCAACAGTGGATATAGAGCATCAACAATACAGAAGTACACAGCAAAAATCACTGTGCATGGATAGAGACCGCAGACAAGCCAGAACCGGGAGTGTTCTCACTTTGATTGTTGAGATATGTATTAAATTCGCTCCAGATGTTCCTGGGGCGAGATTGGGCGGGCAGCATTGTCAGTTATTCCTCCTCACAGTTCCGCGACCATGTGAGCATACCCAGCCATTTCTGAGAGGCCGGTGGGGAGGAGCGCTTCCAGTTCTGAAGTATACATTTTTTGGCAATCATGCAGCTTATATTCAAAAACTTTTTCAAGCGCTTACTTTCGTCAGACCCCCAGACCCCAAACAGAACTGCCAAAGGATCGGGATCAATTACAGTTTCAGTTACCGCAATTAGTGTATGAAGGACACTGTCCCAGGAACCGGACAATTTGTTACAGGTCCAGAACATATGCAAGTGATCAGCATCCACCGCCCTACAGCGCGGGCAGAGGTGCACCTCAGAGCGAGCAAACCGTGATGCCCTGCGTGGTGTATAGTAAAGCCTATTGAGGAGCTTGTATTGCATGGCACGAAAACGGAAATTGAGGGACACTTTTTGTGTGTGGCAGCACATATCCTCCCACAATTCATCAGATATTTCTAGACCCAGTTCAGCCGACCATCCGTCGCGCGCCCCAAGAGTCAGAATGGGGATGATGTCTTGTAAGATTTGATACAGTGAAGAGACGACGCCACGTGCACCGCCCGAGTTGGCGATGTAGGCTATCGCCGGGTTGTCTGGGGGCTCATCCGGAAAGGAGGGCCACATGGTGCGGAACGCGGCGTGAAGCCTGTAGTATTGGAGAGTCTCTAGGGGGGATCTGGTGTGCCCCGGTCTCCAGGTTTGGGGGCCTATGAATTTGTCCTCGGGATAGAAGTCGGACAGGGCCCGATACCCCAGCGCACCCCAGTGTCGGGCCAAAGCGGTATCAAGCGTGGGCTCCAGGCCCGGAAAAGGCCCACACGGGAAGCCATTTGTAATATGGGGAGGGCCCACTTGAGTGTAGCAGACGTGACCAGGCATACAGAGTCGCAGCAATGGGGTCAACGGGGGAATCAGATGTGTAGCGTCAATGTAGTATCAGGGACATCAAGTTGGTACCAGCGGAGGCGAGCCGTTCCAGTTTGACATGTGGGCGCACTGGGGAACCCAGGTACCAATGAGTAGCATTCTGGGTCTGGGCCGCGATCCAATATAGTTCTAGGTCCGGAGCAGCAATACCACCCCGTTTGTATGAAAGTGCCATGTCAGTCCACTTCTTGCGCACCGCACCGGAGTGCCAGAGAAATTGTGCGCAGAGCGTATGCAATTTAGTGAATTAAGCCCTCCCGGGCCATATAGGAATGATGCAAAAGGTGTATAAGAGCTTGGGGAGCAAGATCATTTTAATAAGGGATAGACGACCAGCGACGGACAAAGGGAGAGTGCGCCATCGTGAAATTTTGGTCTCAACTGTTCGTGCTACAGCTGAGTAGTTATCGGCAAACAAGGTGGGCTTAGTGAGGGACATCTGCACCCCAAGGTATCTCACACCCTCAGGGGCCCAGTGCAGGGGATACTCGGTGGTGGGCTGCAGGGTAGCCTTAGTGAGCGGGAAAATCTCCGATTTGGAATAGTTAATCGTAAATCCGGAGTGGGTGCCGATCCGGGTGATGTCTCTCAGTATGGGATCCAGATGGGTTGTGGGATCTCTGACGTATAGTAGGACATCGTCAGCATATAGAGATATTATTTCAGGATCGTCAACCAATCGTACTCCTTTACGCGAGTGCCGTGCTCGGATAAAGTCCGCCATCGGTTCTATCACCAATGCGAAAAGGATCAGGGAGAAGGGGCAGCCCTGTCTGGTGCCTCTGAATTGAGTGAACATCTCGGACGTTACTGAGTTGACTCGTGCCCGCGCAACGGGGAGAAGTGTACAATAGTTTAATGAACCCTATCATGTTAGGGCCGATGCCCATTGTTTCGAGGACCAGCCACATATATTTCCAAGAGACCACGTCGAAGGCCTTCTGAGCGTCCAGCGTAACCGCTACGGCCTGGACGTCTTGGTCTATACGGGACATGACATTGAATAATCTCCTGATGTTATGGTAGGTGGACCTGCCGGGGATCTTGTACCAAATGCATCATAATGGGCAGAAAGCGGTTAGCAATGATCTTAGCAAAGATCTTTGTGTCCAGGTTCATGAGGGAGAGAGGTCTATAGGACCCGCACTCGTCCTCAGGTTTACCTGGTTTGAGCAGTACCGTGATGGCCGCTTCCCGCATGGAAGGGGGAAGGATAGCGGCTCGGAGTGCCTCATTCCATACCTCCAACAGCCGGGGGGCCAGAATAGCCACGTGCTCTAGATAGAAGTCCGCCATGAGGCCGTCAGGTCCCGGCGCCTTGCCTATAGGCAAGTCTGAGATAGCCGATACTATCTCGTCTAGCGTGAACGGGGTATCCAGCTGGTCCGGGGTCTGTGGGGAAATTTCCGTGGTGGGGATCTGGTCAAGGAGTTCTCGCATATGTTGTTCAGTGTGCTCTACGGGCTGGGAATAAAGGGATCTATAGAACTCGGTAAATATATCCAGTATTCGATGGTCCGCCCATTGAGCGTCACCGTTCTGATCTTTTATGGAAGTGATCTGCGTACGGCCCAGTTCCCCCCTCACAAGTGTCGCAAGTGTCTTACCGGGTCTGTCCCCCTCCCCATATTTCCTAGCGGCCTGCGGGCGGCTGAAATAATGAACTTCGCTGGTTGCTAGAGTGTTAAACACCTGGAGCTCGTCAGAGATTTGGGCCAGAGTGGTGGGGTCAGACCCGGAGGAGCAACATTGCTCCAACCTTTTCAGTTTGGCCTCAGATCACCCAAGGGCGGCTCTAATAGCTTTCAACACCCCCGCCTCTCGGGAAATAGACATACCCCTAATGTAAGCCTTAAAGGCCTCCCATCGACCGCGGCGGTCGTGTCATGAAGAGAGTTAAGCTCAAAGAAGGACTCAATGTCCGCTAGAATCTCAGATTTAAACACAATGTCTTTTAGAGCTTCGGACTTAAAATGCCAGGTGCAGAGTGTTGGGATGGGAATTCCCAGCCCTAAGGACAGTATGATTGGAGCATGATCCGAGAATTTGCGGGGCAAAATGCGTGTATCCTCCACCCTACCCATGACCTCTCTCGAGACCAAAAACAGATCTATCCTGGATGAACTATCGTGTACAGAAGAGTAATAAGTGTAGTCCCGCTGCTGGGGGTGAAGTGTTATCCAGGCGTCACAAATGTTGAGCGACTGCATGTGGCCATGCAGCCTGCGCGCCGCGCCAGACAGAGCTCTGGGTGTAGTGGCAGTTCTGTCCAGGGCAGTGTCCAGTATAAGGTTCAGGTCCCCCCCCCCCCATATGATCTGCACCCCCACAAAGCCCAGCAGTATGGTAGTTACAGTGTCAAAGAATTCCGGAGAATCTACATTGGGACAGTAAGTGTTAACCAGCAAGTACTCTTTATTGACCAGTGTGCAGTGTATTATAACATAACGACCCTCAGGATCAACATAGCTTTTATGCAGCACAAACTTGATTGATTTGTGGATCATTGTGAGAACGCCCCTAGATTGTGTGGAGTAAGAGGTAAAGAACCTGGCAGAACCCCATGATGGGGCAACAGCCCTCGGAATGAGGCCATCGGAGTGTGTCTCTTGTAGAAGGAATATATTGCAATTGTGTCTGTTAGCATATGCAACGATCTTGCGGGCCTTAGTGTGGTTGCTCAGCCCCCGAATGTTCCAGGACATTATGACAGTAGCCATTTCAGAGGTAGGTATGTACAGACACAGTACCCATAAACCAGTGAACATCCCAGCTCCCGTGATGGTATGAGCTCCCAAAGTTGGAACAGCAAGTGGGCATGTGGCCCTTCAGCATGCGCGCCGCGAAACCTTGTGTGCCTTTTGTAAAACAACCCCTTTCCCACCCCCCACCCTCACCACTAACCATGGATCAGCAGTGTAAACATCACCCACCCCTAACAGCGCACAGTTGGGCCGTCCCCAACCTGGCCCAATCTGCCCCGAGGCCCAACTGGGGCCAACACACACCAGAAAATTGAGAAAAAACTGTGCAATCGCAATGGGGTGCGCCGTTGCCGTGCACCAGCACGCTTGGAGCCATATGGCTCAGTTGCAAAAATGAACAGTGGTGGCGGACTCGCGGCGCAGGCCCCGCCCGCAAAGCGGATAATCGGGGGCCGCACACAAGCCCCTACGGTTCCGAAATAAACCAAAACAGTTTCGACAGACAAATATCGTACATCCCTGCATCTCAAATGCGGGGAACGGGGTATATAACTGAGAGATTAAGGACCTGAACAATAGGAAGACAGAAATTGAGGTAGGACAACAGAACAATGTGTGACCATCTCTGTGGAGTGCGTAGTAAGGATGTGTACACAAACGCTGCAGCTCGCAAGGACTGCAGGGGCAGAGCGTCACAATAAACAGAGCAGCCTTACCAGTACCACAGTGCAGATTAAGTAAGTTCAATAAGTGTCCACAGTCCGTGCCATTCACAGTTGATTAGCGTCCACTCAGCCTTCTCCAGAGCACTGAAGCGGTATTTGCATCTCGATGAATTTCACCGCCTCGTCTGGGACTGTGAAAAAGTACAGTTTGCCCTTATGAGTGAGTTTGAGATGAGCCGGTAATAAGATGGCATACGGTACATTGCATTCCCTGAGCATTTTCTTGACGCCAAGGAATTGGCGTCTCTCCTGCTGCACCGCCACCGAAAAGTCTGGGAAGATCCTGATGACGTGAGACTCCAGTAGCAGCTCCCCTTTCTCCCGCGACAGGCGAAGGATGAGGTCCCTGTCACAATAATTAAGAATTGTGGCTATAATGGGTCTGGGGATGTCGTCAGGTCGTGGTCGCGGGGCAAGGGCCCGGTGAGCCCGCTTCACCGTGAAATAAGGGGAAAGGTCCGGGTCCCCCAGCAAGTCCTTGATTAGTTGTTCGACTGCATCTTCCATGTGCCCCTTCAGGGCAGTTTCGGGGACCCCAATGATGCGAAGGTTGTTTCTGGGGTAGCGGGACTCCAAGTCATCGCATTTTGCTTTAACTCTCTTCATGTCGCGCGATAAGGTGGCCACAGTATCCTGAAGTACGTGTATCGCATCTTCATTAGTGGAGATCCGGTTTTCGGCCTCAGTGATTGTAGATCCAGCCTGATCTACCCGGGTCTTGAGCGAGGCGACATTCGCATTGATATTGTCAAGCTTCTCATGAAAGGAAGCAAAGTTCTTAGCCATCGATTCCATCATGGCAGTGAGGTCCGGCGCCACCACCCCCGGATTAGGGTCGTTGTCAAGTTCTTCCTGCGTAGGCGACGTATGGCCCGCCTCCGGTCGAGGGACCGTCTTAGTGAATTTGTCCATGGCACCCCCTTTAGCAGATCCTTTGGAGCGACTCGACATGGCCGGAACCAGAGGGGGTGAGGTAGCAAGATGAAGGGATCGGGCTCCGCTGCGGGCACGATAAAGCTCGGTCGGTTCAGCCAGTGAGTCGGGTATTGAAGAGATCCCGTGAGGGCACGACAGCCGTCCCCGCCGGCTTGCGCCAGGCAGCCCAGCCCAGGCCCCCGCAGCTGCAGATGGGGCACCGGCGCGCCTCGGTCGTCAGCGGCCTAGGCCCCCAGCGGAAAGGATTGTCCGGTGGGACCGGGGCAGGAGCGAGCGGGCCCACGAGTGTAGTGTGTGCCCCAGGGTGCCAGGGGCAGAGCAGCCAGCAGCGAGTCCGACGGGAGGCACCCGGTCAGGTCAGGTCACGATGAGATCAGGGCCCAGCGAAGGCCCAATGGCGGCGAGGCACGGTGGGACAAGAATCTCCCGTTCCGAGAGTCCGATTTCTCCCAGAACTCGACGTGCGGATAGAGCTCGATGGCCACAGTGCAGGGGTCGTAGCAGGTACACAGGATCCAAAGCAGAACCGCAGATGTCAACGGATAAGAGGTGGCTAGGCACGGAGCTCTTACACTAGGCAGCCATCTTGCAGGCTGCTCAACAGCGCTCCCTCAGCAGGTGCATTTTTCAATCCAAAAGGCATAACCTTAAACTGGTATAAGCCAACTGGGGTAGAAAATGCAGTTTTCACCTTGGCATGGTCTGTCAGGGCTATTTGCCAATAGCCTGACGTCAAGTCAAATGTGCTGAGGAACTTGGCTGCACCAAGTCTATCCACCAACTCATCTGTCCTTGGCAAAGGGTGGGCATCAGTCTTAGTGACTGCATTAAGAGCTCTGTAATCCACACAGAATCTAAGTTCTTTAGATCCTGCCTTTGGTACTAACTCAACTGGGCTAGACCATGGACTAGTAGAGGGCTCTATTACCCTGAGATCAAGCATCTTGTTGACCTCACCTTTGATGTGGGTTCTTACATTTTCTGACATTCGATATCCTCTGCTTTTGACTGACAGACAGTCACCAGTGAGTATATCATGCTGTCCCCAAGGGATCAAGCCTGGTGAAAGTGAGAACAGAGAGGCAAACTGATTCAACATAGATTTGCACTCTTCCTGTTGCTCAGGTGTCAGATTTGAAGAGAGATTTACTCCTTCAATCTTTTCGTCTAAAGGTAAGCCTCTGAGGAGATCAGGAAGAGCTTCACTCTCTTCTTCTGCCTCGGATGATGCTAGAAGCAAAGCTCCTACATCAGGTCTGGAGACATACGCTTTTAGTCTGTTGGTGTGGAAGACTGTTGGAGCCTCTTTGGGGTTGCCCAAGTCCACCAGATAGTTGACCTCTCCAAGTTTACCCACAACTTCGAAGGGTCCCATCCATTTGTCTTGCAAGGCCCTCTGCCTTGTTGGAATCATAACGAGAACTAGCTGGTATTGAGTAAA